>NW_028270141.1:86405631-87022631 GCF_037043375.1 Chiloscyllium plagiosum | reverse complement strand
GACCCAGGTTCTAATTGCATCACAACAGATGGTGGAATTTGAATTCAATTAAAAAAATATGGAATTAAGAATCGAATGATGACCATGAATCCATCGTCAATTGTTGGGAAAAGTCCATCTGGTTAAGTAATGTCCTTTAGAGTAGGAAACTGCCAGCCTTACCTGGTCTGGCCTAAATGTTACCCCAGACCCATAGCAATATGGTTGAGTCTTAAACTAACCTCCGGGGAATTAGGGATGGGCAATAAACGCTGACCTAGCCAGTGACACCCACATCCCATGAATGAATTAAGAAAACAATGAGAGGATGTTCCTGCTTATAAAGGAGCCTAAGAGATCTAACTTAAGGATAAGAAGTATCCCTTTTAAGACACTTCTGACAAGAAGTCATTTCTCTCAAAGTGTCATTAGAAGGTAAAATTTTTGCCTCCAGAAGGTAGTGGATGCTATGTCTTTAAATTTATTCAAGGCTTGAGTTCAAGAGATTTTTGTTAGACAAGGGAATCAGGGAGCAGAGGTCTAAGTTAGATTAGCCAGGATCTTGAATGATGGAGCTGGCTCAAAGTTCTGGTTGGCCTACTCCTGCTGTTGAGGCCTATGTTCCAGATGTTATTATGTCCCACAACATCATATACTTGTCCATTTTGCTATCAGAGTTGGCACATATAATTTCTTGACAGATCCAGAATAAATTTTTCGAATCAAATAATTTCATCAAAAGGGTCATTTTCCTCCTGGTTGCAGCTGCCAGGACCCTCTTCTGCTGGCACTGCTTCCTACAAATGCAGCTATTTCCTGTGCAAAATTTTTCATCCATTTGGAACAGAATTGGACAATTATCCCATAAACATAAACATATTTTTTGTTACAGATATGGCTTCCTTGAAAAGAACAGTCTCTGTCAGAGATCACTGCAGGTCTCACATTATCTGTCAGAATCCATGTGATTGGTCTTTCCTGGCACAAAAAGCAAACCTCCACTCTCAGATCAAGAAAGACAAAGTGCTACCAAAAATAGGTAAGATCAATGCAGGACCTGTGAAATACAATAAAGATACCTTTAGTTAAATAAAACATCAGACATTATTATTTGTGAGATCCTGTACAATACTGCACATTTGGCATTGATTTTTTCAAAGGCCCACAGAGAAGTGCTGAAAATCCCTTGATGCTGGCTGGAATTTGAATCCCAAAGTATGAACATTTTGCAGAGAAAAAACACCATATCAGTGACACTTTCAACATCAGGGTGTCATAGTCAGATGTAGCTTTCTGAAAAATTGTATTTTTTTAAGAAAAGAAAATGTACTTCATAGAGGGAGCCAACCATTAGTCCAATTTTCTAAAAGGATATAATTATAGTTTAAAAGTGAAAAAACAGATTGTTTAGCAAATTATCCAGGTGCAACTACTGAAAAGTAGCTATGATCAATATCTTAAGACTACTCAGGTGCATTCTTGGTGTGAGTTTAGCTTTGACCAAATGAATGGATGTGTTTGTTTCTATTCTGCAAAACACCAAATTTGCCAAAATAAACTGGGTCAAAAGTACACTTGTTAGGTGGACTACATTTTACAAAACCACTAGATGTGAAGTTTCCATTCCCATAGCTGCTTCCACATTTGTTCAGTTTAATATGTCTAATTTTACAGAATGATCTCTAGTTCCAAACTGTCATTACAAAGCACTGTCATGATTTAGTGCTGATTTCCTCTCCTCATTGTAAATTATTCAAGTGGCATCAAGTTCAAAATACTGTGGATGATGTGCACATGTATACATGAAATCGGAAATATGTCCTCTCAATGGTGTATTGCAAAAGCAGCTCGTGTTAATGCCTGAAAAAGGAAGAAGAAACAACCAAAACAATGATACTTTAGAATAAATTTTCACTACATTAAATATATGTTTTTAGCTCCACGTTTGCAGATAATACAAAAATAGAAGGCAGGGCAGATATTAAACAATCAACAGGATTTAGAAGATATCATTATCTTTTACATAACTGGATCAGTATGTAGTTGGCACTGTTCAATGTGAAGATGTAACAAAAATATCTGCATAATACATTAATTTTAAACAAAACAGAAAAATCATTGCTATCTAACATTTATTAGTACTAAGCTAATCAATGGGGTGGCACTGTGGTTAGCACTGCTGCCTCACCGCACCACAGACCCAGGTTCAATTTCAGCTTTGGGTGACTGTATGGGTGGAGTTTGCATGTTCTTCTTGTGTGCATCTCAGGGATATACACAGTCTCTCATCATCTTTTAGTTGTACTCTATATCCCTTTCACAGTTTTCATGCCTACCCTCATATTTTCAGCAAATTTTGGCAAACATTTCCTCCAGTTGTTCATCTAAGTCATTTATATAAATTGTCAACAGTTGAAGTCCAAGCACTGAGCCCTGTGGCACAGCTTGCCAAACCAAAAATATACCTTTATGCCTTTGCTTCTTGTTAGCCAGCCAATCTTGCATTTAGGCCTATTAGCTATTTCCTATACCATGACCTTTTACTATCCGCAATAACTTTTGATGTGACATCTTGTCAAATGCCTTCTAGAAATCTGAGGACAATAAGTTCACAGATTCCCCTTAATTGACCACACATGCTCCCTTCACAAGCAACTCCAATAGATTGGTCAAACATGATTTAACACTCACAAAACCATGTGGACTCATCCTGATTACCTTGATCTTATCTAAGTGCCCATAATGTGTATAATAATAGCTTGTAACATTGTCTACGGGTTTAGTACCTGATGACTGGAGGATTGCAAATGTTGTGCCATTGTTTAAGAAGGGCAGCAGAAATGACCCAGGTAATTATAGACCAGTGAGCCTTACTTCTGTAGTAAGAAAGGTTTTGGAAAGGATTATAAGAGCTAAGATTTATAATCATCTAGCAAGCAAAATTTGATTTCAGATAGACAACATGGTTTCGTCAAGGGCAGGTCGTGTCTCACAAACCTCATTGAGTTTTTTGAGAAGGTGACCAAGCATGTAGATGAAGGTAGGGCAGTGCCGTGGTGTACATGGACTTCAGTAAAGCCTTTGATAAGGCTCCACATGGTAGGCTGATGGAGAAAATGCAGAGGCATGGGATTGAGGGTGATTTAGCAGTTTGGATTAGAAACCGGCTTTCTGGAAGAAGGCAGCAAGTGGTGGTTGATGGAAAATATTCAGCCTGGAATCCGGTTACGAGTGGTGTGCCACAAGGATCTGTTTTGGGACCACTGCTGTTTGTCATTTTTATAAATGACTTAGACGCAGGCATAGGTGGATGGATTAGTAAATTTGCAGACGACACTAAAGTCGGTGGAGTAGTGGATAGTTTGGAAAAATGTTACAGGTTGCAGGGGGACTTGGATAAACTACAGAATTGGGCTGAGAGGTGGCAAATGGAGTTCAATGCAGCTAGATGTGAGGTGATGCTCTTTGGGAAGAATAACAGTAAGGCAGAGTACTGGGTCAATGGGACGATTCTTGGTAGTGTGGATGTGCAGAGGGATCTTGGAGTCCATATGCATAGACCCCTGAAAGTTGCCACCCAGGTGGATAGTGATGTGAAGAAGGCATGCAGTGTGTTAGGTTTAATTGGTAGAGGGATTGAGTTCCGGAACCGCAATATCATGCTGCAACTATACAAAATGCTGGTGCGGCCACACTTGGAATATTGTGTTCAGTTCTAGTCGCCCCATTACAGAAAGGATGTGGAAGCATTGGAAAAGGTGCAGAGGATGTTGCCTGGTCTGGAGGGAAGGTCTTATGAGGAAAGGCTGAGGGACTTGGGTCTGTTCTCATTGGAAAGAAGAAGGCTAAGGGGGATTTGATAGAGACATACAAGATGATCAGAGGATTAGATAGGGTAGACAGTGAAATACTTTTTCCTAGGATGATGACATCAGCTTATACGAGAGGGCACAACTACAAATTGAGGGGTGATAGATTTAAGACAGATGTCAGAGGCAGGTTCTTTATGCAGAGAGTGGTAAGGGCGTGGAATGCCCTACCTGCTAATGTAGTCAACTCAGCCACATTAGGGAGATTTAAACAATCCTTAGATAAGCACATGGATGATTTTGGCATAGTGTAGAGGGATGAGCTGAGAATAGTTCACAGGTCGGCGCAACATCAAGGGCCGAAGGGCCTGTTCTGCGCTGTATGGTTCTATGTTCTATGTTCTAAGTTTTACATCCTTCTCAGTGGCAGATGGAGCCTGTAGTTTCTGACTTGTTGTATCCCTCCCTTCTTGAGTAAAGGAGTTACTTTCACATCAACGTCTAGGCAGTTGGCAAAGCTATCATTCCAGACAGGTATTCACTTCCTATAATCCAAGAACTTTCAATATCATTTTATGACTTCGCAATCTTCACAAAGCTCAGTGTGTGATGGAGCTATCTTCAGATATCACTTGTACACCAAAGCCTTAGTTTTGTTGCAGCTTTTGTTAATCACAAAGGATATCCTTCAGTAATGAAATACACCTATCAACTAAGGTTAGCACTTATGGTGCATTCCAGAAGATGGTTCCTTCAGTCTTGTCTATCATTGATCGCTGATGTCCCTCTCTATAGAGGTAACAAAGCTGAATATAATCATAAGTTATCATTAGCATTCACTCATAGTGGGCACTTGTGTTGTGGTGGTAGTATTCTTACCCCTAAGCCAGAAGGCCTGGGTTGCTTGTGTTTGACTCACAAAAGTTGTACAGGTATGAGAGGCAATTAGGAAAGCTCATAAAATGTTATCATTTAATGCAAGAAGAATTGAAAACGAGAGTAGGGAGGTTATGTTAAACTATAAAGGCACTGCAGAGACTACATCTGTACACAATATTCGTCAGCATATTCAAAGAGGGATGTAAACATTTTGGGGGTACCAGGCAATACATCTTTTCTATGAGGGCTGTGAGTCTTTGGAACCCATCTCTCGAAAATGCGATGGAAGCAGAGTCCTTGAATATCTCTAAGGCAGAGGTGGATAGATGTTTGTTGAGGGTGACAGGAATGCAGGTTTGAGATGACAATTAGATCAGCCACGATCTCATTGAATAGTGGATAATACACAAGAGGCTGAACGGTCTACTTTTTCTATAAAATGAAAGTTGAACACATGGATAGCCCAAAGATCATGAAGTAGGCATTCCACTGTTATAAGATAATTATAAACATGAAGGGAAACAAAGATTGAGCAAGGAAATATTCACACGGAATGAAGTCTGTGATCTACATTGGATTGCAGCATCCTTCATCTCCCTGGTCCTTCTTCCCACGATCCCTCTTTTCCTAAAACATACATATTTTCACCCCCAAAGAGGGCACATTTGACTGCTGCAGCTGCCTGCTCATCATTGCCACCTACTAGTGGAGATCCTGACATACTTGCTCAAGCTCTGTTGTTCAGTCCCACTTTCAGCATTGCCCCTTGTTATTGGAGGTTCTGTTACAGTGATTCGAGGGGCTGAATGGCCAGCTCCCACTCAGGTATATGTTTGTAGCTTCATCATTTGTGCAGTGTTCAATGAATAGATTTGAAGTCCAAGGTGATACATCAATTTGCTCAATGCTTCTTGTCATTTCAGCTCCAGTTTACACCTGCCAACAGCAATCATTTCAAATTTTGCAAAACTAGGGGAATTGATAAGTCTATATAGGAGTATAATAGTATCACTTGAACTCCTTAATTCAGTAAATAAAGAAGGATACCAGCATGTGTAGTGTGTCATATTTATGCATATAATTATCTGAATGCATATTCGGTGGTGTCTTTCAATTTGAATTCAAGCATAGTGAAACGGTCCATCCACCTAAAACTTCCAAATGAAACATTAACTTGTTGAGGGTTATGTTTTTGTAGCATACTGAAATTACCATTATTGCCAAGAAATAAGTAATTAAGTCATTGTAATCTTGAAGAGTGATAGCTGTAAACACCCCTGTAATGTTTGCCATTAAATGTAGGGACCTTCCCATCAATATTGATGAGAAACTGCCCAGAGATACCCCATAATGTGGGCAAGGTTTTTATGGATTCTGCCCACAATGGGGCATTTGCTGATGAGACTGATGATATCCATTTATCCACAAAGTTTGTCCATGAACCGGTTGAGTAAGCTGTGTGCAAACTAGGGTCTGAGAGTGCATTTCAGTGTCATTTCTTTTAAACTAACATGGCAGATTTGATTTGGACTGGCTAAGTTTTGACATTTTCTTACACTTATCCAAGGTTGCATTTTCCAAGGTTAAATCATCCTACACTATGCATAGACTTTCCCTACTTCATGGACTTGAATTCAATGAATTGGTCAAGAACTAGTTGGTTGGTTTGTGTGGCCACTTTTATATGTACAAATCAATTGCTGCAACACTCCCATGTACTGTTTAATTCTAAAGGGATCAAAAGATCTGGGGAGAAAGCAGGAACAGGATACTGAATTGGATGACCAGCCGAGATCATATGGAATGGCAGAGCAGACTTGAAACATCAAATAGCCCAATCCTGCTCTTATATTCTATGTTTCTAATGGACTCACTATTTTTGTGGGTTCTCTGTGAACTGTATATTCCTGAAATCATCCCACTTCTCTTTTGTCTGAAGTAATTTTTGAGAGGCCTTAATTATGTATTAAATGTAAGCGTGCTTTCTATAAGCTTCTCAAATAGTCAAGCCAAATGCAATTGCCTTAACAGCAATGTGTTGAGGCTATGGAACTGCAGACACACAGAAAGGATTTGATAGAGAGAGCCTTACGCACCAGCAGCCAACTTATGTCTTGATGCTTGTTTAAAAGTTAATGACATCAATGCAATCTATTCAACATATCCGCTATCTCTTTTATCAAGACGTTGCAAGCAATGTCTGATGGATTTGTGGTCCAAAGTGATTTTCTGCACAATTGATTCCAAGGGACGGATGGTAGTACAAAAAGAATAAAGTTTTCGGGGCAATGTGGCAGTAACCATACTTTGTTAGACCTGGAGCAGATGAAACACGAGTGAAAAATGGCACTGGGCTTTTGCAAACTGATACCTCTGCACAGGTGGTGATTGGAAAGACAGCAAAATAGGGTAACTTTCTCCTGCGCTCCCCCCAGCCCCCACCATGTGGTGGTTTGTACATGCATGCTTCTCAGCACGGTGGCCAGCAAAAGTCCATAAGGTTTGCATTTGGAGAAAGGATCAGCATTCCTGTACCTTCCAGCTCTGCTTTCAGGTCATTATATTTTATACACAATATTTAAATTGCACAAAATCACAAAAAAGATTACGTCTGTGTTCAACAGGGAGTAAGAGAGTCAAATATATTGTTGGTCTTTATTTCACAGAGAATGGAACATAAAAATCAGGACATCTTGCTAAAATTATACAAGGCAGAACACACTGTGAACAGCTTTAGTCGGCTTATGTAAGGAAAGATATACTGGGCTTGGTGGGAGTCAGGAGGACATTCAGTAGGCTCATTCCAGGTATGGAGGAATTTTCTTATGAGGATAAGTTGAGTAGGGTTGGGCCTGTGCTCACTGGAGTTTAGAAGAGTGAGAGACAATCTTGTTGAAACATACAAGATTCTTAGGAGCATGACAGGGTAGATGCTGAGACATTGTTACTCCTAATGGGAGATTCTAAGGCCAAAGGGTCTAAGTCTTAGAATAAGTGTCCAACCATTTATGACTGATGAAAAGGATTTTTTTCTCCCAGAACAGTGAATCTGTGCAGTCTTTTCACCATTGAATGTTGTAGAGAGTAAGTCATTAAGTATACTCAAGACTGTAATAGATTTTCGATCAGTAAGGGAATCAAGAGTTATGGGAATAAGACAGGGAAGTAGAGTTGAGGAGTATTAGATTAACCACTGTCTCATTGAGTAGCAGAGCAGACCTGTTGGGCTCAGTGGTCTTATATTTAAACATGCCAGATCATTCGGGGTATGCACATTGTCTTGTTTGCTGAAAGTACAGTCATCCCAATCATGGCTGCATTTTGGGTAACCCAAATATTCCAGTCTCAAGCCAGTGTTGACACCTTATTTAAATAGGCAAAATTCTTAATATCTCTTTCAGATGTGATCCCAGGAAGCTTCTTTTCTGTCACTACAAATATGGCTATCAATGCAATTCTTTGTGAACATGTGTTTCTGGTCCACTGCATTGTAGGTGTAATTGCCCATTTCATGTCTTAGTGTTTGACACTTTGACAATCAATTTTGAGTTTCTTGTCTCAAAGCAACATTCTTTCCTCACTACTAAAAACTCACTACTTGAACACCACTAAAAACAGATTAATTCACCATTCGTTCTTTTTGCTGATTTGAGGCAAATTAATGTTTAAATTAACTGCCATTGTTACCTATGTAGAAAGCTTTCTACAAGTTAAAGGTACTCACTTGGTTGTAAAATATTTTGAAATCTGCTAAAGATCTAAGGTGCTCTAAATTTATGTCATTTCCACCCAAAATTCAAAATCTGTGAGCCAGCCAAATAATTGAACCAATTACACAATATGTTTGTACTCAAAATGTGTAATCTTTAAAAATTACTATAGATGGACAATTAAACATTGAAATACGATTTTGATCTCGGGTTGGATTTGATTTCTATAAGTACAGCTGTTTTTTTAGCACCAATACCCATATTTTCTATTCCATAAGGATCCAGAGTGGAAATCTGAAGGGTTTCGCAGCTTTAGTTTCCCTGTGCCTTATAAGGTTATTTATGTCTGAAAGTATGGTTTGCAGTGAACTTTCCATTGCTATTGCATTTATATATGTCCCAAGAGCAGGCAACTGCAATCCATTGGTGAGAATGGAATGTTCCCACATTTTTTAGCTATTCTAGAATATCCTATAACTGAAAACAAGGCTCCCCTCACACTGAAAATTTATTGGGTTTTGTCTTGAAGTAATTTCCTTTCAGACTGAAGAATACACATAAGTGAAAATAGGAGAGAGGGAGCTGTTGGCCAGAAGTTTTAATTGACTGTTCAAGTAGTCATTGAGGCCATAGTAGTTTGGCAAGGTTTGCCATAAAAAACATTTTACAAGAGCAAACCATATGCTTTTATGAGACTGGTTCAAATTAAATTCATCTATAAATGACAATCTATCCATTGACAATAGCTCCCTGCTTTGTTGAACTTTCTAAAAGGAATGTTTTGCTCATAAGTATTGCATTAGGAAATATTTGCAGCTTGATACAAAAAAAAACAAACTTCAGGGTTTGGCACATATGGTCTGTCTTTAAGAAATTATTGGTTGTAAACATCAATATAAATTTTGAGATTCTATCGGTTCTTACCATTTAAATATTACATCATAAGAAACATAAGAAATAATGGATTGAGTAGACCGCACAGCCCCTCAAGTCTGTTCCACCATTCAAAAGACATAGCTGACCTGCCCCAGGCCTCAACTCCTCACGTGCCAACTCCTCATAGCCCTCAACCCATCATGTTTCAAATATCTATCCGCCTCCTCTTTAAATACTTGTAGTGACATCGCCTCTGCAACTCTCTGGGGTAGAGAATTTCAGACATTCATTCCACCTCAGAAGAAATTCTTTACCATCTTGGTTTTAAACTAGTGCCATCTTATCCTGTAAGTATGCCCCCTAGTTCAAGACTTCCTCACTTGTGCAACCATCTCAATACCTATCCTGTCAAACCCACTTTAGAATCTCATGTCTCAGTAAGATTCTTCTAAACTCCAACAAATAAATGTCAAACCTATTTATCTATTCTTGAAATGTCAATCTACTGAATTTCTTTTGACTGTCTTTAATGCCAGTATATCCTTTCTTAAATACTAGACCAAAACTATACACATTGCTCAGGGTGCAGCCTCACTAACACCCTCTACAGTTATGACAAAAAACTTCCCTATTTCTAAACTCCAACCCCCTAGCAATAAAAGGCCAACATTCTTTTCCAATGCTGCAGCAGAATTTCACTATCCTATCCCCTCTCAGTCTTCTCTTGATAAGAGAACTAACCCAAAGTAGTCAGCTTTGCTTCTACATCATTCCCTTAGGCTTTGGGATCAGCCATTTAGCTCTTCCCTGTATTTGCTCCAATACCTCAACATGGTTTAGAAACAGAATCACAGAATTTTACAGGATAGGAGGATGCCATTCGATGCATCATCTCTGTACTGGATCCCAAAAGTGTCACCCATCTGGTTCCATTCTCCAGTCCTATCTCTGAAGCTCTTTTATCACTTTCAAATATATATCCAGCTCTCTCTTGAAACGTCCTATGCAATTCACCTCCCAGGCAGCGCATTCCAAATCCTAACAGCTCTCTGAGTAAACGAGTTTCTCCTAATTTCACTCCTAACTCTCTTGCTGAAAATCTTGAAATTGTGACCCCTAGTTACTGACATACCAACTAGTGGAAACAGATATCCTTGTTTACCTCATCAAAATTGTTTATTATTTTGAACATCTCAATAAGGTCACCTCTCAATCTTCTCTGCTCCAAGAAGAATATGCCAACTTTCTCTAAATCCTTCCTTGTATCTAAAATTCTTCTTTCCTGGTATCATTCTAGTAAATTTCCTTTGAACACTCTCCAGGGCTTTAACAACATAGAACATAGAACATAGAACAATACAGCACAGAACAGGCCCTTCGGCCCACGATGTTGTGCCGAACATTTGACCTAGCTTAAGCACCCATCCATGTACCTATCCAATTGCCGCTTAAAGGTCACCAATGATTCTGACTCTACCACTCCCACAGACAGCGCATTCCATGCCCCCACCACTCTCTGGGTAAAGAACCCACCCCTGACATCTCCTCTATACCTTCCACCCTTCACCTTAAATTTATGTCCCCTTGTAACACTCTGTTGTACCCGGGGAAAAAGTTTCTGACTGTCTACTCTATCTATTCCTCTGATCATCTGATAAACCTCTATCAAGTCACCCCTCATCCTTCGCCGTTCCAACGAGAAAAGGCCTAGCACTCTCAACCTATCCTCGTACGACCTATTCTCCATTCCAGGCAACATCCTGGTAAATCTTCTCTGCACCCTCTCCAAAGCTTCCACATCTTTCCTAAAGTGAGGCGACCAGAACTGCACACAGTACTCCAAATGTGGCCTAACCAAAGTCCTGTTCAGCTGTAACATCACTTCACGACTCTTGAATTCAATCCCTCTGCTAATGAACGCTAATACACCATTGGCCTTCTTACAAGCTCTATCCACCTGAGTGGCAACTTTCAAGGATCTATGTACATAGACCCCAAGATCCCTCTGTTCCTCCACCTGACTAAGAACCCTACCGTTAACCCTGTATTCCGCATTCTTATTTGACCTTCCAAAATGGACAACCTCACACTTGGCAGGGTTGAACTCCATCTGCCACTCCTCAGCCCAGCTCTGCATCATATCTAAGTCCCTTTGCAGCCAACAACAGCCCTCCTCACTATCCACAACTCCACCAATCTTCGTATCATCTGCAAATTTACTGACCAACCCTTCGACTCCCTCATCCAAGTCATTAATAAAAATTACAAACAGCAGAGGACCCAGAACTGATCCCTGCGGAACTCCACTTGCAACTGGGCTCCAGGCTGAATATTTACCATCTACCACCACTCTCTGACTTCGACCGGTTAGCCAGTTTTCTATCCAATTGGCCAAATTTCCCTCTATCCCATGCCTCCTGACTTTCCGCATAAGCCTACCATGGGGAACCTTATCAAATGCCTTACTAAAATCCATGTATACTACATCCACTGCTCTACCCTCATCCACATGCTTGGTCACCTCCTCAAAGAATTCAATAAGACTTGTAAGGCAAGACCTACCCTTCACAAATCCGTGCTGGCTATCCCTAATCAAGCAGTGTCTTTCCAGATACTCATAAGTCCTATCCCTCAGTACCCTTTCCATTACTTTGCCTACCACCGAAGTAAGACTAACTGGCCTGTAATTCCCGGGGTTATCCCTATTCCCTTTTTTGAACAGGGGCACAACATTCGCCACTCTCCAGTCCCCTGGTACCACTCCCGTTGACAGTGAAGACGAAAAGATCATTGCCAACGGTACTGCAATTTCCTCTCTTGCTTCCCACATAATCCTAGGATATATCCCGTCAGGCCCGGGGGACTTGTCTATCTTCAAGTTGATCAAAATGTCCAACACATCTTCCTTCCTAACAAGTATCTCTTCTAACTTACCAGTCCGTTTCACACTCTCCTCTTCAACAATACGGTCCCTCGCGATCGTAAATACTGAAGAAAAGTACTCATTCAAGACCTCTCCTATCTCTTCCGACTCAATACACAATCTCCCACTACTGTCCTTGATCGGACCTACCCTCGTTCTCGTCATTCTCATGTTTCTCACATACGCATAAAATGCCTTGGGGTTATCCTTGATCCTACCCGCCAAGGATTTTTCATGCCCTCTCTTAGCTCTCCTAATCCCTTTCTTCAGGTCCCTTCTGGCTATCCTGTATCCCTCCACTGCTCTGTCTGAACCCTGTTTCCTCAACCTTATGTAAACCTCCTTCTTCTTCTTTACTAGACATTCAATCTCCCTCGTCAACCAAGGTTCCCTCACACGACCATTTCTTTCCTGCCTGACAGGTACATACATATCAAGGACACGTCGTATCTGTTCCTTGAAAAAGTTCCACATTTCCACGACATCCTTCCCTGACAGCCTATGCTCCCAACTTATGCTCCTCAGATCCTGTCTTACAGCATCGTATTTACCCTTCCCCCAATTGTAAAACCTACCCTGTTGCACGCACCTATCTCTCTCCATAACCAAGGTGAAAGTCACAGAATTGTGGTCACCATCACCAAAATGTTCACCCACTAACAAGCCCATCACTTGTCCCGGTTCGTTACTGAGTACCAAATCCAATATGGCCTCCCCTCTGGTCGGACAATCTACATACTGAGTTAGAAAAGCTTCCTGGACACACTGCACAAACACCGCCCCATCCAATCTACTTGATCTAAAGAGCTTCCAACCAATATTTGGGAAGTTGAAGTCGCCCATGACTACTACCCTGTGGCTTCTGCACCTTTCCAAAATCTGTTTCCCAATCTGTTTCTCCACATATCTGCTGCTATTGGGGGGCCTATAGTAAACACCCAACAAGTTGACTGCACCTTTCCTATTTCTGACTTCAGCCCATACTACCTCCAGAGGCAGATCCCCCTCAAACTTCCTTTCTGCAGCCGTTATACCATTTCTAATTAGCAATGCCACCCCCCCCCCTCCTTTTTTACCACTCTCCCTAATTTTACTGAAACATCTGTAACCAGGAACCTCCAACAACCATTCCTGTCCCTCATCTATCCACGTTTCCATGATGGCCACAACATCGTAGTCCCAGGTACCGATCCACGCCTTAAGTTCACCCACCTTATTTCTGATACTCCTTGCTTGAAGTATATGCACTTGAGCCCATCTCTGCGTCCGCAAGTATTCCCTGTCAGTGCTACCTTCTCCACAGCCTCCCTACATTCTTGGACATCCTGACAAACAGCTAGCCTACTTGCTGGACTACAAGTCCGGATCCCATCCCCCTGCCAAATTAGTTTAAACCCTTTCTTAAATAAGGTGCCCAGATATGAATACAATATTCCATATGTGGAATGACCAATGATTTGTAGAGCTGTAGCATCACTTTCTTGCTTTTACACTCTATGCTTCTATTTATAAACCCAAGGATCCTAGAGGCCTTCTTAACAACTGTTTCAACATGCCTGGCCACCCTCAGATAATCATGAAAGTGAACCCCAAAGTTCCTGTGCTCCTGTACTCCCCTCAAAATTGTATCATAGAGTCTGTACTGTCTCTCTGTGTTTCTTCTATAAAATACATTACCCCACAATTCTCTGCATTGAAATACATCTGTCAAGTGTCTACCATTTGACCAACTTGTCAATGTCCCTCTGGAGTTGCTCAGCATCATCCTCACAATTCGCTATTCTTCCCATCTTGGTAAATTTTGCCCTCAACATCCATCTCCAAATCATTTATATAAATTAGAAAAAGCAAGGGTCCTAACACTGATCCCTGTGAAACACCACTTTCAAGTTGTTTCCAGTCTGAGAAATGCCCATCTCTAACTACCCTCGGTTTCTTATGTTTTGGCCAGCTTCGAATCCACGCTGCCAAGGACCCATCAATCTTGAACATTTCTACTTTGCTAACCAACCTGCCATGTGACACTGTACCAAATGCTTCCTGAAAGTCCAAATGTACAACATCCACAGCGCTACACGCATCCATTACCTGTGTCACCTCATCAACGAACTCAATGAAGTATGTCAAACATGCCCTGCCCTTGACAAAGCCATGTTGACTGTCTAATATTAACATTTTTCTCTAAGTGTATGTTTACCTTATCCCATATTATGGTTTCCATAAGTTTTCCTATTCTTGAGATCTGTGTTTCCTGAGTGATTATCCTTTGTCCCTTTCGTAAAAAACAATTTCACATTTGTAATCCTTCAGTCCTCTGCGACTAATCATATGCTCAGAGAGGCATGGAAAATTTCAGTCAACAGTTCAACAATTTGCTGCCTTACCTCAGCAATCAAGAATGCATCCTATCCAAGCCCGGTGACTTCTCTACCTGGAGAGCTGACAGCCTTTTAGCACTTCTTCTTTATCTACCACTATGCTGGTCAGTTGGCCAGTACCCACACTTTCAACTGGCCCATTGTCACCATTTTCTATTTTGATAAAAGACAGAATCAAATTACTCCTTTAGTGTCACTTCAGTTAGCAGCTTACCCTGCTTGTTCTTTATGGGCCCCACACTACCCCTTACTAATCTTTTGCTATTAATATGTTCTACAAATATTCTATTATTTGTTTTAGCACAACCTGCCATCATTTCCTTACACTTCCCCTTAGAATTCCCTATTTTAACCTTAGCCTCTCTCCTGCATTTGAGATACTCTTTCTGATTTCCATTGCTATTCTTATTGCAGTAAGCCTTATTGCTTCTGCTTCTTCCTTATTTTCTCATCAATATCCTTAGTTATCCAGGATACTCTAACCGTGGATACCCAGTATTTATTTCTCGTGGGTATGTACTTAGCTTGTACCCTATTCATCACTCTTATGAAATTCTCCCATTTTCATCCGCTATTTAATCTACCAAGTGAATTTCCAAATAACCTGCTCCAGTTCAACTTCTCGACTCCTAAAATTAGCCCTTTTCTGATCTGGAGTCTTAATCCTTGATTGATTTTTATCCTTTTGTTATTGAATCTTAATCAGTTGATGTTGGATGATTAATCAGCACAAAATATCAGTATTCTTCCTAATTCTAATAAAACCATCTACTCAGTAGATTTTTAAAAATTAATTCTGATTTCACCATCTGCTATGGTGGGCTTTGAACCTAAGGCCCAGGACTTGAGCTTAGGCTTCTTGATTACGTCTTAGTGATACTGCCACAGCCTCCCCCAAACAAGGCAACTAAGACTGAAAGCTCCAGTTGTTTAACCAAGGCCAAATATAGTTTTAACATGGCCTCTCTTATTGATCGTTTACTGAATGTCTCAGTGCTTTGCATCCATTACTAATCATAATTTATCATAAGACCACCTCTCATACGATTTCCTCCAGAAGAGTTGAAATACCTATTTCCCAATTTTATACTTGCTCCATTCCACTTGGAATAAGACAACAACCTTTACAGTCAAACCAGCACTTTCTCACAGGTCATCCGCTCATGCACACATGATATTCCTGCCCCCCCTGTCTGTTCATTGGAGTAATGCACGAGTCTTGTATCTGCTCCCTCCAAACAGAATGCAGACATAGCAAAGTTGGTGCTTGGCGATCTGCTATCATTTCAACCATGACTCTGCAATACAATTAATTGTTGGTGGGCAGAATCTTTAAAGGAACATGAAAATGCCAAATTTAAATCCAGTCTTAAGGCTCAAGAGCCCTGGGTCATGGCCCACTGGATCTCCCAGGCCCTTCTGGGAGAGGTGGTTTGGTTTTTGAGACAGGACCAGTTTTATAAATGCAGTGAGGACTATGAGGTGGAAATTAAGGCATCACATTATTCTGAAAAATTTCCTTTCATTCACTGAATCGTCAACTTATGCCAAATAAATAAATATCTACTGTCTGAAACCTTGGAGTAATTAATGTTATTCTTCATGTGCAAAGCTGGAAAACTAATGTTGACAAATTCCTGTTCAGTCATAAGGGCACAGCCTGACTGTGCTATGATCCAACATTCACACAAGCATAATTTCTACCTTCAGCTAATAATCATAAATAACTCAAGCTGATTGTTTCTTAATTGTCACAAGATATTGAGAACAATAGTGGTACATTTACCACATCTGCTTTCATTGTTATCAACTCATTACAGACTGTGGATGATACCCAGGATTGTTTAGGGTTTCTTATTTTTTGTCCTTATAGAAAGTCTGTTGCATTTAAGTTATATTGAAAACATGAGTTTACAGAGAAAGTTACAGCCACAGGCCACAGACATCATGGAATGAATGTTTAACATGACATTGTTCATTTTGAGAACCACAGCAGATGTTCCTTTTTAAAGATATGCTCTGAGGAGATGAAGCAAGGTAGGGGCCAGTTATGTTGATAGGCCCACTGTCAAATCACAGAGGAGGGACAAAGCTATCTTCAGGATTACCTCACTGGCTGGGAACAGCAAGAGGATAAAAAAAGCATCCAGTCAGTCAAATTTTAAGCAAAAATAATTGGCATTAGTTAATGAGTTGGCATTAGAAACCAAAATACAATTCATTCATTTGCAAACAGTTAGAAATTCTGTATAAATATATGTGAATAAGTTACTCACAAGAGGAAAAGGCTACACACTAGCATATGTGGGTGTCACTACCTTCATCTCACAAGTGTTTTAATCCAGCTATGTAAGGATGGGGATTTGAGAGCTTGTATTCTATATTGCTCAGTGCTACAACACTCATGCTTTTACCAGCTTCACCACTGGGGTTGGCACAGATTAAATATATTTCAATTTTGAAGAGATACTGCTGCTCTAAACTGTGAACTACAGTCAGAAACTAACAGGGCTAAGCAACTAAAAACAACAAATGCTGGAGATCACAGTGGGTCAGACAGCATCCATGGAGAGAGAGCAAGCTAACATTTTGAATCTAGATGACTCTTCATCAGAGCTAACAGGACTAAGATACAGTGTCATGTAGACTTGAAACATTACCTTGTTGTCGCTTCATGGATGCTGCCTGACCCGCTGTGATTTTCAGCACTTTTTGTTTTCAGGAACTGACAAGAACAGGCTACCATTCAATATTGGACATCTAACTTAATTTGTGGATCGCTGCAAGACTGTACTCCACATTAAGAGCATGTATGTTTTTTGTTTAAAGGCTCTCCTTTTGGTGGTGGTTTCCCGATGATTTCTCTAAGGATCACAATCTAGGTCAGAGAAAGACTTGTCTATCTTGAATACAATGAGCCTGAAGTTTCCTTTGCTCAGGGTACTGGAAAGGGTCCTGAAACAGCCATTTTTTTATTGCAAAAATATATTTTATTCATAAAGATTTTTATTTACATTCGTAGGTACTAATACAATTCGGTACAGTCCTTATGTATCAAGAAAAACAAACATTGGAATTTCACATTCCCAACATTTGCAAAAACCAAAGGCATTTCTTACTGATGTAACAGTGTTTACATACATTTAGGCAATGAGAGCGTCTGAGAATTGAACAGACTATTGTTATACTTTGGCTGATAGACCTTTGGCGGTGATCTTTCTCCACTATACTTTGGCAGCAGCTACCCCAAGATTTGGTGCATCCCTCAGCACATAGTCCTGCAACTGTGTCAGTCTGCAACATTCAGTTGAGGTCAACTCTTTACACTGGAAGACCAACAAGCTTCTTACAGACTAAAAAGAGTATTTCACCGAGTTGATAGTCCTCCGGGTGCAGTCAAGTGTTTGTCCCAGTGTGTCCCCTGGGGAACAGCCCTTACAACATAGAGTCCTGGGTCACTGAGCTGCTTGGAATGAACCTTGACAAAAATCACTGCATTGCACCCCAGACAAAGGCACATTCTGGAAGCAGCTAATGCAGCTGCTTCGAGGACAGTGTACAGTGGTGCACAGAGATTGGGCAGGCATGGAGGATCTGACGGGCAGGGCCCTTCTCACCACCAACCAAGCTACATTTTGGCAAAGAGGCATTCCGTTGAACAACTTTGACAGTCTGCTCAGGGAACCACCTAACAGGATCCACCATCTCCCTTTGCTGCAGACTCTTGAGGTTACTATGTGCTGACCATTTTCTGATGGACTTGTGGTCAAAGGTGATTATACCTGATAAATGCATATGCAAAGAACTTGATACCTGTTTCAGGCATGAGAACCGCATGTCGGTGCTGAGCCTTTAGCGTTATAGTGAACAGCACACTTGCAAGGTTTCAGCATGTTTTATGATTAGGTGCTTGTTTTATGTTAACAAAACAAATGCATCAATTTATTTCTCATTGTGGAATTTTGACTCCAATCGATTTCTACAAGAAACATAAAAAGCACTTGTTCCATTTTGGGCATTCTATTAAAATTAACATCAAAATGCTAATTAGCATGAGATGAGGGAAAATACCATAATTGACACGAGAAGTAGAAGTGGAATGGTGGCCTGGTAAAGATATTCTTTTGTGTAAGTGATTAAAACATGTTGTTGGAACAAAATGAGGGAAGCTTCACTTTGCATCTACAGCGTGTTGAACAGATACAGAAGGTACTGAAACTATTTCTTGAAAGTAGCACATGAATTCCATTCTCCAACTACTTTTCGAAGAGTTGGTGTGGACTTGTTGGGCCGAAGGGCCTGTTTCCACACTGTAGGGATTCTATATCTATATCTATATCTATATCTATATCTATATCTATCTTGTTAAGCACAAGATACACAAATATATCTTTTTAAACTGTACTTTCTTACTAACAGCCAAGTCTCAAATTACTGTTGTGATGAGCACAAGAAATGTTCCTTCCATGTTTCTCTCAAAGAAATAAAAAAACATTCAAAGAGATCAATATTGTCTAGGACTCTGAGCTGCAGATAAATTTTGCTGTGGGGACCAAATTGTACTGATTGTCATGGGGTTTTTTTTGCCAATCTAGCCTTCTAAGAGCCAACAAAAACCTTACTGGATCTAAACTGGCTTTATGACATATGTTTGTCCACCTGAGTTCACAAAGAGGTAACATGTGTTCAACCTAACAAAAATAAATAAAAACTGATGAAAGCACTAACCTGCTGTTATTTTAGCAGCAACTCAGCAAAACGCTGGAAAAATGTCAACACCAAAGGAAAACAACTTTGAAGAAGCAAGGTTAACTCAGCCTCCCTGTATGGTTCACCCCATGTTTTATACATTAATTACACTCCTTGCAGATGTTTGATGTGCACTATTGTGATACAACCCATATTTTCCAATTCCGAGAAGTTGGCAGCTTTTTTATTCACCTTCACCTTTTACCTGGACTTCTCAACCACTTTGAGAGCTCAAGGCGACAGTGTAAGGTAAGTGACAATAAACACAAAATACTTTTTCCTACAGGAATCAAGCAAGACTCCATTTCTAGAAGAAGCAAATACAAAAACAGGGAGGTAATGCTATTTTTAAGGGAGAACCCCAGTTGGGCCACTCATGGCATTGTGAACAGTTCTGCTCTCCATATTACAAAAAGGTAATTGTATCTCCTCAGAGTCAGAAGAGCAAAGAATTTATCTTTAAAAATGGAAGTTTCAACCTAACCCAAATCCAACTTCCATTTGTTATGGAGGCATTTTGGGAGCCAGTTAACTAACTTGCTGAAGTGGGCTCCTTATTTATATATTAGGCTGCAAAATAATTTACTTTGTTTCAGGTTAAATGCTAGTGTCAGAGTTTCTCAGGCTTTGCGAAGCCAGCAGTTAAATAGAGGCAGGACAGGGACATTTAACTGCCTTTCCAGTAAAACTTGTGGACCAGAGAGAGCACAATTGGTTCCCACACCTTCAAACAAAACATCAATACAGGAATTGCTGGAGAAAATCAGCAGGTCTTGCAGCATCAGTGAGGAGAAAGCAGAGTTAATGTTTCAGGTCTAGTCACCCTTTTTCAGAGCTGATTGTAGTTGAGAAAAAGTTGATATACAGGTACATGCTAGGGGAGGGGGCAGAGGGAAGGAATATAGGACAGGTGGAGATCAAGCCCGGGGGGGAAGAGAGAGAGGGAGAGAGAGAGAGAGAGAGGGCAACAGTTGGACAGACAAAATAATGGCTAATGGTGAGCCTGGCAGAATCAGTATTTGCTAATGGGGACCATAAGTAGCTGACAATGGGTTGTTTGTAGTAGTAGTCCATGTGGCTTGGTGTGTGGTTTTTGAGGTAAGGACATGTGGGAAGATGTTCAGGCCCTAAAATTAGTGAACTTGATACTGAGTCCTGAAGGCTGCAGGGTCCTCTAGTGGAAAACGAGATGTTGTTCTTCCAGTTTATGGTGAGTTTCACTGGAGCACTTCAGCAAGCCCAAGACTGAGATATCATGGTGGTGTGTTGAATTGGCAGGCAAATGGAAGCTCAGGGACTTTTTTGTGGAAAGGATGTGGGTGTTAAGGTAGGGCCTTGGGGTGTGTTGTTAAACAGAGAGGCCTAGGGGTGCAGATACATTGTTCCTTACCATCACAAATAGACAGGGCAGTGAAGAAGGTGTTTGGCACACTTGCCTTCATTGGTGAGAATGTTAAGTACAGGAGTTGGGATAAGGTCACCTTTAGAGTACTGCACATAATTCTGGTCACCCTGTTATTGGAAGGATGTTATTAAATTGAAAAGAGCGCAGAAAAGATTTACAAGGATGTAACTGAGACTGGAGAGTTTGAGTTATAAAGAGAGGTTGGATAGGCTGGGACTTTTTTTCCTTGGAGCATAGCAGGCTGAAGGGTGACCTTATAGAGTTAATAAAATCATGAGCAGCAGAAATGTCTTTTCCCCAAAATTAGAGGGCATAGGTTTAAGGTGAGAGGGGAAAAGTTTAAAAGGGTTCTCAGGGGCAACTTGTTCACATAGAAAGTGAAGTATATTTAACGAGCTGCCAGAGGAAAAGATAGAGACAGGTACAATCATAACATTTAAAAGACATTTGAACAGGTACATGGATAGGAAACGTTTAAAGGGATATGGCTAGTTAAAGGGATAAATCAGGCTAGTTCAGTTTAAGAAACCTGGTTGGCATGGACAAGTTGGAGTGAAGGGTCTATTTCTGTGCTGTATGACTGTGACTCCACGGGAGAGAAGAAATTAGAATGGGGATGAAGCTTGTCTAGAGTATAAGGGCAAGCATAGACCAGCTTTTCTGTCTTACTGTGAATTTGATGTAATTTTATATCAAATATGATACATGATTCTGTAGACTGTAGCAAACAATTTAAATTAAGTTCTGGTGGAAGTATTGTAGATCCTAGAATTCCTTTACTGAATATTTTCACAGTGGCACTCCAAAAGCTCCACTTGGAAACATGATTGTCCTGCATCCTTGATTTGTCCCAGGCAGGCACTGGTAAACTTGAAAGAGCATCTGCAGCTTAGTGCTCCTTCTCACAACTACTTGCTGGTCCAAATTAGGCAGAGCTCACTCTGCATAATTGATGCAGCTTACTTCACAAAAATCAGGTGAAGTTACTGCCCAGTCTCTCAGTATTGGACCTTGAGTCAGTTCCAGTAAGACAGGAATGTCAGTTCTGAGAGGTATTAACCAGTCAGAGGCTGGCAACTTTCTGTTACATGGACATTTGTGTGTATCACAGGTAGATGGTGATGTGAGCTTCTTACCTCACTCTCTGCAGCATAGAATCATGTAACACAGAGGAGCTCATTGTGCCCATGACAGC
The DNA here is from genome assembly GCF_037043375.1 of Chiloscyllium plagiosum. Taxonomy (NCBI): domain Eukaryota; kingdom Metazoa; phylum Chordata; class Chondrichthyes; order Orectolobiformes; family Hemiscylliidae; genus Chiloscyllium; species Chiloscyllium plagiosum. The sequence continues at coordinate 87,000,728 of NW_028270141.1, read as the reverse complement.
TCTTAGTCCCACCACCCCATGTATCAATAGCATCTGTCTGCAAGACTTACTAGTGCAGTGATCATCAAAGATATTTGTCAGAGATGTTTGTACCAGGATCATCATTGAGGCCTGATCAATTTTCTGTTGATTTTTACTGTGTGGCTTCATGATCTTCTGATTGCCACTTTGCATGAATGGACAGAATAAGTAATAAGGCCAATAACTAGTCACATAGAGTAACTTTCCTCATAATACTACTTTCTACTTCTTCCCCAGTCCTGGCATAAGGACTCCCTGGGAGATATTTCTTTGGTGCCAGTAGCTGAAAATGATCTTTTACACTATTTCTTCAGGAGTTCTGTTGATCTTGTATGTACATTATAGTGGGAGATTAAGGCAATTTTCACACAAAGCCAGGGTCGCAGTCTGAAAATTGGAGAATTGGTTTCATGTTTTTTTACAGGTTTGTCTTCATGCACCTGAACTGAATGGAAATTACACGTATTCATTTCATGCAAGGTTTTGTACATAAGATTTTTGTAATTATGCATATTGCCAACTAGAACAATTAACATAAAGCTCAGATAGTAGTTCTGAGACTTCCAGCATCAAGGCCTTGGCTTTCAATTTTGTTTTAAGTGTTGACGCACTCAGCATTACATTTTCCCTAACCATTTCTATGTGAATGGATTTAGTCAGTCGAATGATTTAGAATACCTAATCCTTAACTTGCAATACTTACCAATAAATTGTTTAATCTGGTGTAGGTTTAAGTGTCTGAATACAGGCATATTAAAGGAAGTAAGGAGTGCACACCTAATTAGGCAAACTCCAGACCCCTACTCTTCTCAGATTCTGGGTTTGCATAAGTAAACTCATAATGTTTATTATCAAACACTGAAAATAAATTAAACATACCACAAAACAAAAGCAAAATAACTATTCAATTCTTCTTAAGTTAGAGAAATGTCAAAAATGAGGAAGAGCTAAATAATCAAAGTTCATATCTGTAGCAATTTTACAAAAGCAAAACGAACAGAATCCTCCTTCTGCTAATTGACACAGAGGTTTATTCATGAAGGCCATGTACAAATAATTTGCTTCTTCAGTTTAGATCTATGTTTCTTATATCAACTTCTTTCAATAACACTTTTATTCAGACTCGTTTGGGAAAATCCAAACCAGTGATTATTTCTTCAGATGGTTCATCATTATCTCATAAGGCTATGACCCAGTTTGTGAACTATGGTAATGTAACTAAGTTTAACAGAGTTTTAAATGAAATAAATATGATGCTCATTCTCTTCACAGGAGGAACAAATTATGAGGTTGTACTTTTGTCTAAGCCAATGACAAGCAGAATGTTAGCAGGTGATTCACATGAACCATGATCTTGTTTTGGCAAGCCATTTTATTGTTATTGGCTATTTCAGGAGTATGTGTTAGTGGTACAAATCTTTTATGGTCCATCAGAATGACAACCCAGGCAAGGAGAATGAAATGTGTTTCCTCAATCTGTGATTAATAGTTTAAGAAAGAACTATGCATGTAATATTTTAATGTACAACTAGCAATAATTCAAGAAAATGTTCTTTGATATTATCGAGACCATGATTTACAGGACAATTGCGTTAATAATTTGAAGTCTGCAAGCTGATTTGGAACCAGTTTACAGTAAGTTTCTATAGTGTGATGCCTGTGCTGCTGTTTCCAGTAAATCCTTACTTAGGTGGAATTTGTGAGCCAACGACACCAGGAGGTGATTTTGACAAAATCCAAGTTGAGTCCAAAACCCACACTGTTCATTGCACTAAATTAGAATGAAAAAAGAGATTTATTTCTGTTTGCAGCATCAGCTGACACTGACAGCTCTGTTTTATGTTTGAGTCAGCAATTCAGGGAAGTTTGAAAAATGAATGTTGAGTTACAAGAGATTTATTCCAAGACTAATCATTTATGCTGAGAATATGAGGTCGAAATCCACTGACAATTTCAATTCTGACGTTTGAACAAAAACAAAAACAAAAACCTGGCATTGGAAAAGCAACCATGAAGCTGTCCAAAAAAAACCCAAAAGATGCTCGAAATCAAAAATGAAAACAGAAATTACTGAAAAAACTCAGGAAGTCTGACTCAGAACCTTCTGAAGAAAGGTCACTGAACCTGAAACATCAACTCTGCTTTGTCTACCCACAATACTTTCAGATTGCTGTAGAAGAGAATTGGTTCACAAATGTCACAATTAGGGAAAAAAAATCTTCCATTTACAGCTAGCTCAGTGTATAAATAGTGTGTCACTTTGTCATGAATGTGTAATTATCTTACATATTTTGTAAGAAAGTTAATCTGCTTTTCATGTCGATATAAGAAATGTTACAAATGAATGTAGAAGGCGTGGTTAGTAAGTTTGCAGATGACACTAGAAGTGGTGGCATCGTAAACAGTGAAGAAGGTTTTCTAAGATTACAAAGGGACCTTGCTCAAATGGATGAATGGCCTGAAAAATGGCAGATGGAATTCAATCTGGATAAACACGAAGTATTGCAATTTGGTGCAACAAACAAGGGTAGGGCTTATACAATGATAGCGCATTGTGTTGTAGAACAGAGGGACCTAGGGGTGCAGGTACATAATTCTTTGAAGTTTCATCATATATAGACAGGGTGGTTAAAAAGCCATTTGGCACACTTGCTTTTATTGCTCAGTCCTTTGAGTATAGGAGTTGGGAAGTCATGTTGAGGTTGGACATGACATTGGTGAGGCCTTTTCTGAAATACTGTGTCCAATTCTGGTCACCCCGTTATAGAAAGCACATTATCAAGCTGGAGATGGTTCAGAAGAGATTTTCCAGAATATTGCCTGGTATGGAAGGTTTGAGTTATACAGAAAGGCTGGATAGGCTGGGACTTTGTCACTGGAGCATAGGAGGTTGAGAGGCAGAAGTTCTGGTAGAAGTTTGTAAAATAATGAGGTATAGGTAGAGATAATGATAGTTGTCTTTCCCGAAGATGGGAGATTTCAAGATTAGGGAGCACATTTTTAAGATGAGATGAGAGAGATTTAAAAATGACTTGTGGGGCAAATGTTTTACACAGCGGGTGGTTCATATGTAAAGTGAACCTTCTGTGGAAGTGGTAGGTACATTACAACGTTTAAAAGATATTTGGATATATACATGAATAGGAAAGGTTCAGAGCGATATGGGCCAGGAGCAGGCAGGTGGGATTAGTTTAGTTTGGGATTATGTTCAGCATGGATTGGTTGGACCAAAGGATCTGTTTTCATGCTGTCTGACTCTATGACTCTTGGACTCTATAACTCCTGAAAGCTACATGACTTCTTGCGAATTCAACTACAGAGAATCAGACCGTATTACCTCATGATCTTTTTTGTTTCAAACAAGTTGCCTTTCTGTCCCCTCAACTCCAGCAGACCAACCATTCCTCACAAGACAACCCATCAATTTCAGGTGTTAGTTTAATAAACCTTTATTGATATACTTCAACACATTTCCATAATTAGAAAGAGATCAGCAATGCACCCAGTACTCCAGATGTGGTGTCAGCAGTGCATTATAACTGAAACATACCATCTTATTTTTCTATTCAATTCCCTTGTAATAAATTATAACATTCGATTTGATTTTGTAATGACTTGCTGGACATGCATATTAACCCTTGTTAATTCTTTCACTTGGATACCCAGATCCCTCTATTCTTCAGAACCCTGAAATCTCTCACCATTTAGATAATATGCATAATATGCAAAACACCTGTTTGATTAATCTTCTATCTCATTATTTTCCATTATTATTCCCCATACTCAATTTCTGTGCAAGGACAAAAACACACTTTGTTAATCTATTTTGATATTGCCAGCTAACATTTTCTTGTACATTAATTTTCTCCATCCTTATTAATCATTTAGTCATTCTTTGCTTTTTTCATAGTCAACCCTATCTTCTGACACACAGCTCACTCTTGCATATTTATATGCTTTAAATCTGATACTACCTTTTTTAGTTGACTACAGATGGTGATTGTACAGAATTTTTTAATCATTGGAATGTACTTATTCTGTATACTCTAAAACATTCTCTTAAGTATCTGCCTTTGCATCCCTACTGACCTACACTTTAACCCAGGTTGCCCGCTCACTTTAGCTAGCTCCACTCATAATTGTCTTAATTTAATTTTCAAATGCTAATCTTGTAGAACTCTTCTCTCTCTCTGAATATAAAATTCAATCATATTGTGGCTGTTGCTCCCTGGGGATGCTTCAACATGAGTTTATTAACTAATCCTAGCTTGTTGCAAAATACTGGGACGTGTATAATCTGTTCTCTGGTTCCAAGAAACTATACTGAAAATATTATATGAACTCTCATTTTAGGCTACTTTTGTCTATCTGATCTTTCCAGTCTACATATAGATTGAAATTCCCCATAATTATTGCCATAACTTTCTGACAAACCTATCATGAGATTATTGTTAAGGGGCTAGTATACCATTCCTACTTGTAACTTATTGCCTTATCCACATCCAAACTTCATCCAGGTTTCCCGAACTCCTGTCTTTCCTATCTATTATGCTAAATATGATCAGTTATTAACAGAGCCACCCCTACATAGATTCATCTTCTTCCTCAATGTCACATACAGTTAAATATTCAGCTCTCAATTATTTCATCCTGCAGTCATGTCTCTAATGGCAATAGGGTTGCACTTTTTTTCCCTCTTCTTGGGTTTCAAATCCTACATACATTCAGATACAGAGCCGTTAGCTTTGTCCTACACCAATATGGTTGACTTTCAACCATCCTCTACAATGGTCCAGGCATATTATTCAATTACGAAGAATTCAGACTGCAACTGTTCAAAATAAAGGTCCATGACCAAACCATCCAAGTCTATTTAGAAACATGCAAATAGATGCTGGTAATTTCAGCAGGACTCACACATTTAGGTGTAGCTTTTGTGAGTTCTTGTGAGAGGTGATCTTGCGTCTAACCAGCTGGCAGTCTCTTAGATCATTTAAAAAGGGTCAGAACGTATATTCCTTATCATCAAGAATGGGGAGATTGTGTGCAAGGTGTGACTTGCAGATTACAAAATATATTCCACATTACCATGGAAACTGGACATGATGGAAGTGATATGAGTGGCAGCTGATAGTGTTGCAGTTTGACTTCTATGCATTTGTGATTGAGAAGACTGGGTGTGTATAAGAAACATTTTTAATTTCTTTGACAGTTTAGGAGAAGCTGTACAAAATCTTACTCCACCTCTGACCTGCGTACGTGTAACTTGCTGTGTTCTAATAGCCAAAATTTTTACATTCAAAAAGATCTGGATATCAAGAGTTCTGGGAAATCGATACAAGTTGTTTTGGACAAAACTCTGCAAGCATTGTTGATCTCCGCAAGGTTGTGAAAGTTTGTAGCTCAGGTTGAGGCTTAGGGTGTAGGTTTGCTCGCTGAGCTGTAGGTTTGATATTCAGACGTTTCATTACCTGGCTAGGTAACATCATCAATGGCGACCTCCAAGTGAAGCGAAGCTGTTGCCTCCTGCTTTCTATTTATATGTTTGTCCTGGATGCGGTTCCTGGAGTTTGTGGTGATGTCATTTCCTGTTCGTTTTCTGAGGGGTTGATAGATGTATTCTAGGTCTATGTGCTTGCTTATGGCGTTGTGGTTGGAGTGCCAGGCCTCTAGGAATTCTCTGGCATGTCTTTGCTTAGCCTGTCCCAGGATAGATGTATTGTCCCAGTCGAAATGGTGTTTTTTTTCCTCCGTGTGTAGGGCTACAAGGGAGAGAGGGTCGTGTCTTTTTGTGGCTAGCTGGTGTTCGTGTATCCTGGTGGCTAACTTTCTTCCTGTTTGTCCTATGTAGTGTTTGTGGCAGTCCTTGCATGGAATTTTGTAGACGACGTTGGTTTTGTCCATGGGTTGTACTGGGTCTTTTAAGTGTGTTAGTTTTTGTTTGAGAGTGTTGGTGGGTTTGTGTGCTACTAGGATTCCGAGGGGTCTTAGTAGTCTGGCTGTCATTTCTGAGACTTCTTTGATGTATGGTAAGGTGGTGAGGGTTTCTGGCTGTGTTTGGTCTGCTTGTCGTGGTTTGTTCTTGAGGAATCTGCGGACTGTATTATTTGAGTATCCGTTCTTCTTGAATACATTGTATAAGTGGTTCTCCTCTGTTTTCCGAAGTTCGTCTGTGCTGCAGTGTGTGGTGGCTCATTGGAATAGAGTTCTGATACAGCTTCGTTTGTGTGTGTTGGGATGGTTGCTGGTGTAGTTAAGTATTTGGTCAGTGTTTGTCGGTTTTCTGTATACGCAGGTTTGTAGTTCTCCGTTGTCCGTTCTTTCGACTGTGACGTCACCTTCAACAATATAATATACAAACAAACCAACGGCACACCCATGGGATCTCCGCTGTCAGGATTCATAGCAGAAGCGGTAATGCAAAGACTAGAACAAACAGCTCTATCAACCATCAAACCAAAAATCGGTCCACTACCTAGATGACACCTTTGTCATCACAAAGCGAAACAAGATAGAAGAGACACTTAACATCATCAACAACACCCTCACAGGCATAAAGTTCACCAAGGAGGAAGAAACCGACAACAAACTCGCATTCCTGGATGTCACAGTCAAAAGAACTGACAACGGAGAACTACAAACCTGCGTATACAGAAGACCGACAAACACTGACCAAATACTTAACTACACCAGCAACCATCCCAACACACACAAATGAAGCTGTATCAGAACACTAGCTAGCCACAAAAAGACACAACCCTCTCTCCCTCGTAGCCCTACACACGGAGGAAAAAAAACACCATTTCGACTGGGACAACACATCTATCCTGGGACAGGCTAAGCAAAGACATGCCAGAAAATTCCTAGAGGCCTGGCATTCCAACCACAACGCCATAAGCAAGCACATAGACCTAGAATACATCTATCAACCCCTCAGAAAACGAACAGGAAATGACATCACCACAAACCCCAGGAACCGCATCCAGGACAAACATATAAATAGAAAGCAGGCGACAACAGCTTCGCTTCACTTGGAGGTCGCCATTGATGATGTTACCTAGCCAGGTAATGAAACGTCTGGATATCAAACCTACAGCTCAGCGAGCAAACCTATACCCATTGTTGATCTCCCATGTTGGAATATTTCTTGTTTAGATGAGGGGTTCAACAGTTGATGAGTGATAGGGTTTAATGAATATGTAGATGAGATCCTGAAGGGTACTCTAATATAATTGTGAGCTCGGTAGTTATCTGATAGGATGTTGCTAGGAGGTTGTGACTTGTACACACACAACTCTGTTGCCTTACCAGTATGTACATATTTTTGATTTGATATTGTTTATTTTAAACATAGATGTCTGTCTTAAAATTATATGGAAAACAAAAGAACCCAGACGGTAACAGTAGAAGGATAAAATAGCCTTGGTGGCGGAGATGATGTCAGTTCCGAAGTCTAAGTTGCAAGTCCAATAAGATGTCAAGATTATCAGAATTTGTTTCACCAACAGGCAGTGGCCAAACGAGAGAAAGGGCAGTGGCTATAGAAAGGAGTTTGTATCAGAAGCTAAAGGAAATGGCTTTAGCCTTCTCCATATTTAATTGGAAGAAATTAGTGTTCATACACTGTGGATATCAGTCAAACAACATAAATCGAAAGCAGTGGAGAGGTCGAGACAGATGATATAGTGCTAGAACCTTGTTTCATCAGTGTATCTGTGGAACTTAGCATGTTTCACATGATGTAGTCAAGAGGTAGTCCGATCAGAGCATTTTAAAGTTTGAATTTGATATCTTTTAATATGAACTCTACTGTTCTCATTATGTAACTTAACAAAACTATTAGTTTTGTTTATATGTTGCACAGCATTGGTTAAAGCATTAATCTTTGTGGTTACTCAAGCCTTCTCGGATTTGTTCAACTTCTTAAAAGCAGTGCTAAACCTTGTGGAACTCTACCATAAACTCGCTTCCACCCCAAAAAACTACATATTCACCATGGCTCACTGTTTCCTATCCCTCAGTCAAATTTATATTTACGTTGCGACTGTATTTAATTGGTTGAACGGTTTTTTTCCTGATGAATGTAAAGATTTCACTGCTATATAGCAATCTATTGAGGATACTGGCCTTGAAAGGTAAATATCTTAACCCTGCAGGTCAGTTTGTAGTTTTTCCTGCCTGTTCAATTAATCAGCTAGAGTTGGTGGTTGACTTTCCCATGCTTGAGGAAGTCTAAGTTATGCTTTTTCTCCACAAAAGGAGAAGGGGACTTTAGGTATATGCCAACAGGTTGGGATTTCCATAGTTGAGCATCTTGATGGGTATTCCATCATTTCCAATAGATTGTCTTGCTTTTAGGGAGTCAATGATCTTTTGAAATTGAAGTAATGAAGGTTCTGCATGATACCCATGGATGAAACATATAGTTGCAGAAACTAAACAAGCACAGACAGAAGCAGACATGTTCAAGTAAGTACAACTGGATTCAATTGCTAATGTCCTTATAACATAATTGAGCAGATGTTGTGCAAGCCATCTGTATGTGGTACAATGGTCTACACTGTGTTAGCTGCAACTGCCATGAAAGGAAACATGTCTTTCTTCTGCAGAATTTATGTTTCCTAAGTACTTCAATCTTGCACCTTGTTTTAGTTCTCTTTTTTCAATGAATATAGAACTATTTCTTAGTGATTTTGAGCTATGCACTACTTTGGTTTTGTCAATTTTCACTTTTATTCCAAGTTCCTGCCAGCAGTCGTTTGGTTTTTGTAGTTCTTTTGCTGGTGCTTGCCTCAAGTGCTATGTCATCCATAAATCTAACTAAGGTTATCATCTGCACCCCAATCTTAACAGCAGCTTCTGTGTCTTCAAATGCTTTGCATCTGTACAGATATTACTAAAGATTGATGAAAAGCAACAACCTTGTTAGGCTCCTCTTCCAATTACACAGGGATCTGACACCCCATTGGCAACAGTCACTGTTGGCTCCATTTCTAGATTTCTTATAAGTTGCCTGTTTCTCCAGTTTACTCAAATAGGTCAGTAGGTCAGTCAGCTCAGTTGGCTGAACAGCTGCAATGCAGAATGCTGGCTGCTGAGGTTACCATGGAGGACTCTCCTTCTGAACTTCTCCCATTGCCTGGAGTGTGGTGATCCTTGGGTTAAATCACCACTGGTTATCTTTCTCATAGAGCAGTCCTGTGGCTTGGTAAGACAATACTTATTCTATGTTTACTTACTAAACCAATAGTGAGAAACACTTCACTTAAAAACAACATAAATATCAGATCTATGATAAAAGCCTTAACCAAATCTGTATTACAGTCATATGAATTGTTTATTAACTCATCAAGTTGTTTTAATGGGAAAGATCCCATCAAGTCAGTTTTACTTTAGTCAGAAAAGTTCTATTGGATCAACATTTATAAGGAATGTGGGGCTGCATTTAGATCCAATTGCTCCAAACCTGTCAGTATATTTACATTTCGACACATCATGTGATCTGATGACTTTGTCAGCTGCCTCCTGACTAGGATATTGAAAAATTGTATTTGTCAGATTTTCCATGCCCTGTCGAATGCTGGCCAATTTCTCAAAACTGGCCACCGCATTAAGCTTTTGATTTCAAGTGTTGGCCTTAGTGAATGGAATATGTTTTTACGGAAGGATGAGTTACAAGCTCTCAAAACAACATTGCATGAGCAATCAAATTATTTGCCTGAAAGTCAGAACATCAGTATGTCTCTGCCTTCTTTCTTAGGGTGACTATGATTGTCTGCCTGAAGTCCTCTTGTCTTTCTCCTGATACGTAAATATCTTGATACTGCTTAGTAAACATTAATGTTTTATTCTTTTGCATGTTTTTGATCAACTCTTTAGGCATCTTATCCATAGCAGTCACTTTTCTAGTTTCTATCTCATTTATTGCTGCCCTTATTTGACTCTTCTACTGGTCCAATGAAAGTAATATCAAATTTACTTTTCTAGCTTAAACATTTCAGGTTTTTCATTCTTTGTATACAGTTCCACAAGAAGCTACTTGTATCTTTTTCTCAAGGTCTAGTCATAAAATACCACAAAGACAGTGAACAATATATTGCTGTTTAACTGCACAACAGGTATTTGAATCCATTTCTAATGTAATATGATACACTGAATTCTACTAATATAGAGTCATAGAGATGTAGAGCATGGAAACAGACCCTTTGGTCCAACTCCTCCATGTTGACCAGATATCCCAATCCAATCTAGTCCCACCTGCTAGCACCCGGCCCATATCCCTCCAAACCTTTCCTATTCATATACCCATCCAGATGCCTTTTAAATATTGCAATTGTACTAGTCTCCACCACTTCCTCTGGCAGCTCATTCCATACACATACCACCCTCTGTGTGAAAAAGTTGCTCCTTAGGCCTCTTTTATATCTTCCCCCCTCACCCTAAACCTATGCCCTCTAGTTCTGGACTCCCTCACCCCAGGGAAAAGACTTTGTCTATTTATCCCATCCATGCCCCTCATAATTTTATAAACCTGTATAGGATCACCCATCAGCCTCCACGCTCCAGGGAAAACAGCCCCAGCCTATTCAGCCTCTCCCTATAACTCAAGTCCTCCAACACTGGCAACATCCTGGTAACTCTTTTCTGAACCCTTTCAAGTTTCATACCATCCTTCCGATAGGAAGATCAGAACTGCATGCAATATTCCAAAAGTGGCCTAACCTATGTCCTGTACAGCCGTAACATGACCTCCAACTCTGTTATCAATACTCTGACCAATAAAGGAAAGTATATGAAATGTCTTCACTATCCTATGGGCAGCATGGTGGCTCAGTGGTTAGCACTGCTGCCTCATAGCACCAGGGTCCCAGGTTCGATTCTAGCCTTGGGCGACTGTCTGTGTGGAGTATGCACATTCTCCCTGTGTCTTTGCGGGTTTCCTCTGGGTGCTCTGGTTTCCTCCCACAGTCCAAAGATGTGCAGGTTAGGTGAATTGGCCATGCTAAATTGCCCATAGTGTTAGCTGCGTTAGTCAGAGGGAAATGGGTCTGTGTGGGTTACTCTTCGGAGGGTCAGTGTGGACTGGTTGGCCCAAAGGGCCTATTTCCATGCTGTAGAGAATCTAATCTATCTACCTGTGTCTCTATTTTCAAAGCTATGAACCTGCACTCCCTAATACCTTACCTTTTCAGCAACACTCCCTAGTACCTCACCATTAATCCTAACCTAATCTATCCCATTTGACAGCACTCTATAAGCTTCCTATTCATATGCCCATCCAGATGCCTTTTAATGTTGTAATTGTACGAGACTCCACCACTTCCTCTGGCAGCTCATTCCAAACACACACCACCCTCTGCGTGAAAAAGTAGCCCCTTAGGTCCCTTTCCCCTCTCACCCTAAACCTAATCTGTTTTTAAAAAATCAAAAAAGCTGCAAATACTAAGCAGGTTAGCTCATGTGGAGACAGCAATAGAGTGAATGTTTCAGATTAATGACCATCTGTCAGAATAAGCAAAAAGATCATTGACTTGAAACATTAACTCTCTTTCTCTTTCTATTAGATGCAGCCTGATCTAAACTTTTTTCCAGCATTTCTTATGCTATTTTCAAATTTTCAGCATCTGTAGTATTTTAACTTTTAAATATATCGGTGGCCTAGATTGTGGCCAATATTTTGCATAATGCCCAAAATCTGTATTTAATACATTTGTCATCACTACAATGGTTGTTTATGCCAACTGAAATAGACCCAGGCTGGCAAGGGATTTAGCACTGAAGTGCCATCTGGCAATCTGCTGAGAGAGTTTGGATACATACTCAGTTGTTTATGTACCTTCCCCAGTTCTGAATATTAGGTTTAGATTAGGACATGTTTAATATGATACAATAGTCAGTCCATGACATTCAGTTTGGGCTCTGCCAGATTTCCTCAGCTCCTGAATTTATTATAGATTTAGTCCAAACATGGACAAAAGTATTAAATTCCAGAGATGAGGAGGGAGTTCCGGTTGGAACTCTATCAACAAACACATCGAGTTAGACCCCATCTACCACCCCCTGAGAAAAGGTACAGGAAGTGACTTCACCACAGGAAATGACATCACCAGCTCAAAGAAACCCAAACATATGAATAGAACGCAGGAATTTTCAGCATTGCTTTGCATGAGGTCCACTGAAGATGCTACCTAGTAAGGTAACGAAACCTCTGGAAATGAACCTTTCAGCTCAGCGAGCAAACCTCCATCCAAAACCTCAACCTGAGCTACAAATCTTCTCAAAACTCGTTAAGTTCATTCCATATACGTACCACCCCTCTGTATGAATAAGTTGCTTCTCAAGTCCCTATTACATCTTTCTCCTCTCACCCTAAACCTATCATTGCAGGAGAGAGAGAGAAAGAGAGAGAGAGAGAGAGAGAACCTGCACAATTACTGCCTCTGATCTTTAAAATTATATATCGCTGGACATCGGAGTGCATCTGGGAAAATTATCAAACAATGAAATTCACAACTAATCTTGGAGGAACTGTTGGGCGAAGTTCACAGCACAGAATCAGATAAGTTAATTGTTATTTTAAGTGTGGCCTACAGAGAATCTGCAGTAGTGAGTAGAGCAGGTTCTTTCTTGATTATATGTCTTTGGAGATATGTCTCTTGATTAAACTTAAAATATAAGCCATAATTATTAATTTAACCTGGGGCAGTGTTTGTAGAGGAATAAGACGGTGTTATTTTCTGGGTCTGTAGATTATGACGGAGCAAAAATGGCCTTTAATAGAGTGATATGTACTTCTTGTCCGATGTGGGAGTTTAGGGAGAGTTTAAGGGTTACTGTGGATTATTTTGCCATAAGTGCTTTTGGCTGCAAATCTTATCAGATCGAGTGGATCGTTTGGAGAGACAGTTAGAAGTGATAAGGAATTTGCAACAGCAACAGTATGTGATGGATGGCAGTTATAGGAAGGGGGGAAGTCTCAGATACAGTCACATAGATGGGTTAACTCCAGGAAAGGTAACAGAGGTAGGCAGCTAGTGCAGGAGTCTTTTGTGGATATACCCATTTCAAACAGGTATGCTGTTTTGGAAAATTTTGGGGGTGATGGATTCTCAGGGGAATGTAGCACAAACAGCTAAGTTTCTGGTATTGAGACTGGCTCTCATGCAACGAGGGGTACGTCGGGTTCCAAGAGATCAAATGTGTTAGGGGACTCTCGAGTCCGAGTACAGACAGACGTTTCTGTGGCCAGTAGCGAAAAAGCAGAATGGTGTGTTGCTTCCCTGGTGCCAGGATCAAGGATATCTCAGAGACGGTGCAGAATGTTCTCATGGGGTAGAGGGGCCAGCAAGAGGTCATTGTCCACATTGGAACCAACGACATAGGAAGGGAAAAGGTTGAGATTCTGAAGGGAGATTACAAAGAGATAGGTAGAAATTTAAAAAGGAGTTCCTCAAGGGTAGTAATATCTGGATTACTCCTGGTGCTACGAGCTAGTGAGGGCAGGAATAGGAGGATAGAGCAGATGAATGCATCGCTGAGGGGCTGGTGTATGTGGGAAGGATTCACATTTTTGGACCATTGGAATCTCTTTTGGGGTAGAAGTGACCTGTACAAGAAGGATGGATTGCACTTAAATTGGAAGGGGACTAATATACTGGCAGGGAGATTTGCTAGAGCTGCTCAGGAAGATTTCAACTAGTAAGGGGGGTGGGGGGGGGGGGGGGGGTGGTGGTGGGACCCAGGGAGATAGTGAGGAAAGAATCAATCTGAAACTGGCACAGCTGAGAACAGAAGTGAGTCAAACAGTCAGGGCAGGCAGGGACAAGTTACGACTAATAAATTAAACTGCATTTATTTCAATGCAAGCGGCCTAACAGGGAAGGCAGATGAACTCAGGGCATGGTTAGGAACATGGACTGGGATATCATAGCAATTACAGAAATGTGGCTCAGGGATGGGCAGGACTGGCAGCTTAATGTTCCAGGATACAAATGCTACAGAAAGGACAGAAAGGGAGGCAAGGGGGTGGGGGAAGGGGGTGGTGGCATTTTTGATAAGGAATTGCATTCAACAGCTGTGCTGAACGAGGATATTCCCGGAAATACATCCAGGGAAGTTACTTGGGTGGAATTGAGCAATAAGAAAGGGATGATCACCTTATTAGAATTGTATTATTGACCCCCTAATAGTCAGAGGGGAATTGAGAAACAAAATTGTAAGGAGATCTCAGCTATCTGTGAGAATAATAGGGTAATTATGGTACGGGATTTTAACTTTCCAAACATAGACTGGGACAGCCATAGTATTAAGGGTTTAGATGGAGGGGAATTTGTTAAATGTGTACAAGACCATTTTCTGATTCAGTATGTGGATGTACCTACTAGAGAAGGTGCAAAACTTGACCTACTCTTGGGAAATAAGGCAGGACAGGTGACTGAGGTATCAGTGGGGGAGCACTTTGGGGCCAGCAACCATAATTCTATTAGATTTAAAATAATGATGGAAAAGGATAGACCAGATCTAAAAGTTGAAGTTCTAAATTGGAGAAAGGCTAATTTTTATGGTATTAGGCAAGAACTTTCAAAAGCTGTTTGGGGGCAGATGTTTGCAGATAAAGGGACAGCTGGAAAATGGGAAGCCTTCAGAAATGAGATAACAAGAATCCAGAGAAAGTATGTTCCTGTCAGGATGAAAGGAAAGGCTGGTAGATTTAGGGAATGCTGGATGACTAAAGAAATTGAGGGTTTGGTTAAGAAAAAGAAGAAAGCATATGTAAGGTATAGACAGGATAGATCGAGTGAATCCTCAGAAGAGTACAAAGGAAGTAGGAGTATACTTAAGAGGGAAATCAGAAGGGCAAAAAGGGACATGAAATAGCTTTGGCAAATAGAATTAAGGAGAATCCAAACAGTTTTACAAATACATTAAGTACAAAAGGGTAACTAGGGAGAGAATAGGGCCCCTCAAAGATCAGCAAGGCGGCCTTTGTGTGGAGCCGCAGAAAATGGGGGAGACAGTAAATGAGTATTTTGCATCAGTATTTACTGTGGAAAAGGATATGGAAGATGTAGACTGTAGAGAAATAGATGGTGACATCTTGCAAAATGTCCATATTACAGAGGAGGAAGTTCTGGATGTCTTGAAATGGTTAAAGGTGGATAAATCCCCAGGACCTGATCAGGTGTACCCTAGAACTCTGTGGGAAGCTACAGAAGTGATTGCTGGGCCTCTTGCTGAGATATGTGTATCATCGATAGTCACAGGTGAGGTGCTGGAAGACTGGAGGTTGGCAAACGTGGTGCCACTGTTTAAGAAGGGTGGTAAGGACAAGCCAGGGAACTATAGACCGGTGAGCCTGACCTCAGTGGTGGGCACGTTGTTGGATGGAATCCTGAGGGACAGGATGTACATGTATTTGGAAAGGCAAGGATTGATTAGGAATACTCAACATGGCTTTGTGTGTGGGAAATCATGTCTCACAAACTTGATTGAGTTTTTTGAGGAAGTAACAAAGAAGATTGATGAGGGAAGAGCGGTAGATGTGATCTGTATGGACTTCAGTAAGGCATTCGACAAGGTTCCCATGGGAGACTGATTAGCAAGGTTAGATCTCACGGAATACAGGGAGAACTAGCCATTTGGATACAGAACTGGCTCAAAGGTAGAGGGTGGTGGTGGAGGGTTGTTTTTCAGACTGGAGGCCTGTGACCAGTGGAGTGCCACAAGGATTGGGGCTGGGTCCACTACTTTTTGACATTTACATAAATGATTTGGATGTGAGCATAAGAGGTACAGTTAGTAAGTTTGCAGATGACACCAAAATTGGAGGTGTAGTGGACAGCAAAGAGGATTACCTCAGATTACAACAGGATCTTGACCAGATGGGCCAATGGGCTGAGAAGTGGCAGATGGCGTTTAATTCAGATAAATGCGAGGTGCTGCATTTTGGGGAAGCAAATCTTAGCAGGACGTATACACTTAATGGTAAGGTCCTAGGGAGTGTTGCTGAACAAAGGGACCTTGGAGTGCAGGTTCATAGCTCCTTGAAAGTGGAGCTGCAGGTAGATAGGATAGTGAAGAAGGTGTTTGGTATGCTTTCCTTTATTGGTCAGAGTATTGAGTACAGGAGTTGGGAGGTCATGTTGCGGCTGTACAGGACTTTAGTTAGGCCGCTGTTGGAATATTGTGTGCAATTCTGGTCTCCTTCCTATCGGAAAGATGTTGTGAAACTTGAAAGGGTTCAGAAAAGATTTTCAACGATGTTGCCAGCGTGGAGGATTTGAGTTATAGGGAGAGGCTGAACAGGCTGGATCTGTTTTCCCTGGAGCGTCGGAGGCTGAAGGGTGACCTTATAGAGGTTTACAAAATTATGAGGGGCATGGATCAGTAAATAGACAAAGTCTTTTCCCTGGGATCAGGGAGTCCAGAACTAGAGGTTTAGGGTGAGAGGGGAAAGATATAAAAGAGACATACAGGGCAACCTTTTCACACAGAGGGTGGTACAGGTATGAAATGAGCTGCCAGAGGAAGTGGTGGAGGCTGGTACAATTTCAACATTTAAGAGGCAGTTGGATGGGTATATGAATAGGAAGGGTTTGGAGGGATATGGGCCGGGTGTCGGCAGGTGGGACTAGATTGGGTTGAGATATCTGGTCAACATGGACAGGTTGGACCGAAAGGTCTGTTTCCAAGCTGTACATCTCTGTGACTCTATGCCCAATAGGTTTGGACTCTCGCTCCCTTGGGAATAGACCTTTGCTATTCATCTTATATATGCCTGTCATGATTTTATAAATCACTTCAATCTCCTGCAATCCATCATTCACCCTCCAATCTTGCAGCACCCCGCCTGTAACTCTAGATGATACAAATATCCCTGCTCCTCAGAGTCATGTCTTTGACCCAACCATCTTCAGCTACTTCATCAATGACTTTCTGTCCATCATCAGATCAGAAGTGGGGATATTTGCTTATGGTTGCACAATTTGCAGTACCGTTTATGACTCCTCAGATACTAAAATAGTCCATGCCCATGTACAGCAAGAACTGGCCAACATCCACGCTTGGATTGATCGAGTCATAGAGTCCTAGAGATGTACAGTACAGAAACAGAGCCTTCACTCCAACTCTTCAATGCTGACCAGATATCCTAGATTAATCTAGTCCCATTTGCCAGCACTTGGCCAATATCCCTCTAAACCTTTCCTAGCCATATATCCATCCAGATGCCTTTTTAAATGTTGTAATTGTACCAGCCTCCACCACTTCCTCTGGCAGCTCATTCCAAAGACACACCACCCTCTGAGTGAAAAAGTTGCCCCTTAGATCCTTTTTAAATCTTTCCCCTCTCACCCTAAACCTATGCCCTTTAGTTCTGGACTCCCCCACCCAGGGACTGTTGCTGAATTGAAGTTGTGAGGGTGTTGACATTGGGAATTCCACCAAATTTCTACAAAGTCTTACTTACCTACCCTTTGGCTGACCCAATGGCAGTTCCCTCCTCTGTTCCTCTTTGAATTATAGTGCTTTGCTCCTGCTGCTATTATTACTCATGAGTATTTTCTTGTCTATTTTCAGTACAGTAATCTCCCCAGATTCTGGCATGCTTGGGGAAGTGGAGGGGAGGCAGCCACCTAAATCTCTTGGTTGCATAAAAAATACTACAGGCAGCTGGGAGAACATGGCTCATTGCTGCCATAAGATAAATATGCATTTTACAAGTTAGCAGTGAGGGCCAGTCATAAATAATAATATACCTGATAATAGGTGATTCTGTCTTTATCAGTAAGGTGAGTATTGAAGTAGCTTTAATAATGCATCTGACCCATTATCGGGTATTCCCTTCCAATTGCTTGCACAATGAAGTCCCCACTATCAGGGTTCCAAGCATCAAGACTCCTCCTTTTGAATCTCAGATGCTAGTTGCATGAGAATTCTGGTTGTTTGTGATAGCTGGGACTTTACTGTATACAATCATATATCGATATAGCACAGGAGAAGATAACTTGCTCCATTGTGCTTCTGTGGTAGGATGCTCCAATTAATTCCAAACCTCTGCTCTTTCCCCGCAACTCAGGAGTTTTCTTTTCCCTTTTGAGTATTTATCCAATTCTCTATTTTGAATGTTATTATTGAATCTGTTTTCACTATTCCTTTGGACTGTGCTCTCCAGATTGCAACAACTAGCTGAGTAAAATAAATGTTTTCTCATGACACTTCTGGTTCATTGCCAAATATTTAAAATCTGTGTCCTTTGGTCACCAACTTTTCTACCACAAGAAAATATTTCTTTATTTACTCTTCCAAATTCATCCAAGATTCTAAAAGCCTATGTCAAATCTCCAGTAACCTTCGCTGCAGTAAGGAGATCAACTACAGATTAGAGTTGTACAGTCGTAGAGTCATACAGCATGAAAACAGACCTTTCTGTCCAACCAGCCCATGCTGACCACGTTCCCAAACTAAACTAGCCTACCTGCCTACACTTGGCCCAAATTCCGCCAAACCTTTCCTATTCATGAACTTATCCAAATGTTTTTTAAACCTTTCAACTGTACCTGCATCCACCATTCTCTGGCAGTTCATTCCACACACGAAACACACTGTGTAAAAACATTGTCCCTCATGCCCTTTTTAAACTTTCTCCTCTCACCTTAAATATGTGTCCCTTAGTTTTGAACTCCCCCACCCTAGAGAAAAGACCATTGTCATTCACCTTATCAATTCCTGTCATGATTTCATAAACTTCAATAAGGTTACCCCTCAACTCCTGTCCTCCAATGAAAAAAAGCCCCAGCCCCAGTCTATTTTATATCTCAAACTCCTTTAGTTTCTCCACATTGCTGAACTCTCTCATCCCAGATTCCATTCTGCACACTTTCCAAGGTCTAGATATTCTTCAAATGTACTACCCTGAACTAGTTACGTATTTTGTGAAGTTTTAGTATAATTTTAATGAATAGACTATAAAAGTATGACATGCCAAGGAACCACATTCTTCTTGTATATGACCAACCAAACAAAATAAATGCAGTACTTAAAGGGATTTTTCCATCTCTCAAATCTTACAATTCAACTGAGACCAATGAAAGTGTATGGCTCATCAATGCTTAAAGCACGAATTGCTGTCTGACCTATGCTGGAGCCCTTGGTTGAGAATAGCCTGAATGACTCTGCTTATGTGTTAGCTGCGTTTAATTGGTAGTTCCCTTTCTTCTGATTCACATTTCATGGCTTGAACAAAAACCTCCATTCTTCATCACTCAAGTTCATTGCAATGCATTTCTAAAGAAGGTATAATTTGAATGCGACATGAAACTAAGTTTAAAATAGTTCAACTGGATATTAAAAATGCCTGTTGTTATAAAACAAATCAAAAGCCCTTCTCCAACCAGAGTCATCCAGAATAGATTCATTGGTTGATAAGCTTTCATCTTCTACATGTGGCAGCGTGTTATTTACAAATGGGTAACATGCTGCCCTTTATAACATACTTTTCGTCAGACAATTTGTTATTTTGTGAAGAGCTTCAGCAAATTTCAGAGAATGCATTAAGATACTCCGTAAATTCAAATTCTTTCTTCAAGCAACAGAGCTGAACTCATCTAGAATATCAACTAAAATGTCCCGGTTACAGAATGTTGCAGAAAGCCAGATGATTAATATTTATTCTTTGGCAGTGGTACCAATCACAACTCATTTTACATCCCATTCTATTTAATTTCAACTGAAGTCAATTTCTCAAACTTATACCTGGAAAAGTACAACTGTCCTCTTAAATCTCTTATATATTTGATCAATTGAATCTCATGCTTTAAGCTACTATTGACAAATGGTGTTAATATTGTTGTACGCACAGCACAAATGGAGATTAAATTGTGTCAGTGAAGCTGAATCCAACCTTATTATGTTTAGCCCAGGAGATGAATTAAAGGGTGGTTGCTTCTCTTCCATCAGTCTATCGCCTTCATCTCTGTAACACATTGTTTCTAATTGGGTAAATTATTAGCCAGTGCTATTCAGATGAAGTTATGTCCCATTTATTTAATACACTGAATAATGACAGTTTTCAACAACATACGTTTTGAATTATAATTTATATGCTATGAATATGATTTCTAACAAATAATTTTCTGTCTTTATATGTAGTCATTAAAATAACTATTAAATATAATTTCTCATCAAAGGTCAGTACAATCAAACTTCCAGAAACAAATCAGAAATGGGATTGGATCTAGCTGTAGAGTGGAGTCATTACACCATCCTGACTTCTTCCATTTTGCGAAATCTTGTAGGCTTACATCTATCCATCAGCACAGATTCCATTGCTCCATGGAATGAAAGAATATTACAGCATGTGCAGTCTTCACTGGATTCTTTTCTTCCCTTTTTATACTCGCCTTGTAGTCCTTGAAATATTCCTCAATTTCTAGACATTGTCTGGCCCCTTTAGAATCTATTTACTGACTTTGCTTAAATAAAATGAAGCACATATCATTTTAAAAAATTATTTTCTAACTTTCTTTTGTAACTTTCTTAAATTTTTCTTAAATATCCAAGATGGCGGCAGAGTAGAATGCTTCAGAAGGATGTTGTCCACTCCGTCCATTTCCTTTTCTTCTCCCTGTTTTTTTGCCTTCTCTCTTCTTTCTTCTCCCAACCACAGACTTCCGGCCTTGGACTCAGTGCAGACCGGACAAGGCAGCCTTCTAGCCTGGCGTGGTGGACCCTTGGCCCTGTGTTGTGGACTCTTGGCCCTGCATGGTGGACTCTTGGCCCGGCGAGGTGGACTCTCGGCCCGGAGCGGTGGACTCTCGGCCCGGTGTGTTGGACTCTCGGCCGATTGCGATGGACTCTCGGCCCATTGCGGTGGACTCTTGGCCCGGTGCGGTGGACTCTTGGCCCGGTGCGGTGGACTCTTGGCCTGGTGCGGTGGACTCTTGGCCTGGTGCGGTGGACTCTTGGCCCGGTGCGGTGGACTCTCGGCCCGGAGCAGTGGACTCTCGGCCAGGTGTGGTGGACTTGGCCCAATCTGGTGGACTCTCGGTCCGGTGCGGTGGACTCTCGGCCTGGTGCAGTGAACTCTCGGCCCCGTGCGGTGGACTCTTGGCCCCGTGCGGTGGACGCTCAGCCCAGTCTGGCGGACTCTCGGCCCGGAGCGGTGGACTCTCGGCCCGGAGCGGTGGACTCTCGGCCCGGAGCGGTGGACTCTCGGCCCGGTGCGGTGGACTCTCGGCCCGGTGTGGCAGACTCGGCCTGATGCGGTGGACTCTTGGCCCGGTGCGGTGGACTCTTGGCCCGGTGCGGTGGACTCTTGGCCCGGTGCGGTGGACTCTTGGCCCAGTGCGGTGGACTCTCAGCCCAGTGTGGTGGACTCTTGGCCCGGTGCGGTGGACTCTTGGCCCAGTGCAGTGGACTCTCAGCCCAGTGTGGTGGACTCTCGGCCCGGTGCAGTGGACTCTCGGCCCAGTGCAGTGGACTCTCGGCCCGGTGCAGTGGACTCTTGGCCCAGTGCGGTGGACTCTCAGCCCAGTGTGGTGGACTCTCGGCCCGGTGCAGTGGACTCTTGGCCCGGTGCAGTGGACCCTTGGCCCGGTGCGGTAGACCCTTGGCCCGGTGTGGTGGACTCTTGGCCCGGTGCGGTGGACTCTTGGCCCGGTGCATGGTGGACTCTTGGCCCGGTGCGGTGGACTCTTGGCCCGGTGCAGTAGACCCTCGGCCCGGTGCAGTAGACCCTCGGCCCGGTGCGCTGGACTCTTGGCCCAGTGTGGTGATCTCTCAGATGCCCAGCGTGTGATCCCTCGATCTAGCATGGCCTCAGCGTGGATTTCTGGTCTCGAGGTGATTCCTTGAAGTGCAGTCTCACTGTGGCTAAGCACTTAAGGAAGACTGTAATGTTTGAACTTTCAGTTTTGTTCCTTTTACTCTCTACTTAAACCTGGGAAGGTGTCACTCTACTATCACTGTAATGTTTAACTCTTAACTTTGCTCTTTCTTTCCACATTGTTCTTAAGATTCTGAACCTAGATACACCTACCTAAGAAAGCACATTGTGTGGCGACATTATGCAGTTTCCGCTGTACTCCTGTACTTTTATATTTGAGTACAGGTGACAATAAAATCAAAATTTAAAAAATCAAAAATCAAATTTGTTCCTGTTGTCACCATTTCTCTTTTTCCTATTCCTTATGGGCACAGAAGGCTAGGCCTGTGTTTATTGTCCATCACTAACTGTTAGTGAGTGGTGTTAGTGAATCAATCTCCTGAATAGCTACAGTTCTTGTGGTGTTAGTGCAGTTACAGAGATATTTCTGAGTTCCAGGATTTTGATTTACTGCCTTGCTTCCCAAATGCTTTCCCCCATTGATCTCAGTTTGAGGACTGCAAGTTATCGGGACTTCAAGTTAAAGCTGTGAGGGGGAAATGGGGATTGTAGATTGGGGGGGCAAGGGGGTTTCAGTTTGTGAGCAGTTATTGGCATTAAAATAAGCCAAGCAGATTGCAAGGGTAGTGTGTGTTTGTTTATTTGTGAAGTGTCTAAGTAAAACAAAGTACCAGCATGTAATTACCTTTGGTGTAATTTAAAAGTACAAAAATAGAACAAAGTCGGAGTACCATAACCTTCCCCATTATATTCCATGTTAAAATCAAACAAAGTAGCAGCACAACAGCTTTCACTATTGTACCCCATGTTAAAAACACAGCAGCAACACAGGAACATTCACTCCTGTATTTCCTATTTTTAGAAAAACATTGCAATAGTGTCACAATAACTTCAATAGTTGCATTTCATGTTCAGTTAAACGAAAAGAGCAAACCACTAACCATGGGAAAGATCTACGTTTCGAGTCTAACTGACCCTTTGTCAGGTAGACTCAAAACGTCAGCTCTTTTCTTTCCTTACAGATTCTGCCAGACCTGCTGAGATTTTCCAGCATTTTCTCTTTTGGTTTCAGATTCCAGCATCCGCAGTAATTTGCTTTTATTATGGGAAAGGTCTACACCCAATCTGCATCATGGAGCAGTCCTTGAACATTCAGGTTGGGAAGTAAATAGCTTTGGAGAGCAGTCCTCAGGCATTGGGGATGGTGATGGGAGGCTGGTGCCATTTGCAGTCAGGCCGCATCAGGGATTGGATCTTCACAGGAATGGTGGGAAAGTCGTTCGCAACCACATTAAACTCACCAGTTACAGCAGACTCCAGCAGTCTCCAACAGCCATCCATAATGCAAGCAAGAAAGAAAGGAGGAATCCTGACTTGTCCATTGGCTGATTAGACTGTCAATATGAATGGTCTGTATTAGATTGACTGTTTTGGATACTGACAGTGTAACTGGACAAAAACCCCAGCCTAAATGTTTAGCATTTCTGCAGCACTCTCCTGGGCCCTGCTACAGCTGAGAGACCTTAGAGTGCAGGTTCATTGTTCCCTGAAAGTAGAGTCACAGGCAGATAGAATCGTGAAGAAGGCAGTTGGTATGCTTTCCTTTATTGGTCAGAGCATTGAGTATCAGAGTTGATGTCATGTTGCTGCTGTACAGGACATTGGTTATGCTGCTTTTGGAATATTGTGTAAATTTCTGGTCTCCTTCTTATTGGAAGTATGTTGTAAAACTTGAAAGGGTTTAGAGGGTTATGGGCAAAGTGCTGACAATTGAGACTCGATTAGGTTAGAATATCTGGGCAGCATGGACAAGTTGGACCGAAGGGTCTATCATGGAGTCATAGTCATAGAGTCATAGAGATTTACAACAGACCCTTCGGTCCAACACGTCCATGCCAACCAAACACCCCAAACCAATCATTGACCAAATGAAACGACCCAACCCTAAGAGGTGTGACTATCTCTTGGTACAAAGAATGCAGATATAACCTCCCCCAACCCCGAATGTGTTGCACTGTCTCTAGTTCCACCTCAGCTTGAACAGTTCAATTAAAACATCTCATCTCCTATATTGAAGGGAACACAAGCCAAATGAGTGCAACCTGTCCACTTAACCATTTGTGGCCCGGTATTAATTCTTCATCAGAATGTGAAGGTGTAATGTGACTGAGACTTTTGATAGAGGGAACCCATTAGTGACAGTGGGGGGGTTCTTGGTCAAGGGGCCTTAAAATGAGTGTCAGACTATTCAGAGAGCAGTCAGCAGCACCAATAGGTGTGGGTGTGAGAAAGACCCCATGACAGGCAGTCAGCAGCACATAGAGGAGTGGAGCAAGTGAGGACCTGTGGTGTATATCTCTGTGACGCTACTGCTACTTCATAGCCCCATTTTCGAGTTTTGGTGTCAGGATCCCAAATTCTATCAGTTGACACCACTGGGGAACATCACCTATGGTTTGGGAAACCCTAACTTAGCAATAGTGAGATGATATATTTCCAAATCAGGATAGTTTGTTATGATTAGATTAGGTTAGATTCCCTACAGTGCGGAAACAGGCCCTTCGGCTCAACAAGCCCACACCGACCCTCTGAAGAGTAACCCACTCAAGACACATTCCCCTACTCCCTCCTAATGCACCTATAACTATGGGCAATGTAGCATGGCCAATTCACCTGACTTACACATCTTTGGACTATGAGAGGAAACTGGAGCACCCGGAGGAAACCCATGCAGACACAGGGAGAATGTGCAAACTCCACACGGACAGTCACCCGAGGCTAGAATCGAGCCCGTGTCCCTGGTGCTGCAAGTCAGCAGTGCTAACCACTGAGCCACCATGCCACCCCTATTTTGATTAGATTCCCTACAATGTGGAAACAGACCCTTCGGCCCAACAAGTACACACCAACCCTCCAAAGAGTTACCCATTTCCCCCCTCTGACTCATGCACCTAACACTATGGACAATTTAACATGGCCAATTCACCTGACCTGCACATCTTTGGACTGTGGGAGGAAACCGGAGCACCCAAAGGAAACCCACACGGTCTCGGGGAGAATATGAAAACTCCACACAGACAGTTGCCCGAGGCTGGAATTGAACCTGGGACCCTGGTGCTGTGAGGCAGGAGTGCTAACCTGCAGTCAGACTTGGAGGTTGTGTTACCATGTGCCTAATGTTTTTATTGTTCATATTTATCTCAGAGTAATACAGAGGTACATAAAATTTCAAATAGTTTATTGACATAACTTAAAAGATCTGACAACTATTCAGAACTTTCATTATGCACGTAGCCATAATTAAGAGCAGAATGAAAATTGCTGGGTTTTTTTCTTATTGAGAGTCAGGAATCAATCAATTGACTCACTAGTATTACTCACAGACTAAACCAATCAAGTACTTGACAAGGATCTGAGCTCAGACAAACTTAAACAAACACTACCCTACCATCAATGAAGGATTTGCAAGTTGTTGCAATACATCTTATAGCTGGTATACATTATTACCGCTGTGTGTTTGTGGTGGAGGAAGTGAGAATGAGAGTGGACTGAGGGTTGGGTTTAACAATTTTAGATCATCAATTCTGTCCTCTATTTAATACCTTCTTCTCTATATCTGTACCTTGGCATATTTTTGCTTTCAGTCATATCTAACTTTTAACATCTACTTTGGACCAATGCTTTGTTTCTTCTCCATGACTATTGCCACTCCCACAGCAATACTTTGAGAGATGAAAACATTACTCTGTTTCTGACTGAGTGCCTTTGAATAACATTCAATATACTCTTCCCTCACACAATCCTCATTCCGCAATCAGAAAAATCCAGAAAAGATTTGGAAAGTTCTTGAAGCAAAAGCCATGAGTCCGACCTTTCTGAAGAGGAGCTACTAAAGAGGCTCAGTGTATTAATAATGATAACCACAAAATAAAACTTTTTGCAAAGGTCTTCAGGTAAGAAAAATGGTCATTGATGCATTACTTGAAGATTGCTGTAACTATGAACCTAGAGTGCAGGCCAACAATTACATGTCATTGGTGAAGCCAACATGACTGGGCTAAAAGCTGGAATGATGGGGGCAATTGTCCTCTGAGGAAAGGTTGGTCAGGCAGGAGTTTAGAAGAGATGGTTGGTGATATGATTCAAACATATAAGATTCTCAGTGACAAAATTTCCTCTTATGGGAGAATCTAGAATTAAGAGTCACTTTTTAAAATTCACAAATCACCCAGAGAAGACAAAGATGTGATAAAATCTTTTCTTTAAGAAGGTTGGGAGGTTTTGGAACTCTCTCCCTGAAAAGGTGCTGCTAGAGGAGTTCTGGAATATTCTTAAGGCAAAGATTCTTGGGAAGTAAGGAGGTAAATGGTTATCTTGAGTAGGTGAACATACTGATTTGAAGTTATAATTAGTTACAATTAGTATGATCTTATTGAATGGAGAATGCTGAGATGGATCATCCACTTGTCACTTCTGGTTGAGGATTGTTGTGAATGCCTCAGCCTTATCTTTTGCATTGATGCACTGGATTCTCTCATTATTGAGGATGAGGATGGGATGTTTGTGGAGCCTCTTCCTTCAGTAACTTGTTTAATTTTTGACCACCATTTATGACTGGTTCTGACAGGACTGCAGAGCTTAGATCTGATCCTATTGCTGTGAATTGCTTAGCTTTGTCTAACCCTTGCTCCTTATGCTTGCAGACAGTCTTGTTTTACAGCTTCGCCAGGTTGACACCTGATTTTCAGATATGCCTGGTGCTGCTCCTGGTATGCCTTCCTGTACTCCTCATTGAACCGGGTTGATCCCTTGGCTTGATAGTACAGTTAGAGTTGGAGATATGCCAGGAATTAGCCTAAACCTATTCCAGACATATGAATGTGATATTTGTGTATAACAGCCCAATGTAATAAATGACTGTTGGATGTTTCAATACTATGTTATCCACCTCTACTTTATTATGTTTCAGATGTTATCATTGCCACATCAAATAAAAAATACTCTACTGGAGCTGAAACCAGCATCTGCCAGGATAATCAGTTTCCACTACTCATTACTCAGCACAGAGAAATGGCAGTGAGATATTGATGTGTTACCTTATGGCTTGACCTACTGTTTGTGTTGTGAAATATTTGGTGGGTTTGAGGGAATCACTGCTGAAATTTGTTATTTTGTTACAAGTTGAAGCTGAAAATGTTAGTCTCAGAGCTTTCAGCCTGAATATTGCCAACACTCTTCACATCACCTGCTGGCTGCACTTCCTGGACCTACCCACACATTCCCTTCACAGCACAATGGTCAGCCACACCATCCACGGCATTTCTACTATATTTGGGCATTCACATAGCTCAGTTCCAGCTGCCACTCATCAGCAGCACTCACCAGCAGCCTATATTATTCATACATTTTGGCTCCGTGGCTAAGTAAGTAAAGAGCGAAACATGATTTAGTTCAGAAAAGAACCCATCCAAATGACTAATTTCCTTTAGAGAAGGAAACTACCATCCTTACCTGGACAGTCTCAGTGGTTCTCAGCAGTCCATTAACTGTTATTAGGGACCAAGACACTTGCAAGAACTGTTCTGATTAGGAGATGCTTGTGTTGGACTGGGGTGTACAAAGTTGAAAATCACACAAAACCAGGTTATAGTCCAACAGGTTTATTTGGAAGCACTAGCTTTCGGAGCGCTATTCCTTCATCAGGTGACTGTGGAGAATAAGATTGTAAGACACAGAATTTATAGCAAATGTTTACAGTAAGATATAACTGAAATTATATATTTGAAAAAGACCCGGATTGTTTGTTAAGTCTCTCACCTTTTTGAATGACCATGTTGGTATCAGTTCTTTCATATGTAAGTTGCAAAATTTTTTTGAGAAGTTACATTCTCAAGTGCACTTTAATAATTGGTGTCATGTCGGCCCAGATAAGGTATTGAAGGTGTTAACTCCCTGTGAGGCTGTTTGTGCCACAGTGGTCAGAATGATTCTAATCTACAAAATGGATTTACAGAATCTTACATGGATTCGTACAGTTTTTGAGCAAAGTAAAATGTAATTCTGCAAGTACAAATTCACTCCACAAACTTATATGTGTATGTATACATGTGGGTGTGTGTATGTGGCGGGGTAGGGAGGGTTATGAGTGCCTGTGAGAGAGTGTGTGTGTATGTGTGTGAGTGTAAAGGGGTTTAAGTCTGTGAGGGAGTGTATGAGAGAGGATCTGTGTGCGTGTGTGTGTGTCTGTCTGTGTGTCCTGTTCTGCAAGTTATGCCAAAAGGGCTTAACCATCCACCTGAAAGGGTAGGTGACGGTGTGGTTTATCACCACATCCAGGTGACAGCACCAAGGGCTGTATAACACTCTCTCAATAATGTACTGGAGGGCCAGTCTAACATTGAGTGAAAAATAATTTCATGACTATAATTTCAGTATTCAACAAGGAAACTACAGACATAAAGGAAACTATTTTTATGATGTTTACAACTGTTTGATATTGCATTTACTGTTACAGCTTTGCTTTAGTCTTCTGCCATGTTTAGTGACTGTAAAAATCCTCCTGGCTGTTTCTAGAAAATGTTTAAAAGGATCCAAGAGATTTTAGGAATGGCATGTTGGTGCATCAATAGTCTGTTTTGCATTTTTGTACTTAAAATTTGAATTTATACATCCAAACACTTTGGAAATTCTGTAATGCACAGGAAGCAAAAGGGAATAAGTGCATAAACTTCATTTTGAATGACCCCAGTCTCACCCCCACTCCATTCCACCGTGCCCCCCGCCCCCCGCCCAACATTCTCTAATGCATTGTTTCATGGCAAACCCTTCTCATTGGCCTCTGACCCAATTTGCTGCATTGATTTTCTTTAATAACTTAGTACATTATGTCAAATACTTCCCGCTAAGTCAACTATTCATTTCTAATTTCTTTGTGAGTATGGGCCACTGAACACATTCAGAAGGATTAAGCTCATGAGAAGACAATCAATTTCCATTTTGCTCTTGGTCTATTGCAAAAAAATTGGTTTCTGATCATGCTGTGTTTCTCTTCAATCTTGTTAGTATTTTGTAAAATAATTAAAATGTATTTTCACTTTTATATATTCTGAAAATAATGATCTTATTTAACAGCTGAATAGCGTTTAGAGGAAATGTATTAATATCGAAATTTATATTCCTCTTGCATGTACTTATTAATTTTCACATTACTAATTTATGTTATTAGTAGTACAAAGGAAAGCAAAATTGTAATCCAGTAGAGTTGATGTATCCTGTAGAGAGAGATCCGCAAACAACCGTCTCCAAATTCTTGAAAGAATTTTCTTCAGTTGAATTTTATTCAGCTTTCAAACTACTGAGCTCGCAGCAGTCTATTAAAATAGTCAGTAGGAGCTCATTAACACTAATCATCAAAGTACTGAAGAACAAAATGGGCGACATGGTGCTCAGTGGTTAGCACCACTGCCTCACAGCACCAGGGACCTGGGTTCGATTCCAACCTCAAACCACTGTCTGTGTGGAACTTGCACATTTTCCCTATGTTTGAGTGGGTTTCCTCTGGGTGCTCCGGTTTCCTTCCAAAGTCCAAAGGTGTGCAGATCAGGTGAATTGACCGTGCTAAATTACCCATAGTGTTAGGTCCATTAGTCAGGGTAAATGTAGGGGAATGGTTCTGGGTGAGTTAACTCTTCAGACGGTTAGTGTGGACTTGTTGGGCCAAATGGCCTGATCCCATACTGTAGGAGTTCTAATCTCAAAAAGACAATTGTGGTGTCTAGAACCAAAATCCCATAGAAATGTTTTTCAGCATTAAACCACAGAATAAATCATCACACAAATAAAATTACAGAGTAGTAAAAAAATTTATTTCAACACATTTCACAATTCTGCCGAAATCCTTAATGTAGGAAGTAGTTAAAACTTAGGTGTGTATACAGGGAAACCTAGGCTGCTATTGCCTTTGTTATTCATTGTGCCTGATGCGCAGCATTTTAGTTCCAAGTATGGCTAATTATACAAAGTGAATGGCAACCATATAGTTACAGAATCCATACAGGCTGTTGAAATCGATGAAATGTAAAATGGGTACATTCTATAAAGTGTGGGCCATACATTCCTCCAGATTACCACAGATAGTGAATTAGTCCCCCAGTGTGATTTATGAACTGGTGATGTGATTGGAGTGGAGAGTTTAACTATGAATTTGATAGGAGGCTGTATGTTGGTGGAGGTATAGGTTAGGCCAGTGAAAGAGTTTGGAACAGTGACTTTTTTGATGGACAGCAGCATTTGCATGAATTGCCACTTTGAGTCTTCTACTAGGCTCTCCATATTCGGCTCCACAGTCAGTGCAAAGCCAAAAAAAATGAAGAAAATACACAATAGCTTTATATTACATAGGCTGATACAAAATATGGAAAGATGATAAGTTTTGTTGATTAAGAAACTGAATTGTCTCAGGCAAGCAATGGCCATGTGGTAACATTAATAGCCTATTAATCCAGTGACCCATGTTCTGGTGATAGATGGTGGGTGACTGAATTTGAATTCAATAAAATACTGGAGTTAGTCCAATAATAAACATGAAATGATTGTCAGGAAAAGTCCATCTGTTTCACTAATTTCCTTTCAAGAAGGAAACTGCTATCCTTTCCTTGTCTGGCTTATATGTGACCCCAGACCCAATGGCAAAGTGGTTGGGCAATTAGGGATGGGCAATAAATGCTGGTAGCAATGCCCACATCCTGTGAATAAATGAAAAAAAAAATCAATTATCATCATAACACAGTAGATTCAAAACTAATTACAATATTTCTAATTTACAATGTTACTAATCCACATTAACCTCATGTACTTGAGTACTTTATACAAAGCAAAGATTGGCAGCTTCGCAGGTAAAAAATAAATGAGTGATCGGAATCCTCGGGAAAGTTCAGGTACAATATAGAAACATTCCTGCAAGAGATAAAGGAAGTGCATGTAAAGCTAGATGATTAAACTGTAATGCCAAAGGTGACTATGATAAATGCCAGTTTCATAATTCAGTCAAGAATTAAGCAAAATATTAAAATAACAGGGAGAAGTGTGAAATAGAAATAGGATGGGGGAGTAAGAGTGTAAAATAATTTATTAGTGCATAGCAAAAAAAGGGTCTAAATATCTTTTATAAATACAATAAGAGTAAAAAATATAATGAGAGGATGATTAGGGCCATTTTGATGACCAAAAATAAGTCTTCCTATGGAGGCACACAGTTGTGTTTATCTCTATCTTCATTAAAGAGGAGGGTGCTTGTGTTTGAGTAAAGGAGGGTGTAGTTTAAAATTAGGCAGAATGCAATTAAAGAGGAGGTACCTACAAGGTTGGCAATGAAGAAAATAGACAAGTTACCCAGTCTGAATGGGATGCACCTGAGGCTACTAAGGGAAGGGGCTCAAGCACAATCTTCCAATCCTCCTTAGATATGACAATGGTGACAGATTATTTCAGGATTGCACTTTGTATATACAGTTCAAAAAAGGAAAAAAAAATGAATTAGGCAATTACAGCCAATGAGCTTGAAGCTGATAATAAGCATTACCTCACACTAGGAAAAAAGATTTCTTTTAAGTTCAGTTACAGATTGTGGGCTTTGCTGACAGGGCCAGCATTTCTTGCCCATTCTGACTGATCTTGAGAAGCAGGGGGATAACTTGCCTTCTGGAACCATTGTAGTCCATTTGGTATAGATATCCAATGAAAATAAGTATAGAATTGTTAAGGGAAAATAACATTTTACTTATTTGATCGAGTAATTTGATAAACAATAGAGGAGATTAATAAGGATAACACTGTTAATACTGTGTGCATGGACATTTGATAAGTTCCACTCATTTATCTGTTGACAGAATTAATGCCCAGGAGATTTACAGGACAGTGGCTGAGTGGACATGCAATTTTCTAGAGAATAGAAGGCAGAGAGGAGCAGTGATTGGTTGTCTTTCATACAAGAAGAAAATGTGTAGTATTATCCAAGAGGTCAGTATAAGACCATTGTTCTTTTAATGCATATCAACCACCTGCTTTTAGCTATCATTTAAAGTTTGCAGGTGATATAGAAATCCAAAATTTAGTAAGATAGCAAGATTTAGAGGGATATAAACTGGTGAAATGGATAGATGAGTGGCAGATGAAATTCAAAGCATAGATTTTTTGTTAGGAAGAATGAGATGAAACTATATAATTCAAATTATATAGTTTTGTAGGGAATGCAAGAACAGTGAGATTCTGGAGGCTATATATATATGCAGTACTTAGGGTGAGAGAACAAACTGAAAAAAAACCATATGGTATCCTTGGCTTTATAGAATGTATTACTTTTGTTGCCCATTCCAATTTCCATTCCCTACTTACTGACTTCATCCCTCTCGAAGGCAATACTCTGAGATTAAGCCAGTCTCTTTATAAGCTTTGTGTCATATTTGATCCTGAGAGAAGCTTCTGATCACATACACGTGCTATCACTAAGGCCATCTTCACATCACCTCTGTCACAGCTCACCTACTGCTGAAGCCCATGTTTTAACTTTTATTACCTCTAGACTCAACTATTCCAATGCTCTCCTGGCCGATCTTCCACTTTCCTTCCTCTATAAACCTGAGATCATTCCAAAACTCTGCTCCTTATGTCTTCACTCATAGCATGTTGCATTCCCCTGTCACACATATGCTTGCTGACCTACATTAGCTCCTGATCAAGCAGCATCTTGATGATAAATATCTCATTGTTGTATGTAAAATACTTCCATGACCTTGCCCTTTCATCATCTCTGTGCTGTTCTCCAGCTCCTTAATTCTCTGATATATCTGTGCTCCTCTAATTCTGGCTTCTTGTATATTGCTGCAATCATTGTAAAACTGAACTGTTTATATTCAGCTTCCATTATCAGGTTCTACTACCTGAGACTTTTTACTGTGTAAAAACGATATTAAATACATGAAATACTGTTCTGAAATGGCTGCTAACCACCAATTAGTCTGCTAATCTTTCGCTGTATCATTCTATGATTCTATATAATGTTGCAGATTTTATTTTATAGCCCTGTATATAACTGTTCTGTTTGGGAGTGAATCATTGAAACGCTTTATTAGGTTACAGAAATCTTGCATCAATAGTGCAAAAACTGCCAGCTTTTGACTTTAACATAAACAGTTGCAGTCACCATGGAGATCTCCCAAATCATGATAATTGAGTTTTTATTGTGAAGCTGTGAATATCATTTGGACATACTCAAGATGTTCTGCACTATTTAAATCACAGTAGATCTGGCCACTGAACTGTCAATGATTGCACAATATTGTTTGTTTTACACTAAGTGCACATAGACCCAACATTGACAGACCTACTGTATTACTAAAATGAAACATGAGCATGAAATCTGAAAAATAGTCTGTTACAGCAAAAGTAAAATTGCAAGCACGTGATTTTCATTTATAATTACTGGATGACATGCTTAAACCTGCCATCGATTGTTTATATAAGCAATAAACTGAATTCTTAACTGTAGTACCAAGATGTTTTGTACTGCGTTTTGTAAATAATGTTGTTGGCCTTTGAAAACAGAGAGAATGATTTATAAATCATAATATTAATATTCACGTAGCAAAGTCCATGGGAGAAAGCAATCTTTTATGTACTTTTGAAGAGGCTTTTAGTTTTTTTTGTGGAAGTTGCACTTTCATAGCTAAAGTATGAATCATTTATTGTACCCCCCACCCCACCTCACTTATATAGAAACCCTTTATC
Organism: Chiloscyllium plagiosum; assembly: GCF_037043375.1. NCBI lineage: Eukaryota > Metazoa > Chordata > Chondrichthyes > Orectolobiformes > Hemiscylliidae > Chiloscyllium > Chiloscyllium plagiosum. Next base: position 86,967,040 of record NW_028270141.1, on the reverse strand, counting down.
TATTCATGAAAATGAACAGTAGTTCATGAAAGGACAAAATTGTAAAAAATGACATTTAAATACAGAAAAGCTTCCCAAGATATTTTAAACAGGAGCGATGGGTTACATCAATATCTAATCTTCACCGATAAGACATTGAGAAATTATTGATATTGTGCAGCTAATAAACCATTAGATATAGGAGCAGAATTAAGCCATTTGGCCCATTGAGTCTGCCCTGTCATTTGATCATGGCTGATATACTTCTCAAACTCATTTTCCTGCTTTCTCCCAACAGCCCTTGATTCTTTTACTAATCAAGAAACGATCTATCTCTTGTCTTAAAACACTCAATGACTTGACCTCCACAGCCTTCTGCAACAATGAGTTCCACACATTAATCACTCTCAGGCTGAAGAAAGTCCTCCTCATCTCAGTGCTAAAGGTCCATCCCTTCACTCTGACGCTATGCGCTCAGGTCCTAGTCTCTCCGATTAGTGGAAACATCTTCTCCATGTCCACTATATCCAGGTCTCTCAATATCCTGCAAATTTCAATCAGATCCCCCACCCACATCCTTTGAACTCCATTGAGTACAGACCCAGAGCTTCAGTCACTCCCCATATGACAAGTCCTTTATCCTCAGGATCATTCTTGTAAACGTCCTCTGGGCCCCCTCCAACACCTGCACTTTCCTTCTTAGATATGGGACTCTAAACTGTTCATTATATCAAAAAGGCGATCTGACCAGAGCCTTATACAGGGGAAAGTGAGGACTGCAGATGCTGGAGATCAGAATCAAAACGTGTGGCACTAGGAAAGCACAGCTGGTCAGGCAGCATCTTGAGTTTGTCCAAATGATAGTCACAGCTTTACAATAAAAACTCAATCATCACAATTTGAGAGATCTCCATGGTGACTGTAGCTGTTTATGTTAAAGTCAACAGCTGGCAGTCTTTGTACTACTGATGCAAGACTTCTATATCCTAATAAAGCATTTCAATGATTCGCCCCAAACAGAACATTTATAATGAAGAACTTATCCTCAAATGTTGACTCTCTTGCACCTCAGATGCTGCCTGACTGGCTGTGCTTTTCCAGCACCACACTTTCAGAGCCTTATACAGTCTCAGCAATAAACCTCTGATCTTGTATTCTAGCTTTCTTGAAATGAATGCTAACTTTTCATTTTCCTTCCTAACTATCAACTCAACCTGCACTTTAATCTTCAGAGAATCCTGAACAAGGTCTCCCAAGTCCTTTTGTGCTTCTTATTTCTGAAACCTTTCCCTGTTTAGAAAATAGTTTATGCCTCAATTCTTCCTACCAAAGTGCACACCCTCACTTGTTTCCACATTGTAGTCCATCTGCCACTTCTTTGCCCGTGGTCCTCGCCTGTCCAAATCTTTCTGCAGCCTCCCTGCTCCCTCAACACTACCCGTCCTTCTGCCTATTCTTTGTGTCATCTATAAACTTAGCAATAATGACCTCAGTTTCTTAGTCCAGATCACTGATGTATTAGCTGAATAGTTGTTGTTCCAACACTGATCTATGTGGAACTCCACTATTCACTGGCTGCCATCCTGGAAAAAGACTCCTTTGACAAACAGCAAAGAGAAATGTACATGAGACCCATAAGGCCCCTTGTTATAAGACAGCCAACAATAAATAATTCAAGGAACAATTTCTGGAGGTATCCAGGCCAGGAGTCTCATTGACTTTGATATGGCCCGCTTAGCTTGTCCAAAATAAGATCATCCAATAGTTCAAGTTGTTTGTAAAAAGGGAAGGGAAGGCTAAGTAAATTGATGTGGCATTCACGGTCCTGACCTTCTCACATCATGCACCCACTCAGGGTCAGACAAAGGGCAAGGTGGAGGCTTTGGAAGGGTGTGCATGGGAATTGAATGGGAGGGAGGCAATCATCATTAATAACTAGTTTTGATATTAAGTTCGCAGAACCTGTTTCAGGTGCATTGGATACCTGTTTCTCATTCATTATAAAATCATGAATAGTAATTAACCTTTTAGTTTACTAGAATAATGCTTACTGTGCAATATTGTTAGCCGAGAACAGGAAACTCATGCAACACAAATCCAACCGAATTAAACAGGTACCTGGGCTATTTCCTTTCAGCTTCAGTGAGTAAACCATTAGTTTGTTATTTTGCTGCTTCAGAAACTATTTCACCATGTGATTAGGTCCATCATTCTACTCAGTGCAGCACACAAATGTGTTCATTGAAACAAACTTGACCAGGACAAGAAAGTATGCCTTAACTTATAAAGGGGATGATATAAATGAAGCATAATGCTAAATGGGCGGGATGATCAACCTAAAAATGACATCTTAAAAAAAGAGAATATTTGCAAAACATTGGTTTGGGTGAAAAGGAAGGAAAGCAACTAAAAGTGTTTGGTTGTCAGGGTCAGGGAAAAGACCCTGGGACATGAAGGCTGCAAACTGGGATTGAGAGTGAAGAGTCAAGGTCATAGGTGTAACAGATACAATGAACGGGGGGGTGGGGCTGCAGATGGGATTACCTGTACTTGGCATGCTGGAGAAGTGGGGTGGGGGTTTGGGGGGAGAAAGAGCAGTGGAACTACAGCCCACTTTTCAGGAACTGTCACCATGTTTATATTCTGCCTAGCTCCTATTCCTTGAATATTCACTCTCCTACATTATTTAAGTCCTGGCCTATTGGTGATCAGGGCTACTCCCATAAAGCATGGTTAATGACTTGAGTGCAAGGCCCTCAGACAGATGCTAAAGAGGATTATCTTGTAACCAATACATAGAGAAGGGCAGGGTTCCCCAAACTGGGAGTTGTGACCACAAATTGGGTCATGAACTTAAGTTCTGGGGTCATAAGCTTGGAGGTAGAAATTGATATCATGGAACTGCTACCACATTATAACAGTTATGCTCCTTCTCTAACAACCTCCTGCTCTTCCAACACATCAACTTCACTCCCATGGTTTTTCCTGAGGAGTCACAACCATTTTCAAGCCTTTTTTGAGTCATAGTGGGGAGATAAATGGAAATCAAGGCACTAAGGCCATTATTAAACATGCAATTGAGCTTCTGACGACGCACTATCATTATCTGAACTATTCAAGAGCAAAACTGTAGTACCCAGAAGGCAGCTTCTCCAGAACTGTGATTGTTTGCTGTGTTCAGCATAACTCAGCTCAATGATAGGTTGTGAACGTAGAGAAAGGAATGGAGCAGCCATTTGTTTCTTCAAATGAAGAAGAAGGGGTGTGTGACAGTGCTGTTGAAAGAGTCAGTGCTTATTCTGAGCACAGTCAAGCAGGTAGGTTTATGAGAGTCTAATAGCAACGAGATTTGAGAATGAATGACTGAACTTGACCAATTGTGGTGGTTCAGTTATAAGCAATTACAATGCTGAAGCATTACTGCACTCAACAAATTGATTATTTCATAGCTTTAACACTCTATTTGCCTACATTTTTCCCCTTTTGTAACAAGCTGCTTACAGCTTGCCAACTGGATCATCAGTATAAAAATCTGTAGGCTTACATGGTGGGAATGGCTGCACATGGATCACAAAGCTTTGATTACATGGACAATTCATCTATCAAACCACTGCACAGTGATTGCTGAACAATGATCATGCGGCTTTATTCCCACTTTTCAGTGGTTAGGATTCTCCCAGCTGACAGCTGAGGGAGAGATTTTCCGAGCTGCTTGTAGTGCTGCACATGAGAGTAAAGGATCACTCACAATGGCCCCCGCAATGTTGTCTAAATCGAAACCATGGATAGTTGACCATTGGAAGTCTTAACAGATTGAATGAGAACACGGGAATTGTAAGATTTGTTTCCAGGGCAGTACTGTACTGGAGACTAATACATATGCACCTTCAATATTCTGTAATCTTAGTTTTTTTCTTAACCTATGATATGGTGCCAACTTGCCAGCCACAGCGGAAGTTGCAGAAGCCTGCTTCTGCTTGGTTGCCTTGCCTCAGATGCTGTTGGAGGCTGCTCTCTGATGTCCTGGTGTCTAGACACAGGACTAGCTGGGCGTCTTCTGCATAGGTGCACGTCTGAATTCTCTGGCCTGAGCTAATGGAGTTATTTGGATCTCTGGCAGGGGATAGTGGAACCACTGAGCTGTCCTGAGAGCTCAATTCCTGGGTGCTTGTCAGTTGTTCCTCCTTCCTCGCATGGAGCACTTGATTAAAGTCCCTTAGCGCCTCTTGCCGAGCTGATGAATAAATGCAGCCATGGTTCAAGTGATGGAGGAAAGGTCTGAACACATTGGTGGAAGATACTGTCAGTCCTGCTCAATCTGGCTTTTCGTGGTGGCTGCCACCTAGTCCATGGTGGACTGGACAGGACTTGACGAGAAAAACGTCTGCCATTTCTTCCAGTCTCTGCACCTTCTCTGGCACCTCTGCCAGCTATTCCCGTACTCAGCTTTTGTGAATCCTTCCCAGGATCAGAGATCGTTCCTTGAGGCGACTTCCACCGGTTTTCCCACCAGCCCAGTGGGGTTGGCATGCATTGGCGGCATCTTCCAACCCAGCCTAACTTGGTGTCCTTGCAGCGGCACTGTCTTTCCCGAACCCACGAGCATTGAATCTAATGACAAAGGACTTTATCTTAATCTGTTTTTCCTTATTTGTCCCTTCTGTTATTAATATATTTGACTCAAACACTTTTCACTGTACTTTTTTTTGTAAAATGTGCAAGTGATAATAAATGACTATTCTATTTAATCAATGAGTCTGCCACAAACAAGGCCCCAGCATCTGCGATTGTGACAAGGGCTTTGCCTTTGATTCTCAATCCTGTGTAAGAATATTGCGAGCTTTGCCACACGCATCGAATTTTCACGTACCTGGATTATCTTCTTTGGATCGTAAATACGTATGGTTCTGAATTTGTTAGTCCTGTGGCACACTCACAGGATATAAAATGGCTCATGTTGCAGTTTGTAGGAGAACAGAAGTGCTTATGGAAATTGCCTTTCTGCTGGGAATGCAAAATAAATGTTGCAAGAATCTGAACTTTAACATGTTTATAATCTCATTAACTCTAATGTGTTTGATCAAGTTTTGACCAGTTACCAGTCTTGGAACTGGAGCGTTTCTTTCCTATTATTCCCAGTGAATGTAATAAAAAGTCAGTTATTAATTTAATCCAGTATTTTTTTTGGAAATATTTTCACAGCTGTGTTCATTATTTATATAAATTTGGACTGATTTCTATTTTTAAACTGTACTTATTGACATTGCCTTCCAGAGGGATATTTTATAAGTACTTTGTTACCCCATTACAGCTCGGAAAGTCTTTACTTGGAGAATCTTGATGACATGTATAGTCAGGTCAGGTGAAAACTTGATGTGAGGGAACACACTTAGAGAAGGCTAATAACAGAGGAGTTGACACAACCAATGGTTTGACCCTGGAAAGTACTGACTTTGTTGTGCATATCCCAAACTCCTTGAAGGTAGCAGGGCAAGTAGACAGGGTGGTTAAGAAGGTATGTAAGATATTTACCTTCGTTAGCTAAGACATAGAATTCAAGAGCAAGGAGGTTATGCTAGAACTGTATAAAATGCTGGTGGGACCACAACTGTAGTATTGTATTCACCAAGGTATAGGAAAGTTGTGATAGCACTGGGGAGGGTGTGGTGAGATTTGCCAAGGTGTTGCATGGACTGGAGATCATAAGTTGTTGTTACTTTTGAATGTTTGGGACTCTTCACTACACAATTAATACACACTGAAATTATCCCTAGAGTTCTTTGACCCAGTTGACATCTCGGAGATATTATCTCCCACAATGTCATCTGATGTGAATGTCTGCAGTTTGTGTTCCCAGTGAGTTGTCTTTCTTGTTACATAATTTTGCTACAATTGCCCAAGCTGACTATCCTGTGAGTTCTGGAAAGTAACCATGAGGCTGAGGTTTCCCGCAATGGAGAGAGAGAACCTTGGTATTGACTCTTGCCATTTAGTCAGGCCCAGCCATTCACCTTCTCAAGGTCTCAGTCTCATTTGGTGCTTTCAGTGAGAACTCACACAGCCCACACCCCAATGAGGCTGCTCCACGTCAGTGCTGGTGCCTCCTGTGGCATGCTTGTTCTGAATGCATACCCCATAGCTCTCTGCTGCTCCTCGCCCCAGAGGTCTGATTGTTGTTTCAGGAAACTCCTGCACCGTTGTCAGTTTTGTTTATTGTGCTTCAGCAATTTGATGTGCGACTGGAGTTGTGCACTTTCATAACTCTTCAGACAAAGAGCTATGAAACAAAGCTTTAGGAATCTGTCCAAAGTAATGACTAAGTAGCACAAAGTTTTCAATTCCTGACCACGCAGCATGTGATAATGCTGACCTCACTGTACATAGAAAGCTGTGGAGGAAAGAAAATGAATGGCAGAGGGGAGCAGTAAAACACGCACACACACACACGTATATACATACACATACACACACACATACATACACACACACGTATATACATACACACACACGTATATACATACACATAGACACACACACATACATACACACACAGACACATACCTGATCAAATTGCAGAAAAAAAACAAGTCAGTTGAAAGTGATTCTACTGTATACCTGAATTGTTTAGATGATCTTGTGTGTTTAATATAGCTTGAAGTTTGTTCTAGGTTCAGGCTTTAAGTTACAGTTTCTTTTAGATGTGGGTCATTGCCTCCTTATTTTTTTGCTGTTCATGCTTTTGGTGACTCCTGTTAGGAAATCTGTGGCACCATTTTTCTCCCTTGCAGTCCCCACACATCTTCTATAACTCATCTGCAACCACTCTATGATGTTTGATATCCAACTAAACATTGATTCATCCCTCTTTCTGCTGTCCTCCACTTTGGCATCTTTAAGAGATTTCTGCAGCTTTTCATCACTGATCAAATTAGCAAAATATTGACATTTTCTTTTCTGTATATCAGCTTTTTTTGTTTTTCTTTCTCTTGCAATGTCTGTATACTTTCAAAAATACATTTGTACTAATTTGTTCTATTTCCTAAAGGTTGACTTTTAATTTTCTTGATTGTTTTTAATCAAATAAAGGTAAACTGAGAGTTTTCATCAGCAGGACTAATGTTGCAAGATACACAAGTCTCATCCTTTATTACTTTAATTGCTTTATATTGTAGGAAAATCTCCAATATAACGGATACAGGAAAAGACTTCAGTGAGATGAAAGATTAACTCCTGATCATGTACATAGGAAGTTATGTCAATAAAGATGTCATGATCACATGATAATGGAAAGAAACTGAGCAGAGGAAAGGTTCTGAAAAGGGAATCAACAGTTTATACCTCTTGCTTAGTTCAAATGAATATTTTTAGTTTGGTGTAAATAATTATTTTAGAAAGTCCTAAAGCTCTAGCACCCTAGACATTCTTTAAAATTCCATATCACAAAAGCAAATTTCAGTTGTTAATTCCTTTACGCCTTTGCTAAGGCTTTTTTCTTCCTTTTCTCATTGTTAGAGCGTCAGAACTTTATTTCATGTTCTTATGCTTCCCCTAGTTAAATTGATAACTATTTGATCGGTCTCCATGCCCCTCATTCTCCTAAGAGCTAACACATACATTGTCTCTACTTATCACTTGCATTGCTCTGGAAAGTTATAGTGGAACAGCAGTCTGTATGTTTTCATTGATACACTGCTATGTATTCCCTGCCACTTAGTAAGAAAAGTTAGCTGTAAGACATATATTTTTTAATCTCTCTCTATCCACTAAGTCTATTCTCATGGGAGTGCAATTTATCTCCTTAAGGTCAGTGTTAATAGCCTCAAACTGGGATTGGTAGCCTCTAGACTCTCATCAGTATTATTAATCACCACATTCTTTCTGGTATTTGTTTTTAAAGTTACTAGACAACCCAACATGTCAGCTGATGGACCCCTTCTTTTAAAGATGCTGAGGACACCTACGCACTCCAACTCCTTACCCACCTAATAGCCACCTGAACCATCGTTGCTGGCTGATATTCTTGTTAGTCACAACAGGCAATCTGCCTGAGGACATGATTTTGGTGTCTTTTATCTATTGGTATGATTCAGCTGGATCTCAAAACCAAATTTTAATTATGATTAAAGTGCTTCTGGTTAGATGTTATATGTAGAAATGGAACTCCAAACTTCTGTACTTGTTGTGAAGTCTGAATGGTTGGAAAGGGACCAACTAACATGGTATGAATCTGTCTCTTAAAATGATCTGTAACATAATAAATTCAGCATTGACATTTAGGTTCCATTATGAAATACCAAGCATTATACCAAGCATTATTCAAAAAGAATTTATGAATTGTACATTGGGTATGCATGGTCATATCCATGACAGAGTGCATCACTCTCCTACTGTCGGTGTACCAATGCTGCAGTGCATGGTGAGACTTAGAAAAATCCATTCCGTGGCAACTTCAGTATTTGGGTGAAATCTTCCACTCTCTCAATTTGGAGGCAGGTCAAATGATACAAGATGCTTCTTACTTTTTTATATGAGGCAAGATGATTTGTATCTCAGATGAGGGATGGGGATCATTTGCTTATCGCAGACATTTACAACACAGGAGGAGGCAATTTGGCCCATCATGCTCACACCAGTCAACAATGATTTGATCAGGGGACTAGACATCACGAAGCACAGCAGGCCTATTGACAGTTACCCACCAAGTATTGCTTCTGATCCTGTTTTCCCCACCCTATCAATGTCATACCACTGCTTCCTTATTTGTGAGCTACGTCCTCAGCAATTGTGGGACTCTTGGAGGGTGGTGTCGTGTCCATCTGAATTGGCACCACTGTACATAGAAGCTTCCACTCTCTGATGGCAGCTCTCTCCAGTCAGGATCTCCATTCCCATGGTTTTCATTGCCATGGAAGGCCTGCAATTGGCCTGATTGGTGGTTTGATAGGAATTCCTGAAACGTGGCAGTGCCAGTCTCTTGCTAGCTCTACTGGCAAAATAGAACCTCCACAATGCATCAGGTCTCTGCCCATGGTGACTAAAAGTGCGATTATTTCAAACTTCTGGGGAGACAACCTGACAGCAGCAGCTGTTTTTGTGTAAAATTTAAACATAAATGAAATTTAAAGTTAAATTTGATTGCAAAAAAATCAATCAAAATTAGCACCAGAGTGATAAAAGTAGACCTAAGTATTGGTTACTGTAACTCATGGCCATATGTCTCAAGGTTGACCTGAAATTGCCTACAAAGCTCTAAAAAGCAGAAAATAGTTCAATTTAAGCAACAAACATTTTCCAAATGACCAGGAGGAAGTAAGTCAACAACTCAATAAAGCACAGATAGAAGAAAATCAACACTTCAACAACTCTAGCAAGCTTTTGGCATTGGTTCTTATGAGAAATGTCATTAATATGATATTCTTATATCATCTGGTACATTGTGAGCAATATTTTAATGTTAAATACATTAGGCCTCCTCTCTACCTGACAACTTGTTTTGTACTCATTGTGGGAGTGAGCTTCTTAAAGTGTATTAATCATTAAATATTACCCAGAAATCACTTAAAATGTTCTTTGAGAAGTTGCCACCCATCAATTTTTAGAGGGAATACATAATAAATGGCAGGATACTGAGAAATAAAGAAACACAGAGGAAGCTTTGAGTGTAGATCCAGAGATCCTTGAAGGGGGTTAGGCAATTAGATAAGGTAATATTAGAACTACATAAAACAGGGGTTAAGCCACAGCTTGAAGACTATGTGCAGTTCTTGTCATCACTATAAGAAACTCTGATTGCAGAAGAGAGGGTACAGAAAAGATTTAAGAGGATGCAGTATTGCCAAGACTGGAGAATTTCTGTTACATGGCAACATCAGGTAGGCTTAAGTTGTTTTCTTTGGAATGGATGAAGCTGAGCAAAAACCTAATTGAAGTCTATAGAACTATGAGGAATAGAGAGAGTGTTGATAGACCCTGGAACCCTTAGCTGAGGGTCCATAACTAGGAGATGTAGACCTCTGGCAAGAGTTAGGAGGGTTTTGAGGGAATTTGAGGAAGTTGTTTTACCCAGACTGAGAGGGTGGTAGATATAAAAAGGCCATGTGAACCACATGAAGTATTTGGAGTGCATTTGAAGTGTCATAGCCTTTATGATGGACCAAATGGCCTCCTACTGTGTTATAGACATTAATAATTTCCATAATTTAAAATGATCAAATTTGTATTTTTTTTGTTTTTTTTCAGTTCTGTTTGTTTCAGCTTTAATTTGAAGGCCTCAGACTTTTCCATCAACTTTGAACTGAGGTTATAATTTTCCCCGGCATACCCAAATGGTAAGCTGAATGTAAATTGTCTGATCTGAGCATGAGCATTATATCTTCATTTGTCAGGATACAGCAGTAGCATTCTGTCAGCTTTCTGACAGAAAAAATGTTTCTTTAAATTCTAGCAATTTTTGCTCAGCTCATTTCTTTTCAAACAGCTGGAAGACAGATTTTAACAGCTTTTTGAAGTGGTCTCATGGTAAGCCTTACTAAAATGTGGAGGCTAATTGATTTTAACTCATTTAAATTCTGTTCATTTGCACAGAATTAAAATCAGGTTCCAGACATATGTGAAGCAAACTGAGAATAAATGATGAAATTTTATGAATTATCCAATGTTGGGATTTTGTTTGACATTCTTTAAACTTCAGTAGAGCTTCAGAATCCCTGCACTGCAGAAAAAGCCCATTCAGCCCATCAAGTCTACACCAACCCTTTGACGAGCATGCTACTCAGATCCAGCCACCACCCTATCCCTGCAACCCCACATTTACTCAACTACCCTGCACACTACAGGTTAATTTAGCATGGCCAATCCACATAACCTGCACATCTTCGGACTGTGGGAGGAAACTCACACAAACACAAGGAGAACGTGTAAACTCTATACAGACAGTCACCCCAAGGCTGGAATTGAACCTGGGCCCCCAGTGCTCTGAGGCAGCAGTGCTAACCAATGTGCCACCCTTTTAGATTTATTGGAGTGCAATAGAGAGAGAATAAAGTACACAACAATGGCTGAGCAATGCATTAAACTTCTTTTCCAACTGTGCATCCATTAAAGCTTCTGTCTCTATTGCTAACATTCACAAACCACTTGTTGGGTGCAGTCATATGGCAACTATTTCCACTGTATGTAAACTGATCCTCCACTACTCTATCAGTTAAAATGCAAGGGTATTTGGAGAAATATATTATTTGTATTGCAATCATGTTGAACTCACAGCACTTTTGTTCTGGTATGAGGAAAACATTTACAGCAGGAAGTAGAGAGACCAAGAAAAACCACAACAGCAGGGAGAATGAACAGAATGAGGTGTGCTGAAGAAATCTTTAAACTTTATTGCCATTACAAAAATTGGAAGCCCTTACCCAATAGCATAATGGGAGCACATTCATGGCAATGGACTGTAACAGCTCAAAACAAAAACAGTTATCATCTCGAGAATGTTTTTAACCATTAATACTCACAAATTATGTAAAAGAAAATCTGTGGATTAGTGACAAAATAGGCTGTATTATCTAGGGAGGGTATCAGAGTCATACAGTCATACAGCATGGAAACAGAGCCTTCAATCCAACTCATCCCTGCTGACCAGGTTTTCAAAACTAAACTAGTCCCATTTGCCCCTGCTTGGCCCATATCCCTCGAAACCCTTCCTATAAATGTACCTGCTCAAATGTCTTTTAAATGTTGCAACTGTACCTGCATCTACCATTCCACTGGCAGTTCATTCCACATACGAACCACTCTCTGCATGAAAAAGTTGCCCCTTGAGTCCCTTTTAAATCTTTCTTCTTTCACCTTAAACCTATGCCCTGTAGTTTTGATCTCCTCTACACTCGGGTGAAGACCTTTGCCATTCATCTCCTCACATATTTTTCTCACTAATTATAGTTAAGGTACTTGATTATTTTACAAGTGTTACAGGAATCAAATCATTTTTTTAAGTAAAAGCAGGGTCACTGGGAATAGCAAATGGTAATGTGGAGTAGGAGGTAATGATCATAATTAAAGCTCAGATGTATTCTTCACATAGCTAAATAACAAATTGAGACCTGCGATTTTCAGAGAATATTGCAAAGCTTTCTTTCTGCTTCAATCATGGCTTCCCTACTGTCATGTTATTCCTCCACGCTCAATTTATTATTCAAGACATTTATAGACACTAATCCCATTTACTTTCTCATCAATTTATGGGCTGCTGGGGGAAAAAATATTTAAGAAATAGTAGGACCTCTGGTGGTTGGATGGTACACAGTAAACAAATGGAGGTTGTACACAAATAAATATAAATTTGCAGGCAGTCGGAATAAACAGTAGGAAAAACATCTTTAGATGATAGACTGAAATAGAAATGTAATTTGAAGAAGAGAGCTCAGTCACACTGCTAAAGGAGAAATGGATGTACAGCACTGAATGGAACGCAAGGAGCAAAAAGGTCTCCTAAAATCATTCAGCAGCTGGTAGTAAAAGCATACAAAACTATATGAGTCATAATATTAAAAGGTGCACTTTTCACAATAAGCAGCTCATGGGTTTTATTAGAATGAGAAGATGAGCGTATTTGATTTATTAGGCTTGATTAAATCCAGAGAAAAATTCCAAGTGGCATAGAAACATTCTTTAAGACTCTGCAAATCTAAAACAGAAGGATATTACTATAGAATCTGTAGATATTGGGATTCAAATCAAAACTTACCACACAAAAAGTTAAGATCTGGCACTTAATATTTAAACATTATGAAGATTAAATTGAAAAAATAAACTCATGGTAGTAGAAGCAATTTTAATTGATTTAAATAAATTAATGTACAACTTAATGAGAGTGGAAAAGGGTATTATTGCAGGAGTGCTTAATTGAATGACCATAGACATTATGACATAAGTGCATAATGGGCCATTCTGAATGATAGCATCTTTAACTGAAAAGCTGTAATGAACAGGGTCTTTTTATATACTTGTGCCATTTACCTTACAGTTATTAATGGTTAACCAATGGATGGATATGAATAGAAATTCCACATCTGGAAAATCGAACTGGTTAGATAGAAAAGCAGGATGTACACTTGTGTCAAAGCTGAGTGATTGTTTCTGCTGCTCCTTGAGGAGAAGGGGAGAGGAGCAGGGAATTTTTGTGCATCTGAACTGTCGGGAGCAGCAAAGGTGAAGTGGGAATGTAATATTTATGTGTGATGTTGAGGCAAAAATCAGACATACTGTGGCCACAAGTTTACACCTGCAATTTTCAGAAAATCTTGCAAACGTTTTATAGCTTATGACATATGGGACGCTGAGCAGCTCCCACTGGATGCTCAAGAGAGGTGCTGCAGTGGTGGAAAATTAGTTTTAATGGAGCAGTGGTCTGTTGTATAGGCTGAGATTTGTACTGTCAGGTATTGTGTTTTGGGTATCTAAGGGAGGCCGCGAGACCTCAGATAGGGAAGCTAAAACTTGATGGAAGGATGTTCCAGTTTGGGGGAAGGTCAGCTTAACAGTGTACCAGGGTAAGACTAGACTGATAGTGGGCAAGTGCAGATTGATGGAGAGAAGCTCCAGGATTATAGGTGACAGCTAAAGGTGAAGGGTTAAGTTCAACACTGAGAGATGAATGGTCAAGAAGCATGGTCATTGGTTCAAAGGGTAATAGTACAAGGCTTGGATGTGATTGAGGAAACATGCAGGGTGATATTGGTAGAATGGAGAACAATAGACTACATGGTGCAGGATGATGGTCAATGTCCATACTGTGATCCTGGATGTGTCCAATGATATAGTCTATCTTTAACCTTGGGGAGGAGAAGGAAGAGAGGAGTTGTTACACAGTTGTCACGGCTGAACAACAACAGGCAGTACAGCACCAGAATACCACCACAGCACATGCAGCCAATGATGCAAGTCTGTGCTTGGTTTCCACGGAGCTGTCAGGGGGGTTTCATGCTGAGTTTACAGAGCTCCTCAAGGCTCCTGCCTACATTGACAGTCAAATCCCTGAGGAGGAGCAGTATGATGTAACTTTGTTGCCCTGACCAGGCTGGCTGAGCATTACAATGTGCTCTGATTGGTACATTCTGCTGTGCATTATATAATATGCAACAAGGAGAGGAATTGGAAAGGTATGAACAAGCTGTGTTCCCATTCAGATAAGCATGATGCTGAGGGTTCTGAAGAAGAGGCCAGGAATGTCACACTTCCCAAGATGTAAGGGCTGTGGAAAAAGTTGCCAGTGATGCCAGAGATTACTTGAATTTAACTCATTGTCTGATCAGCACTGGGGAAGAATAGCCACTCCAGAAAATCTGGAGGAGAACCTAAAGAGAAGCATCAGTAAACCATGGGGCTGCTCTTTGCCTGAACTCATACATATTCCAGAGACAGGGAGTGATGGGGGTTTCCAGGAGATTATTGCACTGCAGCAAGTGGATGAGAGCGATAGGTATTCCTGGGATATTGTAAATAACTGGGGAGGGGAAAAATGGCCAGATGTTTGAGAGTTGCAAAGAAATACGGAGATCTGGCAGCCAGTCAATAACCTTCATAATCTTCAAACGTCGACACTGTTCTGACCTGCTTCCTGCCTGCAAAACATTCTTGCTTGACCTGGACTCAACCTTATCGACTGACAGGAGCTGCTCTGCAATCACCTAGTGATGGACTTGCCCACTTGTTGACCATTCCTGCCACATGATTCAGAAGGCCCCTGCCCACCCTTCAAAATTACCACTAAATTCTGTACCTGCTGGCTTCTGACATGCCAGCAGGAGGGGTGCCCACTTCTACCCCTTCCTTTGGCACCCATGTCTCAAAGATTTCTGCTGTTTTTAGGTTTGGCAGAAATTATATTCTGTTTACTGTCAGAGTTCTTTCTACTTTTACTTAAAACTTGTGGTGCTTTATTAACCTGCAATTTCCTGTTACTCGCAAATTTTGAAATTATGTATTTCATGATTTTTTTTGTTACTAGGTGGAATAAAGTAAAAATAAGGTTGCACTGAGACTGAATCAAAAATAAATGTTGTTGCTATAGGTTTCACTACAGTTTGGATCAAATCAGCAACAGGCTTTTTCAGCACAACGTTGTTATTTATTTTCAACATTTAGTACTGTTGCTGGAGAATGAAATGTTTTGAATCACACTGTCCAGCAACTTTCATTTCATTACAACAACATAAGGCTTGTGGGTAGACTTCAATGTCAGATCCATAAGGAGTTGCTGAAGCTTATTTTCACAGCTGGCTGTGATTCAGTGTACTTTTCCATCTGTGAAATATTATGCAAGTCTACAGTCATTGGTTAGCTTGAATCCAAGTTGAAGAGTTCCATTACGTTTTAACCTTTTAAATGCCTACAAGATTTAGGTACATTATCATGACACGGATATAAACCTTCCACAGGTTATAGGGGCACTCCTGAATGACGCTGGCAAAGGTGTGGCAGTTGGAAAGGGAGGGGGAGAATGGAAAAAAAGAGATTCTTAAGTTTAAAAAATTAAATTTCCTCTTAAGGTTTCAGTGGTTTGATGAGAATCTTGTTCATTCATGAAGTTTTTACAGTACTGAGAGACAGTACAGCTCATTACGCCCGTGCTGGTCATCAAACATCCATCTATTCCAATCCCTTTTTCCAGCACTCGTCCTGTAGCTTTGTATTCTATGGCATTCCACATGTTTATCTCAATATTTCTTAAATGTCATGAGGGTACCTGCCTCCACCATCCTTTCAGGCAGTGAGTTTCATATATCTACACGCTGTGGGTGAAAAAAGATTTTCCTCCAATCCTACTGAGCCTCCTGCTCCTTCCTTTAAAACTATGCGACCTGTTTATTGTTCTCAGGGGAAAAGTTCTCCTTGTCTAACCTGTCTATGCCCCTCAAAACTTTGTACTTCTCCCACTTATCTGTAGATTTTTCTGCATGTGGTCAATCCCAGTCCACTTTGGCCAGATCCTGCCTTTTCATATTAAAATCAATCTGTCCCTCAATTCAGAACCTTTTATTTCCAGTCCATCTATTGTTCTTGTCCATAATCTTATGAAATCTTCTAGAATTATGGTCACTATCAAAGGAATGATCCCAGACTGAAACATCTACCATTTTCCAGCTTTGTTTCTCAGAATCAGGCTCAGCACCGCCCCCTCTCTTGTTGGGCTTTCTACGGGCAGGATTAAAAAAGCTCTATTTGACACATTTTAAGAATCCCACCCCCTCTAAGCCTTTCACTCTTTGTCCACACTAATATTGGTTAAGCTTGAATTCCCGATCATGATTACCCTGTTATTTTGATACATCTCTGAGACTTAATACATATCTGTCTTTCAATCTCTCCCTGACTGTTTAAAGGTCTATAGTATATGCCCAGCAAAGTGACTGCTTCACTTTTTGTTTTTTAATTTCTATCTATGAGGTCTCATTTGTGGAACCTTCAAAGATATCAGCTCTCTTCACTGTCATAACTGATTTCTTGAGCAATATTGTGACACCTTGACCGTCCCTCCATCATAAGGTCAGAAGTAAGGATGTTTACCAATGATTGCACAATATTCAGCACCATTTGCAATTCCTCAGATACTGAAATTGTCCTTGTTCAAAATGCAACAAGATCTGGACAGAATCCAGACTTGAGCTGACAAGTGCTAAGTAACATTTGTGCCACACAAATGCCAGGCAATGACCATCTCCAATAAGAAACTATCTAACCACCACCCCTTGATTTTCAATGGTGTTACCATCACTGAATACCCCCGTCAGTTCCTGTGGGTTATCCTTGACCAAAAACGTAACTAGACTCACCATATAAACATGCTGGCTACAAGAGCAGGTCAGAGGGAAGGAATACTGCAATGAGTAACTCATCTCCTGACTCCTGACATCCTGTGGACCATTTACAAACTATGTCGGGAGTGTGATGGAATACTCCCCATTTGCCTGGATGGGTGCAGCTCCAACAACACTCAAGGCTTGACACCATCCAACACAAAGCAGCCCATTGATTGGTACTGCATTCACTCCCTCCACCACCCACGCTCTGTAGCAGCAATGTGTATGATCTACAAGACTCACTGCAGAAATTCTCCAAAGATCCTCAGACAGTACCTTCCAAACCCATCACCACTTCCATCCAGAAAGAGAAGGGCAGCAGATATTTGTGAATGCCACCACTTTCAAATTCTCCTCCAAGTCACTCACCATCCTGACTTGGAAATATATCACCATTCCTTAACTGTCATTGGGTCAAATCCTGGAATTTTCTCCCTAAGGGCATTGTGGGTCTATTTACAGCATATGGCCTGCGAAAGTTCAAAAAAACAACTCAACACCACCTTCTCAAAGGCAATAAAACAACAAGCAATAAATTCTGACAGAATTTCAGCTAGCGATGCCCAAATTCTATGATTGAATAAAAAAAACTCCACTTTTACAATACTTACACCTCGCTTAAAGATTCTATATGCCAGACTAATGAACTGCCAGTCCTGTCCCTTCTTCAACTGTGTCTCCATGATAGCAATGGTATCATATCTTCATGCATTAAACTGCCTTACTTGCAGGATTCCTTACATTAAAATAAATGCCGTGAGAGAACAATGTTATCTGTTGGAGTGTTCCAAGTGGAGGGCACGATAGCTATACTGACAGAGTGCTGAAAATGATACAGCTGACTTTATTAATAGGACAATGTTCAATTTGGACAATATTAATTTCATCTGTAATCATCACAGCCACAACTTAGAAGTCTACCTGGGGATATTGTGTGTAATTCTGGTTTCCTGTCTATCGGAAGTATGTTGTGAAACTTGAAAAATGTTCAGAAAAAGATTTCCAAGAATATTGGCAGTGTTGGAGGGTTTGAGCTGTGGGGAGAGGCTGAATAGGCTGGGGCTATTTTCCCTGGAGCATTGGAGGCAGAGGGGTGACCTTTTAGAGGTTTATTAAATCATGAGGGGCATGGATAAGGTAAATAGACAATGTCTTTTCCCTGGGATGGGGAGGTCCAGAACTAGAGGGCATAGGTTTAGGGTGAGAGGGAAAAGATTTAAAAGGGACCTAAGAGGCAACGGTTTCATGCAGAGGGTGGTGCATGTATTGAATGAGCTGCCAGAGGATGTGGGGGAAGCTGGTACAATTACACCATTTAAAAGTATATCAATAAGAAGGTTTAGAGAAATGTGGGCCAAATGCTGGCAAACGGGATTTGACTTATTTAGGATACCTGGTGGGCATGGAGGAGTTGGACCGAAGGGTCTGTTTCTGTGCTCTATATCTCAATGACTCACTGAAGAACCTTAGACACTTTCATGGTCCTAGTAGCCTTGAAAAGTCTCAGTTTCCAGTTTAATTCCATGCATTACAATGAAGGCTTGTGGGAGTTAAGACTTCCTGCTCTGATCATGGCTGATGGCTCTAATATACAACCCTGTGTCTAAGATACAATGCAGTGCATTCTTCTACTGGGGCTGTCAAGGGCTATTGGCATCTGCAAGATGAGTTTCCTGGACTTGAACAGGTCTGGGGGTTGCTTGCAGTTCTTTACAGACAGAGTGAACTTCATTCTCATGGAATGCTGTACCTGGACAACCGGAGCAGGCAAAGTGAGAGTCTGATGGATGCAGAAGAGCGGGGAGATCAGCAGCAATCTTCTGAAGAGGAAGATAAGAATGTTGATTGGGTGGAACATCACTGTCCCCGTGATAAAGTGCGGAAACAATGGCGGCAGTGAATCAATCAGGACCTAATGAAGTCCCAGTTGCAGTGGAACTAAATTGGGTCAAGTCTTGACTCATGGACTGTTGATGTGTTGCTGCTGGAGAAGCAAACAGCCTCTGCTTACTTTCAAATGAAAGTGCAACTTTTCATTTGGCTCTTTCTCTGCTTTTCCTGTTGCGCAATAAAAGTTGACATGACAAAAATGTTCGAAAACTTCACAATATTCGAAGTTCCCACATTCAAGGATGTCAAGGAAAGAAAGGAAGAAGAGCCCCTCCAGCTTCATTCGAGGAGCTGCAGCGACAGTAACAGTCGATTGGACTGATGACACAGTGAAGTGAAAATATATTTATAAATGTGAGATTCTATTTATGTTGAGATATCACCCGTGCCAGATTAGTACCTTCAGAATGTTTTCCTTAACCTTTCACATCTCAGTACAGTCCTGTAGTCTGCAGCTGGGTTGGGTGGAGGCTGGCCTTGGTATTTTGGGCAGTTTTTGAGAGTTCAGATCTGCTGTGAGTGGCCTGGTACCTGTGCTGCGGGACTTCTCCTATCTGGGGCTGTGCTAGTGCCTGGTCTGTGGCAGTCTTCTGAGTGCCAGTGATCTCAGATATTCCTTCCACAACCAGCTGCGGCAATGTGACAGGGACGTGCTCACCAGAAGGTGCTCCTGACGCTAATGAATGTAACTGCTCAGGTTTGGGATCTGAGTGGGTGAATGCTGTGGGTACTTGCTCTGAAGAATCTGGATCTTATTCGTTTTGAGGTGAAGGAAAGCATGGTGGATGGAAGGACTTTTCGCCTCAGTGCGGAGGCTGTACGGCCGCCACTCATGCCTACAGAAGACAACACGGGGGTGAGTTGCCAATCAGGGTGGAAGTTTTGACATTTTAACAACACATTTGGAGTGGTGGTAATGGCAAGGCAATTCATGATGAGTCTTACTCAGTTTCTAGGTCATAGGAGGTCTCAGCTTTGCTACATAAATAGTCACAATTCCGCTAATGTGAGGCTTTTCTCCATGTGTGAGGTGAACAGGCAAATATCGAGCACCCCAGCACCTGCCTTGGCCCACTCTGCCATATTTTGAACAGTTTTGTCCTGAAGAAAAACAAAGGGAAGAATAGACTGAGATGGAAGTGGCACAGCCGTTAGCACTGTGGTAGGTGGGGGAAAGTTAATAGGATATCCCGAGTGAGTAGGTGGGAAGCAAAGGGGCAGGAAGGGCTGGTAGCTTGGGCGGATCGGGTGGGTGAGAGCAAGTTACATAAGATGCTGCATGTAATTGTGAAAATGGTAGATGATGGGGCTTTGTGGAAGGCAGGCACAATAGCAGAGATGAAGTAACTGTGACGTAGCTGAGAGAAGATGGTAGCACTTGCCATAATGGGGTGCATGCTGGGCATTACTCTGAACTGTGGAAATGGCAATGACCCTAGTGGCAACTTCATACCAGGTTGGTAGTGATTGATGCTGTTGTCTTTCCTTGTGGTCCATGTGAAAGTGAATGACCTTGCTTTCCACATACCCTATCCTCCAGCACCTCCAGGCCCCTGTCTAATGTGCCTCTTGCAGCTTTTGAGTTGAATAGCTATTCCTCACTTGCAGCTTTTGAGTTGATGTGCAGTTGGGTTTTAAACATTGGTACCTGTGTCATGAACAGCTGAAGTTCCCGTCTGCGATGAGCACTTTGGTTGCTGCCGCGTGTAAGATAGCACTTGAATGTCATGGTGGAGGCAAGGTGAATACATAATGAGAGGAGCCTCGTAAGGTCGTGTGAGAAAACTTATTAGAACTCTTGGCAAGAAGTCGTTTATGAAATTGCTCAAAATTGAACCTCAGCCTAATTTATTTTAATACACCACCTCAGTCACATTGATTATTCGATGACACACTTAGGATAACATTATGCATTGGTGGTGTAGACTTTTGTCTGCAAGCAATGCCCCATTGGAAGTTCAAGTATGTGCCGGACCTTGTCAAAAAACTATCCCCAATGCCTATTATAATACATTCCTGCACATGCTTGTCATGAACAAGAATAGATTGATGCTGTTATGGAGTGTTTTGTAACCATACATCCCCACACATTGCTCACAGTCCTGTTGACTTACAGTTGGAGGGTGAGATGGCAGGATGCCTTTATTTAGTTAAGGAGAAGTTTGCATAGGTCTTTTTGTTAGTCTCTGAGAGTCAATATTCAAGAACTGTCTTGAGTAATTCCCACACAAAAAAAAATCTGTTGCTATTGGTAAT
Source organism: Chiloscyllium plagiosum (assembly GCF_037043375.1). Lineage (NCBI taxonomy): Eukaryota > Metazoa > Chordata > Chondrichthyes > Orectolobiformes > Hemiscylliidae > Chiloscyllium > Chiloscyllium plagiosum. Next base: position 86,946,059 of record NW_028270141.1, on the reverse strand, counting down.
ACTCATATAAATGACAAAAATCCACACTCAGACCTTAAACCGTGTTTTAGTAGAGTCATAGAGTCATGGAGATGTACAGCTTGGAAACAGACTCTTCAGTCCAACCCGTCCATGCCAACCGGATATCCCAACTCAATCTAGTCCCACCTGCCAGCACCCGGCCCATATCCACCCAAACCCTTCCTATTCATATACTGATCCAAATGCCTTTTAAATGTTGCAATTGTACCAGCCTCCACCACATTCTCTGGCAGCTCATTCCATACATGTACCACCCTCTGCATGAAAACGTTGCCCCTTAGGTCCCTTTTATATCTTTCCCCTGTCACCCAAAATCTATGTCCTCTAGTTCTGGACTCCCCCACCCCAGGGAAAAGACTTTGTCTATTTATCCTATCCATACCCCTCATAATTTTGTAAACCTCTTTAAGGTCACCCCTCAGCCTCCGACATTCCAGGGAAAACAGATCCAGCCTGTTCAGTCTTTCCCTATAGTTCAAATCCTCCAACCCTGGCAACGTCCTCGTAAATCTTTTCTAAAACCCTTTCACAACATCTTTCCAATAGGAAGGAGATCAGAATTGCATGCAATATTCCAACAGTGGCCTAACCAATGTCCTGTACAGCTGCAACATGACCTCCCAACTCCTGTACTCAATACTCTGACCAATAAAAGAAAGCATACCAAACGCCTTCTTCACTATCCTGTCTACCTGCAACTCCACTTTCAAGGAGCTATGAACCTGCACTCCAAGGTCTCTTTGTTCAGCAACACTCCCTAGGACCTTACCGTTAAGTGTATAAGTCCTGCTGAGATTTGCTTTCCCAAAATGCAGCACCTCACATTTATCTGAATTAAACTCCATCTGCCAATACTCGGCCCATTGGCCCATCTGGTCAAGATCCTGTTGTAATCAGAGGTAACCTTCTTCACTGTCCACTACACCTCCAATTTTGGTGTAATCTGTAAACTTACTAATTGTACCTCTTATGCTCGCATCCAAATCATTTATGTAACTGAAAAAAGTAGAGGACCCAGCACTGATCTTTGTGGCACTCCACTGGTCACAGGCCTGCAGTCTGAAAAACAACCCTCCACCACCACCCTCTGTCTTCTACCTTTGAGCCAGTTCCGTATCCAAATGGCTAGTTCTCCCTGTATTCCATGAGATCTAACCTTGCTAATCAGTCTCCTATGGGGAACCTTATCGAGTGTCTTACTGAAGTCCATATAGATCACATCTACTGCTCTGCCCTCATCAATCCTCTTTGTTACTTCTTCCAAAAACTCAATCAAGTTTGTGAGACATGATTTCCAATGCACAAAGCCATGTTGACTATCTCTTATCAGTCCTTGCCTTTCCAAATACATGTACATCCTGTCCCTCAGAATTCCCTCCAACAACTTGCCCACCACCGACGTCAGGCTCACTGGTCTACAGTTCCCTGACTAGTCCTTACCACCTTTCTTAAATAGTGGTGTCATGTTAGCCAACCTCCAGTCTTCCAGCACCTCATCAGTGACTATCGATGATACAAATATCTCAGCACAAGCGGCCCAGCAATCACTTCCCTAGCTTCCCAGAGTTCTAGAGTTGAAACTTTATTGCTGGAACAGCACAGCAGGTCAGGCAGCATCCAGGGAACAGGAGATTCGACGTTTCGGGCACAGGCCCTTCTTCAGGAAAGAAGGGCCTGTGCCCGAAATGTCGAATCTCCTGTTCCCTGGATGCTGCCTGACCTGCTGTGCTGTTCCAGCAATAAAGTTTCAACTTTGATCTCCAGCATCTGCAGACCTCACTTTCTCCTCCCGGAGTTCTAGAGTACACCTGATCAGGTCCTGGGGATTTATTCACCTTTATGCATTTCAAGGCATCCAGCACTTCCTCCTCTGTAATCCGGATATTTTTCAAGGTGTCACCATTTATTTCATTACTTTCTATATCTTCCATATCCTTTTCCACAGTAAATACTGATGTAAAATATTCATTTCATATCTGCCCCATCTCATGCAGCTCCACAAAAAGGCCGCCTTGCTGATCTTTGAGGGGCCCGATTCTCTCCCTTGTTATCCTTTTGTCCTTAATGTATTTGTAAAAACCCTTTGGATTCTCCTTAATTCTATTTGCCAAAGCTATCTCATGTCCCCTTTTTGCCCTCCTGATTTCCCTCTTAAGTATACTCCTACTTTCTTTATACTCTTTTAAGGATTTACTCGATCTATCCTGTCCATACCTTACATATGCTTCCTTCTTTTTCTTAACCAAACCCACAATTTCTTTAGTCATCCAGCATTCCCTATAACTACCAGCCTTTCCTTTCACCCTGACAGAAATATACTTTCTCTGGATTCTTGTCATCTCATTACTGAAGGCAATTGTGACCTTGAGCTGCGCATGCTCTTCAATCCCAAAATGGCACCTAAATCAATAATAGTACATGATACCTGCATCACTGACCTTATGACTGAAGCTGGCTATGTCCTATTGTCCTTTATTTCGCCTTTCCTTAGAATATCTTTGTCAAAGGAAATGCTGATGACCGCCATAGAGCTTGAGGACACTGCCCCACCTGCTGTCGAATCCAAGCAATTGCAGCAACAATAAACCAGTGTCAGCCCTAATGAGGCCAAACTGCTTCAACCATGAATACAATCTGGCTCCAAAGAAGCTGAACTGTTTTTGAAAGGCTTAAATCTTTAGGAGCAACCCAGCACATTCTTACTGATACCATTAATTCTCCATATCACCCAATGATGGGACACAAGCCCAGAAATCACTCTTAGGATGCCATTCAAATGTCTTTGGGTGAAGTAACATCTGCTGATGTTCTCTCAGCTTTTCTGTTTCAATCTGTTGGCTAGAATGTGAGTTTTACCTCCCACACAGCACAGTAGTCAAAAAGAAGGAATTCATGCCAGTCCTCTTAATGCATCTGTGTACTGCAATGAAGAATTAACATTGTGAAAGAAGCCTGTTGAGAAAATTTGTTTTGAGACTGGGATGATACAGTTTGGTAGGAGCCAGTTTTATGGCTGAAGACTGTAATATCTAATATAAAGGTTTATAGAGGGATAAGGCTCAACCTTTGGGTCTGGTAACACACCTCTCTCTACCAAAAATGGCCAAAGTTACACTGAAGGAAGCACAATTAACTGGTCACAGAAGTCACACCAGATTGAAGAGCAAGGATAGATTACGTGGCCCTTTGATTATTCTCTGTCGTTCAATAAGATCACGGTTGACTATGCCACAGTTTTAGCTGACTCACATTGTCCACTCCCGAGACAGAGCTAAAACAAGTCAAGCGCCACCAAACATCTTGCAGTTTGCATGTGAGTCAACATTTCGAATCCATTCCACAAGTTAGTGATAGGTTATGGGTCACAACCACAAACACAAAGTACTGTCCCAATTCAAACTACCAAGGGTAATAAATAAATTACATTGTGTTTTGTTTTGTTGAGCAACAACAGAAATTTCGCATATGAAGTTGATACATTGTATTTAATTAACTGAGCATGAAAAGTATTGATAAATTCATTTGGACACAGTTCTTTGGTGGACCTGGTTTGTTCTATTACGAAATGTTGTAGCTAACATATTCAATGGAATGTACAGAACCAGTTAATATTGCTGGCACTGTTGCTATTTCTCATTGGCATTTTCCAGGTTTTGCTAACCTGGTGTTCATTCTGAGACACAACTTTCATGTGAAATGATGGAGCGTGCAGTAGGTAACAATTGTTCTCACTGCAGGATGAATGTCCACTGCTGTTAAGAGCCTGATGTAATATACAGTGTGCATGCACTCTGAACTGCATGCTAATGCTTTACCCTTGAACTTCATATATCAGTGACTAATGGAGAAGGGGATAGATGGACCTGGACTACCTCCAGATCCTCCTCCTCATGAGGGAAGCAATGAAGTACCATTACTCCTGGAGAACGTGCTTGCCTTCTGGAGACAGTCTTTCAGGAGATCCCTAGGGGCAAGGCAGTGGATAATGCACTTGCATCAGTGTAAGAGGCCAGTAGGAGGTTGGAGCCTTAATTACTTATGGACCATCAGATTAGTGCAGTGAGCAGACTGCCTCCACTTCATTTATTGATGCTGAGGTTGTACCAACGTAGAGGAGCTGTAAAAGAAAACTTAAGACTTTTATGAAAATATAAAGGTGCACTGGTGAGCAGTTCAATTTGTCATTGTAAATATTGCACAGATCATTGTTTCCATTTTATTCATGCATATAGCATAATCATTTGTGGGGAATTGCTTAGTAAGAGCTGGTGTGCTTCATGGTGGGCACGTATTGATGGGTACAGGGGAGTTAGGGACATTTTCTTTATTGTGGAGGAGGAAATGTTGTAGAACCACTCAAAGTCTTGTAAGGATAGTGCAGGATTTAAATTCTCAGTTATTATAGGCTGATTGATGCCTATCTAAGTATGAAACAAATGTTTTCATGACTGGTATTCACTGGCAAGTATGTGTGAGAAAGGTCTGCTGTCTTGCAGTTCTAGATGGCACAACTTAATGCTTGGGGAGGTAGGGGCTGTGTTCCAGCAATGGAAACATGGTCATTGAAGCACCTCGCATTTGGGTGAATTAGGTGTATATAAAGTTGTCCCTATTATCTTTGGGTTTGTCTCTCAATGACCATGCCATTCAGTAAAGGTCCATGCACATTCTTAGCCTCCTCCTCAGCTCCAATTCATCCTCATCTGAGGAGGAGTGGTACTCTTGCCTCTTGTAATGTTGCAGCAGTTCTCTCTGTTGCTTAGAGATCCAGTGCAGTTCACAGTAAGCCACAATTATCCATGAAACACTCTCTGATATGTACTGAAGTGTCGTTCCAGACTGGTCAAGGCAGCGAGAGCACATGTGTTTGCCGGATGTTGGTTCTGATGGAGATGTGATCTGCACTGTAGCAACCCTCCATGCCCTGGAGATATCTCACTGAGTCATCAACCAGGTCCTGAGGGAATTCAACTATCAACCTGGGTTGGGTCTCAAAAGTTCAGAGTCGCACAAAATGTCAGAGACCTGAGACGTCCCTGGGAAACATGCACAGAGCTGCATGAGTGTTTGACTGTAGTCAGAGACCAGCAGCACTTTCAAAGAGTGAAATCTCTTGTGATTGACTTCTGCTATTGTTTGGGCCCAAGAAGCTCTAGATACATGGGTGATAGCCCAATCATAAATAATCTTCCTGTCTAGCTATCCTCACTGGGTGAAGGTTTTAATGAATTCATTTGCATGATAGAAAGGGTCAATGGTCACCTCCTTTCTTCACCTGTGTATGGTAGCCTGGGAAATGCCATAAAGTCCCGAAGACAACTATTGGGAGATATCCTGAATGTTGCAGTCAGCTTGAAGGCCAGTGGCATGGGGCTGCATGTGGAGATCCAACAATACTCAGTGATTGTTTTCCAGGATAGCCCTAGTCATCTCTGATGCTGTTTCTCTGATATCTACAACTAATGTGTTCTAAAGCTAAAGGTCAAGTGGCATACTAGTGCCCACCTTTGCCAATGCCTTCCTAGATGCCGACCTCTTGGTCAATCTCATGCTCAGACACTACCTGCTGTGGTGGTTGTGCAGCCTTTCACCTTGGCTGCAATAGCACTCCTTGCATCTTCTTCCCATATTGTTGAAGTTGCAAGAACGTTAGGTGCATAAGACCCATTGAGAATCCAGCAGGTTAGCTATATGAAGGAAGCAGGTCTCTGTGCGCTATGATTGTCTCTGTGTGTTCATGGCTTACAACTGCTGAACAACAATATTTTCAACTCCATTCAATGGATCAAATCCGAAATTGCTCAAACTCCCTCTCAACTCCTCAAAACTGCCCCACCTGCTCTTTTTCACTTGTGTTTTCTCTTCCCACATTGGAGCTGGACTCTTTCCAGCTGGAACCCATCATTATCTTCTCCTCCTTGACTTGTTGTCTGTTTCCCATAAGGTAGAAATAATCACACTTTAGACTGAAGACAGCAGAGCTTCACTGACTAAATGACTTGGTATTGTCCATGTGATTAGTAAACTGATCCATTTTTCTTGGGTATACGACTGCAGTGTAACAGTGAATGTTTACCCCCGGAAGATATATTTGCATAATAATTGGAGGCCTGTGACCAGCAGTGTGCCACAAGGATCAGTGCTGGGTCCACTGCTTTTTATCATTTACATAAACACTTTGGATGTGAATATAGAAGGAATGATTAGTAAGCTTGCAGATGACACCAAAATAGGTGGTGTAGTGGACAGTGAAGGCATCTGGATGGCTATATGAATAGGAAGGGTTTAGAAGAGTATAGGTCAAATGCTTGAAAACGGGAGTAGTTCAGATTGGGATATCTGGTCGGCATGGATGAGTTTGGCCGAAGGGTCTGCTTCTGTGCTGTATGACTCTGTGGCGCTATAATTAGCTGTTTACTAATACTGGAACAATATAACAAACTCCTCTGCCTATGAATTTATCACCTTTAACCCTCCAAATTTCAATGTGTGCTTTCCCTCTGTCACCCTCGAGCCTCCTACCATCATCATTGACTCTGTAACGGGGTGAGTAGATATGATACCTCTCCCCTTTGACCCAATCTCCCTCATTGTAGACATTTCTCCTCCAATCCCAGACCCTCCCCAAATGATGCTAGGTCTGTCTTCATAATCCCTTAACCTACCTCCCAAGATGTTCTATTATTCCTCCCTCTGACTGGATCTTTCCTGCTCTCACGTTGTCTTGCCCTTGCAACTGGGGACTTTCCCCATGGACCTTCCTCACTTTAAGACCCAAGATCCGACTTTGAATACAAAACCCACCTTTTACGAACCATATTTTGCATCTTCTACTTGCATCACCCTCTCACCCAATACACCAGGCACTTCCAGCAGCACCCTTCCATGTCAAATCTTGATCATAAATTCTTCCTTGGCTGGAAGAGGTCTTAAAATAATGAGTACTCTTGGGATACAAACGTATTGTAAGTAAGAATCTGGCACCAGATAGTGAGGTCTGCAGCAATATTGTTGACAAGTTCTAGACTTCAACTTGTTGCCTAATTAAGCTCAAAACTTCCTAACCAAGTCCTTTTAAACATTATCCCCATTTCCCTCAATGTAACATTATCACCTTATACTTTCAGACATAAGCCATGTGAAAAGAAAATGAATTCAAATATGTAAGGGCAAGTCTAACTAATGGTGGTATCATTAAATACACTGATGTAGCAAAATCGAAGCCAATTTAACAAGCTTCATCGTGGAGCTGCCGTTTTTTTATGCGCACAACTAATTTCCCTTTTCAGTGCCCTTTTTAAAATCGTTTCTGCTGGGATAAAAACTCAGGCAATGCTGAAAACAAGTGAATGGTTCATTTGTACTTTGGTTTGGCATTACAAAACTTAATGGAGTCCTGTTTGCTTTGATTGATAATATTAGCAATGGCAGGAAATTCAGGTTTGAGTGCCAATTTAGGTACAGTTTAATGCTGTGGACTACGCCCGTTGGCAGCTGGGTTGAAATTGTCCAAGTTTATTTTCGGTAAAACTCATAAAACCTCAAAGAGTAGAAATCTCCATTCTATCTGCCTGCCAAATTTTGGAATTGAAAAGATAATGTATTAACTCATTGTGCAACTCATTGTTCCCAGGTTAGTTGATTATTATTGACTAGTGGTTGAACACTGATATTATATCAAAGTGTTTTTTCAATTGAAGATAACTTGTGGAATTCAAATGTTTCGTTACAAGTTAAGCCAGAATCCAGACAAATATGTACATAAATTTTGACCTACAGCTAGCTGGAGTTTAAGTCAAATGCTGATGACCTACCAGAATTTTATCCAAGTGAAAAAGTGTGACTAGGGATCAAAAGGACCAATGTTTTGCTTCTGGAATTACAAGATAGTCATAGGGATGTACAGTATGGAAACAGACCCTTCGGTCCAACTCGTCTATGCCGACTAGATATCCCACCTGCCAGCACCCGGCCCATATCCCTCTAAATCCATCCTTTCATATACCCATCCAGATGTCTTCTAAATGTTGTAATTGTATTAGTCTCCACTACTTGCTCTGGCAGCTCATTCCATACATGTATCACCCTCTGTGTGAAAAAGTTGCCCCATAGGTCTCTTTTATATTTTTCCCCTCTCACCCTAAACCTATGCCCTCTAGTTCTGGACTCCCCGACCCCAGGGAAAAGACTTTCTCTATTTAACTTATCCATGGCCCTCATGATCTTATAAACCTCTGTTAGATGTTGAAATGTTAAATAGAACAAGCATATGAGAGAAGTTAAAGACTTATTGTTATTTTCATGATGTGAGTGATGCCAGCAAGATTCAAGTTATTGGGTACCCATAGTAATCCTGAAAAGCTGCAATTAGTCTTCTTCTTGAAATGCCAAAGTCCTAGTTAATGCTCTGATCTGACCATGATGTGTGTAGTATGACGTTTTAAGCCATTTTTATCCAGACAGCGCCCAACTTTCAATACAATCCCTCTTAACAGCATCTCCCATCAGGATGGCCTATCCTTGAAAAGAACCCTGCACAGTCTCTGTCCACTACCATCAACCCCCTCCCCCTCCCCTCCCCGTCCACTTACCTAGCTGAGCTTGTTCAAAGAGAGAAGAATGTGTCCTTTAACTCCATAAAGAAAACCCAAAAGAACTCTGAATGCTGTAATTCAGAAACAATAACAGAAATTGCTGGCAAAATTCAGTTCATTAACTCTGTTTTCTCTCCACAGATGCTGCCAGACCTGTTGAGCTTTTCCAGCAATTTCTGCTTTTGATTCTACTTTAACTCCTCTTACCTCCAAGTCAAAAGTGTGGCCATAGGTATCAACATGGATGCCAGCTATGCCAGTCTCTATGTGGGGTATGTGGCACATTGCTGTCCAGTCTGAGCTGGGCCCCCTTCCACAGCTCTTTCTCTGAAAGCTTGATGATGCCTTTGGGCTGCTTCCTGCCTTCCTCATATGGTTTTGGAAAAAAATCACCATGTGTCCAATTTCCAACCTTCTCTCAACTTCAGCTAGTCCATTTCTGACTCTTCCCATCCCATTAATTTGCTTCACCATTTCCATTTCTGAGAATTGGCTGTCCACGAATATCAATTACAAGCCTACCGACTACCACAGTTACCTCGATTACATCTCCTCACAGCCTGCTTCCAGCAAGACTCAATTTCAGTTTCGCAGCTTCTCCAACTCCATCACATCTGATGAATGATGCCAGCTTCCAATGGCTGCTTCCAACATGGCACCCTTTTTCCTTAAGCAAGAACCCCCCCTCCCCCATTATGGTTAATACAGCCCTCAACCATGTCTGACCATCTCCCACACTGCTGCCTTCACCCCTTCCCTCTTAATGTTTCTATAGCACTTGGGGCAAATGGAATCAAAGGTTATGTGGAGAAAGCAGGAATAGGCTATTGAGTTGGATGATCTGCTGTAACTGTGATGAATGATGGAGCAGGCTCAAAGGACAGAATGGCCTCCTCCTGCTCCTATCTTCTATGTTTCTAGAAGAACAGTGAGTTCCACTTGTCCTTACTTTCACCCCACTAGTTCCTACATTCAAAGGATCATCCTCTGCTATTCCTGTCACCTCCAGCAGGATGCCACCATCAAACACCATCTTCCCCTTCCCTCCACTGTCGGCATTCCATTTCATGTGCCTTCATTCACATTGCTCCAATCCTCCATCACTCCTAAAGTTTCCTCACTCCAACAATAGCACCTTCCCATGTTGCCTGTTCACCTTCTCCATCCTCACTGTCTAAAGCCCCAAACACACTTTCCAGGTGAAGACCATTTCACTCATACTTTTTTCAATCCAGTCTACTATATTCACAGCTCACAATGCAGCCTCCTCTACATTTCTGAGACCAAGCACAGACTTTGTGGAATACTTCTCCTCTGTCCATAGAAATGGCCTCAATCTCCCTGACCGACCTCCGAAAACCACTACTGTGTTCCTACATATCATATTTGACTCTAACCACCGGAGAGTTTGCCTCCTAACTCCCATTGATTCCAGTTTTCATAGGGCTCCTTGATATCACACTCGGTCGAATGCAGCCTTGATGTTGAGGGCTGTCACTCTCACCTCACCTCTGGAACTCAACTCTTTTGTCCATGTTTGAATCAAGATTATGATGAGGTCAGGAGCTAAGTGGTCCTGGTGGAACCCAAACTGGGTGTTGCTGAGCAGGTCTTTGCTGAGCAGGTGCTATGAGATAGCACGGTTGATGGCACCATTTATTGCAAGAAGAATTAAATATGAAAGTGGGGAGGTTGTGCTTCAGTTGTTTAAAGCATTGAAGAATCCACATCAGGAATGTTGTGTGTGGTATTTAAGGATGGCTAGAAATCCTTTGGAAGTTGTTCAGAGAAGGTTTACTTGACGATTGAGTAAATGGGAAGGTTGTCCTATGAGGACAGATTGGACAGACAAGGCTTCTATCTGCTGGAGTTTAGAAGCATAGGAGATGATTTGATAGAAACATGAAAAGTCTTGAAGGTGCTCTGATAGCGTGGAAGTGAAATAATTGTTTCCACTTTTGGAAATAATCTAGACCCAGGGATCACGTTTTTAAAATGAGGAATCACACATTTAACGCAGTGATGTCGAGAATTGTTTTTCTCATTGAGAGTCATGAATCTTTAGAATTTTCTTCCCCAAAAAGAAATGGAAGCTGAGACTTTGTTTATTTTTAAGTCGGAAATAGTTGTATTCTTGATGAGTAAGGGGGTGTAAAGTGATCAGGAGAAGGAGAATGTGGAATAATCAGATTGTCCATCGTATTAAATGATGAGCAGGTTCAAGGAGCCCATTGGTTGCCTCGTGCTCCTAATTCACATGTTCATATATTTGTATGATTGGCACTCCCCTCCACAAAAGGCTTGTATCTATTGGAGTTCAAAATGGGTAAGAACGATGTTGATTGAGACATATAAGATCCTGAAGGGTTTTGACAGTGTAGATAAGGAGAGGATGTTTCTTGATATTGAAGAATCTGGATTTGGAGGCATTGTTTGAAATCAGGAATCACCCATTTAGCGCAGAGCTGAGTTTTGTTTCCCTCTATCATAAGGTTGTGAGTCCTTGGACCTTTCTTTCTGAAAAGGCAGTGGAGGCAAAGTCGTTGAGTATCTTTAAGGCTGATGTAGAAAGATTTTTGTTAATCAAATGGGTGAAAGGTTTTGGTGGAAGGTGAGATTTCATGTTAAATCAGATCAGCCATAATTTTACTGAATAGTGGAGCAGGCATAAGAGGCTGAATGGCCAACTCCTGTCCCTAATTCCTATGCTCATCTCAATGTTCCCTTGATTGCATAGGATGGGGGAGTGGGCTCAAGGGATTATAGAATCTACTCCTACTCCTATTGTTTATGTTCTTATGTATGTCACACACTCTCCAATTTATGTTCCCTCTAATTCTTCTTTCTGCTGCTGCATGGATTTTCGAGCTCTGTACACAGCAATGATTCCTCAAACCAGAAGTCAATGTGTCTGTGTACGCATCGTGTACAAATGCTGTCCAGATCATCCAAGCAGCTGCACAACTTGATTTGATTTATTGCAGTCACGTGTACCTAAGTACATTGAAAGGCTTTGCTTGCAAACAGTACAGGCAGATTATAGTAAGCAAGGACATACAGATCATAGTGCGCTTAGACAGAGTGAGGCTTTCAGGTCACACTACTCAGGAGGTGTGCAAAGCAAGATCAACATTAACAAGATCTGCACTATTTGAAGTTAAAGAATGCATTCATCTATTTAATAAGGTCAGGGAGAAGCTGTTCTTGAACCTGTGTTCAAACTTCTGTATCCTCTGCCTGACAGATGATGTTGTAGGAGAACATTACAAGGGTGGGAGGGATCTTTGATGATATTGGCAGCTCTTCCACAGCAATGGGACGTGTAAATGGAGTCCATGATGAGAGGTTGGCTCCCGTGATGGTCTGGGCTATGCACACAACTTTCTGTAGTTTCTTACAATCCTGGGCAGAGCAATTACTGTACCAGACCATTATGCACCTGAATACAATGCTTTCCATGGTATATCTATAAAAGTTGGTGAGAAGATTTACGGACATGCCGAATTCTCTAAGTCTCTTGAGGAAGAAGAGGCATAGTCACGACTTCTTGATTGTCACATCTACATGGGAAGTCCAGGACAGAATGTCGATTATCATCACACAGAGGAGCCTGATGCTCTCGACCCTCTGCACCTCAGCTCCGTTGTTGTGGATAGGGGTGTGGCCTCCTCCTTTCTTTCTGAAGTCAATAGTCAGTTCATTAGAGTTTGCTGATATTGAGAGAGAGGTTGTTATTATTGCACCACAACACCAAGCCCTCTAAGTCCTTTCTGTATTCTGACTTATCGTTGTTTGATATCCATTTTACCACGGTTGTGTCATCAGCAAACTTGTAGATGGTGTTCATTCGGAGTTTGGCTACACGATCGTGGGTGTATAAGCAGTATAGTACGGGACTTAGAATGCATCCTTGCGGGGCTTCAGTGTTGAGGGTTACTGTGGAGGAAGTGCAGTTATCTATCTTCATTGATTGTAGTCGATGGATCAGGAAGCTGAGGAACCAGTTGCAGAGGGTGGAGATGATACTTAGGTAATGGAGTTTTGAGATCAGTCTGGAGGGGTAATGGTGTTGAACATCAGTAGGCAAACTGTAAGGGATTGAGGCAGACTGGGACATTAGATTTGATATGGGCTATGACCAGCCTGTTGAAGCACTTCATGATTATGGAGATCAGAGGCATTGGTCAGTAGTCCTTAAGGCCCATTGCATGTGTTTCCTTGTGCTGGAATTATGGTGATCTTGAAGCAGATGGGGACTTCGACTTGAAGGAGGCAGAGATTGAAGATGTCAGTGATACACCAGCCAGCTGGTCCACACAGGATCTAAGTACACAGTTGGGAATTCCATCGGGCTTTTCGCTTTCTTTGGGTGGACTCCCAGGAAGACCTATCTGATGTCTGTAGCGGTGATGGAGGGAGAAGGTGAATCTTGGGCTGTTGGGGCAGATGACACCACGCTGCTGGCATTCTACTTGAACCAAGCTTAGAATGCATTGAGCGCATCAGGGCGGGATGTGTCTTTCTCTGCTATCTTGCTCTGCTTCAGTTTGTATCCCATTATGTTGTTTAAACCTTGCCACAGGTGCCTGGTGTCTATATGGTTAATTTGGGCTTCTAACATCTCTGATGGCTTTACAAACGTCATATCTGGATTTTTCTGCATAGAGGAGGCATTACTCCCACTATTCACCCTGGAACTTAATCCAGAATTTATTAGCTTCTCAAACTCTGTAACTGCAACTCTTTCCATGACCCATCTATCCAGTTCTCTAGTCACCTGTCTACATGCATATGTCATTATTACATTTCTGACATTGCACATGCTTTGAATTGGTCAGGCCCATCCCCACCAGTGAGCTAATTAGCTACATAGCTCCATCCCATGACCTCCCTTTTATTAATCTCTTTTATCGCTGCTTCCATACTCAAATTGCCTCCTTTTCTTTTGATCTTACTGCCACTTCAGTCCCAATTATCTCCCACCAACTTCTCCCCTCACCCCTGTCACCTTTGTGCAACCTCCCCATATTGTGGGCCGCACGGTGGCACAGTGGTTAGCACTGCTGCCTCACAGCGCCAGAGACCCGGGTTCAATTCCCGCCTCAGGTGACTGACTGTGTGGAGTTTGCACATTCTCCCCGTGTCTGTGTGGGTTTCCTCCGGGTGCTCCGGTTTCCTCCCACAGTCCAAAGATGTGCAAGTCAGGTGAATTGGCTATGCTAAATTGCCCGTAGTGTTAGGTAAGGGGTAAATGTAGGGGTATGGGTGGGTTACGCTTCGGCGGGTGGGGTGGACTTGTTGGGCCGAAGGGCCTGTTTCCACACTGTAATGTAATCTAATCTAATCTAAAATATTTGTTTGGCCATCCCCTTCACAATCACTATGGCCCTATCTGTTGTCCCCTCGCTCTGCCTCAATGTCCTTTCCTCTTTTCCTCCCCTTTCTCTTTTCCTGTGTATTTATATATGATTACATGAATTCTTAGTTCTTCTTTGTGCAGATACTTTGTATTTTTTAACGTGTTCTTCATAATTTTAAAATGCATCATCCTATTATTTCAAAATGTCTGTGTCTGTTCCACATCTCTAACGAACAATTCCTATTTTTGATATTTTAGAATGAGTTTTCACATGAACTCTCCGACATACACCATAATTTTGGCAGAAGAGAATGAAACAATATTTATTTTACTTTCTTTTGTTTTCATGAACCTAACACAGCAGAGATTGGGCATGAGCATGCAACATTTTTGTTGTAGCCTCAATATAACCTCTATCAATGGAAACCCATCCCTTATTATTCCATTGCTTCTTTCTTTATTTCAGTCATTTTCTGAATTGAAATTGACCAGTGCAAAGTAACTTGAGTGGCAATATATAACTTTTCTTGAAAATATTAATTTCTTCACAAATTACTCCTGTTCAAGGAATATGAATTTATCTAGAAAGATGTGCAAGGATGTTAAACGTAAACAAGGAAAAACATAATTTTAGTTCTACACTTATTTTCTTGTATATTCCAAGAGAATTCAGTTGAAATGTGCTGCAAGTTCACTGTCAGGGCTGTTAAATGGAACAATTGAGCTGTTAGCATGTTTTTCATCGATAAGAATTGATTTATTTTCTTTTATGAAATTCATGTATACTTTTTCATAGATGTATTTCCTGAAGCTTTTTTTTTTAAATCTAGTGCCTAAGATGATTGAGTGGCAATATTTTTAGTGCTGAAGGTTTCTCAGGGTAATTTCTGAATCCAATCTTGAGTAAGACCTCAGCTTTGATAAAACACAGTTTGATGCAGATTAAAACTTATTCTAGTTTATCGTGGTCCTTGATACCAATTGAACAGACATTTTACCCATTTCCCTAATCAGCCAATTATAGAACATAGAGCATAGAACGTTACAGCGCAGAGCAGGCCCTTCGGCCCTCAATGTTGCACCAATTTGTGAAATTAATCTGATGCCCATCTAACCTACACCGTTCCGTTATTATCGATATGTATATCCAATGCCCATTTAAATGCCCTCAACGTCGGCGAGTCTACTTCTGTTGCAGGCAGGCTGGTTCAAGCCTCTACTCCTCTTTGAGAAAAGAAAATACTCCTGATATCTGTCCTAAATCTATCACCCCTCAATTTAAAGCTATGTCCTTTCGTGTTAGCCTTCACCATCCAAGGAAAAAGGCTCTCACTGTCCACCCTATCTAACTCTCTGATTATTGAGTTCTCAAAAAAATTTCTAATTTGATTCAAAAATTGGGTTTTATTGAATTAATTTTGTGCTAGGCATATGCCCTAACAGATCAGGGTTTGGAGATATTTGAAGGCCTTTTCTACTTGTTGCTATATGTTGTTTTCATCAAATCAATGTAATGGCAGGCAGATCAAACAGATAAATGAATACTGTACTAATTTACTGCTTATCAAGAATCTCAACTTTTATACCATTTATTAAAATGGTATAAAAAGAGACCTTTGCTGCATGGTGTAATTTCTGGAGAACTAATGATTAAAACTTTAACTCATTTCCTTTGTATCACAACTTGAAACTGGATTTAGGCAGTTAATATTCAATTAAATACTGCTGAATGATTTCAGATTTTTTTGAAAACTTTCTACAAAGAAGAAGGAAGTTTTATATTAAGTGTACACATGGGTTCTTCTATAGTTCATCAGAACTTTTTTTTATTTTTCTCCTGTTTAGAATTTGGAAAATGGCCAAATTTGGAGTTTGTGGTAAATAAGAGTGATCATAATATAGAATTTCACATTCAGTTTGAAGGCAGGAAATTAGTGTCATAAACTTTAATAAATACAAATACAAGGGTATGAGGACAATGTTGATTAAGTGGAATGGAAAAGCAGGTTTAAAAAAACATAATGAATAAGATGTGGCAATCACTTAAGGAGATCCAGATACATTAAAACTATACAAATGTATATTTTATTGAGAAGGAAAGAATCTGCAAGCATCTGTGGTTAACTTAGGAATATAAGGCTGGTATCAACTTGAAAGAGAACACGTACAGTGTTGCAAATATTATTGATATTTCAGTATGTTGGGAAAATTTTATAAGCTAGTGAAGAAAGATGAAGAAAAATGTAAGCAGTGAGAAATTGAGGTAATGGAGGAAAACAAAATCAGAAATAAAGAAACAGAAACATCGTGTAAAAGCAAAGAAAAGAGAATATTAATCTTTTGGAGGGTGAGTCAAGGAAATAGCAGCAATTTTGAACAAGTGATTCGTATCTGCTTCCATAGTAAAATAGAGACAAAATAACTACAGATGCTGGAATCCAAAGTAGATAAGCAGAAGTTGATGTTTTGGGTATTACCACCCCCAGCCCTGAAGAAGGGTGACACCCGAAATGTCAACTACTCCACCTCCTGATGCTGCCTGTCCTGCTGTATTCTTCTAGCCTCCTGCTTGTCTACTTCATAGTAAAATACACAAAATGCATCCCAAGAACAGTAGAAAAGCAATGGGCAAAAGTGAACCAATGATCTTTGGAGGTAACGTACTATAAAATCTAATTGGAGTCGGCTGGCCTTCTTAGCGCAGTAGGCAGTGCGTCAGTCTCATAATCTGAAGGTCCTGAGTTCAATCCACAGAGAAGGCAAGTCTGTGGCCTTTTCACTGGCCACTTGGGTGTTGCTTTTCTTCCTGGTGGTGGAAATTTGAATAAAGATTTGTGCACCTTGTGTCTTTCACTGTGTCCCACACCTGCACACACACAACATGGGTGCAGGGGAAAGAATAAGCACTACCGCAGTTAGGCGGAAGTGTGGGGGTAAAAAAGAAAAAAAAACAAATTAACAGGAGATTCCACACCTGCACACACAAAAAAAAATCTAATTGGATTAAAGACTGACAGGTTCCCTAATGACTTAATTCCAAGGGTGTTAAAGTCAATGCAAATAATGGTGCATTTGTTATAATATTTCCAAATTGTCTAGACTTTGGAAAGGTCCCAGCAGTTTGGAAAACTACAAATGTAATACAACTGTGCAAGAAAGGAAAGACAAAAAGCAGGAAACTATGGGCCATTTAGTTTACCATTACTATTAGGCAAGTACTAGAACATATTATTAAGGAGATGGTAGCAGGACATTTAGAAAATCATACAAATCTGTCAGCAGGCTGACAGAGTTAATATGATATTGTGATCAGCCATGATCATAATGAATGGCTGAGCAGTTTTACAACCTGGTGACAGATAACTATCAAAATCAATCTTCTACCTCTGAACTTGCGACACAGTAAAACTAAACCATCAAAGACACTCCAGCAATTACTCCAATGGTTCCTAAACAGACTTTTGAATAACCAACTCCAGACTTTGTGAATAATTAATT
Organism: Chiloscyllium plagiosum; assembly: GCF_037043375.1. Taxonomy (NCBI): domain Eukaryota; kingdom Metazoa; phylum Chordata; class Chondrichthyes; order Orectolobiformes; family Hemiscylliidae; genus Chiloscyllium; species Chiloscyllium plagiosum. The sequence goes on along the minus strand of NW_028270141.1, from coordinate 86,928,587 downwards.
CCAGACACCAGTTTTGTATCTCAAACAAAAGACTTAACCATTCATTAATACACATTAATTTTAACAAGGAAATATTAAATAACAAAATAAACAGATTAATGCCTATGCTGTCAACCCAGGGGCTTATGCCCGAAACATCGATTCTCCTGCTCCTTTGATGCTGCCTGACCTGCTGCGCTTTTCCAGCAACACATTTTTCAGTTCCGATCTCCAGCGTCTGCAGTCCTCACTTTCTCCTAACCCAAAACATTTGTTTTCAGCCCCCATTCATGCTATAGACAGACAGACAAACAAACACAGTTAAGGGATAAATAATAGGAAATAACAAAACTGGCCAGATTACTCAAATGGCTTTCATGATGTGTTGTTTCCCAAACTATGTATTTAGTAATTTATTACATAAAAGGTTATTGAACATGAAAGGTTATAAAAGGTAAGATCTCATGCTTTGAGGTGATATATCAGCATATATAGAAGGTTTTTTACAGTATTATTTTGGTCTTTTTCAGGTTGGCATATATAACTGGTAGCCGTAGGGACCAGTGCTGAGGCCTCAACTATTTATGATCAAATTTAATAACTTGGTTGAAGGGACAGAGAGTATGGTAGCCAAGTTTATTGATAATGTAAAGATAGTTTGAAAATAAAGCCATGAAGTAGATACAATGAGTTTGCAGAGAAAAATAAATTGGTTAAGCAAGTGGGCAAAAATGGGTTGATGGAATATTGGATGAGGTTATGCACTTTGGCAGGAAGAATAGTAATTGGAATTCTGGAAAGCAGAATAGTAATTGAATGGAGTAAGACTGTAGTAGAGGGATAAGGATGTCCTAGTGCATGGATTGTAAAAACATGAGCATGCAGATGCAACAAGTAATTAGGAAGGTAACTGGAATGTTGACTTTAATTGCAATTAGAATGCATTATGGTATAAAAATTAGGAAGATTTTGTTACAACTGTGCAGTACATTGGTGAGACGACACTGGGAGCACTGATCTCCTTACTTAGAAAGGAATTATGGCTAACCAACCAGCCTGCACATCCCTGGACAGTATGGACAATTTACTATGGCAAATCCACCTAACATGTATATTTTTGGACTGTGGATGAAAATTGGATCATCCAGTGGCAATCCACACAGGCACAGGGAGAACATGCAAACTGCACACAATCACCTAAAGCTGGAATCAAACCCAGGTTCCTGGTACTGTGAGGCAGCAGTGCTAACCACTGAGTTACCCTGTTGGGTAGTTCATATAAATGTGTCAAGGATGAAGTAGAAATGTGAATTAACTACTGCTTTATGATCTGAATGAAACTTTGGTAGGTGTCAGGACTCAGTAACTTTCAAAATGCTTAAGGAACCTGCTTTACATTAACGTTTTTTGTTTTGATATTTTGAAATGTTATAAGCAGAATTGTTAGATATTTCAAAAAGTATGCAGGCATTAAGAATGTAAGAAATGTTTTAGCTTCCACTATTTATGTTTCTGCACTACATATTAATCTATTTGTTGATCAGATTTTAAAACATGACTGATCATTTTTTATGTAATATGGTGATATTTCAGGAAGAAATGAGTAAAATTTGTTCATACTTTGTTAATGTACAGACCAGACATGGCAAGAATCCTTGAAGAAGCAAAAGGAAACAGATTTGGAGAGCCGAGTTCTGAAAACATTGGAGACATCAACTTTGGAGAGAACAAGAAGTTACAATGTGAATGTTGAAAAGCAGAAACGTGAGCGGTGTGAAGAGAAATCCACTAAGGACTTATTGCAAGACCTTCCCTTCAGCTTTCAATCTGGCAGTGAATTACCAATTGGAACAGTCGCCCACCTCAGTTTACTAGACTTTCAGAAAGTTTCGGGACATCATCTTTCTGATACGAGGAACATGTTGAAACATCGCTATAAAATAAAAAGTCTTCAAGCTTCAATGAAAGAGATATTCCTTTCCAGCCCTCGGCAATCAGACCATCATGTATTTTTAGGTACTTGGACTTGTTTCACATTATGTCTCTCAAGTCTCTGTTTCTTCTCTTACTGAATATCTATAGTCTTCTCACAGATTTAGGGAATGTTAATGGTGTGGGAACATCAATCAGAAGTTTGCATTTTTGACAGGTAGACTAAAAAAGGAGCAAATGGTTAAGATTTGAGATGAACATCTTAAGGATCATTTCTATTAGCTGACTTTTAGGTCTAAGATTTCGAAGTTCCTGCGCTAGTTTTGCAGCATAACTTTGGCAGGCAGGGCTATAAATAAATACAGGTCCAAGCTCCAAAATAATGAGGCTTAAAACATTGCAAGTCCCTGTATCATAGGTCATCTACTGCATTGTTGAATAGGGAGTTCCAGAACTTTGGCCTGGTGATATGGTGATATAGGACAGAACCTTACAGGGTCTCAGAGACATGGGCTGCAGCACAATCTGTGGCAGAATCGGATGAGATCCAGGGAGGCCTGTCATGATGTTGGTGGTAGTCCACCGCATCTTTAATGCAATTTTCCCAGATTGAAGTGGGTTTCTCACTAGGCTGAGGCAAGTTGCTAAGCGAAGGGCCTTATAGCTCATCCAGGCCAGTGCAGAGACATCATTGAAGGGCATGGGCAACAGTTAGTCCATCAGGTCCAACCACAGAGACTAAGAGGAAGAAGGTGGACAGTTGGGTGATGACTGCACCCCTCCAACCATAACAAGGACAGAACGCCCCTGGTGCTCACCTTCCACCCTACCAACCTTCGCATAAACCAAATCATCCGCTGACATTTCCGCCACCTCCAAACGGACCCACCACCAGGGATATATTTCCCTCCCCAACCCTTTCCACCTTTCGCAAAGACCGTTCCCTCCGTGACTAACTGGTCAGGTCCACGCCCCCCTACAACCCACCCTCCCATCCTGGCACCTTCCCCTGCCACCGCAGGAATTGCAAAACCTGCACCCACACCTTCCCCCTCACCTCCACCCAAGCCCTAAAGGAGCCTTCCACATCCATCAAAGTTTTATCTGCACATCCACCAATATCATCTATTGTAACCGTTGCTCCCGATGCGGTCTCCTCTACATTGGGGAGACTGGGCGCCTCCTAGCAGAGCGCTTTAGGGAACATCTCTGGGACACCCGCACCAATCAACCACACCGCCCTGTGGCCCAACATTTCAACTCCCCCTCCCACTCTGCCGAGGACATGGAGGTCCTGGGCCTCCTTTACCGCCGCTCCCTCACCACCAGACGCCTGGAGGAAGAACGCCTCATCTTCTGCCTCAGAACACTTCAACCCCAGGGCATCAATGTGGACTTCAACAGTTTCCTCATTTCCCCTTTCCCCACCTCACCCCAGTTCTAAACTTCCAGCTCAGCACTGACTTGTCCTACTGCCTACCTTCTTTTCCACCTATCTACTCCTCTCTCCCCCCCCCCGACTTATCATCTTCATCCCCTCCCCCACTCACCTATTGTACTCTATGCTACTTTCTCCCCACCCCCACCCTTCTTTCATTTATCTCTCCACCCTTCAGGCTCTCTGCCTGTAATCCTGATGAAGGATTTTTGCCCGAAACGTCAATTTTCCTGCTCCTAGGATGCTGCCTGACCTGCTGTGCTTTTCCAGCACCACTCTAATCCAGAATCTGGTTTCCAGCATCTGCAGTCATTGTTTTTACCTCAATGACTGGAAGGAGACTTAGGAATCTGCTTGTCAGAATTGAAGGCTTCAGGCTCGGGCAAGAGGGATGACTGTTGTGAAAATGGCCAACTCTATTTGTAACGGAGAGATATGGTAATGGTTGGAGGGGAACAGAGTAGGGGATTCATGCAAAAGAGGGGATTCATCTATGGTCAGGAACACCCTAACTTCAAGAATGCTATACCTGGCTTGGTTGCCTCATATGCCAGGGGCTGGGGGAGAACTATGAGCAGATGTGGACCTCTTGTACATGGATTGATTGGGGACCAGGGAGGTGAAAGCCCATAGGGTTAATGGGAAAAATTACCAGAAAGGGAATCTGGATGTTTGAGACCTGACTAACATGTAGAGATGGATGCTGGAAGCCATTGGTCAAAGAGTGCTCATTGTCGCTTTCCATCATTCTTGAATAGCAAAGTACACAACAGGGGAAAGAAATAGCTACAACTACACTCAGAGAAGGCAGGGTAAGAACCTCAAAGTATGAGGGAGGAGGTTGCATCAATGTGAATCCCTTTAAAAAGATAAAAACATTATACACAGATCCATGTAGTGCTGAGGACCTATACCTGTGGGGTCCTTAACCTCTGGCCACCCTAAAGTATTGATCCCCTGTTTTCTGTGCACCTCCCTGTCCAAGACATGACTGACCACTTATTCACAGCAACATTTTTGGACACTGACACCAAAAAAGGAATAGGGGTGTTGTAGGATGAAGGACGATTGTGCCAGAAGGGTGTTATGCCTTCTTCACCTTATTTCCAGATGCTGCAGCAAGCTCTCAACACAAACGTCAATCCAGGGACATCTTGCTTTGACACAACATTAGGCTTCAATGCGATACAATTTGTACAAATGGGAGAATTCATGAACAGTGCATTTTTACCCATTACACCAAGATACCCTGAATAGATCTTCAGTATTCTTTTCTTCCCACAGCATCTTAGTGTAGTCCCTGGTTCCTCAGTTGTTGTAGAGGGAGCATTCTTGACAGTGAAGCCAATTGGTTTTGAAGGTTTGGTCAGGTGCCCCTGAGGGGTGTTTATGTCTAGGTGGCCCAGGCATGCTACAGGTCATCTTGCCCAAGACAAGTGGACCTGCCTAGGCTATAACCAGAGGTAGGCACTGCTGCAGCTTTGGGCGATGAGGGTCATTGCATCCTGCATACCTGTCTGTTGCTTCTATCCCTTCCTGTGTACTCTGGTGAATTCCCCAATGACTGATGCCACAGGGTCCTCTCCTACCTGGCACTACTCAGCAATTTGGCAGTCCTCTGGGAGTGAACAGCCTGGGCCTTCCTTCCTTAGCCAGTTGCGGAGCTGTTGCAGTGAGGTGATCACCAGATTGTGATCCCAAATTTTCTAAAACTAATGTTCCCTCTGATGTGTCAATGTCTGATCTGGTGGAGGGTGGGTAGCCTTGCCAGTGGTTCATCTGAGGCCTCAGTGCTCTTGCCTTCAAAGATAGAGGAGGAGATTTCTGTTTTGCTACCAACATCATGGAGATACTGGTGGTACCTGTGAGACAAAAGAAAGAGAAAGCATTAAGGGCCATGGTTAGAAGTGATGTGTAATGAACAAGTTTGACAGAAGAGTTACTCCGTTGGCAGGACATGGATGCCTCAGTCGTCCTGCATGGACAGTCTTGTTCTGTTACCATCAGGATTGTCCTCTTACAGGGGATGAGGAGTTACATATTGACTACCCCTCTGCCTTTTCGGGCCCTATCTACCCTATTGTGGGATGTCTTCTCGCCTAATGAGATAAAGGGAGGGATTGAGAGAGATGGAATTGGAAGGCACAACATTTTCTCCTGGTGAAGGTGGTTAAACAATGGCAAGGTATTTACACCAGAGTGAGGAGGCAGTGCTGATGGCGTACAGGGTTAGTGGTTTGGAAGTTGTGGGGTAGGTGGAATGAGGGCAAGTGAGGAAAAATATTAAAGGAAATAGAGAGTGGCAGAGCCTTCTCTTGGTGGGATGTGTGTTCAGTAGCAGAGACAGAATGAGTGTGAGGTAACAGAGAAGATGTTGCCCTTACCCTGGCAAACCACACAAGGTCATTGATCTTCTTTTGGCACAGCTGACCATCTCCCAAAACTATTGAGATGGCAATGACACAGACAGACTCCTGAGTCCAAGCTGCCAGGACCTGGTGGCATGGACTGGAGGTTGGCTAATGTGGTGCCACTGTTTAAGATGCATAGTAAGGACAAGCCAGGGAACTATAGACCAGTGAGCCTGACGTTGGTGGTGGGCAAGTTGTTTGAGGGAATCCTGAGAGACAGTATGTATATGTAGTTGGAAAGGCAAGGATCGATTAGGAACTAGCCATTTGGATACAGAACTGGCTCAAAGGTAGGTGACAGAGGTAGTAGAGAGTTTTTTTCAGACTGGAGGCCTGTGACCAGTGGAGTGCCACAAGGATCGGTGCTGGGTCCTCTACGTTTCGTCATGATTAGTTCTCACAAGCAACCTTGTGACTGCGGTCATGTTTACACCTGTGTATGGTTAGTGTTTATGATGTCTATTAGAAAAGGTATTTTTCCCAGAACACAAAAATCTCCTGCAATTGGTTCCAACCTCTCTCAAAGTGTAAATAAAAAGGAAAGTGTAGCATGAAGGTGATTTACTTGTTTGGATAGTCGTCCAGAGCTTTATCATACAATGAAATATATTTTAGAACCCAGCATCAGCAAAACCAACGACAACTTATATATTTATGTCCAATCTTTAATGTGCTAAGACCCTTCACAGGAGCAGCATCAGTGAATATTAAGCCAAAGTAGGAGATACTAGTACAGATAACTAGAACCTTGATCAAAGAAATTAATTTGGTGCAATGTTGGGTATCACTGGTTGAGACATTTATTACCCATTGCTAAATGTCCTTGAGAATACGGTGGTGTTCTTAAACAGCTTGGGATATAGATACTCCCAGAGTATTGTTAGTGAGGGATATTGACCCAAATTCATTGAGGGAACAGCAATATAATTCTAGATCAGGCTGACGTGTGACTTGGAGGAAAACTTTCAAGTGGTACGTATCCATGTATTGGCTGCCTTCTTGGTGGTAGATGTGTGTTTGGTAAATGTCATGAAAGGAGTCTGGGTGAGTTGCTGCAGGACATTTGAAAATGGTCAATACTAATGCCACTGTGCATGGGTGATGACGGAGTGAATCTTGACAGTAACAGATGGGGTAACAATTAAGCAAACTGCTTTGTCTTGAATGGTGCCAAATTTCTTCAAAGCTATTGGAGCTACACTCATCCAGTCAAGTGGACTATATTCCATCAAGCTCCTGATCGCACATTATAAATCAGGAATGAGCTTTGGTGAAATAGGAAGTGAGTCACTTGCCACAGAATTCCAAGTCTCTGACCTGCTGTTGTAACCGCTATACTTATATTGCTGGTTCAGCGTAGTTTTCAGTCACCAGTAACACTAAGCATATTGATCATGAGAGAGTCAGCTAAATGAAGCATCCACAAGAAGATTATTGTTGAGCAAGTGACAGTTAATTGCACTAATGGTGATGCTTTACAGAGGGTCAAATTAGACTGATGGGTCAGTCCAAACTGATGGCCTAGTTGAATTTATCCTGCTTATTATGGATAGGACATACCTGGGCACTTGTCCACATTGCTGGATAGATGCCAGATGTTCACTTGTACTTGAATGGCTTGGCCACTCAGCTTCTGATCTCATTATAACCTTGGTCTAATCCAGAGGGGGAGGTGAAAGTGGCTACCCTTGACATCAAGACACAATTTGACCAAGTGGACCATTAAGGAGTCCCAGTAAAATTGGAGTGAAGAGGAATTGGCGAGGAAGAGGGAGAGGTTTGGGCTGGGGGTGGATGGGCTGAAATTCTCCAATTATCAGAGTCATGCCCAGAATGATTAGCATGCTGGCTCATTCTAGAGTACAGGTCTTCAGTACTATTCCCCGGAATGTTGTCAGGGACCATAGCTTCTGCAGCATACAGTGCCTTCAGCTATTACTTGATATCATGCGGAGTGAACCAAATTCGGGATAAGAGTGCTAAAGACATGGTGGGAAATGAAAGACAACAATGTATAACAGGCCAGTACTGGAGGAATGCATTCAATTCAGACTAGGTTCGACAAGGTTAAGGAGATAGTGAGGACGTAGGCGTATTTAACTATGAGTTTCAGAATTGACCAGAGGCAGAATATGTGTTTTGACAAGTCAAATTTTGCCACTTACCTTGTCATTTTCATTCTAACCACAACAGGAGGCTGTACATTGAAAGACAGAAGCCAGGTTGATCTGAGATCAAAGGATTTAACTGTCAAAAAACTGGTGAAAAATGGAGAATTGTCATCCCTGGACCAAACGCGGCTCAGGAAATGCAAGTATGTTTTAATTACGCCTTTGACCAGAGGCTGTGCAATAGTTCTACAATGTAATAAATAATAAAATACGCAAAAAGTAAAATTGGGAATAATTGTCTATCAGAAAGTGTGATTTTATTCCTATGAATTGCTTATACGAGTGAACTAAGGATGTTCCACCAGGACTGACTGACTGACCTGGAGGGAATTTAATGCCTTCCCCTGCACTGGATTTGGAGGTGGAGGGGTATTTAATTTTTTGGGAAGATGGTTGTTTCAGGCCCCACTGACTTTACACCTCTGCCCCAATTATGTTGCTTTGCCTTAAGAAAATGACAAGCATGTTTCCAGGGATGAGGAACTTCAGTTATGAGGATTTATTTGATGAGATAGAGGTTGTTCTCCTTGAGAGCAGAAGACTAAGAGGAAATCGGATTGAAATTTCAAAATCACAAGCAAGCTGGATAGACCAGATCGGGCGAAACTGTCCCTCCTCATAAAAGGAACAGGAAGACATAAATTTAAAGTGATTTTGCAAATGAAGCCAGGCTGAAATGAGGAAAAACTTTTTACTCAGCAAGTAGTTAGGGTATGGAATGCACTGCCTGGAAATATGATGGAAGCACATTCAATTGAGGCATTCAAGACAGCATTGGATGATTACCAAGATAAAAATAATCTGTAAGGGCCTGGGGAAGGAAACAGGACACTGGCATAAGGATGCATATTTATGAGCTGGTGTACGCACAATGGTTCAAATGGCCTCCTCCTGTGCTATGCACCTCTGTGATCCTGTGAAGGTTGGGAATGAGATGGTTAGTAGACAGCCTTCCCACCATGTAACCAATCAAAACTAGAACTTAAACCCTAATTATTATCCAGTTAATGGTCTCATCCCATCACCACTGGTGTTTGACCAGAGAGTGTGGGCAGTCACCGCATTGGAAGTTCAAGAAATAAATCCTGCTTGACTTGCTTTCAGATTCCCTGTGATGTGTCGCAATGAAAGGCATTTAGTTCATGATGGAGAGACGCAGCAGTGGAAGGGGGAAAGGGGCTACCTGCTAAGAACCAGCTCCTTCTGCAGGCTCTCTCCCTGCTATTTACCACAACACCCACTTTTTCCATAAGACCATAAGGCCATAAGAAATACAAACAGGAGCAGGCTCTTTGCACCTGCTCCATTCATTCAGTAGGAATCCTTCCATACCAGGGATCATCCCAGTGAACCTTCTCTGAACTGCCTCTAATGCACTGACATCTTTCCTTAAATAAGGAGACCAAAACTGCTCACAGTAATTCAGGTCTGGTCTCACCAGCACCTTGTAGAGTTGCAGTAATACCTCCCAACTCTTCTACTCTAACCCCCTTGAGATAAGGGACAATGTTCCAATGTTTTTCAATTTTTTAATTTAGCCTGTTTTTCTAATCAGCCAGTTCAGAGATGTTATACATACCTCTGGAGCAGGTGGGACTTGAACCCAGGCCTCCCAGTTCAGGGATAGGGACACCACCACTGAGCCATAAGTAAGTTCCCTCCAACATTCCACTCACCTTGCTGGTTACCTGCTGCACCTGTGTGCTAGCTATCTGTGTTTTGTTCCCTTCGTGTTGCAACGTTCTGCAGTTTTACTCCATTTAAATAATATTCTGTTCTTTTGTTCTCTTTTCCAAAATGAGCACCTTCACATTTTCCCACATTACATTCCATTTTTGCCCACTTACTTAGCCTTTAATCTTTATTCACCTGTAAGTTAGGTTCCTCGGCAATCATAGCTCTCTCTCTGGATGCATTGCTGGTAGATGAGACCGCACCTGTTAGTATTGCCTGCAGTTTACAGTTGCCACCATCTGATGAGCTGACAGCGCCTGGGCTAGCGGGATGGGGACATTCCCACCCCTTAGTATCCCTAATACCCAAGGAGATCTATCACTGGCCACTTAAAGGTTTGCTTGGCATAAATTCAGCAGTCCTTCCCCGAGGGTATTAACGCAGAGCTCCTGTGAGACCCTTGTCACCATAATTATTTACTCCCTAATTTACTCCCTTTCTAGTTTTGTATCATTCATCTGTATTTCTTGTTACGCTTAAAAACTACTGGCAATGTTCAACTGAGAAAACATTGCTCATGTCAGATGCTGATCCCTTCAGTGTGTTTGTTTGTTACTAGTGATTACTGCATGTACCAATGGCTTGTGATGAATGGATGTATAAGACAAGAGTATGATAGAATTTTTCTTCAACTTCAGGAAATACTCCAAAGAAGGATTTTTAGACCTGATTTCATGTGATAGCAATGTCACCAATCGAATTCCATTGAACAGGTGACCATTTTTTATTAATTTTGTTAATTCTTTTATTGATAGAAAATGTAATAAATTTTACAATAAGATGAAGAAGAAGATAGTGGATATATGAAACAAGCAAAAACAGAAAGTGTTCGAGAAACTCAGCCAGTCTTGCAGCATCTAAGAAGAGAAAATAAAGTTAATGTTTTGAGTCCAGCGACTCCTCTTCACAATCAATTTTACGTCTCCAGCGTCAGTACCGTGTCAAGGCATGAAGTCATAGAGATGTACAGCACGGAAACAGACCCTTCGGTCCAACCTGTCCATGCCGACCAGATATCCCAACCCAATCTAGTCCCACCTGCCAGCACCCAGCTCAAATCCCTCCAAACCCTTCCTTTTCATATACCCCATCCAAATACCTTTTAAATGTTGCAATTGTATTAGCCTCTATACACGTACCACCCTCTGTGTGAAAAAGTTGCCCCTTAGGTCTCTTTTATATCTTTCCTCTCTACCCCTAAACCTATGCCCTCTCGTTCTGGACTAACCCACCCCAGGGAAGAGACATTGTCTATTTATCCTATCCATGCCCCTCATGATTTTGTAAGCCTCTATAAGGTCGCCCCTCAGCCTGTGACACTCCAGCCTGTTCAGCCTTTCCCTGTAGCTCAAATCCTCCAACCCTGGCAACATCCTTGTAAATCTTTTCTGAACCCTTTCAAGTTTCACAACATCTTTCCAATAGGAAGGAGACCAGAATTGCATGCAATATTCCAACAGTGGCCTAACCAATGTCCTGTACAGCTGCAACATCACCTCCCAACTCCTGTACTCAATACTCTGACCAATAAAGGAAAGCATACCAAGCACCTTCTTCACTATCCTATCTACCTGCAACTCCACTTTCACGGTACTATGAACCTGCACTTGAAGGTTTCTTTGTTCAGCCACACTCCCTAGGACCTTACCTGCTAAGATTTGCTTTCCCAAAATGCAGCACCTCGAATTTATCTGAATTAAACTCCATCTGCCATTTCTCAGCCCATTGGCCCATGTGATCATGATCCCCTTGTAATCTGAGGAAACCTTCTTCACTGTCCACTACACCTCCAATTTTGGTGCCATCTGTAAATTTACTAAGTATACCTCATATGCTCACATCCAAATCATTTATATAAATGACGAAAAGAAGTGGACCCAACACTGATCCTTGTGGCACTCCACTGGTCACAGGCCTCCAGTCTGAAAAACAACCCTCCACCACCACCCTCTGTTTTCTATCTTTGAGCCAGTTCTGTATCCAAATGACTAATTCTCCCTGTATTCCATGAGATCTAAGTTTGCTAACCAGTCTCCTATGGGGAACCTTGTCGAATGCCTTCTGAAGTCTACATAGATCACATCTACTGCTCTGCCCTCATCAATCCTCTTTGTTACTTCTTCAAAAAACTCAATCAAGTTTGTGAGACATGATTTCCCACGCACAAAGCCATGTTGATTAAGTATTTAAATGTTCTTCAGCCTTGAACGACATTTTAAAAAAAGATTGTTGGGAATTTTAAACTAAATTATTTTAGTTTTATCTTTATTCAAGGCTGGGAAAAGATTCCTGCATGAACAAATTAAACTTTTAAGGGATACTGGAGATGTATTTAGGAAATCTTCTGTTGTTGGATTTACTAGCTGGCAAGTTTGATGAAACAAAATAAAACAATGTGCCATGTTTTTGGCGAGAGGACGTGGAAAATTGGGCTTGTATCAAAGCTCACCTATCTTTGCAGTGGTCCAATTTAGTCATTATTTATGTCAAATGCTGAATATGCCAACCTTGAAGCCGATGAGCCTATGAAGCGAAGAGTAGAACGAGAACGCCTTCCTCGTCTTCCTCCCCCTCCAAGTGATTAAAATAGCAAATCAACTCAAAACTGTAGTTGTTTTCAAAACCAATAAGTATAAATAGATTCACAGAGAACAATCTTCATGACTTTTTCAGGGCTGCCTCCTGGTGATCTTGTGTTAGTAGGGCTAACCATAATCTTCTCTCAGTGCCAATAAAATGGCCTTCCCCTTTTCATCCATTAACTAATAAATGGTCATTAGCATTTGTCCGAACAGTGAATGCCACTGCTGGGTCCTTCCTTAAAACTTCTGTAAATGTATAGCAACATCATCTCAAAGTAGTTTGCTGTCCCAGTTTGAATATACAGAGGTTTAGCACATGACATTAGAATTATCTTTCTATTTATTGGTTGTAAAGCTCACCTTACAGCTAAAAGGGATTTGGTGACAAAGGGTTAAAAAAAAAGACCTCCCATCACTTGCACCCAGTTAAAACAGAGCATTTTTGGTATACATTTATTTACTGATTTAGAGTTAGTAAATTCTTTTCAGTTTAGCCTTGGCATTTCTGCTCATGACTGAGAATTCTACTTTCATTTTCATCCTTGATGTTGGTTTAGGTATCGCTGTGTACCAACCTCCCAAACCAAGATTGTTGCTTTTACCGCAAAAACACAGGCAGGCTGCATTCAACCAAGGTGGCCATTTTTACCAAGTTTAATTTACCATATTCCCCTTCTGTGCTTATAATTACTGCAGAAAAGAAACAGTCAGATTCCACTATTCTCCAGATGTTCTGCCTAGGCCGCTAATCATTTCCAGACAAAAATGAACACAAAAAGCCCATTCAAATGATGTTTGTGTGTTGGCAACACCAAATGAGATGAGATCAGCTGATTACCTTTCAACTGGGATCACTAAATCAGCCTAGCAAGGGAACTGAAGTTTTTGCAGGAAACCCAGAACCAAGTAAACCTTGGATGAATGCTTATGGCCAGCATGTGAGGGAGAACGATTCTTGTTGGATGTTCATTGAGAAGTACCTTTCCAAATGCATGGTTTAGCCATATGCATTTGTTGAAAATGCCCAGTGGGTCAGGGAGAATTCAGAAAATGAAGACCGAGATCATTTCTGGATATTACTTTACAAACTATTAATTAGCATGGCATTTTTAAAGGTATGCAATAAAAGTTTACTTTGAGGTATCAATGATATTGCATTTCATATTTTTATATAATTCCATAAGGAATAGTTTACAGCAAATTACTTTCAATTGGCATGCAATAACTCTTTATCTTGATTATATATTTCAACACAGACATGATCCTTTCTGGCCTGTGGGATTTGGTCCATTATGTTCAACCCCAAGTCACATCATAAACTGTCCTGAAAATGAAGCACTTTGGCACAAGATTGAACCAGGTGACCATATTTCTCCCAGAAATAGAAGTATTTTCCATCTGTTCTTCGCAATAAGACTGCAGTGCAACTATGATTAGAGCAGTGGTGGAAAAGCAAAGCAGGTCAGGCAGCGTCCCAGGAGCAGGAACATGTTGATTTTCTTGCTCCTGGGATGCTGCCTGACCTGCTGTGCTTTTCCAGCAATATTCTAATCGTGACTCTAATCTCCAGAATCTGCAATACTCACTTTTGCCCTGCAGTGCAAGTATGCCTTGGCATTTCGAAGTGATTCAATGAAGGTCTTTTCAAAATGACAAAAGGATTAGATAGGATAAAAAAACAAGATACAGTAGGTTCTAAGTGAATTGACATTTTTGAAAGTGAGATTGATAGATATTTGTAAGGTAAAAGAATCAAGCCATATCAAGTAAAGTTAGGTTATGTAGTTAAGATACATTTATGACCTAATCAAATGACGGAACAAACTGAAAAAAAATCCAGCTCCTCCTGTTCCTATGTTTCAAAACACAAATGAATCTATCCACTTAAGAAGTTCCTGCTTGCACTTTATAATACTTGACTCCCTTGCAAATTCAAAGTGTCGAATTCAGTCTCGAATATGATCCAATCTATTACTCCACATTATACTTCAACTGTCAATTTTTTCCAACTCACTTAGCCTACCTTTATCCCTTCATGCAGATAGTTCAATATATTAATAGTTGAAGCCTGAGCACTGATTCCTGTGACACCAGTTACATTTTGCCAACAAGATAATGACTCACATATTCCAACTCTTTATTTCTTATCAGTTAACCAACCTCTATCCATGCTAACACTTCACCCAAAACCACCAGCTCCTACCTATTGTAGGGCACCTTATCTCAGCCTTCAATTGAAGATCCCTAATTTTTACATAATATTCCCTAGTTCTAGATTTTCCCCTGATGGATAACATTCTCTCAGCAAGCACTCTATCAAACCTCCTCAAAATCTTTTGATTCAATAAGATCACCTGTCATACTTCTGAACTCCACTTGTTAAATAGAACTGAAGTAGCTCAACCTTTTCCTTAGAAAACTATGCCTTCATTCCAACATTCTCTGAATTGCTTCCAATCAATGTAATTTTTTCCCTACGAAAGGTGATCAGTGCTGCATATTATGTGTATTCCACATAACATTGGTATCAACAATGCCTGATGGAGTTGTATCAAGATGTCTCCACCTTTATACTCCATCCCACTTTCAGTCAAGGCCAACCTTCCATTTGCTTTTCTAAATATGTAATCAGCGAAAGTTAGATAAGTGACAAAAATCTCCAATTTAGGGATGGGACATTATGGCAATGTTAAGAAAACCATTGATCCTGGGAGTATTGATGCTTCTGGCCTTCTATCTTGCAGGCTCACACTAAGAAAGTGGAGTAGGCTATTCCGCCCCTCAAGACTGTGCACCACCATTCAGTAGTATCATGGCTGATCAAACATTCCTCATATCCAGTTTCCAACATTTTCACCGTAACCTCCGTTTCTGCTACTGATCAAGAATCTATCAATTTCATCATCAAATAACAAAATGATTCAAACCCCCTTCCCCACCCCTCAACCCCCCAATTTCTCTGTGGCAGGAAGTTCCATAGACTCTCAACCCTCTGAGTTTATTGGCAGCTTTTCAATTGTCTAGTTCATCTCCTGAATCCAAGGATTTTTGGAAAATTACAAGTCCAAGGATTTTTGGAAAATTACAAGTCCATGAGCTTCTTTTCTGCACATGGATTATCTTATATCTCATATTTTGCTTTTTGTGTTTAGAAGCTGAACATTAACTGTAAACAAAGCAATTATTTATCTCGATAACTTGGTTACAAAAATATACTTGGTATAACACCTTTGACATTTTCTCTGCATTAATAACTGCAGGGGAGTTGAGTGATTCACAAGCTCAGAACAACCCTTCAAGATGTAAACATCTGGTTTTTGACTCGAGGACAATGAGCAAATTGTCAATTCCACATTCAATTCCAGAGGACTGGACTCCCAGTCTGATGTTTGAGTCAAGATTCGAATCTGGAAACTTGCATCAAGCTTGGAGGGTGTAAGTACACTCAGGTTCTGTACCGTTTTCACGGGTTGCTAGGGAACATTACTTCAACATTACCATTGTTAGTTTTAAAAGATAATTTCAAATACGTTCTGAGAATATTTTTCTGTTTGACAATGCTCCCCAGGGCCCTACCACTAACTTGCAGCTAAGAACAGAACGGGCCCTTGAGGAATATCAAAAGAGTAGGACAAGTCTTAAACGAGAAATCAAGTGGGCTAAGGGGAGTCATGAAATAGCTTTAGCGAGTAGAATTAAGGAGAATCCCAAAGCATTTTATTCTTATATAAGAAGCAAGTGGGTAACTAGGGAAAGGATTGGTCCACTAAAGGATGATGAGGGAAGGCTGTGTGTCGAACCTGAGAGAATGGGTGAGATTCTGAATGATTACTTTGCATCAGTGTTCACTGAGGAGAGGAACATGATGAATCTTGTGATTAGAGATAGAAGTTTGATTAGTCTGGATCATGTTGACATAAGTAAGGAAGATGTGTTGGGCTAGAGGTTATTAAGGTGGACAAATCCCCAGGACCAGATGGGATCTATCCCAGGTTGCTGAGGGAGGTGAGAGAGGAAATAGCTGGGGCCCTGACAGATATCTTTGTGGCATCCTTAAATACAGGTGAGGTGCCGGAGGACTGGAAGGTTGCTCATGTTGTCCCCCTGTACAAGAAGGGTACTAGGGATATTCTGGGTAACTACAGACCAGTGAACCTGACATCAGTGGTGGGAAAGTTGCTAGAGAGAGTAATGAGGGATAGGATCTATTTATATTTAGAAAAGAGTGGGCTTATCAGTAATAGGCAACATGATTTTGTGCAGGGGAGTTCGTGCCTTACCAACTTAATAGAGTACTTTGAGGAAGTGACCAAGTTGATAGATGAAGGAAGAGCTGTTGATGTCATATACATGGACTTTAGTAAGACATTTGATAAGGTTCCCCATGGTAGACTAATGGAAAAAGTGAAGTCACATGGTTTGCAGGGTGTTCTAGCTAGGTAGATAAAGAACTGGTTGAGCAACAGGAGACAGAGAGTAGTAGTTGAAGGGAATTTCTCAAAATGGAGGAAGGTGACCAGTGATGTTCCACAGGGGTCAGTGTTGGGGCCACTGTTGTTTGTGATATACATAAATGATCTGTTGCTATGATCAGCAAGTTTGCAGATGACATGAAGATTGGTGGAGTAGCAAAAAGCATAAGGGACTGTCAAAGAATACAGGAAGATGTAGTTAGACTGGAGAGTTGGGCGGAAAAGTGGTAGATGGATTTCAATCCAGACAAATGTGAGGTGATGCATTTAGGTAAGTCTAATTCTAGAGCGAATTATACAATGAATGGAAGAGCCTTGGGAAAAGTTGATGGGCAGAGAGGTCTGGGAGTGCAGGTCCATTGTACCCTGAAAGTTGCTGCACAGGTGGATAGAATGGTCAAGAAGGCATATAGTATGTTTGCCTTCATTGGATGGGGTATTGAGTATAAGAGCTGGCAAGTCATATTAAAATTATACAAGACATTGGTTTGGCCGCATTTAGAATACTGTGTACAGTTCTGGTCGCCACATTACCAAAAGGATGTGGACGCTTTGGAGAGGGTGCAGAGAAGGTTTACAAGGATGTTGCCTGGCATGGAAGGTGCTAGCTATGAAGAGAGGTTGAGTAGGTTAAGTTTGTTTTCATTAGAAAAAAGGAGATTGAGGAGAGCCTGATTGAGGAGAAAGTGAGGACTGCTGGAGATCAGAGCTGAAAATGTGTTGCTGGAAAAGCGCAGCAGGTCAGGCAGCATCCAGGGAACAGGAGAATCGACGTTTCAGGCATAAGCCCTTCTTCAGGAATGAGGAAAGTTTGTCCAGCAGGCTAAGATAAAAGGTAGGGAGGAGGGACTTGGGGGAGGGGCGTCGGAAATGTGATAGGTGGAAAGAGGTCAAGGTGAGGGTGATAGGTCAGACTGGGGTGGGGACGGAGAGGTCAGGAAGAAGATTGCAGGTTAGGAAGGCGGTGCTGAATTCGATGGATTTGACTGAGACAAGGTGGGGGGAGGGGAAATGAGGAAACTGGTGAAATCCGAGTTCATCCCTTGTGGTTGGAGCGTTCCTAGCCGGAAGATGAGGCGCTCTTCCTCCAACCGTCGTGTTGTTGTGGTCTGGCGATGGAGGAGTCCAAAGACCTGCATATCCTTGGTGGAGTGGGAGGGGGAGTTGAAGTGTTGAGCCACAGGGTGGTTGGATTGGTTGGTCCGGGTGTCCCAGAGGTGTTCTCTGATACGCTCCGCAAGTAGGCGGCCTGTCTCCACAATATAGAGGAAGCCACATCGGGTGCAGAGGATGCAATAGATGATGTGTGTCGAGGTGCAGGTGAATCTGTGGTGGATATGGAAGTTTCCTTTGGGGCCTTGGAGGGAGGTGAGGGGGGAGGTGTGGGCGCAAGTCTTGCACCTCCTGCGGTTGCAGGGGAAGGTGCCGGGAGTGGAGGTTGGGTTGGTGGGGGGTGTGGATCTGACGAGGGAGTCACGGAGGGAGTGGTCTTTACGGAATGCTGATTGGGGAGGGGAGGGAAATATATCCTTGGTGGTGGGGTCCGTTTGGAGGTGGCGGAAATTACGGCGGATGATGCGCTGTACATGGAGATTGGTGGAGTGGTAGGTGAGGACCAGTGGGGTTCTGTCCTGGAGGCGGTTGGAGGGGCGGGGCTCAAGGGCGGAGGAGCGGGAAGTGGAAGAGATGCGGTGGAGGGCATCGTCGATCACGTCGGGGGGGAAATTGCGGTCCTTGAAGAAGGAGGCCATCCGGGTTGTACGTTTTTGGAACAGGTCCTCCTGGGAGCAGATGCGGTGGAGTCGAAGGAATTGGGAGAATGGGATGGCGTTTTTACAGGGGGCAAGGTGGGAGGAGGTTTAGTCCAGGTAGCTGTGGGAGTCGGTCGGTTTGTAGTAGATGTCCATGTTGATTCGGTCGTCTGAGATAGAAATAGAAAGGTCGAGGAAGGGGAGGGAGGAATCTGAGACTGTCCAGGTGAATTTGAGGTCGGGGTGGAAGGTGTTGGTGAAGTGGATGAACTGTTCAACCTCCTCGTGGGAGCACGAGGCAGCACCGATACAGTCATCGATGTAGCGGAGGAAAAGGTGGGGGGTGGGGCCAGTGTAGTTGCGGAAGATGGACTGTTCCACATATCCTACGAAGAGGCAGGCATAGCTGGGGCCCATGCGGGTGCCCATGGCCTGATTGAGGTTTACAAAATCATGAAGGGTATAGACAGGGTGGATAGAGACAAGCTTTTTTCCAGGGTGAAGGATAATAACGAGAAGTCACACTTTCAAGGTGAGAGGTAGAAAGATTAAGGGGGATACACGTGGCAAGTACTTCACACAGAGGGTGGCTAGCATCTGGAATGCATTGCCAGCAGAGGTGATAGAGACAAGCACGGTAAATTAATTTAAGATGCGTCTGGACAGATGCATGAGTAGGTGGGGAGCAGAGGGATACAGATGCTTAGGAATTGGGCAACAGGTTTAGACAGGAGATTTGGTTTGGCTCAGGCTTGAAGGGCTGAAGGGCCTGTTCCTGGGCTGTAAATTTTCTTTGTTCTTTGTTCTTCTTCGAAACATTAACTCTGTTTCCCCCTTCCTTGTATGTAACCTGTCCAGCGAGGTGGCATTAGAACCTTCTCAGTTACAATCAGATCCCCGATCAACCTCCTAGATTTTAGTGAATACAGACCTAATTATAGTCAATCTTCGTTCTTAGACCAGACCGATGGACTCTGATTGGTCAGGATATTGCCATGGGAATGCAGCAGAAATTGGCTGTCTCCATGACGGCTTTTCTTATCCCAATAAAACAGTTGTAATACAAGTACAAATTCCTTTTGCAATCTTAAAACAAGGTCCTATGTGTTAATATATGCAGCTTCTAATATGCACAAATGCATAACTGATAAAGTTTAAATTGGTTTCCAGAGTAACTTTTAGCACAGTTCAGATTCTTCAGTAAATGTTGCTCAATGGCAGTATCACATTTAATGTTGGGCTGAGGCTAGCAACCACAGGCCAGTGTGAATGATCAATGAGTTATATTATTTGACGTGGTCCACAAATCATTGGGATGTAAGGTCTACGTTATGTGACATCACATTGACATTGAAACTTATATCATATGACATATTTGATTAGCTGGCAAAACATATTTTTTTCCCTGGACAACAGTAGCCTAATATTGGAAGAAACCACTTACGTCTGTTTCCGTGCTGTATATCTTTATGACTCTATGACTAATGGTGCGCAGTGTACTTCAGGTTAATCTGGAAGGAAAGTTCTCAAAAAAATTGAGAAACAGACAATGCTAGCTACAATCAAAAGCAAACATTGCTGGAAAAGCTCAGCAGGTCTGGTAGTATCTGTGGAGAGAAAATAAAGTTAATTTTTCAGTTTCAGAACAGCTAGGTGAAACTAGCTGTCTCTTAAAGTTACCTTGCAGTAAGCCCTTGTGTAATGTGCTATGAGTTTCAGCACTCTTCTGATGATGTGTAAACTGGTGCCCCTTTTGCCAAGTCTACTTCTTGCATTCTAGTTCTGATGGGTGCAGGATGAAGAGCTTAGACTTTTTTGTCTCCGTTTAGCAATGTTTAAGTGCTGTACTACTAAGCAAATCATTAAAGATTTAAAAATATGATGAGTAACTGAGAATATACAGGGGAGCAAAAAGGGGGAGCTGACTAATTCCTCCTCACCTAGTTGTAACCATTTTGAATAAAACCAAAAAGAATAGAAGAGCTGTTGATCTCCTTCCTTTGGCGAATTGATTGATACAGACTAAAAAATGAATGATAGACTTTTAAAGACAGATGAAAAGATTTACAAAGGAGAAATAAAGATTTCACTTGGTTTGCATAAAACAGTCTAAGGTAACTTGCCCATTGCTTTTGCACATAATAGTCTATTTTAAGGTAACTGCCCATTTATGCTTAGGTGTAAGGTGATGGAAGTAAAATATGAACTTAAGTGGCAGAAGGATGATTTTATCTGAGCATTAATTAAAAATTCACTCAAATTTGAAAGAAAAATGAACGTTTCTTTGGTAACCAAAGGTACAGTTTGAATGAAAACTTAATTGAAACCTCCTACGAAGACTCAACTTTATTCCACTTATTAGCATCTACTTCAGTACAGCTGCTAAAAGTGTTTTCACGGCATCTGAGTGTTAGCTATTTTATTTGGCAGTGTGATGTAAAACTGTGGCCTAAGCTTATACTTAAATGATGTTTGCAATATTTTTCTATGACATTAGTAGTCTGCTATATTGGGGAATAATTGCCACACACAAAGTCAGATTTTAAAGTGAAACTCAACATCAAACCTTTCTATGTGAAATTCTAACAACATCTATTTACATGTCTGGCAAATATTTTGAATAATATTTGCTGGTTGGTAGATATATGGAATAAATAATTCATAGCTCAATACAGGCTACAGGCAGCTCTTTCTCTCTACCCTTCAACCTGGGAAGGGAGTGTAATTAAAGTAGTTTTCACATCATATGGTTATCCCACAAAATCCACAAACCTTTCCACAGAATTTTGGTCTGTATATAAAAAGTCTTACCTTTATGAGCCATAGTTCCATTGTAAATTATTAGCAGAACTGCAGAGCAGAAAGTTAATGACAATTGTGCATTGCTTTCCCCAATGCAGTGGTATCTCTTTTCTGACCTTTTCTGCTTTTTCTGTATTGCTTCACACCTGAGGGTGAACAATCCATGTTGTGAAACAAAATCAGGCTGGAGAACTCAGCAGGTCTGGCAGCATCGGTGGAGAGAAAACAGTTAATGTTTCGAGTTCAGTGACACTTCAGGACTGATAGCTAGTAAAAGGTGGTACTTCTGCTGATGATTGTGTGTTTGTGTTGGGAAGAAGGAGGAATGAGTGGAAAGTTGGAAATGGAGCCCAGAGAGAGAGAGAGACAGAGAGAATGTTAAGCAAAGAGATTGCTTGATAGTAAGCAAGGGAAGAAGAAAAGTAAATAATGGCATCATGCGTGGGTGAAAATGGGTTGGTTGTGCTGAAAGCAGTCCATATGATTAATAGGTCCTGGGGTGTGGGGGTGGGTAAAGGATATTGAAGGAAGCATTTAGACTCTAAAATTATTAAACTTGATATTGAAACCTGAAGGCTACAGAGTCCCCAGGAGGAAGATGAGGTGCTGTTCTTCCAGCTTGCACTGAAATTCCTTGGAGCACTGCAGCAGGCCCAACATAGAAATGCTGGACAGGGCAGACTGTGGTATGCTGAGATGGCAGATAACTGGAAACTCTGGATAATTTTTAAGGACAGAACATAAGTGTTCTACAAAGCTGTCACTCAGCCTGAAATGTGTCTCCTCAGCGTAGAGAAACCACATTGTGAGCAGTAAATACAGTTTCTGTTTTGTTTCAGATTTTCAGATTCTGCAGTCCTTTGTGTTATTATAATCCATGTTATGAACTGGTTTCTTTCCACAAGGCAGCAGAACGTAACTCCAACCATCTGTTAGTAGATCATGTTCATGAGAAAAACTTCAATTATAAATTTGGAATAAACATGGGACATTTTCAAAAACTTAAACGTTGAACTGAGGCTCATTTCAGTACTAAAATAATTTGCCTGAACTCAATTCTCTTGCACATTAGTTGGTGGCTAGATCCTGCACATTTATTATTGCTTCCATTGACCAATTTCCACTCAGATTATTGCTTCACTAATTTTGACAACATTTTAAAAAGTAAATGTATTTAAAGAGAAAAATTGAAAGTAAAGTATAGCAACAACCATGGTTCTTCCCGATACAGGGAAGAAATATCATGTATACATTGTACTTTATACAACTCCAATTGTACTTTATACAACTCCAATTAATATACTGCTCAGTAAAGACACATTGAAGTTGTTCTCATCCAATATACATGTTCTGCTCTTTTTACTCTGGCATTTCTTGCGTATTATCCTGATGAGTGCAAGATGGAAAACTACAACAAAATATGGCTTATTTCAATAATACTCAAGATCCGTACTACCAAACAACTATTCATATGTCCAACTGGATTTATTTCAAATAAAATGATATGACCCAGTCATATTTCTACATGCATATGAGTCACTAATTCTTAATGACTGATGTATGAGATGTATGGTGTAAAGTGTGTATGTCTCATATTTTTCTGTATTCTAATTATGGATTGAAATAGGGGAAGAAACTGTTTTATATCTAGGATTGTTGAAGGATTGTTGCTCTGTTTAAGTGATGGTGAGCTGCTATGCATTGCAAGTACTGTTTACACAGATGCTTGCTCAAGCTCTAATGGAAGCCTAGTTTGCTGATGAGCTGGAACCAAGGAATGTGTACAAAAGATGTTTTGGCTGGCAACAGGAAGCTTGGACGAATTAAATGTGATCAGTTATTGATGGCAAAAGCCAACAACAATGTGATTGGCTCCAAGCCAGCCTGACAGTTTGAGGGTGTAAATGTTTGGAAGAAACAATCAGATCTCAGGAGCTATTTCTTCACTCCACAGTTAGAACAATTCAAGTTATGTAGATAGTACACACTGCTGCTACTGAACATGATGGTTAGAGGAGTGGATGCTTCTGGGTGTAATGCTAATCAAGCAGGCTGCTTTGTCCTGGATGGAGTCAAGTTTCTTCAGTGTTGTTGGAGCCGCATTCATCCAGGGAAATGGGAAGCATTCTATCACACACTTGACTTGTGCCTGTGAGCAGGCTTAGAGAATCAGGAAGTGTGTTACTCACTGCAGTATTCCTAGCCTCTGATCTGATCTTGTAGTCACTTTGTTTTTATGATGAGTCCAGGTGAGTTTCTGGTCAATGATAACCCCAAGGATGTTGATAGTGGTGGACCATCTCTGACACTTCCCTCCCCTTCCTGGACCTCTTCATCTCCATTAATGACGACTGACTTGACACCGACGTTTTTTACAAACCCACCAACTCCCACAGCTACCTGGATTACACCTCTTCCCACCCTACCTCCTGCAAAAATGCCATCCCGTATTCCCAATTCCTCCGCCTCCACCGTATCTGCTCCCAGGAGGACCAGTTCCACCATAGAACACACCAGATGGCCTCCTTCTTTAGAAACCACAATTTCCCTTCCCACGTGGTTAAAGATGCCCTCCAACGCATCTCGTCCACATCCTGCACCTCTGCCCTCAGACCCCACCCCTCCTACCATAACAAGGACAGAACCCTCCCGGTGCTCACCTTCCACCCTACCAACCCTTGCATAAACCAAATCACCTGACAACATTTCTGCTACCTCCAAACGGACCCCACCACCAGGGATATATTTCCCTCCCACCCCTTTCCACCTTCTGCAAAGACTGTTCCCTCTGTGACTACCTGGTCAGGTCCACGGCCCCCAACAACCCACCCTCCCGTCCAAGGCACCTTCCCCTGCCACCGCAGGAATTGCAAAACCTGTGCCCACACCTCCTCCCTCACCTCCATCCAAGGCCCTAAAGGACCCTTGCACATCTATCAAAGTTTTACCTGCGCATCCACCAATATCATTTATTGTATCCGTTGCTCCCGATGCGGTCTCCTCTACATTGGGGAGACTGGACGCCTCCTAGCAGAGCGCTTTAGAACATAGAACATAGAACATAGAACAGTACAGCACAGAACAGGCCCTTCAGCCCACGATGGTTGTGCCGACCACTGATCCTCATGTATGCACCCTCAAATTTCTGTGACCATATATGTATGTCGAGGAGTCTCTTAAATGTCCCCAATGACCCTGCCTCCACAACTGCTGCTGGCAACGCATTCTATGCTCTCACAACTCTCTGTGTAAAGAACCCGCCTCTGACATCTCCTCTATACTTTCCTCCAACCAGCTTAAAACTATGACCCCTCGTGTTAGTTATTTCTGCCCTGGGAAATAGTCTCTGGCTATCGACTCTATCTATGCCTCTCATTACCTTGTATACCTCAATTAGGTCTCCTCTTCTCCTCCTTTTCTCCAATGAAAAAAGTCTGAGCTCAGTCAACCTCTCCTCGTAAAATAAGCCCTCCAGTCCAGGCAGCATCCTGGTGAACCTCCTCTGAACCTGCTCCAAAGCATCCACATCTTTCTTATAATAGGGCGACCAGAACTGGACGCAGTGTTCGAAGTGCAGTCTAACCAAGGTTTTATAGAGCTGCAACAAGATCTCACGACTCTTAAACTCAATACCCCTGTTAATGAAAGCCAAAACACCATGTGCTTTCTTAACAACCCTGTCCACTTGGGTGGCCATTTTAAGGGATCTATGTACTTGCACCCCAAGATCCCTCTGTTCCTCCACACTACCAAGAATCCTATCCCTAATTCTGTACTCAGCTTTCAAATTTGACCTTCCAAAATGCATCACCTCGCATTTATCCAGGTTGAACTCCATCTGTCACCTCTCAGCCCATCTCTGCATCCTGTCAATGTACCGCTGCAGCCTACAACAGCCCTCTATACTGTCAACGACACCTCCAAACTTTGTGTCATCTGCAAACTTGCTGACCCATCCTTCAATCCTCTCTTCCAAGTCATTAATAAAAATTACAAACAGTAGAGGCCCAAGGACAGAGCCCTGTGGAACACCACTCACCACAGACTTCCAGGCAGAATATTTTCCTTCTACTACCACTCGCTGTGTTCTGTTGGCCAGCCAATTCTGTATCCAGACAGCTATGTTCCCCTGAATCCCATTCCTCCTGACCTTCTGAATGAGCCAACCATGGGGAACCTTATCAAATGCCTTGCTAAAGTCCATATACACCACAAAAACATTTAGGGAACATTTAGGGAACATCTCCGGGATACCCGCACCAATCAACCACACCGCTCTGTAGCCCAACATTTCAACTCCCCCTCCCCCTCTGCCGAGGACATGGAGGTCCTGGGCCTCCTTCAGCGCCATTCCCTCACCACCTGACGCCTGGAGGAAGAATGCCTCATCTTCCGCCTCGGAACACTTCAACCCCAGGGCATCAATGTGGACTTCACCAGTTTCCTCATCCCCCACCTCACCACAGTTCCAAACTTCCAGCTCAGCACCATCCTCATGACTTGTCCTACCGGGCTATCTTCTTTTCCACCTATCCACTCCACCCGCCTCTCTGACCTATTACCTTCATCCCCACCCCCATCCACCTATTGTACTCTTTGCTACCTTCCCCCACCCTTCTCCCTGACCTATGACATTCATCCCCACCCCCACTCACCTATTGTACTCTATGCTACATTCTCCCCACCCCCACCCTCCTCTCATTTATCTCTCCACCCTTCTGGCATTCTGCCTGTGTTCCTGATAAGGGATTTTGCCTGAAACGTCGATTTTTCTGCTCCTCGGATGCTGCCTGAACTGCTGTGCTTTTCCAGCACCACTCTAATCCAGAATCTGGTTTCCAGCATCTGCAGTCATTGTTTTTACCAAGGGGATGCAGTGATGGTAACTCCACTGAATGTCAATGGGGGCGTGGTTAGATTATCTTTTATTAGTGATGGTCATAGTTTGGTATCTGTATGACGTGAGTGTTACTTGCCACTGGTCAGTCCAAGCCTTGGTATTGTCCAAATCTTGTTGAATTTGTCCATGACTGCTTCAGTGTCCGAAGAGTTGCAAATGGTGCTAAACATTGTGCAATCATCAGCGAACAGCCCAACTTCTGACCTTGTGATTGGGGGAACCTTATTGATAAAGCAGCTGTAGATGGTTGGGCCTAGGACACTACCCTGAGGAACTCCTGCGTAGATGTCCTGGAGTTGAGATGACTGACTTCCAACAACCACGACCATCTTGCTATGTGTCAGATATGACTCTAACCACCAAAGAGTTTTCCCCAGAATTCCCTTTGATTCTAGTTTTGCCAGACTTCCTTGATGTCGCACTCTTTGATGCAGCCTTGATGTTAAGGGCTATCACTCTCATCTCACCTCTGGAATTCAGCTCTTTTGTCCATGTCTAAACCAAGGCTGTAATGATGTTAGGAGCTGAGTGGCTCAGGTGGAACCCAAACTGGGCGTCACTGAACAGGTTATTGCTGAGCATGTGCTGCTTAATAGCACTGCTGATGACATCATCCATCATTTTACTGATGATCAAGAGTAGACTGACAGAGTGGTAATTGGTTGGGTTGGATTTGTCTTTTTTTTTTATGTACAGGACACATATGGACAATTTTCCACATTGTTGGTAAATGCCAGTGTTGTAACTGTACTGGAACAGCTTGGCTAAGGGAGCAGCAAGTTATGGAGCATAAGTCTTCATTTCTATTGCCAGAATGTTGTAAGGTCCCGTATGCTTTGCAGTATCTAGTGTCTCCAACTGTTTCTTGATATCACGTGGAGTGAATTGAATTTACTGAAGACTGGTATCTGTGATGCTGGGGACCATTGGAGGAGGCCGAGGTGGATCATCCACTTAGCATATCTGGCTGAAGATTGCTGCAAAAGCTTCAGCCTTATCTTTTGCACTGATGCACTGGGCTCCTCCATCATTGAGGATAGGGATATTTGTGGAGCCACCTCCTCCAGTGAGTTGTTTAATGATCCACCACCATTCATGACTGGATATGGAAGGACTGGATCTGTTAGATCTGATCTATTGGTGGTGGGATCTCTTAGCTATACCTATCACTTGCACATGTTTGGCATGCAAGTAGCCCTGTTTGGTGACTTCACCAGGTTGACACCTCACCTTCAGGTATGTCTGGTGCTGCTCCTGGTGTGCCCTCCTGCACTCTCCATTGAAATAGGTGGATCCCTTGGCTTGATAGTAATGGTTGAGTGGGGGATATGCTGGGCTATGAGGTTACAAATTATGTTGGAATACAGTTCCACTGGTTTTGATGGTCCACAGCAACTCATGGATGACCAGTCATGAGTTGCTAGATCTGTTCAAAGCCTGTCCAGTTAGCACAATGATAGTGCCACAAAGTACGATGGAGATTATTCTCAATGTGAAGGCAGGACTTTGTCTCTACAAGATCTGAGCAGTGGTCACTCTTACTGATACTGACATGGATAGATGCATTTGCAGCTGGCAGATTGGTAAGGATGAAGTGAAGCATGTTTTCCCATTTTGTTGGTTCCCTCACCACCTGCTGCAGACCCAGTCTAGCAGTTATGTCCTTTAGGACCCCACCAACTCGATCAGTTGCGCTGCTGCTGAGCCATTTTTGGTGGTGGGTATTGAAATCTCCCTCCCAGAGTACATTTTGTTCCTTTACCATTCTTAATGCTTTCTCCAAGTGTTGTTCAACATGGAGGAGTGCCAATTCATCAGCTGATAGAGGACAATGCGTGGTAATCAGCAGGAGGTTTCCTTGCTCATGTTTAACCTGAAGTCACGAGACTTCATGGAGTCCTGAGTTAACATTGAGAACAATCAGGACAGCTCCCTCCTGACTGTATACCACTATGATGCCACCTCTGCAGCATCTGTCCTGCCGATGGGCAGGACATATCCAGGGCTAGTGATGGTGGTGTCTGGGACATTGTCTGTAAGGTATCATTCCATGAGTATGATAATGTCACGCTGTTGCTTGACTTGTCTGTGAGTCAAAATCTCTCCCAATTTTGGCACTAGCCTACAGATGGGAATGAGGAGGACTTTGCAGGGTCGACAGGGCCATTTCTGCCGTTGTCTTTTCCAGTGCCTAGGTTGATGCTAGTTTGAGACTTTGTAGCAATTGAAACAACAGAGTGACTTGCCATGGCATTTCAGAGGGCAATTGAGAGTCAACCTCATTGCTTGTGGCTCTAGAGTCACATGTAGGCCAGACTAGGTGAGCATGGCAAATTTCATTCCCTGGAAGGCATTAGTGAACCAGATAGGTTTTTCTAACAATCGCCAATGATTTCATGGTTAATTCCACACTGTTTTTTTATTGAATTCAAATTCCACCATCTACCATGATGGAATTCAAACCCAGGTCCCCAGAAGATTACCTGGGTCTCTGGATTAATACTGTAGCAATAACTCCACTGGACCATCAACTTCCCCTGTTCCTCTTGTTAAATATAGAAACTTGGTGCATGCTTTCTGTTAATTTGGCTATGAAAAGATAAGTAAATTGGAGAATTCTTTTTAACATTTTTAACTTTTGTAATGTAGGAATAGCGGAACTTTATTTCCTACCCCAGTGAGGTGTACCAATGCACCCAACTGACCACCTTAACACTTTTGAGCCCATCCAGCATCTTCGCTCAGGCAGTGTGTCACTGGCCCCCACATCAGTTCATTCTAGCATATTTTAAGAACATTCAGACTTGTATTCAACGTTACAATGTATTTTTATGTTAGTGAGCAGCTGAAGCCATCTTGTATCCAAATAAATATGTATTGTCTACTTCCAAATGAGGAATTTACAATTTTAGTTAGCTTTAATTACAGAATCATAGTTGGCAAAGGAACTACAGCTAATTTCTTGCAAACCTCAGTAAGAAGAAAAGGCCCACATCTTTTAGAAACAATCATCTATTAGTTTCAGTTGTTATTTTTAGTTTATTCCTTTGGTTGATCTGAATTTGGAATGATAAATGCTGAAAAAATAATTTGAATACATAACATTATGATTCATTTGTACTCTGGGGTTTATTTGACTTGGCGATGTGAACTTTACAAACAAATAAACTGTGTATCTCTATCTACAGAGGCCAATATGAGTATAATTTGGTGTTGGCAATGGATACATTCACCAACAGACACACCCAATGGTATTACTTTCGGATTCAGAACATAGTGTCAGATGTCACCTACAAATTTAAGATCGTCAACTTGCTGAAAAAAGATAGCCTTTATAATTATGGTAAGCACTATTTTAGAATTCTACTCTAATTTTACTTTCAGTTTTAACATTGCTGTCATAGTTAACTCAATATCAAAAGATAGAAAAGGAACAGGCAATCAACTGGGGTCTTGTTAAACTTACAAATGATCAGAAGAAAACAGGGAAGAAGAGTATTTTACCACACAAAATCTCTGGTTCAGTGGGCTATATACAGCTATCCTAAGTGTGTCCTTAACTTAAATATAATCATGAAAGCTGCCTTTAGTGAGCAGCTTCATGGAATAGGACGAAGTGAGGATTGCAGATGCTGGAGATTAGAGTTGAGAGTGTGGTGCTGGAAAACCACAGCAGGTCAGGCAGCAACCGAGGAGCAGGACAGTTGACATTTCGGGCAAAAGCCCTTCATCAGGAAGGTTTCTGCCTTGGATGCTGCCTGACCTGCTGTGCTTTCCAAGCACCACAATATCGTGGAATATATGAGTTCCAATCCCTTGAATGTTTTTAAATGGTTTTGTTTCCTGAGGCAGTAACACACATCACACAGGGTTAGCAAGAATGTTGGGGACAAAAATTCAACATGATGAGCCATCAAACTGGTCTTCCCATGAAGGAATAGAAAACTGGGATTTTATATATTCACTGATTGTGCAACATCAGGGCGCAGGAGATATTTCCAGATTGAAACCACAATGGCAATTAAAACACATAAATGGGCTAAAAACTCACAAAACCATAATAAAATGTTAGAAAACTGCATCTGACTTGAGGAATAAAATGACAGCAGTAAAGTAATAATATAAAACATAAATTTTTAGAATGGAGAGATTGAACTTTTTTGGTTACTAACTTGGGCAAAGCGCCATGAAGGTTAAGAGATTTGTTCAAGGTGTTCAATATTAAGAGGGGATCTGAGAGAGTAGGTAGGGATCAGTTGTTTCCATTGGCACAAAGTCAGAAATCAGAAAATATGGATTTAAGGCACTTCGCAAAATTACCAAGAGAGAGATGAGAAATGATTATAAGCAATGCATCGTATGACGAGAGATCCATTGTCTAAAAGAGCTAATAACATTCAAAGAGTAACTGGATAGAGATATGGAAAGGAAACATTGCAGAGCAAAGGGGAAGAGTAGTGGACTGGGACTAATTGGAAAGCTCTTTCAAAAAGCTGGAAAACGCAGTACACATTGACTTCCTACTCTGCTGTGTCATGCTGAATACTGAATTTTTAAACAGTCAAAGATTCCTGAATGCCACCTAATTTCCTGGAGAGGAAGGCACTGTTAGAGTGCCAATTGCAAAGTATAGAGAATATATATATATAGGGAATGTATATATTTTATATGCACACAACCTTTCAAATGAAGTCGACTGTGTTTGAATCATCTTATATTTCTACTTATCTTTCTATTAGGAATGAAACCTTTAGTTTACTCAGAGAAAGATGCGAAAGAACACAATATTGGCTGGTTTCGTTCAGGTCATCACATCACATATAAACCATGGAATAACAAGGGCTTCAACAAATCTTTGCCCAATGTACAATATTACTGCCTAGCATTTCAAATAGTAAGTGGAAATTTCCTGCTTTGTGACTGGAGAAAATTGATGGGATTATGTGAAAACAGTGCTCGCAGAAAGGTAATTGCTTCATCTAAGATGAAAACCCATGTAAGGTGAGATCTGTAACAATCAGAAGCAAATGCTGGAGCAACTCAGCAGGATTGGCTGCACCTGTGGACAGTCTTCCTCGTGGTCACCAGTGCTTTTCTGTTTGTGTAGCCCTTGCTTGTGGTGTAACCAACTCGCTTTCCTCAGCCTCATGGATACTCCCTAGATGCTCCATGCAGCAAATCAGGAGCTGCAGCTGACCCCACTTCCTGCAATGTAGTCACCATTGACACTGAAAGTGTCCCTGATTTCCCACATGTTGCAGGAAGTGTATTTCTGGGGACTGACTTCTCCTGCCATTGTGAATCTTACCAACTGCAAATAATAAACTAAGATCCAATTCCTCAACCTTGCCCACTATTCATCAAATCAGATTTCTCTTTGTCTATTCCTAACAAATTACAAAAATTAAGACTTTATTCCCAGTAGAACTCTTAGTCCCTAAAACCAGTTGCCAAGCAACTAATTGTAGAACCCTCTACAGTATAGAAACAGGCCAGTCAGCCCAGCAAGTCCACACTGACTCTGAAGGGTATCCCACCTAGACTCACCCTCCTATCCTATCCCTGTAACTCTGCATTTCTCATGGTTAATCCACTTAATCTACACATCCCAGGACACTATGGGCAATTTAGCATGGCCAATCCACCTAACCTGGACATCTTTGGACTGTGGTAGGAAATGGGAGCACGTGGAGGAAACCCACACAGATGAGGGCAGAATGTACAAACTCCACATAGACAGTTGCCTGAGGGAATCAAACCCAGATCCCTGGCACTCTGAGGCAGCAGTGCTAACCACTGAACCACTGTGCTAGCCCTTGTCCTAGGTCACTTTTGCCCTAATCCTCTTGCCCTAGGTCACTTTTGAATCATGATGTACCTTTAGGAGCTTTGTTTACTGATTCAGCGAATGTTTGCTCCTCTCCTCTCCCACTGCTGTGCTGACTGAACTTGATCTGGGTGCAGATTCTCAGGGTTTTATCTGGAAGCTTCATTGCTGCCATTCACTCCCAGGTTCACTCTGCTCTGCTTCTCTCTGGCTGCTGCTCTGACTGAGCAGTATTATATGTAGGCATGCATAATAGCCAAGTTTGTGGACAACACAAAAATAAGTGGTGAAGGTGATACAAAGAGTCTGCAAAAGAGATATAAACAGGTTAATCAAGTGGGAAAAAGATCGGCAGATGGAAAATAATGTGGGCAAATATGAGGTTATGCACTTTGGCAGGAGGAAGAGGAACTAAATATTATGGATATAGCCTGTAGAAAGCTACAGTACAGAGATTTAGGCATCCTTGTGTATAAATCACTAAAAGCTGGTGTATATGTTTAGCAGGAAATAGAGAAAGCAAATAAATGTTGGCCTTCATTTCAAAGAGGATGGAGTATATAACTAAAGAGAGGTCTTGCTACAGTTCTACTATACACTAATCGGACAACAAGCTGAAATGCTGTGAACAATTTTGGGCCCTTATCTCAGCAAAGATATCCTGGCACTGGAAGAAGTCCAAAGTCATTTCCTAAGCTAATGCTGGATATAGAGGAACTAACTTTTGAGGAAAGGTTGAGTAGGTTGGGTGTATACTCATTGGAGTTTAGCAAGAGGAAAAGCAACCTCTTTGAAACATACAAGATTCTTAGGGGGTTTGAAGGTGTAGGAGTGGAAAGGTGGTTTTTCTTTGTAGGAGAATTTAGGACCAGAAGACAATCTCACAGTGAGGGGTCACGCATTTCCACAGAGATGAGCAGGATTTTTTTTTTTCTCTCAGACAGTTGTGAATATGTGGAATTTGTTTATTGCAAAGGGCTGTTGAGGTTGGGTCATTAAGTCCATTTAAAGCTGAGATAGATTTTTAATCATTGGGGGAATCAAGGGTTATGGGGAAAAAGCAGGAAATTAGAGTTCAGGATCATCAGATCAACCACAATCTCAATGAATGGAGGGCAGACCTGATGGGCTGAATGACCTCCTTTTGCTCCTTTGTCTTATGGTCTTATGTCAACTATCCACCTAGCCACCATACTGAGTCAAAATTAGGACCAATTAGCACCACTATAAATACTGCCTATAAATAAGTCATCTTATCAGCAACAATTTATCAAAATACAACCCTTCCTCTTTGTAGCTTCTGATTGAATCTAACACTGCTAGCTGAATAATTCTGCAATGCACATCACACTAATTTGATGTTTTGAAACTTGTTGGCTATGATTGTAATTAACCTCCTTTTGGAAAGCTTGAATTTTATTTGCTTCAGATCAGGCTTTCACACTAGTTCTTCCATTTTGTTTCAGGAATTTAATAATAGGAATGATACATACTACCTAGCGCATTGCTACCCCTACAGATATACTGACCTAAAGGCTCACTTGGATGAAATAGTAAATGATTCTAAACATTCAGCACATTTTAAAAAGGAGGTACTGTGTGAAACAAGAGCAGGAAATAGCTGCTTTTTGCTGACAATCACTGACTATACAGGTGAGTTGCACTAAGTTTTCATTATATCTTGTAGCTAATTCCCAATCAACCTGTTTACACTGTGTACTGTTTATACCTGACTCGTACTCAGTTATACAATGTCCTGACAGGTGATTTCAAATGACCATTGCAATACATATGCCCCCTGCAGTGACTTGAGGCCTTCGTGAGCATTTTATGTATAGGACATATGACATAGTGGGTAACCTTTGAGCCAGAAGTTCTGGGTTCAAGACCCACTCCAGGAGTTAATGGCCCAGAAAGGTGTGTTCGTAACTGATCAGTCTGATAATCTTTCCAACCTGTGCTAATGGCAGACGGTAAATTTGCAAAAGATTCCTGATCAGCTATGAGCGGGAAAGAAAATTGGAGTTTCTATCATCATTATCCATAGCTCCAGACTAGAAGATGCATTTAAAAGTGCAGCCCCACCAACATAAATTCCTAGGCAATGCTTGGATCAGATTGATGCCAGTCCAAGAGCATAGCTTACAATCCCCTTGAATGTGTGGCAGATTCAGAACTAAACTCCTTACTATATCTGTGACAGAGATTGTGGCTCTGTGCATCAAACTAACCTTCAGGCAGAGAACTGATGGAGATATGAACACAATTGACATAGTGAAAGCAAGCTTAATTATGTTCTATCTCTATTCTCTTAACACAAAAATGAATTGGATGCATGATCACCGAATAAGTTTGGAATATAGAATGACAAGTTTGATAACTTTTGAGAGATTATCTTTCTTTATTTATTGTTGAGAAGTGGGCATCATTGGCAAAGCCACGGTGTATTCCTACCGAGAACATGGTGGTAAGCCACCACCATGAACCAATTACACAGTCTGTGTAATTGTTATGACCAATTCCCAGGCAAAGTTCCCCAATTTGTTCTTATCCTAGGCGGGATGTTTAAAATTGTTAGGCTCCTTTCTAAGGAGGGATGTACTACCTCCCTGTCTTTATTTGTGTATTCTGCCTGGTTGGTTGCAACGTGGTTAATTTAAAAAAGGTTCCCTTCCCACGTGGATATCTCTCTGCCAGACCCAAATGAAGATATGTTTTGAAAGAAGCCAATTTAACCAGGATAGCATGAGTTAATCAAATAATGAGTTTATTAGCTACCAACCACAAGAAGAATCAATAATACAACATATTTGCTCATAGATTAAGAATAAAAAGTGGAAGGTTAAAAAGATTTATGGATCAGCCTCTGAGTCATTTTTAAAGAATAGGTAGTCAAATACTGCAGCTGTTACATAAGATGGTGCCAGTCCTGTTGACATTGATAGTTGAACAGTGGATTTTGAGATTCTTGACATACTTTCAGATTGATTAAAATTCTTTTGTCCTGGTTCCTTTTGATAGATTCAGAACTAAACTGCTTACTCTCGGCCCTTTCTTCACCTTCAGTACAGGGGTATTTAATGGCTGTTCTCAAACTGTGACCTTCACAGCACATTTATTCATACGTTAGTATGTCAGACTAGGTTTGAAATGCACTTTTAAACATTGTCACTGTGCACTTGCAAAAGAGGAAAATGCAAAATGCTTCTTGTCCAGATTGATGTATTTTCCCCAAAAATGTTCACAGTCTGAGATCCTTACAGGCAATTATACAGTAGTTTACAGTGCATATCTCCTTTTGAAGCTTCTTAGGCACCTTCAGATGCGACATTCCAAATTTGTCTCAAACAACCACTGGATTTACATCTGCAATCATCTTTTGGCTATAGCAGCCCTCGCTTAAAACAAATGTTGGAATGAAAAGTTTGGTTTGTTTGCAGAATTGTGACCCTCATTCATGACAGTAATAAAAGTACTCTCAATGTGGTGTTTGGAAGACAATTCCAGGAGTTTGACCCTATGATGTTGAAGGAACATAGTTATATTTCCAATCAAGTTGGTGTGTGACATGCAGCAAAGCATAGATGGTGGAGTTTTCATGTTGCTGTCATTGGTCATAAGTTCTGTCAAAGGACCCTTACAGTCATAAAATCATAGAGGTGCACAGCACAGTAAAAGACCCTTCGGTCCAACTCATCCATGCCGACCAGATATCCTAACCCAATCTAGTCCCATTTGCCAGCACTTGGCCCATATCTCTCTAAACCCTTCCTATTCATATACCCATCCAGATGCCTTTTAACTGTTTAGTCTCCACCAATTGTATTAGCCTCCACCACTTCCTCTGGCAGTTCATTCCATACATACCACCCTCTGCATGAAACGGTTGCCCCTTAGGCCCCTTTTATATCTTTACCCTCTCACCCTAAACCTATGCCCTCTAGTTCTGGACTCTCCCACCCCAGGGAAAATACCTTGTCTATTTATCCTATTCATGTCCCTCATGATTTTATAAACCTCTATATGGTCATACCTCAGCCTCCGACGCTGCAGGGAAAACAGCACCAGCCTACTGAGAGTCTACCTATATCTCAAATCCTCCAATCCTGGCAATATCCTTGTAAATCTTTTCTGAACCCTTTCAAATTTCACAACATCCTTCCGATAGGAAGGAGACCAGAATTGCACACATTATTCCAAAAGTGGCCTAACCAACATCCTGTACAACCACAACATGACCGCCCAACTCCCATACTCAATACTCTGACCAATAGAGGAAAGCATACCAAATGCCTTCTTTGCTATCCCATCTACCTGTGACTACTTTTAAGAAACAATGAACCTGCATTCCAAGATCTCTATGTTCAGCAACACTCCCTAGGACCTTACCATTTACTGTATAAGTCCTGCTAACATTTGCTTTTCCACAATGCAGCACCACGCATTTATCTAAATTAAACCCCATCTGCCACTCCTCAGTCTATTGGCCCAACTGATCAAGATCTTGTTGTAATCTGAGGTAACCTTCTTCGCTGTCCACTCCACCTCTAATTTTGGTGTCATCTGCAAACTTACTAACTATACCTCCTATGTTCACATCCAAGTTGTTTATACAAATGACGAAAAGTAGTGGACCCAGAACTGATCCTTGTGGAACTCCACTGGTCACCAGCCCCCAGTCTGAAAAGCAACCCCCCACCCACCACCCTCTGTCTTCTACCTTTGAGCCAGTTCTGTATCCAAATGTTTAGTTCTCCTTGTATTCCATGAGATCTAACCTTGCTAACCAATCTCCCATGGGGAACCTTGTTGAACGTCTTGGTATCATGGGAAGTGGTTGTTTGGGTAGATCAGTCTACCAATGGAACAATCTTCCCAACATCCACTCAGTCCAGGCCATTCAGTATTCTGTAAGTTTCAATTAGATTTCATCTCATCCCATTGAGTATAGAACCAGAGTCCTTGAACGTTCCTCATTATGTTAAGCTTTTCATTCCTGGGACCATTCTCGTGAACTTCCTCTAAGCAAGCTTCAGGGCTAGTACATCCTCCCTGAGATATGGGCCCAACTCTGCACAATATTCCAAATATGGTCTGACTAGAGCCTCAGAAGTATATCCCTTCTTTTATATTCAAGTCCAAAATAAATGCCATCATTGCATTTGCCTTTCTAACTACTGACTCAACCTGCAAGTTTACCCTGAGAGAATCCTAGACTAGAACTCCCAAGTTTCTTTGCACTTCAAATTTCTGAATTTTCTCCCCACTTAGAAAATAGTCCGTGTCTCTATTCTTATTACCAAAATGCATGACCTCACACTTGCCCATGTTGTACTCAATCTGGCACTTTTTTGCCCACTCTCCTAACCTGTCTAATTCCTTCCGCAGCCTCTCCATCTCCTCAATGCTACCTGTCCCTCTACCTATCTTTGTATCGTCTGCAAACTTAGCCAGAAGGTTCTCAGTTCCTTCAACTAGATCGTTAATGTATGAAGTGAGAAGTTGTGGTCCCAACACTGAGCCTTGTGGAACACCACTTGTCACCAGCTGCCATCCTGAGATGTCCAAATGATAATTGTCTATTGTGACTTCTTGGCAAATAGGGGCCTTGTTTCTCTTATGACAGATATGGAAGATTCTAAATCAAAGCTTGGTGTTGTGCTGACAGCAAGAGTACATCCTGGGGAGACTCAAGCCAGCTGGATGATGAAAGGCATTCTGGACTTTTTGCTTTCTGAGGAGCCTACAGCAAAGGTAGAGATAAACAAGATAACTACATAATACTTTTGAATCTAGTTCACCCAAGTTGATATTACATTATAACAAAAATCAATTTGGGATTTTTGTGCTCCTTTTCATTGCATCAAACTACTTATAGGTCCTTTTACTATCTGAATCTTTTTTAGGAGATCGCTCAGTCATGCACCCACAATCAAACCAGGAGAGTGACTGATGTCTCATAGCCACATGGGTTCACTTAGTACCCAGGATGTGATCAGTGCTGTAATCTGAGCTGTAAGATTCAGCAATATAGCTGAGGTCAACCAGGTCTAGGAAACCTTTGACTCTACTCATGTGACATTGAAAGGGTTGCATGATAAAACTGCAGAATTCATCAGCAGGAAAGGATTTCCATTGATAAATGTTCAGGTCGTCCTGAACGATCAACTGTCAGAACTCTGACCGACTCCTTTGAGCAGATTCTAGACATGACTGACCAGTCCTCAGATGTTCTTTTTTGCCTACTGCCACTTGATGGTACACTGTTCCCTGACGGATTGCGATAGGCCAACAGGACTGACCATTAGCAACTCACTGGATTGCACCAGGACAAATCTCCTAACAGTGAGCATCCTAAGTGGACAAGTGATGGTGACCAAGCTCCTGGACTGTGTGCCTTTGTCTGACATAAATGGGAGCCCCTGAGAGACAGCAATCCACACCATCCCAACACCTACATTCTCAGTCCTTTCACTGAACTGAGAATTGTCCCCATCAAGATGTTTCTCAATGACATCAGCCCTCCACAAAAACAACAACAGATCTCTACCATAAAAGCATGACCTGCAGCCTGTGTGTCTATGCTAAAGATCATGTCAATGTGGCAGTGTTGAAAATCTTTGCACCAACAGGCAAGTACAGATGCTGTAAGCATGCAAGTAGGTATAAGTGAACACGTGCAAAGAGTCCTCTGAGTATTCTGTCTCAAGGCTGTTTGTAGCATTGTATACTTTGTCAAGTATACTCTTCACTTCTGCATGAGATGGCATGTAGATTGCTGTCAGGATAAGAGAGGTGAACTCATGCAGCAGGTGGTAGGGACAGCACTTCACTGTAAGATATTTTAGGTCTGGGGAGCAGTAGCTCGCCAGATTGACCACATCCAAGCTCCACGTGGTGTTGATTAGCAGGCACCCCTGGCCATGCCCATGGATACCAAGCAGTCCACTCAGTGGACTGAGAAACTCTCAGGTTGTAAAGCACATTCAGGTATATCAGGAGTGAACCATGTCTCTATAAAACAGAGCACACAACAGTCTCTCAAATCCTTTGGTAGGTGAGTCTAGCTTTGAGGTCATCCATCTTGTTTTCAATAGCTTGGATGTTTGCCATGAGTCTGCTGGGGAGGGAGGGAGACCTGAAGACCAGCATGTGTCCCACATTTCCCGGATAGGTTGCTGCTCCTAGTCGATTCTGGGCATTGGTGAGAGAAGTCTGCTGCTCTGAGAGGTAAGTATGTGCTCCTGATGAGGTCCTGGGCACCGGGCATGTCTTTGAATGTTCCAGGGGTGTCTTGTGGTCGGTCTGGTCAGGCCTCCTCAATAGCGGGTCGCTATAGAGTCAGGTTTTGTCCCACACTGGTCAGGCCTTGGTTCTGGGTTTCCATGAGATTAGAGAGGTTAGGTCTGTGCGAAGCAGGATGGCCTCTGATCCCTCTGGGCTTTTGGTTCCAGCATCAGCAAGATAAGTTGATGCATCTATTGGGGCCCTGGGCACTAGTCCCTTTCATAAACTCCCGGGGTGGGGAGGGGGGGGTCTTGCAGACAGTCTGGTCTGGTCTCCTCCATGTCAGGCCACTGAGGAGTCAGGTCTTGTTCCCGTGCTGGTTGGGCTTTGGAAATTGGACCTCATTTGTCAGAGAACCTTCATACCTGAATGTAGATTTAGAGAGCATTGTTCATAATTCTGATGGACTTAGAATTGAGGTATAGAAGAGCAGAACGATTATAAAGTATGTAAGAATAAGATCTGTAGTAGACAGCTCGTAAAGAGTTGCCATGCTGTGGCATTATCTTGCTGCTACTAATGACCATTCACACCTTCTTTCTTTCCAAACGTTAAGGAAATTATTGATATTGCCTAAAGCTGGCAGAAACCAACTGGGTGGGAAACTAAATGAGCTTGGGATATTTCCTTGAGGTAACCAGATCTGGCTGACTGCAAACTGCATGCTGCTTCCAGAGAGTGGCTGAAACATCCTCAGTGCCTTTGAATGTACATACTCAGATTATTTGGTAACAGGGGCATCAAGGAAGTTTTAACCGAGACTTGAGGAGGGAATGAATGATGAGGGTAAATTTTACCAATCCTTCAGCGATGAGCTGGGAGGGGGCAACATTGGCAAAATGGCTTGGGAATGGCACAGAGGAGATTCCCTGATATTTTTCCACAGCCATGTCAGTTTAACAGTGCTGATAAAAGTGGGAAGATCTGCTACCTGCCTGGAGCCCAATTTGGCCCCTGAGGTACACAATTAAGGGCTTCCTACGGCTCATTTGCCATTTTTCCCATGACCTCTGAGTCATGGGAGACTGTCCAGGATAAAGTGCCATCATCTATTATGTCCCTGCTTTTGAGGCCCACCAATTCTGATGGATTGCCTTCCCTCCACCTCACCTCCATCACAACAATGGTGTTAACTGTTCCTCACAACAACCTTCCACCTGCCAGGCCCTGGAGTCTCCCTTCCATTCTTCATCAGAGCCTTGACCATTGAGGTGCCCTTTCCTCACAATGACAGGCTCAACAATAGTTACTGCTAGTCATGGTGCTG
Source organism: Chiloscyllium plagiosum (assembly GCF_037043375.1). Lineage (NCBI taxonomy): Eukaryota > Metazoa > Chordata > Chondrichthyes > Orectolobiformes > Hemiscylliidae > Chiloscyllium > Chiloscyllium plagiosum. Next base: position 86,888,034 of record NW_028270141.1, on the reverse strand, counting down.
TTGAAGTTACTGCATTGCTGCCCCTCTGATTTAGACTGGCAGCTTTTTGGTAAGCTGTCATCTTTCATAGGAATTAGCCACTTTATTGATCACTACTGAATTGAGGCCTCATTGGATCCTAATCAGGATTGTCATTCTCTTTTGGCCCTGACAGCCAGTTGCCATTTTATTTCACAGTATCAGCAACAAAAAGCAAAAGATGTTTCTGGAAAAATAATTTTTGGACTATTCTTTACAAGTAATAACAACTGCCTCATGTTCATAAAGTATATTTTAAATTATGTTTCACTAATTTTAACAACTCTTTTTCTCTATAGGAACTGCGGAAGAAATGCATCTTTAAAATCATTCCTATGCTAAATCCAGATGGAGTGATAGTCGGAAACTATAGGTAAAGCATTCTAAGTAATTACATTAAAAACAAATTAAATTTTGTTTTAGTCCATCTGTATTATACATGGATATATCACGCATTATCTTTCAATTGTTTTGTTGCTATTTTGACCTGCTTTTTGGAGGAAGCCGAGGACAACACTTTCAGAAGGTTGATTTATACAAAAGACAGTTGGAATGGACAGTTTTCATCCATTCTTCCCATTTTATGCAAGTTCAATATAAAACCTCTCATGTTTATAATGGCAGCCAACGGCTTTGTCCTGGCCAACATCTATCAAGAAATCATAGACGTGGAATATTCATTTATCAAGGATTCTCATTGCCAATACTTACTCAAAACATTTCGTCCCCCAAGATGCCTCTCTCTAGGTTATCTCTTAACTCAATAATTTGGAATATAAAACATTGTATCAGAGTCTATCTGAGTGCTGCTAATATTGGTTCAAAATTCTGCCTTCACTTTGTTGGGAGGGATCAATTCATTCAAAATATATTCACTTTGAATAACTTTCATAAATTTCAAAATACACCGAATAAAACTGGATGAGATAAAACCATCAATTCCCAGCTTTTCTGTACTGTCAGGTGCTTACGTTGCTTCTATAATAAAGAGGCTAGATCTTTGCATAAACCTGCACCTTTTATCTTTATGAAGATATCACATATAAATGAGCCAAATGTGATCGTCCATTAGTGGTTGGTCATTGATTGGCCAGCAGAAATCATTTTTATTATTTACATTTCACGTATAATTCAGCTCAGACATTTTATTTAAACATATTAGGAACTTTCTTGCTGCTATTTCCTTATGCCTTTGTAAACTATTTGCAAGTGCCACAGAAATTCTGTTCACACATGTTAGCAGAGTTTCTGCCAAGCATCCAGTTTAGATACAGTGGCACCAAGTAAATATTTGGTCCCCACCTCCCACTGGATATACTGTACAAAAATAGAAGCACTTAGAAAACTGTTGATGTGGATGCTGGAAATGTGAAATCAAAACAGCAAGTTTTCAAGAAACTCAGCAAGTGTGGCAACATCTGTGGAGTGAGAAACAGAGTTAATGTTTTAAGTCTAGTATGACTGAAGTCCAGTTAACCTGAAGAGTCATACTGGGCGTATACTGTTAACTCTATTACTCCAGATTTGCTGAGTTTCACCAATGCTTTCTGTCTCTAATTTAAGAAAGAATTTGAAGCCCAAGTGAGAATAAATTCATATTCTAACATTCAAGCGGAGTTAACCACATTCTTCTTTCAGTGTGTAATGTTTTTCATTTTAGCCACATGTGAACATAAGAAATGTTATGAAAGACAGACGGAAGCAGAGGAGTAAGAAGCAATATTGGCTCCAGCTGTGAAATAATGATCAGTCTGAAAGCTGTGCACATTGCATTAATAAATTCAATTGGCTGGATTGTGTTGCAGCAATGTGGAGACCTCACCAGTTGGAGAGCTGGTGGGAACCCAGTGACTATCATCACTGAACTGGCCAGTGTTGGGCTTACCACGTGATTAAGGATCTTTCTTTTGAAGGCGGAAATTTCACAGCTTGACTTGTTGGGATTGATGGGGGGGTGGGGGTGGTACATGCCGGTACTGCACAGAGTCCAAGCCACAGGATTGATGCTGGCCCCTGGCATGATATAAGCACAGGCATCTTTGGGGTTGTGAAGAGTCATAGTCATAGAGTTATACAGACAGAAGCTAACCCTCAGTGCAACCAGTCCATGCAGAACATAATCCTACCTGCCTGCTCCTGGACCATATCCCTCCAAACCTTTCCTATTCATGTGTCTACCTAAATGTCTTTTAAATGTTATAATTGTATCACATCCATCACTTCTTTAGGACGTTCATTCCACATGTGAACCACCCACTGTGTAAAACATTTGCCCCTCATGCCTTTTTTACATCTTTCTCCTTGCACCTTAAAAATGGGCCCCCTGGCCTTGAAATTTCCCATCCTGGGGAAAATACAACTACTATTAACTCGATCTATACCCCTCATTATTTTATAAACTTCCATAAGGTTGCCTCTCAATGTCCTACGCTCCAATGAAAATGTCCAAACCAATCCAACCTTTCTTTATAACTCAAACATTCCATACTCAGCAACATCCTGGTAAATTTCTTCTGAACCCTCTCTAGCTTAATAATAACCTTCCTATAACTGGGTGACCAGAACCGAACACAGTACACCAGAAGAGGCCTCACCAATGTCCTGTACAACCTCAATATGACTTTCCAACTCCTATATCCGAAGGAGTGCAAATGAAGGCAAGTGTGCCAAACTCCTTTTTAACCACCCTGTCCAAATGTGATGCAAACTTCAGCGGATTATGTACCAGCACCCTTATGTCCCTCTATTCTACAACACTACCCAAGGCCCTACCACTAATTGTATAAGCCCTACCCTTGTTTGTTAGGGGTTCCAACAGGAGGGAGGGTTTCAGGTACATGGATAATTGGGGATCATTCTGGGGAAGGTGGGACCTCTTCAAACATGATGGTCTTCACTTGAATCAGAAGGGTACTAATATTCTGGGTGGGAAATTTGCTGGTACTATTCGGATAGTTTAAACTAGCTCAGCAGGGATTGGGAAGCTATGGTGTAATTCCACCGCACAGGCGGATGTGAGTAGGGAGGGCATGGGCAGGATTTCACCACCACAGGACTGTGCTGGCAGACAGCAAGCTGGTTTGAAGTGTATCTACTTCAGCACCAGAAGTATCCGAAATAAGGTAGGTGAGCTTGCAGCATGGATAGGTACTTGGGACTTCGATGTTGTGATCATTTCAGAAACATGGATAGAGCAGGGTCAGCTACAAGTTCCAGGGTTTAGATCTTTCATTAAGAACAGGGAAAGCATTAAAAGAGGGGGAGGTGCGGTCTTGTTAGTCAAGGACAATATAGCAGTTGCTGAAAGAACCTTTGACGAGGACTTGTCTATTGAGGTAGTATGGGCTGAGGTTAGAAACAGGAGAAGAGATGTCACACTGCTGGGAGTTTTTTTATAAAACTGTGCAGAGATCCAGGGATGTGGAGGAGAGGATTGGCAAAACAATTCTGGGTAGGAGTGAAAGGAACAGGGTGGTCATTATGGGGGACTTTAATTTCCCCAACATTGACTGGAAATGCAATAACTCTAGATCGTCGGATGGATCAGTTTTTGTCCAATGTGTGCAGGAGGGTTTCCTGATGCAGTTTATCGAAGGGCTGACAAAAGGGGAGGCCACACAGGATCTGATGCTTGGTAATGAACCAGGCCAGGTGTTTGATTTAGTGGTAGGTGAGCAATTTGGAGAAAGTGACCATAATTCGGTTACATTTACTTAGTGATGGAAAGGGGGTGGGTACATGCCACAGGGCAAGAGTTATCGATGGGGGAAGGGCAATTATAATGTGATTAGACAAGACTTAAGGCATAGAATGGGGTAGCAAAATGCAGAGGATGGGAACAATCGAAATGTGGAGCTGGTTTAAGGAACGGATATTGCACGTCCTTGATAGGTATATCCCTGTCAAGCAGGGAGGAAGTGATAAGGTAAGGGAACCATGGTTTGCAGATTAGCTAGGAGGGATTTAAAGAGATGGACATGAGTAGTCTTTAATAGGTAGAATAAAGGAGAACACTAAAGCTTTCTATAGGTATGTGAGGAATAAAAGGATGTCTAGGGTAGGAATAGGGCCAGTCAAAGACATAAGTGGGAAGTTGTGTGTGGACACTGTGGAGATCGGAGAGGTACGAAATGAATATTTCTCATCAGTTTTCACTCAGGAAAAGGAGAATATTGTAGAGGAGAAGAATGAGATACGAGATATTAGACTAGAAAGGAGGTGGTGTTATCAATTCTAGAAGTTGTGAAAGTAGACAGGTCCCCTGGGCCGAATGGGATTTATTTGAGGATTTTCTGGGAAGCTCAGGAAGAGGTGTTGGACCCTTTGACTTTGATCTTTGAATCATCATTGTGTACAGGTTTAGTACCAGAGGACTGGAGGATTGCAAATGTTGGGCCCTTGTTCAAGAAGGGCAGTAGAGATGACCCAGGTAATTATAGACCAGTGAACCTTACACCTGTTGTAGGAAAAGTTTTGGAAAGGATTATGAGAGATAGGATTTACAATCATCTAACAAGAAACAATTTGATTGCAGATAGTCAACATGGTTTCGTCAAGGACAGGTCATGTTTCACAAACCTCATTGAGTTTTTTGAGAAGGTGACCAAGCATATTGATGAGGGTATGGCAGTTGACATGATGTACATGGACTTCAGTAAAGCCTTTGATATAGTTTCACATGGTAGTCTTTTGGAAAAAATGCAGAGGCATGGGATTGAGGGTGATTAAGCAGTTTGGATTAGAAACTGGCTTTCTGTAAGAAGGCAGCGAGTGGTGGTTGATGGAAAATATTCAGCCTGGAGTCCAGTTACTGGTGGTTTGCCACAAGGATCTGTTTTGGGAACACTGCTGTTTGTCATTTTAATAAATGACTTGGACACAAGCATAGGTAGATGGGTCAGTAAGTTTGCAGATGACACTAAAGTCGGTGGAATGGTGGACAGTGTGGAAGAATGTTGCAGGTTGCAGGGGGACTTGGATAAATGGCAGAATTGGGCTGAAAGGTGGCAAATGGAGTTCAATGCCGATAAATGTGAGGTGATTCACTTTGGGAAGAATAACAGGAAGGCCAAATACTGAGTCAATGGAAGGATTCTTGGTAGTGTAGATGTGCAGAGGGATCTTGGTGTCCATGTACATAGATCCCTGAAAGTTGCCACCAAGGTTGATAGTGCTATTAAGAAGGCATGCAGTGTGTTAGGTTTTATTGGTAGAGGGATTGCCTTCCAGAGCCATGATGTCATGCTGCAACTGTACAAACGCTATTGCGGTCTCACTTGGAATATTGTGTACAGTTCTGGTCGCCCCATTACAGGAAGGATGTGGAAGCATTGGAAAATTTGCAGAGGAGATTTAACAGGATGCCGCCTGGTCTGGAGGAAAGGTCTTATGAGGAAAGGCTGAGAGACTTGGATCTATTCCCATTGGAAAGAAGAAGGCTAAGAGGGGATTTGATAGAGACATACAAGATGATCAGAGGATTAGATAGGGTAAGTCTTTTTCCTAGGATGAGGACGTAAACTTGTATGACGGGGCATAGCTACAAATTGAGGGATGATAGATTTAAGACAGAGGCAGGTTTTTTACTCAGAGAGTGGTAAGGGCATGGAATGCCCTGCCTGCCAATGTAGTTAACTCAGCCACATTAGGGAGATTTAAACTATCCATAAGCACATGGATGATAATGGAGTAGTGTAGTGGGATGGGCTTAGATTAGTTCACAGGTCGGCCCAACTTCAAGGGCCGAAGGGCCTGTTCTGCACTGTATTTTTCCATGTTCTATGTTATAAAATGGAAGGTTAATACTTTTAGGTGATACCTTCTTCCTAATGTCTAGTCCTTAATCAGGCACAGGTTGCCTGTCAATGAAGGACCCTTCCCATGATACTGCAGGTAAATCTGATTGGATGTGGCTCAAAAGCCTTTAGGAGGCGTAGGAAACCAACTTGAATTCAGAGAAATCATGCTTAACCAATTTATTGGAATTTATTGAGGATGTAACATGTGATGAATAAAGTGGAATTGGTGGATGTACTGTATTTAGATTTCCAAAAGGCATTTGATAAGATGCCATATCGAAGATTATTGGAAGATAAAAGCTTTTCATGCAAGACATAACATATTGTCAATGATAGAAGATTCACTGGCTAACAGGAAACAGACAGTAGACATAAACTGATCATTTTCTGGTTCTTAAGATGTGACAGGTCATCTGTCAAATGGAGCTGGGGCATCAACAGTTTAAAATTTTATATAAATAACTTGAATGGAAGATGAAAACTATGGTTGCTATAAGTTGGAATTCTATTTCTATGTTGTATATGTGAAGAAGAATATATGGTTTTGCTTTAGAGATCTGTGAGTGGTGCTGTGTGACTGAAATATTGTTTATATACATCTAAATGTGCCATTAGTTCTGTGCCTTAGCAAAAGAGTAGAAGAGATTAAAATTGGACTATTGCCCAGCAACAGAGTGTCATGTGACACAGGGAGATATAGAAGGTTTTCCCTTTGGAGAGAGAGAACAATCCGGAATGTTAGCGAATATGAAGGTTTCTTTCAGAGAGAAAGGAAATGTATTAGCAGGGGTGCAATTTAACATTCTCCAAAACAGTCAAAACAGGAGAAAGCAGTTCTAAGAAACTACAGAAATAGAAGACTGGAAGACTTTGAAAAAGGAGTGAAAGAAAATTTTGTTAAGGATTAAATGAGCTATATTAATGGTTTGTTTAACAATCTCATAAAGAAACATAAACTAAAGAAGATAGCATCAAGTAAAGTTAGAAGTTTGATGAAATTAAAACCATTGCAGCTGTTCCAAGTGAATAGAGAACTTTAAAATGGAAAAGAGTGACCTTTCACTAAATTTGGGAGTCTATAAGAATTTTTTAAGGAAAAAATGTGGAATTTTTATTTCTGATATTTGTAATAAGGCCTTTTCAACAAGTTTCATACAGAATCATAGAATGATTCAATACAAAAGAGGCCCATCAAGTCAAATGCGATGTAAAGTAGTTCTGAATTTCTTTCCTTTTTATGTGTAATAAACTTTGATGTTTTTCTGCTAGCCTCTTGTGACTACATTCAGTGACTGACCACCAATGGTAACCAAAATGCAAAAATAAAACTTAGATACACCCAAGACAAAGATAAAAGAAAGCATGATTGCTGTCACCTCAAACAGTCCTTACCTACAATCACATACGAGTAGAGGAGGAAAATGTCACTAGGTACCAGGAGTAGTCATCTGGAAAAACACCACACATACTACTAGATAAGTTTTGTTAATTAATATGTCTTTAAAAATTTCTATTTACTCTACAGGAGGCTTTATAGAATTTAAATATGTCTATGCCTTGACCAATCACAGGCAACCTGTCTGGTTTAAAATATAAACAAAGCCTGTCAGTCATCACCAATTGATGCATTCTCCGTGGTGATGTTTCTATCAGTCAAATTTAACTTGCCAACTAATCTGCACTCTCATACACTATAAGTGTTGTTTTTGACCTTAAAATGGTATTCTTGCAAATTGTTTGATAGGTGTAAGACAGAAAGCTTCAAAAAACATTAGCCCTTTCTCCACAGTACTGCATTTAAACATGTATTATTGTAAAACTGAGCTTTTCTGGTTAAGTTATAATGGATCATAACATTTATTTACAGAATGCATCCTCTTCATTCCAGGTGCTCTCTTTCTGCTAGAGACCTCAACCGAAACTATTGGAATCCAGAACAGGAACTCTTCCCTACAGTATGGCACACAAAAAAGATGGTTGAAGAGCTACAGAAAGACTATTACGTGAGTCAAAGATGATGCAGCTGAGAGACCACACCATGCATATTTTGTAGAAACATATGATACCCTTGTATTATAATATTATCTTTTCCCCAACTGTCCAATATTGTACTTTTTATAAAAGTCTGAATCATTAAGGACTAAGACTTTGTTCTCATTATCAGTCTTCAGTTAAGTTGATTTGCTTTTATCTTCATTTTATGATGTTGAAGACAAATAGATGATCTGTGGAAAATTATGGATTTATGTCTTAATTTTGTGTTTTACCTTACCGCAGATCCTTTTGTATGGAGATCTCCATGGCCACAGTAGAAAACCCAATGCTTTTATGTATGGCTGCAGTCAGACAGGAAACACTTGTCAATTTGAAATACTCAACTACCTCAGAGAGAGAATATTTCCATGGCTGATCTCTCAGAGGGTAATTCAGAATGGTGTTTTGTTCTGTATTTCAGCCTAATTACAAGCACTTTTATGTTGGCCATCTTTTATGCTTATTGACAGTAATTTGATGTCATGAGCTAGCTTTCAGTTTCTATACTATCCTGTTTCCATTGACCAGCTGCGAACTTTGTAAATCCAGCGATATATTAGCAGTTCTTGTATTACCTAAGATCAATACTAGTGGTCACCTTTGTTCCTGAAATGAAGGAGTTTTTGCAGCTTCATTACAAGGCTAGATCATGGATTCCACATACATTTTATATCTTCAGGACTAGTTAACAAGTGAGTCTGCAGATTCTGCCCAACCTGCTGTATGCTTCCATCATTTTATTTTTGCTTGAGACCATCATTTGGCCCAAAACCTGGCAAGATAGGGGTGGCATGTGACTCAGTGGTTAACACTGCTGCCTCACAGCACCAGGGTCCCAGGTTCAATTCCAGCCTTGGGCAACTGTCTGTGTGCAGTTTACACATTCTCCCTGTGTCTGCATGGGTTTACCTCCAGGTGCTCTGGTTTCCTACCACAATCTAAAGATGTGCAGGTCATGTGAATTGGCTGTGCTAAATTGCCCATAGTGTTAGGTTCAGGAAGAAGGGCTTATGCCCGAAACATTGATTCTTCTGCTCCTCGGATGCTGCCTGGCCTGCTGTGTTTTTCCAGCACCACATAGTGTTAGGTACATTAGTCAGGGGTAAATGGGTCTGAGTGGGTTACTCTTCGGAGGGTCGGTGTGGACTGGTAGGTCTGAAGGACCTGTTCCACACTGTAGGGAATCTAATCATAAATATCACTTCTGGTTGTTATGTTCACAAGCAAAATGATTGGAATTAATGTTTTCAGAGTTAAGTACTGATCTTTGCCAGAAGGATGTTGGAATTCAAGATATCAGATTTAATTAACACTTTCACCACTTATAAGGTCCATTGAGATTTGAACTGTTACATTTTAATGAAGACAGTGGTTATATTTTATTTGGTGTAAGATTTGAGAAATGGCCATTGCTGAGCAGTAGAATCACGCATTCTATTGTATTCCATTGAGTTGCGGGTAGAGATGAGATCTCTATGCTACTGCTCCCTTGGTCATGCCCCAGGTATCATTGCATCAGCCAATGTCAGACTTCATACCTCTGTGATCTCTATCCTTGGAAAAGATCCCATACTTTTCTTTTAAAGCCACAGAAATAACTTTGATTTCATTTAATAATTACCTTCCTATTACTTGAGTAGCTCTTTAGAAAACATGCAGTTTTTATGTCTGTGCACCCATGCAAAGTCAGTGTCTCATAATTCTCAACATCATCTTTCTACTTTGAGACTCTTATCAGCACATTGACATTGCAATACCAAATTTGACTAAAGCAAGAAAAACAGGGTGGCCTTGATACTTGGCTATTTTGTCTCAGTTCTATCCATATCTAGGCCCCAGAGACGCTGTTGAGATGTTTATCTTTTAGTTCTTACACGGTAGCCTGTCTGTTTTCATAATCTGCTAGATTTCTGCTGACATTTACTTTTTTTATTATTTGGTCCAGGAAGGCCCAAATCACATCATCCCACTTCTCAGCAATCTTTACCTTGGGGTATATCTTAGCAGTATTTAAAAATAAAATCAATGTAGGATTCAGTATAAGAATAAAATTACAACAAGTGTACAGTCAGCTATAGTATTTCAAATAGTTTTTGTTAATTCACAATAAAACCTGTGTAACAATTTCCTAGGAATCATAAAAGAACATTATGATTCCAATGAATTCTCAATCAACCTTTTTTCTTAGTTTTTAAAGTCATAAATTATGTAATCCTTTGTTTTGAATATGAAATCTTCAACATCAGGGCAGCCCTAATGATGTTGCTAATAGATCTGTCAAAAAAATAATGATCAGAACACTAGTGTTAAGGCTACTTTAAAAAATAATTGTTCATGGGATCTGGATGTCGCTGACTAGGGTGGCATTTAGTGCCCATCTCTAATTGCTCTTGAGAAGATGATGGGGAGAGGCGTCCCTCAACCACTACAGTCCTTGGAGGGTAGGTACAACCATAGTGTTGTAAGGAAAGGAGTTTTAGAATTTAGGGACATTTTAGAAAAGGTAATGGAGTTCCAAGTCAGAATGAAGTACTGCTTGAAGGAGGATTTGCAGGTGGTGATGACCCCATGCATCTGCTGCTTTTGTCCTTCCAGATGGTAGCGACCATGAGTTTGAAAGATGCTCTCAAAGAAGTTTTTTTTAGGGGTTGGTTGATTTCCCATGATAGTACCGGTACTTAACCAAGAACAGATTGGGCATTCAGCTCAAACAGGGTTAAAAGTCTAAATTCAATCAAATGAGAAAGGAAACATAGCAGAGAAGATGAGAGGCAAACCAAACAGCAGGAGAGTAAAAGACATAGAATAATAGAAAAGAAGGATGGGAGAAGGACATGGGTCATGGGACTTGGAAGTGAAGAGAATGAAGGTAGGGATTGAATCAAGTGGAGAGGAATACAATAGGACCATCAAAGATGGGGAAATTACATAGTGAGAGAAGAACAAGCTAATGAATTCTCAACTGGGGGGGAAGTCTAGTGAACAGTCCTTCATTTTAAAAAAGAATGTTTCAGCTCCCTTTCCCCCTTGTGGGACATGATTTATTTCACTGGATTAATTTTACTTACAGATCATTGGCTTTCCAATTGAATGAAATCTTGGTATCCAGTGCTTCCATCTGAATTAGACATCAACTTCCCAGCTTGTTTGGGAGCTTGTTTACCAATGATAACTCATCTCAAGTGATGTAGAGAAAGGTGAGGTGAAATGATGAACCAGAAAGAGGGTAAGATTTGAGGAAGAAAGAGATTAGAGATTATTTCTTTCTCAGAAAAAAAAGCAAAGGGAAAGATAAAGGTTGTAGAGAGAAGAAATAGGTCTGGAGTAGGATATTAATAAGAAAATAAAAGCCAGTTCTGCTGAAAGCAAAACTAAGAAAACCAGACACGGGCACAGAATATTGGAGGAATTCCCCAAATGGAGGACAGAGTTTGTGATCTGAAATTGAGTCCTGAAGGCTGTGAAATACCTAAGTAGAAAATAAGGTGCTGGTTCTTCAACTAGCATTGGGCTCCAGTGGAACATTGCAGTGGGATGGGTACAGAAATACGAGGGTGAGAACAAAATGGTATATTGAAATGGCAAGCAACTGGAAAGTCAGAGTTTTGCTTGTAGACAGAATGGAAGTGTTCTGAAAAGCAGTCACCCAGTCCATGTTTGGTCTCACCATTGTAGAGGACTCTGCATTGTGAGCAACAAATACAGTACAGTAGATTGAAAGAATTACAGTTTCACTTTGGAATATTCAAATGTTTGGACACTGAAGAGAGAGGCAGTGGGTGTTGTATCTCCTGCAATTTCCTAAAAATGTACCAAGGGAGGAGGATGAGGGAGATGTTGAAATAGAGTGGACCAGGTGTCATGGAAGGAATGGTCCTTTAGGATTACTGACTACGAAAGGGACAGGAATGTGTGTGTGTTGGTTGTGGTATCATGCTGGAGGTGGTAGAATTGGGAGGTGATAACCCTTTGAATATAGAGGTGCAGGTAGAAAATAAGGGCAAAGTGAAACCTATCGAAGTTGTGGAATGAAAGAGAAGACATAAGAACAGCAAATGGATGGAACACAGTTGAGAATCCTGTCCATCATAATGGGAGGGAATTCTGAATTAATGAAAAAGGAAAACATGTTGGAAGCAATATTGTGGTAGGTAGCATAATCAGAACAGATTGATGGAGACCGAGAAACTGGGAGAATGGAATAGAGTCTCTACAGGATGCAGGGTGTGAGGAAGTGTAATAAACGTAACTATGAGAATGAATGGTTTATAATGAATCTTAGTAGATAGCCTCTCCCTGGAAATGGGTCCCTAGAGCCCTCTTTTCCTACTGTATAAATTACACAACATTTACACCTTTTTATCTCCAAATGCTTTGCTACTTAGGAAATGTAAAAGGAAAGAAGAATAGACAAGAAGGGAAAGATGCAGAATCTGGGTCTCATTTTATACTATATATGGGTTCAAATTAGCTTTGTTTTTCTCTCCACAGATACTGTGAGGCCTGCTGATTTCCTTCAGTATTTTCAATTTTTATTTCGAATTTCCAACATCAGCAGTGTTTTGCTTTTGTCTTATTTTAACAATATTTATCAGCCTTGGGCATTGAGCAAAGATTGACTTTGAGATAGTGTGAGGTTAATCGAAATTTCTACAGTGTTTTTCAACAATGTTTCTTATAATTAAAACCAGTTACAGAGCAGTCATCCATGGCTGGAGTTAATCAATATTTCTGAAAATCACATTCATGGTTTGGAAAAGGCTTGCAGTGGATTCCAAAGCATTTTAGAACAATTAACAGTGGCCTTTATTGTAATACTTCTTACAGAAGTACTAAGCATTCCAAAGTGATCAAACATTATTCATCTTTAATGACTCAAAGCTTTCTATTTCATTCTGGTTCTTATTAAAAATAATTTCTAAGAGTTTCCAGAACCTTGAGCAAAGTTTAATTTGTAAATGTTCTGTGGAATTTGATTTAATCCAAATCTCTTTACTGAAGCTGGCTATATATTCTCAATAAAAAGTAATAATGAGCTTGGGTGAGATATTGTATCTGAAAAAGTGTTGCTGGAAAAGCGCAGCAGGTCAGGCAGCATGCAAGGAACAGGAGAATCGATGTTTCGGGCATAAGCCCTTCTTCAGGAATCATCTATTGTATCATCTATGTCATACGAGTGACTGAACAAATTACATTACATTTTCTGTTGTGAGGATCCAGAGAGGTTTGACTGGAAGAGCTGCAAGTTTCATATCCAAAAGTGTAAAGAATCGACAGGACGTGTGGTGATGTACAGGCAGCTCGGCCTTATAGATTCCTTCACCTTAGAAGCCTCATTCTCAGGAGCCATAAAAGAACAGTAAGAAAATCACTGTGTCTCTAATACATCACACCTTTTAAAATATATTTATATATGTATATACAATTATAAACAAGAATACAAATTTAATGATTCAGTGGTTACAAGTCCACCAGTAACCTGGAGGACAAAGCTGATAGCCGTGGGATGACTGACTTTGCCTGAGAGTGACAAAGCAAAGTCTTACAGCAGACCATCAATGTAATAATCTACTGAATGTTAGGATATTGGTTCATTACAGCCCCCAGGGTTGCAAATGCGCTTGAAGGCTAAAATCATTCAACCAGGCAAGAATGATTGCATGAATTAACTGGCAGGGGAGTGGGCCTAGGTTTTCTTGCCTCAGCTGTCTTCTGAGAATTTACAAATGCCTCATAAGTGTAAGTTAAATTAGGTTTACCACCGTTACTTTTCAATAAGTTTACATTTTTGTGAATAATACCAGAATGTATTTTTCCTATCCACCCTTCCTGGAAGAGCTACCAAATCCAACTTACAAGTGTCTAGTGAAAGAGGATATTCTTTTTAAAGCATTTAACCTCATGGAGTGGCAGGTATAACGATGCTACCAATTGCAGGCTCTGTTTGATTCTCTCGTTAACAAGATCTTAATGGTTTCTCTTTTCTTTGTGCATAGAGGACTTAATAATTATTTATGTAGGCTTTGAATACTCAAAGAATGATTATTCAGTACCAATGAGTCATCAGCCTTGGCCAATCCTCGAGAAAGATCTGGAGCTTTAATTGTTTTAAAGAATTCAAAGGAAGCAGTGAAGGAGAGGAAGAATAGATAAGGAAGGAAAAGATACTGAATCTGGGGCTCACTTTATACTGTGTGATGAAACTATGCTTTTTTGTTCAGGCTTTTCATTTTTGAGAAGACTGGGGTCTCATTGCCATCTCATTTTATTGTGTATTTAAGTGGATGGGAAGGGATTATGTCTTGTACGTAGAGAGGAACCCACGTTTTGTGCAGATGAGGGAAAAATTCACTTTTAGAATGTGGAAGCTTGTATTTGTATGCTGTTATATGAAGCCCACTCATCAATTTTGTACTTGTATGCTGTTATGTGAAACCCACTCATTAATTTTGACCAGAGTACTCTGGCCCATAATTTGAGAAAGATGGACATCTCCAGTCAAAAGGTAGAGGAGTACAGAGGCATGGAGTTTCTGCAGAGAGAAGGTTGAAAACCATGGTTATCTGCTGTCACTCTCACTTTTAAACACAAACTGGTCTTGAACAGCTCCTTGTGAAAGTTCTGTAGCTGTAATTTCCAATTCTGATGTTTGTCTTCCTTTTTTTCAGACTTGCTGAGCGTCATTTCAACATTCAAGATTTTATGTCAATCGGGAAAACTTTCTGTGAAGGCATTATAGACTATATTAGTCTGGATGAAAATCCCTTGTAGGTTTGGTAATTTATAAAGTGTTATAACAAGTCAGAAAAATTTCAAGGCAGGAGGGAAGATTTTCTTGTCTCATCCCTTGCCATAGTGGCAGATAGGAGCACTGCATCCAAAGTTCTCTCCATACTCAAGAATATCAGGATTTCCTCCCTGGACCACTTACACCTCCCAAAGCAGGGAAATGTGCCTAAATATCACAAAGTAAAGCAAGGCATAGTTCCAGTTCTCTTGGGTTTCAACAGCCAGAAGTTCCCAATTAGACTTCAACACCATGAAACTTGGGCCATTGTGGGGGTGGGAGCATGGGGGTTACAATGTGTAATAGGAGTTCACTGATCTTTTTCAATGGAAAATCTGGGTCAGCTGGACTCCGGGAGCAAACAATATAACTATGCTGTTAAGGTGTATTTGCATAGGAATGGTCAGCAAGCAGTAATATTGGGAAATGAGTAATATGTGGGTTCTACAATGGGGATTTATGAGCATATCCCCATTGTAGAACCTACATTTACTGCAGGTGCAAGCCAAGATCAATCAGCCTTTAAACAAGGAGCATTCCTTAGATTTGGATTAGGAAAGTCAATAACCAAACACATTTTCCACTTGCATTTTCCTACTTCTTGATAAGCAATCAATGGGGGTAGTTTTGACTGTGTTAATTGTCTAATTTGGGACAATCTTGGGCCTCTAGGTTCAGGCACATGTTGATGTCACATTGCTCAACACGTGGGTCACGACCCCATGGAGCTTGGGCTGAATGCTAGTGGCCATTTTGAATCGTCATGCTCTTCTTCTATTGCTGGGTGTGCCCTAACAGATCTCTATTAGGCTTGATTGAATCCCCAAAATATCTGTGAAAAGTCAAATGTTAAAATTTGCAATGAAAGGTATTTCCACCGCTGAATTTCTCTCCTCAGCCAATCAGGACCTAAAGTTGAGCTTTCACTCTTCTCTGGCGTGACTCCACTTTAATGCCTCAAACCTTTTGAGACCTGGAGGGGGTGGACGTGGGCCCAGGTGTGTTTCTGATCCTCAGCAACTTGAGGAAGAAAGAGTTTAATATACAAAATGATGGCTAAATTATACTATATTTAACTTAGCCACTTGTGACATAATTGTCAGCAATTTCTCATCTTCATCAACTTTATGTAAACCTGTCAGAGAAGATTGTTCAAGCATTACACAGCATATTTCATTTTCATTTCTTGATGCTTTTTTTTAGCAGATGTTTATCCATCTTCTACCCTATCATTGTAGAATTTCATTTTAAAAGATGGTGTTCATTCTACCATTAGCTGTCATTTTATTTTTTGAAAATATAAATACTTGGAAAAGAATCAATGTATTTTAAGCCATGTTCCTCTCTTCAACAGAAATTGCTGCTGCTACATCAAAGTATTTGAATTCAATATCTAATTTAAATATTATAATATTGCTAATTAACATGTTGCACAAGTTATGCATAAGTATTTATTGGTATGTATGTCATTTTAATACCAGGCTTTAATTTTCTGTAATGATGTACAGAGTAAACAGTCAAGATTTAATCCTCTGTGAATTTGTTTTTGTAGGAAACTTAATGAAGCAATTCTAAATTTGACATATTCAATAGCAACAAATCATAGCGGGAACAATACTGCGACAGTCAGTTCAGAACTCAATTTGTTTGAAGGAGAAGATAAAAGACAGAAACATGAAAAAACCACTGCTGATAATGGTAATTTATAAGGAAGTACTGTCTAAAATGAGAAAAACATAACTTCAACTAGAAGATATGTTTATGCTTACTTTTCATTTATAGTTGTGCAGGCAGAAATGTAGAGTCCACGTGTGATTTAAGGACTGGGTAGACTTGCAGAAATTTGATCAAAATAACTATAAGAGCCCATTCCACTTCATTTCATTCTTTAATTAAAGAAGTGACAAACTGCATACGCTGGATATCTGAAATAAAACTGAAGTGGCTGGAAATGCTCAGAAGGTCCATCAGCATCTGTGGAAAAAGAAACAATTGTTAACATTTCAAATTTATCTACTAAGTACTTCCAGCATGCTTAGTTTTTATTTCAGTTTGTTCTTGCTTGTCACATCTGACTTATTATACTTGATTCTGTAGATAAATGACCACTTATTCTGTTTGAAATTTTAATATAAAGCAGAAGCATTTTTGTGCAGACTGGTGCATTAATCATTGTGTCCTCAGCGGGCACTTTGCACATTTCACAGGCATTCTTCCATGTCTTGGGTGAACATACTTTTCATCTTGGTCGAAAGTGTGGTGCTGGAAAAGCACAGTGGGTCAGGCAGCATCCAAGGAACAGGAGAATTGATGTTCGGCCAAAAGCTCTTCATCAGGAATGAGGCTTGTGGGCTGAGGGTCTGAGAGATAAATGGGAGGGGGATGGTGGGGGTGGGGTGGGCAGGAAGGTAACTGAGAATATGATAGGTACATGAGGGTGGGGGAGAAGGTGATAGGTCAGAGAGGAGGGTGGAGCGGGTAGATGGGAAAGACAATGGACAGGTCAGAAGGGCAGTGCCGAGTTGAAGGCTTGGGACTGGGGCAATGAGGGGGGAGGGGAAATGAGGAAACTGGTGAAATCCACATTGTGGCCGTGGCTGAACACTTCAACTCCCCCTCTCACTTTGCCAAGGACATGCAGGTTCTAGGCCTTCTCCATCGCCAAACCCTTACCATTCGATGCCTGGAGGAAGAACACCTGCAACCACATGGGATCAATGTGGATTTCACTGTTTTCCTCATTTCCCCTCCCCCAACATTATCCCAGTCCCCAGTCCAACTCGGCATCGCCCTTCTGACCTGTCCATCGTCTTTCCAATTTATCTGCTCCACCCTCCTCTCTGACCTATCACCTTCTCCCCCACCTTCATCTACCTATTGCATTCTCAGCTAACTTCCCCCCACCCCCCTCACCCCCATTTATCTCTCAGCAACCTCCTCCCCCACCCCTCCCCCCTCCCCCGGCCCACAAGCCTCATTCCTGATGAAGATCTTATGCCCAATAAGGCAAGTCTCCTGTTCCTTGGATGCTGCCTGACCTGCTGTGCTTTTCCAGTGCCACATGCTCGAGTCTGATCTCCAGCATCTGCAGTCCTCACTTTCTCCTTTCATCATGTTCCAGTTATGAGATATATAACATTATGATTTGGGACTGTTTCTTTAAATTAAAGGTAAAATGAAGGAGGTCCTGTGACCTGTTCTGAAGTCTGCTGGACCTGAGGCAGTTAATAATAAAAGGAAAGCCCAGACTGAGTTACTGGGGAAACAGTGTCAGGGTTGGGAACAATGGCAGTCACCTCTAAATTGACAATGGGCATTCACAAGCCCCAGAATGGTACTGAAAGTTTTGGGTTGTAAACAATTATGAAGTAAACTTTCCATTTACTTCAAGATGAATGAGTTGGTGTCAAGAGTAGCCAATCAGCATTCCTATTTGGATGCAGACTAATATGATTTAATTTGCCATGGGGAACAACACTGAGAAAGTCATTTTGAGATCAGGCTATAGGCTTTCCTGAATAATTACAAGAGGCTTTACTGCAGATGATGGATTTAGGAAACTCACTGCAAACTCAAGAATGCACCTGGAAGCAGACACCTAAAATTACTGCTTGGTGAATTGGGGAAAACCAAACTCATTGCAAACTGGAAGCAACTATTCACTGTTTGTGGGTTAAACTTTATGGCAAGTGATAAGTACCAAAAATAGAACATTCCTTTCTATAGTTTAAAGTACCAGTGTGCCAAAAATAGAAAGTAGTGCTTTGTCAATTGTTGCATTTATTTGTGCCAAAAGACTAAGGGAGAACTTTAACATGCGTAGATCCGGTGAACTGAAGTTACAGTGTTGCACCCATTGCATGCTTTACCCTAAAGTTATGTTGAAAATTAGACTAGCAAAATCATGACAAAGTAAAATGGGAAAGTAGCAATAGTTGCAGGAACGATACCTGGTTCTATAAGTACTTAATCTAGATGATTTCCACTGAATGTATCAGTGATAGTGTTTCATAATGGAACAAACCATATCTGTCAAAGAATTGAGCATAAACAGCCTCTTCTAAAAGTTTCTCACTCTGTTAATTGAATACAATTTGAAGCTTTTAAATAAAATACAGGCAGTTCTTCCAGATTGCGATAGTTGCGCTCTTGTGCGTCCCAGTGGTGTACAAACATCACGCAACATAAACAACACTTAAAGTGTTGGCGATTTAATCACATTATAGTCAACGTACTTTAAAGGTTCGTGCTTCAGAAATAATGTTCCCTATTCACCCAATCATATAACAGCCAATTCGTATAAACAAAAGACATATTATAGCAGAACTGACTGTAACGTATCATATACAATTGAGACCATGATGCTGAGATTAAGAGTCCCATTAACTTTCAACTGAGCTAAGCAGAAAAGTATTCAAGAACTTGGTCCACAAAATCCTGACAACTTCACCACGCACTTCCCAATAAGGCATCAGAAGAGTTAACTAGGCACTGGTAACTATGGTGTAGATAAAATCAATGTGAAACATCCTTCCATGACCCTTCTTCAGGTGGTGACATACAAAAATCACTTAACTGAGCTTCATTTGTGGTTAGAAAGGATATCAGTCACTTAACATTTGCAGCAGTGACACTAAACTCACTCATATTGCATACAATTATTATTAATTCTAAAAGTATATTTACTATTATTAAAATCCTTAGTATTTACAACATTTTTTGCTTTTCATTTTGTATTCAGATTCGAACTTGATTCAGTTGGATGCTGTAAAAGGAAGCTGCAAAATAAATGAATACAATGAAGAGGTGAGACATTTACTAAATTATCCAGTCCTGCCAATCGAAGCAGAAGGACCTCGCCAAATGCAGGTCCAGTTCCTTTTTAATGAGTATCTCTGAAAATGGAAACATGTCATTTTCAATGACACAATGTTGCCCTATTGATTAATGCTGATAAATTTAATGGTATGGAATTTCTGATGCATGGGGACCTCACAGCCTCCCCAACACACCAGAATCCAAGGAAATTTCCCAGGAACTTAAAGATTCTACTGGACAATTAATCAATACCCAGACCCCTCCAAAAGTATTCATTTAAATCAGGGAATCCAGAAGGTTCCACTGCAGTTAAGGAAATAGTTACTCAGGAAATATTAGACTGTTAAATGTCCTACATAATTCCCAAGTGACTTTTAAACTGACCTCCAACGTAACTGACACCCCATCCACCCCTTAACAACTATAATTCCCGAAAATCACTAAAAACCCTCCAAGTCCTGAGCCAATGCCATCCCCTCTATGCCCAAGACCCCAACAGCTCAACATCATCCCCTGCTACCACCTGAACCCCCTCCCGAGGGAATCAGAATGTAACCCCGACTGCTGAAACCCAATCTCTTGCCCACCGCTGGACCCAATTCCCACTTCTTCTCTGGACCCACACCTTCACCCTCACTGAACCGGAAAATCTACCATCGTTACCTAGTCCCCTCAGCTTGTACCTTGGCACCTTACTTCCTGTCATCTTAGCCTCACACTTCCTTTATGTACTTACCTTTCCACAAGAATTGTTAAGGGGACTGCATTACTGATATTTAAATGAGAGATTACAGAAACTGACTGCTGTAAAAAGGGGGCATGGTTTGCCTCCATGCATCCCTCCACCCCACCCCACCATGTTCTACATTACCTGTCAGAATGGAAATACAGATCCACATTTTGGAAGAAACACCGATCAAAATGTCATGTCAGAAATATGGACCTTTTTCAATCCATAAAAAAGGAATGGTCTGGCAGTCTTTATGTAATTACCACTTCTTGGAAAATCATGCCCTCTATTATCCTCTTCATTTGCACTGACCTGGTTTTGAAGTTCATTTTGATTTAATTGAGATTATTTTCATATTCTTTAAAATGATAAATGTTGACACAATTAAGATAAGGATCAAATGTACTTCACATGCCAAGTTCATTTGTACACTCTTGTTGTGTGTAATAGGTGCCACAAGTTTCAAATTGTGTTTTAGCTTTTTGTTTAATTTACCCATTTTCTATCGAGGCCAAGAAGTTTTAATTCGAGATGTCTGTTTTCTTAATTGTCTGGGGTACGTTTTTGCTTCAAATTATCCAGATTGAATCTAGTTAAGCTTAATAATAAAACTGTCAGATTTTCCTACAAATCAAATATTCATGTCTATGACAAGTGTTGTCAGTATTGAAGTATTAAAAATTCATGTGCCTATAGTCTTAATTTTATTATACTTTCATAGAACCTCTTGAAAAAGCAGCCAAGACATCAACAAGCAAAGAATTTTCTTCAGCTGGAAGATAAGATGTCTCTGGAGTCAATACAGCAATGCTGCACATTGCTAAGCCAGATAAACTTGCCTGAGGCTGTGCTCGATTCAGAGTATGTATTCAATCCACTGGAAGAATTCAACACATATTAAAACTGTATAAAATTGTATAAACATGCTTCAAGATTTATAAGTTTGTGCTTCTTTTTGTAAGTTGTATGTGCCTGTCTATAGAATGCAACCTTTCCAGTGCATTCCTGGTATAATCTGATAGGATCAATGTGGGGCAGCAGAAAGGCCACATGACCAAGATATACCTGCCAGGAACTCCTGTATTTCATTTACAACTCACCAAGGTTCCTTCCACAACATCTTCCAAAGCCATGGCTTCTCCTGCCTGTGCGAATCAGGTCAACAGACACATAGGAACATCACAATCTCAAAGTTCCCCTCCAAGTTGCATACCACCTTGAAATGGAACTATAATGTTGTTTCTTTACTGTCATTGGATCAAATGCCATGAAACCTCCTCCTGAATGGCATTGTGACTGCACCTACATCAAATGGACTCCAGTTGTTCAAGAAGACAGCTTGCACTCCCTTCTCAAAAGTAAGTAGTGATAGTCAACAATTGATCCCATATATCCTTTGAGCAAGTAAAATCACTGGGCACATCATTCTACGTTTTTGGATATTTTTCCAATCAAGGTCAGGACCGCCATTGATTGAGGTAATTTTGTGACAACATTTTATCATCCCCTTATAAAGGAACAAAGCATATTTCTGTTGGCTTACTGGGAGTGAGGAAGTCCATACTCATTTGGACCTACCATCCTGTGACAGTTATCTTTTCATAGTTATATATTTATGGTATTTTCAGGCACTTTTCAAACTGGCACAGTTGAAATGAGTGACATTGAACTAAATGTCCCATTCAAATGAGACAGATTTGATGTTGTTTGTGGTTAACAAAGTGCCATTAACGGGCTTGACTTTAAATTACTCCTATTGCAGTACCAGTATTTTATCACAGATGACACTCTACTTATCTGATGGAGAAGAAAAAATGATACTTCTCCTTATTAATTGTAATACTATCATGGCAGGAATTTCTGATTAAATGCATTAGCATCTAAACAAAAATGCCTCTACATTTTTCAGAACAAGTGAAGACAGCGATAGTGAGTTTGAATCAGAAGTAACACTTTATTCCAAAACAAAGCCAACAAAACAAAAACCCTCAAAAGTCAGATCTGCTCTTCCTGCCCTCTCCATTCGTCAAATGGGCAAGCTGAAATCAAAGCAGGTAAATATGGACATATTTTATTGAGCTTGTCACCTGATATTGCAGGTGATTCATTTGTAGTAAGAATAAGTGGTATACAGCAAGATGTTGGTAGGTCTGCTGGCAGGTTATTTGGCCTGAACATGTTTCCTCAAATATTGTTATTTTGCCAAGGGTATTCTGATGTGTTGTCTCAGTTGAGAGTATTTTCTGGGTGTGAGGAAGGACCTAACACTTACTTTGGACTTGGCCACATTGCTATTGTATGCCAAGTTTGAACAGGTCTCATAAATGCATAAAATCTAACCAAGAACTGCGGGATGCTGGAAATCTGAAACAAAAACAGAAATTGCTGCAGTACTTCAGCAGGTCTGGCAGTATCTGTGCAGAGAAATCAGAGTTCTGTTCTGAAGAAGGGTCACTGAATCTGAAACGCTAAATCTGCTTTCTGTCCGCAGATGCTACCAATCTACCAAGTTTCTCCAGCAACTTCTGTTTTTATGTGATAAATGTATCACTGACAGAATAATTGCCTGGCGCATCAAGGTAAATAAACAGATATCCAGCCAACAAGTGGGTTTTTGTTTTGAGGTCAATGTCGGCAGGCACATACTGGCATGAATCCAAGATGGGGCTGCTGTGGACCATCAGGACAATATCTTTAAACACGTTCCTGTGAACTAACTGGGGGCGGGGGGAGGGGCTTAGAACTCTCTTGTCAAGCGAAGCAAATGAATTTACTATAAAATAAACAAGCCAACTAACAAATTACAGATCAATCAGAGGATCTTGAAGAGCTATACACCATTTGTGAATCAATATGCAAACCGCAGCAATGGAGGAATCCCAATGTTTGCCCAGGAACGTATAGTGGAAAGAACAGCAAAGGTAAAGCACAGAGCTGTCATTGGAATGAAGAAGGTTAAATGCTTTCTATGCGTTGTTCATACAAACAATGCTGATTGACATTTATGAACAATGTTATACTATAACTTTGCATTGTGTTTCTACTGGAGGTTTGTTTTCACAATTTTAAGATCCTCAAAGGCAGAATAGAAAGTCCAATAGATAGGAACAAACAGAATATGTCAGTAAATATTGTTAATCCTTCTCTTGATCCAGCATCATAACTTTGTTTCATGTGACTTTCATTGACAGGGGTATGTCAATTTTAACAAAATTGGCTTCAGCTAGTTTTGACTTTGGAAGGTCAGAGCATCGCTTGGTATGGTCAATAGGCAATGTATTCTCACATGCAGTTAGACTTAATTATGGTATTTATAGGAAATAGACCTCTTAAAGCTATCAGCTGCACCTTACTGACGATGTGCAAAGTCACGGATTGTGAGTTCAGATCCTGTCCACCTTTTGCCTATAATCTAAGTTGTCTCTACTGTTAGACATGCTTTCTTTCAGATAAGTCCTTATCCTCTCTTTCAGGTTGATGAAAAAAATGTTTCAACATTACTTAAATAGCAGTATTGCTAGGCCCAGCATTTGGATATCAACAACAACAAATTGCTTTGTGATTGAGCAAGATCATGCCATTGTAAATGAGCAGGTTGGACTTCCTACTATAAAACAGTGACTATATTTCAATATTTAATTAGCTGTGAAGCACTTTGGACATCCCGAGATCACAAAAGTAGCAATATAAAATTCATGTTCTTTTTTGAACTGTATTAAATGGTTATTTCAATCTTTGTTAAGAATACAAGGTTTGGTGATCTATCTCTCAAGCTAATTTCCTCTTGTCCAAAATAGGAGTAGAAATAGATCATTCAGCCCCTCAAACCTGCTCTGCCATACAATAAGATTATAGCTGATCTGTTTGTTTTTTAAATTCCACATTTCCATCTTCTCCTGATAATCTTTGATTCCCTGTCCACAATCTGTCCACTTCTACTTTAAAAATATTAAATGATCCATCTTTAACACCTTCTGAGACAGTGTTCAACAGTTGCACAATGCTCTTAAAGAAAAGGAAATCTCCCTATCTCTGTCCTGAAAGGGTGATTCCTCATTTTAAATAGTGCCCTCTGGTTTGGAATTGCCTACAAGATAAAATATTATTTTGATATCCACTTTCTTAAGACAGTTCAGGATTTTATAAACTTCAATCAAGTCCCTCCTAATTCAACAAGTTCAGTCTGTCTAATCAATCCTCATAAGACAACCTGCTCATTCCAGGTATCAATCTAGTAAATCTCCTATGACCCATTTCCAATGCATTTATACATTTATTTAAGTAAGAGACCAAAACTGCACACAATGTTCAAATTGTTGTCTCAGTCCTATATAGGTGAAGCATAGTGTTCTTACTTTTATATTCAATTTCTCCTGTGATAAAGGATAGCATTCCATTAGTCTTTAATCAATGTTTAATTATATGCAGAATCTGCACATTAACATATTTCCTGGAAAATGGGAAGCCTTCAAAATGAGATAACGAGAGTCCAGAGACCAGTATATTCACGTTAGGGTGAAAGGAAAGGCTGGTAGGTCTAGGAAATGCTGGATGATTAGAGAATTGAGGTTTTGTTTAAGAAAAAGGAGACATATGTCAGGTATAGACAGCAGAGATCGAGTGAATCCTTATAGTACAAAGGCTGTAGGAGTATACTTAGGAGGGCAATCAGGGGGGTGAAAAGAGGACATGAGATAGCTGTGGCAAATAGGGTTAAAGAGAATCCAAAGGGATTTTATAAAGACATTAAGGACAAAAGGGTAACTAGGGATCGTACTCAATGATCAACATATTGCTCCTAGAATTCACAAATCCCACAGAACTTTCAAACGATCTTGGTGTCAGTTTCAGAAACACTGAAGTAGATAAATATATTTGAATTTCATCTCATTTAGCAAATGACAGGGAAAAGTTATTGTGGAACTTTTCTACAAGGGATTAAGGTCTGATCCATGGCATTCCATACACTGTAAAGTGAACTTGGACATTGATCCAAATAGCCTTTTATTATTCTCTGCTTCCTTACACTTTGACTTAACTAATGACTGATATTTTACAGCGATTAAAAGAAATGGAAAAAGCTGAAAAATTACAAGAACAATCAAACTCTCATGTAAGTATCTCCAGTGTCATACATGAATCTTATTTTCCCAAGCCAATTTTAACTTATCCACTTATTGCTTTGCAATTGCCACCAAATATTTCCATCCATTAGGAAGATGTTCACAAGTCTTTAACAATGTCACTAGAATCCCTATAGTGTGGAAGCAGGCCATTCAGCTCAAAGAATCCACACTGACTCTCCTAAGAGCATCGCACCCAGACCCACCCACATCCCTGTAACCCCATATTTCTCATGGCCAACCCACTTAACCTACACATCTTTGGAATATGGGAGGAAACTGGAGGACCCAAAGGAAACCCACACAAGCACAGGAAAAATAGGCAATCTCCACACATCCAGTCGCCCAAGGGTGGAATCAAACCCAGTTCCCTGGTACTGTAACACAGCGCTTACCACAGAGCCACTGTGCCAACCTATTTACCATCAGACTATTAATTTTATTTACAGGCGCATCACCTTCATTCTTCATGTCTTGAAGTGTAGACATAAGCAAAATTATGGATGCATTGTGATTGAAGAGTTAGTGAATTAGATGGAGCTAAATTAAATGCAATTGATTTGCCATTCACCCAGGGGCATCAATCAAACTTTGTTTCCTATATTACATTGTTACAATATTCTACTGCCCCTGCTAATGTCTGTCAGTCTGATACTTCTGTTTGAACTAAAATATCGAAAAGCAAGCAACTGTCATTAGATTAGATTACATTACAGTGTGGAAACAGGCCCTTCGGCCCAACAAGTCCACACCAACCCACAACCCACCCATACCCCTATATTTACCAATTAGGTAACACTACGGGCAATTTAACATGGTCAATTCACCTGACCTGCACATCTTTGGATTGTGGGAGGAAACCAGAGCACCCGGAGGAAACCCACGCAGACAATGTGCAAAATCCACACAGTTAGTCACCTGAGGCAGGAATTGAACCCGGGTCTCAGGCGCTGTGAAGCAGCAGTGCTAACCACTGTGCCACCATGCCGTCATGGAATTAAGCTAAAAATAACCAAAGCTAACTGTATTCCTTCAAGGGATTTTATATTTAAAAGTGCAATTGTCCAAGGATAATCAACTGAGAGCTAATTGTTTGTGGTCTTTTTCTTTTAGTTACTAAGAAAGAAAGAAGAATTCAGTCATATCCCAGTTAAGAATCAGATATTCTACGTCTGCACTGACCACCAGTGTAATAAAGGATTAAACAGACAAACAATAGGAAGTAAGAAGGAAGCAGTATTTTCCCAACATGAGAACAACTACAGAAACATTGGTAAGGAAAAAAATGGGGCAGTCGTTTACTTTGAATACTTGCAGATGCCTTAACTGCATATAGAGCACATCAGCATGGTCCTAGATTAATTTCTTCCATATTCTGAGATACTGGATTTAACTGCAGTCGTGGAAGTGACAGATTTAGGCCTATTCCTCTGGGATATGGAAGGAAAATAGTTAGATGAAGGTATTGCTCTTAATTGCTTATCATTAATCCCTATTGAAAAATGCAGAAAATAGAGCCATTTGTAAATTCAAGTGATGTATTCTAAAGTGAGTCATGACTAATTGTTTTTCTTTGTTTCTTGCTTCTATTTTCATGTCACATATAGGGGACTATAAGACCACATACACCTCCCATTTTGAGCTTCATTCAATGCATTTGATGTATTAATATTTCTTCATTCTATATAAGGAAGGAAAAATAAATCAGCTCACCAATAAATGCCAAAGTTGTGTTCAGTTAGATTTGTAATAATTTTCATATGGATTGTATAATATTTTACAGTTCAATAAGATATTAAGATATTTATTCAGGCATGCATATAACAAATGCAAAAACAAATGATGTTTAGTGGAATTTGCCTTTATTTTGAATGGTAGTTTGGCTAAAATTACATTTCTACAACTCAAGATTGCCACCAGCAGGAATTTAATATAATTGCAACTTTGCCACAACTTTGTTCGAGGTTTTCATGAAAGTATTACCCCTAGAATATAGCTATGAGTTATCTAATTTATTCTAGTTAGTGACCTCATAATAAAGGATCTTCGAGGCAAGAGTGATTGTAAAATATTGCAATTTCACATTCTGTTTGCAAGTTTTTTTTATTATTTCAAGGGATGTGGGCATCACTGATTAGGCCAACATTTATTGGCCTTCCTAATTGCTCAGCAAGCAGGAAAGAGCCAAATACCTTGCTGGAAGCTCTGCATTAGGAATCACGTGCAAATCACATGCAAATAAGGATGGCCGATTTCTTTCCTTAACAGACTCTGGATTACTAGACCAGTGAAATTATCACTAAGAGAACACCTCCACTTAAGAGTCAAATACATGATCACTGGTTTACAAGACCAGTGTTCTAACAAATGAGCTATGAAACCTAAGTTAAGATTAATAACCATGGTGGTGCTCAGAGCTTTGGCTGTGGCAGTGTTGGTGTTTGGAATGGGGACTCCTGGCTGCAGAAGGCTTGAAGCATGGACAGGCTCTCAGTGGGTGTTTGGCTGTGAGAGTGGCAGTGCCTGCAGTGGGGATTCCCGGCTGCCGTGTGCCTGAAGCATCGTTGTCTTTGCTATACCAGTAGCAGGGACCCCTTGAGGCTTGGGACACCTTGCTGAAGCCCTGGAGCTGTGGTTGAAGATCTCTTGTACAGAAGATGAACCCTATTTGTGTAAATTTTTTTATTCTTTGTATAGTTCAAATTTGCACCAGATTGTGACGACAAAACACTTTTCACTGTATCTTTCGAGGTAGATGTGACAGCACCTAACATAATAAGTTGAGTGAGAAAGATTGATATAAAACTAATGTCTTAAACTTAGATTAAGGCAAGTGAAAAGCTCTGAAGGCAGATTTAGTGTAAGTGGACTGGAAAAGAAACACTCAAGACACCTAGATTTGTTTGTACCACAGATTACAATCCCATTTAAATAAGACACTGTTTCCTTAGTCTTCATGTCAAAGGAGCCAATTTCACATTTTGACACATTATACTCCATTTGCCATTGTTTTTATTCACTCACTCGAGCTATCTTTAACCCTTTATGATTCTTATGTCCTAACTCAGCAATTTAGCATTTATGTATCTATCCCCTCATCCATGTAGATTCTAAATATTATGAAACAACAACAACTCCTATGACATTCCACTGGTTACTGCCTGCCAACCAGTCTTTTATTCATGATAATAATTTTCCTCCTGCACCATGAGCTCTTATTTAGTTTAGTAGTCTTTGATGTGGCATCTTACCAAGTACCCTTTGGAAATCCAAGTATATCAAATTCACTGGTACCCTTTTATCTATGTAGTTCATCAAGAAATTCTTGCATATGTTGGTTAATCATAATCTTCCAAGAATGTAAACTGAGGTAAATATCGACAGTAGCAGGAAAACTATTAGGTTAATGAAAACCGTGAGTGAAAGAGTGAGTTTATTAATTGCTGAACATGAGAAGAAGTAATAAGGCAACACACTTACATACAAATTAGGATTGAGAGGGGAGTGCAAAAAAGCCTGGATTTAAAAGAAAATGGCATATGGACCAATTTCTGAATTGTTTGTGAAGAGGAGGCAGTTGAATTTTGCTGCTGTTGCAGTAAAGGTTACCAGTAGCATTGGTGTTGGGAGCTGAATAGTCAATTTCAAGCTTCTGAGTTCAGCAGGTTGGTTGAGTCTCTTTATTGTCTTAACGAGCTGGTTTGGTCTCCTTCCTTTCGGAAAGATGTTGTGAAACTTGAAAGGGTTCAGAAAAGATTTACAAGGATGTTGCCAGGGTTGGAGGATTTGAGCTATAGGGAGAGGCTGAACAGGCTGGGGCTTTTTTCCCTGGAGCGTCGGAGGCTGAGGGGTGACCTTATAGAGGTTTACAAAATTATGAGGGGTGTGGATAGAATAAATAGACAGAGTATTTTCCCTGGGGTCGGGGAGTCCAGAACTAGAGGGTATAGGTTTAGGGTGAGAGGGGAAAGATATAAAAGAGACCGAAGGGGCAACTTTTTCACGTAGAGCGTGGTACGTGTATGGAATGAGCTGCCAGATGAAGTGGTGGAGGCGAGTACAATTGCAACATTTAAGAGGCATTTGGATGGGTGTATGAATAGGAAGGGTTTGAGGGATATGGCCGGGTGCTGGCAGGTGGGACTAGATTGGGTTGGGATATCTGGTCGGCATGGAAAGATTGGACCGAAGGGTCTGTTTCCATGCTGTACATCTCTATGACTATGACTCTATGACAAGGTTGACTAGGAGATACTTCCTCAACTGTGACATTCAGGGTGTGCTAAGACCAAAGAACAACAAAGCACAGGAACAGGCCTTTCGGCCCACCAAGACTGTGCTTATGCATGATGCCTTTCTAAACTAATTATATTTTGCCTCTACAAAGTCAATATCCCCTCTATCCCCTGCCTATTCAATTATCTGCCTTGATGCCTCTTGAACATCGCTATTGTATCCACCCCCACCACCTCCTCTATATGCACATTCCAGACACTCTCCACCTTCTGTGCAGAAAAACTTGCCTCTCACATCTTTAAATGTACCCCTTTTTATCTTAAACTTGCATCTCCAAATAACTGACATTACTACTCTGGGAAAAAGATTCAAACTATCCATTCAATCCATGCCTCTCATAATATTGTAAACTTCTATCAGGTCGCCCTCATCCTTCGATGTTCAAGTGAAGTATACCTTCAAAACCAGCCAACATCCTGGTAAACCATTTCTGTATCCTCTCCATCCTCCTGGTAATGTGGAAACCAGAATTGTATGCAATATTCCAAATGTGGCCTACAAATTTATACAGCTGTGATGTGACTTGCCAATTTTTATAATCTATGCCAAACCAATGAAGGCAAGCAAGCTACATGCCTTCTTGACCACCTTATTCACTTGTCACTTTCAAGGAACTGTGGACCTGTACGCCTAGATCCCTTTGTATGTTGGTGCTACTGAGGGCTTTGCCATTTACAGTATACTTCTCTCCTGCATTGGATATTTTAAAATGCATCACCTTGCATTTGTCCGGATTCATCTGCCATTTCTCCACCAAGTCTCCAACCTATCTATATTCTACTGTATCCTCTAGCAATCTCTTCACTATCTGCAGATCCCCAATCTTGATGTCATCTGCAAACTGACTAATCAGGTCACCTACATTCTTCTCCAAATCATGTATATAATTTACAAACAACCAAGGTTCCCGTACTGACCCCTGCAGAACACCAATCTCACTGATGTTCAATCAGAAAATCGTGCTTCCACCACTAATCTTTATCTTCTATTACTAAGCCAGTTTTGACTCCATCTTACCAGCTCACTGCTGATCCCATTTGACTTTACCTTTTGTAACAGCCTACCATGAGGTACCTTATGCTAAAGTCCTGCCCTCATCAGTCATCA
The DNA here is from genome assembly GCF_037043375.1 of Chiloscyllium plagiosum. Lineage (NCBI taxonomy): Eukaryota > Metazoa > Chordata > Chondrichthyes > Orectolobiformes > Hemiscylliidae > Chiloscyllium > Chiloscyllium plagiosum. Next base: position 86,857,323 of record NW_028270141.1, on the reverse strand, counting down.
TTATCATTTCCTAAGAAACTTCAATCAAGTTTGTGAAACACCAGCTTGACTTGCCCTGCTCAAAGCCATGTTGCCTATCACTAATTAGTCTGTAATTTTCCAAGTGTGAGTAAATCATATCCCTAAGAAATTTCTCCAACAATTTCTCAACCACTGCCCTGTAATTTCCTGTATTATCCTGTTGCCCTTCTTAAACAAAGGAATACCATTGGCTATTCTTCGGTCCTCTGGGGCCTCTTCTCTGATTAAAAGCGAAACAAAGATTTTGTACAAGGTTAACAGTTTTTTCCCTTGCGCCCCAAGCTGCCAGTCTTGTACCTCTCTCAACCAAGTCTTTGTTTTGGGACAATATCATATTTATATGCACTAATCCAAGCTCTAAGTTCTTACCTGCCATACTCCTTGCATTAAATCCTCTCCTCCGGTATTTATCCTGTTGCGGCTGCCGCTGTTCACTCCCAGGTTTGCTCTCCTTCACTCTGTTGCTGATGTTGTCACTGCTTGGATTGATCTCTAATGCTTGAATCTAGGCTAATACACACTGTATCTTGGCCTGCTAGTCCATATGAGAGAATTCAGTCCCACTAGTACAGAGGAGTAGAGTTGAAATTGGTTGTTTATGTTTTTTGAGGCAAAACATGAAATGCATCTGTGGTTTGGGATGTAGTCCATGGGATACGGCTTGCTGTTGAGTGGAGTCATCATTCTCTTGTTACCTTAGTAGTTACAAGAGATTCCAGATTGACTAGCATCTTCCCTCTTTGAAGAGTTGTTATTTGAATTTATCTTCACATCTTTCGATGTGACATTTCATGGCGCTCTCTTCAGACAACAACATTATTTACATTCGCAGCCATTTTTTGGCTGTGTCAGTTCTCCTATTTTTAAAAAAATCAATATTTGGAATTACACATTAAAATCCTCTTAGTACTTTGGGTTCATAAATTAATTTTGTTAAATTTTAACTATAATTGTAAATGTAGTGACTAACATACTTTATTGAAAAGAATTGATGTTTTGCATCTTTGCAATGTCAATTTTGGTTACTATATGTACTTTTATAAACTTTACAAATACAGTACTATTTTTGTTAAAAGAGAGCAGCTCAGAGAAGATTGCCATTATCCTGCTAATTATTTAATCAAAATTCAGGGATATTTGCATTCAAATTTGCGAGACCAATATAAACTACTTCAAAAGGTCAATCTGGCAAATTCAAATACAATTCAAATAGAAAGGTTGTTATTTCCATTATGTCAAATAAATCAAAGGAAAAGCATTTTTTGTCAGACAAAATCTGTGAATCACCAAGTCAAAGCACTGGTTCTTTCTTGCTAATCTACCAATAATTTTCACTAATCACAGCAATAATCTATGATCACTTAGAAGCATAAGCTTAACAGGTCAATTTTCATTTGTCAAATTGCAGACCTGACTAACTCTGGAAGAAATCTGTTATTTCTATGTTCTATGAATGGTCCAAAACACTTTGTTTTGAAAGAAGGACTGATCCAATAAAAGCAAATCATTGAAATTTCAGGAAGCATTTGAACACCACGCCCATCTCTGTGTGCCAAGAGCTTGAATAGGGATTGGATATTTGTGGCAGGCTTAAGTTATGAAAGTTGTATACCAATTCTACAGTAGTAGATAATTGAAGATATTAGGAATGAGACATCAATAAGTGGCTACTGAAGTTAAAGACAGTGCGTAAACATATTGTGGCATAATATGCATAACTTAATGATTACCTTCATTATTGTTGGCCACAGCATACATAGAGATCTTGACTTCTGTTTTTGCAAGATTCAGCATTATAGAGGGCAGAATTTTCAGCTTCCCTGAGTGGTATGGGCAAAAGTAAGAAAACTGGGAAAATATGGCAGAAAAAAAGAAAAAAATATTTTCCCCTTAGAGTTTAGACATGAATCTCAGTAATGAGTGGAACTACCTTATTCCAATCAATTTATACGATTATTATTTGTATAGTAATCCTGTCTCATTTTTATGCAGTTCCCAATTCACCTCTCCTTCCCCAATAAACTTGATTGTGACAATTCCCAACGTGGAAATCAGAGTGATTACCTGGCAGCAACAGCTCTAGGCCTTGAGACAATTCTGTCCTTCATCACTACACCTTAGTCCATGGTCCATGGATACCATCCTCCTCCAGCCTTCCTGCAAGGAATTAGGTATTGCCAAACCACCAAACTCACCATATCATCATTGCTAATTTCAGACCAACCCGCATGCCAATTCAGCACTTCAAGACTTCACTTTGGATCTCAGGAACACTTATGACTTGTATTCTTCCAGGTCACTTTGCATGCTGGAATGTGCACACATCTTGTGCGTCTATAAAGAATGCAACTTATGACTCTTAGCTTACATTTTCAGTGGTAACTCACTTAGAGGCTTCCAGGCTCTGTGCATTGCATTGGTTTTCAGCTCAATGACTTTCCAGAGTAGACGTATTGCTAAATGGCACCAAACTATGTTAATGTTGCATATATAGAATATACCAGTAGCTTACATGGCAAACAAACACAGCATGTGCATCAACAAAATGGCCATGTATGAAATTCAAAGGGAACCAGGTCTTAATGGGATCAAGGGGGACTGCCCATTCATTCAGGTGTGCTAACAAAGACAGTTACTGGACATATCTGATTCCAGTCCAGCCAGGTGGCTAACATCAGTCAGGAGCTTGGTCTTAGCAGTGTCTGGGCATCGTCAGGCTATAGTGGGATTCTCCATCTTTCCTGGCCTCCCTCAGGTACAGGGAGCTATAGCCTGCATCAATGTTGCTTTGAGAGCACCCGATCGGCAACTTGCAGTGTTTATCAACAGAAAAGGCTTCCACTCCTCAATGTTCAATGTTTCTGTGACCATAGATGCCAGATTTTGAAAGTCTAAGCCAGATAACCTGGGAGATGCTGTGAAGCATACATACTGGAGACTTTCCAAGGTCTTTGGACCATGCAGGGATGGCTGCTGGGAGACAAGGCATACCCAACATAGGTAATGACACCTTTACAAAACCCTTACAGTGTTCAACAGAGAAAGAACACTTTCACTACAGCCATATTGGATGAGATGGATTATTAAGATGAGGTTTCGATGCCTGATACACTCTGGCAGTATCATGGAGTGTAGTCCAGAAAGGGTGTGCTATATTATTGTGACATACTGTGCCCTTCATGACTGGAGCTGACAAAGGAGAATGTCCCAGATGTAAAGGAAATGGTGGTGGGGGAAAAGGGAAGTTTGACAGCAATCTCTTTAGGATAAGAATCACAAGAATTGATGAAGAGCAACATCAAGAGCTCATGATAGAGTAATGCATCATTGAGTATGAGCCAAGGTAGAATTGAATCATTATCTACTTCCAGGATGAATGAGTTGGGTTGCCAACTCATTCAAAATGAGTTCCTTTTATTGTGAAATGTACTGTTGGTTATGTGACAAATTAGTCCAAAATATACATTGACATGATTACTTCTGTAGTTGTTGAATTTGTCTGTTCCTAAAGAAATGTTTTTATTCCATACAATTGGCTGCTTGATACCTTGAGGCGATCCCACCCTCAAATATCTACACATTACAGATCTTCCTCAATGAAAAGGAGCATGCTGCAATCAGAGAGCTAGGGCAGCAATTCCACATGGACCTGAGGTTAGGCAACTCTTGTGGATTCAGTCAGCATATGCTATCCAAATGTTGTGGAGTGAAGTCTTATGATTAGCAGAAAGCTGGAATTAATCCTGAGGAACTTGTTATTTACTCTTCCATCATCAGTTAGCCTTCAATGTTTCCGAAATCTTGTGACTGCTAAATTGTCTTGAAATGGTTGAGTATCCTATAGGTCCGCATTTAGCAGGAAAGCGGTAGCACTTTGTAGGCTTATCTTGGCAGACCACGGAAAGATCAGGTAGAGTGGATATGCAAGCTTTCCATTATTCACCTCTAATGCCCATTCAATCATCACTGAATTCCATACCATAACTTACAAAGTGGTGTGAATATGGATTTGTGCAGGACAACCCTTACTACAATTCCTGAATATTGCTTGTAGCCTCAGTGATGTTCACATTAAAATCAAATGCTTTGGCTGCAAACATTAATGCCCTGAGATGTTGGAGAGAAGTAGGCCTTTCAGCCCAGCCAGCCATTCTATTATTCAATGAGATCATGACTGCACTGGTAATCCTGAATTCTACTTTGTTGACTTTTCCTCATAGCCCTTGATTCCCTTAATAATTAAAAATCTGTCTATCTCAGTCTGGAGTACATTTAATAACCCTTAACAAGGCTCTTCGGTCCTCTGTGGTAAGGAATTCCACAGATCTTTTATTCCTCTGAAAGAGGATATTCCTTCCAACTCTGACTGAGATGGGCAATCATGTATTCTGAGATCATGTCCTTTGGTCCAGACTCTCCCACAAGGGGAAACAACCTCTCCGCATTCACCTTCATCAAGTCCATTAGGAATCTTGTATGTTTCAATAAGATCACCACTGATTCTTCGAAATGCCAGTGAGTATACACCAAACGTACACCACCTTCATATGACAGTACCTCCATACCAAGTATTAGCTGAGAGAACCCTCTCTGGGCTGCCTCCAATCGCAGTATATCTTTCCTTCAATGAAGAGCCCAAAACTGTTCACAGTATTCCAGCTGTGGTCAGACTAGTGCTTTGTATATCTTTAGCAATTTCTCCCTCTGCTTGTATTCTATTCCCTCTGATATAAAGGCCAACATTCCATTTTCTTTTTCTATTATCTGCTGATTTGAATGCCATCTTTCTGTGATTCATGCATGAGGAGTTGCAAATCGGTCTGTGCTGCAGCCTTCTGTAATCTTTCTCCATTTATATATTATTTATATATTATTTAGCTGTTCTATTACAGTCATAGAGTCAGAGAGTCATAGAGATGTACAGCACGGAAACAGACCCTTGGGTCCAACTTGTCCATGCCGACCAGATATCCCAACCCAATCTAATCCCACCTGCCCATATCCCTCCAAACCCTTCCTATTCATATATCCATCCAGATGCCTTTTAAATGTTGCTGTTGTACCAGCCTCCACCACTTCCTCTGGCCGCTCATTCCATACACGCACCTCCTTCTGCGTGAAAAAGTTGCCCCTTAGGTCTCTTTTATATCTTGCCCCTCTCACCCTAAACCTATGCCCTCTCATTCTGGACTCCCCCACCCCTTTGTCTATTTATCCTATCCATGCCCCTCATGATTTTATAAACCTCTATAAGCTCACCCCTCAGCCTCCGACGCTCCAGGTTAAACAGCCCCAGCCTGTTCAGCCTTTCACTATCACTCCAATCCTCCAACCCTGGCAACATCCTTGTAAATTTTTTCTGAACCTATTCAGGTTTCACAGTATCTTTCTGAAAGGAGGGAGACTAGAATTACATGCAATATTCCAACTCCTGTACTCAATACTCTGACCACTAAAGGAAAGCATACCAAACGCGTCCTTCACTATCCCATCCACCTGCGACTCCACTTTCAAGGAGCTATGAACTTGCACTCCAAGCTCTCTTTATTCAGCAACACTCCCCAGAACCTCACCATCAAGTGTATAAGTCCTGCTAAGATTTGCTTTCCCAAAATGCAGCACCTCACATTTATCTAAATTATATTCCATCTGCCACTTCTCAGCCCATTGGCCTATCTGATCAAGATCCTGTTATAATCTGAGGTAACCCTCTTCGCTGTCCACTACACCTTCAATTTTGGTGTCATCTGCAAACTTACTAACTGTTCCACTTATGCTCACATTCAAATCCTTGTGGCATCAGGTCACAGGCCTCCAGTCCGAAAAACAACCCTCCAACACCACACTCTGTCTTGTATCTTTGAGCCAGTTCTGTATCCAAATGGCTAGTTCTCCCTGTATTCCATGAGATCTAACCTTGTTTACTAGTCTCCCATGGGGAACCTTGTTGAATGCCTTACTGAAGTCCATATAGATCACGTCTACCGCTCTGCCCTCATCAATCCTCTTTGTTACTTTTTCAAAAAACTCAATCAAGTTTGTGAGAGATGATTTCCCACACACAAAGCCATGTTGACTATCCCTAATCAGTTCTTGCTTTTCCACATACATGTACATCCTGTCCCTCAGAATTCTCTCCAACAACTTGCCCATCACTGACATCAGACTCACCGGTCTATTGTTCCCTGGCTTGTCCTTATCACCTTCATAAACAGTGGCACCACTTTAGCCAACCTCCAGTCTTCCGGCACCTCACCTGTGACTATCGATGATACAAATATTTCAGTAAGAGGCCAGGCAATCACTTCCCTAGCTTCCCACAGAGTTCAGGGGTACACCTGATCAGGTCCTGGGGATTTATTCACTTTTATGCGTTTCAAGACATCCAGCACTTCCACCTCAGTTATATGAGCATTCTCAAGATGTCACCATCTATTTTCCGACATTCTATGTCTTCCATGTTCTTTTCCACCATAAATACTGATGCAAAATTCTCGTTTAGTATCTACCCCATCTCCTGCGGCTCCACACAAAGGCTGCCTTGCTGATCTTTGAGGGGCCCTATTCTCTCCCTCATTACCCTTTTGTCCTTAATGTATTTATAAAAACCCTTTGGATTCTTCTTAACTCTATTTGCCAAAGCTATCTCATGTCCCTTTTTTGCCCTGATGATTTCTGGGATGGCGGGATTACCTTACACTGAAAGACTGGAGCGACTGGGCTTGTATACCCTTGAGTTTAGAAGACTGAGAGGGGATCTGATTGAGACATAAGATTATGAAAGGATTGGACACTCTGGAGGCAGGAAACATGTTTCTGCTGATGGGTGAGTGCTGAACCAGAGGACACAACTTAAAAATACAGGGCAGACCATTTAGGACAGATGAGGAGAAACTTCTTCACCCAGAGAGTGGTGGCTGTGTGGAATGCTCTGCCCCAGAGGGCAGTGGAGGCCCAGTCTCTGGATTCATTTAAGAAAGAGTTGGATAGAGCTCTCAAAGATAGTGGAATCAAGGGTTATGGAGATAAGGCAGGAAGAGGATACTGATTAGGAATGATCAGCCATGATTATATTGAATGGCGGTGCAGGCTCGAAGGGCAGAATGGCCTACTCCTGCACCTATTGTCTATTGTCTATTATCTCTGTTTTAAAACTAATAGAATTATGGTTGCTGGCGCTAAAGTGCTCCCCCACTGACACCTCAGTCACCTGTCCTGCCTTATTTCCCAAAGGTAAGTCAAGTTTTGCACCTTCTCTAGTCGGTACATCCACATACTGAATCAGAAAATTTTCTTGTACACACTTAACAAATTCCATTCCATCTAAACCCTTAACACTATAGCAGTCCCAGTCGATGTTTGGAAAGTTAAAATCCCCTACCATGACCACCCTATTATTCTTATAGATAATTGAGACCCCCTTACAAATTTGTTTCTTAATTTCCCGCTCACTATTAGGGGGTCTATAATACAATCCCAATAAGGTGATCATCCCTTTCTGATTTCTCAGTTCTACCCAAATAATTTCCCTGGATGTATTTCCAGGAATATCCTCCCTCAGTACAGCTGTAATGCTATCCCTTATCAAAAACACATCTGCCCCTCCTCTCTTGCCTCCCTTTCTATCCTTCCTGTAGCATTTGTATCCCGGAACATTAAGCTGCCAGTCCTGTCTGTCCCTGAGCCACGTTTCTATAATTGCTATGATATCCCAGCCCCATGTTTCTGACCATGCTCTGAGTTCATCTGCCTTCCCTGTTAGGCCTCTTGCATTGAAATAAATGCAGTTTAATTTATCAGTCCTACCTTGTTCTCTGCTTTGTTCCTGCCTGCCCTGACTGTTTGACTCGCTTTTGTTCTCAACTGTACCAGTCTCAGATTGATCACCTTCCGCACTATCTCCCAGGTCCCGTTCCCCTCCCACCTTACAAGTTTAAATCCTTGCAAGCAGCTCTAGCAAATCTCCCTGCCAGTATATTAGTCCCCTTGGTTCCTTGTGACCAAGTACATAGCATCACATTTTTTCATATTATATTCTAATTGCCCCCTATTTTTGCCTATTCGCTGAACATGTCTAAGTCCCTTTTTGAGTTATCTTCACCACTGTTTTTGGGACATTCACAAACTTGGCTGCAATACATTTACTTTCCTCATCCAAGTCATTAATGCACATTGCAAATAATTTTGGCCACAGCACTGATCCCTAAATCATTTCTCGTTACAGGTTGTGATCCTGAAAATACACCCTTTTTCCCAACTCTCTAGTTTCTGTGAGTTAGCCAATTCCCTATCCATGCTAATACAATACCTCCAATATCAATTCTTATTTTATTAAGTGGCCTAAGTGGTACCTTATCAAATGCTTTCTGAAAATCCAGTATATTACACCCACTGCTTCCTATCCTGCTTGTTGACTCCTCAAAGACTTGTAGTAAACTTATCATGCATAATTTACCCTTACTGAAGCACCTGTTGACTCTGCTTGATCATGTCATGTATTGTTAACTTCTCTGTTAATTCATCCATTATAATAGACTCAAATACCTTCCCCATAACTGACCTATAGTTCCCTGCTTTTGACTTCACTTTTTAAAAAGGGACTTCAATGATTTCTGTCCCTGGCTGTTTTAAATCTTCAGGGACTTTTCCAGAGTCTGACAATTCTCTGAAAAGTTAGCAATTTGGGAGGATAAGGTGAGAGGATAAGGTGGGTGAAAGCCACTGACTGGACTGGGTAATACTGAATCCCAAAGTCCCTCCATACCAAGGATCAACTTAATGAACCCTCTCTGGGTTGCCTCCAACAGTTGTAGTCCGTGAACCTTGGTGAGAGATATGAGCAGTGGCAGAGTTAGAATGAGTATGAGGAAGCACAGAGAAGATAATGATACTTACCCTTGCAGAGTGCAAAAGATCACTTTCTTCCTGGGCATTTCTTTTAAACTGGGATATTGCGCTGACTCAAGGCACTAATTTTAGTCCAGGCTGGCTGAGTCTGGTGTGTGTCCTCTTTGTGGCTCAACAAGAAAAAGGGATGGCACTCCTCTCCAGCCCCTGTCCACCAGCACCTCAATGTATCTATCTGCAAAGAAGGAGCTACCTTCCCTTTCTGGGCCATTTGTTTGGGGATAATGCTGGAACAATGTAGAATAAGGGACACTTCTTGGCTTCCCTCCTCTGAAGTAGTGCATAACTGGGGGTCAGATATGATATGAGTGGTGTGAACATCACAAAGCCCCAGCCACTGGCAGGCGCTTCTGCATCTCCTGCCCCATGATGCCAAGAGATGTGCGCCAGAGGGGCCAGTTGCACAATTAACGAGCTGAAGAGCCACAGGCTGCATCAACAATGCCACCATGGACTATGGTAATCTGGCAGCCATGAATCTCATTGAAATATACACATTGCCAAGAAAAAGGAAAGTTCAGTCTATTGTGATTATTTTATGGCCACACTTTGCATTTGTAATTTCTGAACCAAAGATGGTTCAATGCTTACGTGTTTAAAAAAATTGTTTCGGGATGGAGCTCATTCCATGTTTTTCCCATAGATGGCTCAGACTGTCTGATGTTCCAGTAATGGTGTTGTCAATGGGCTCCATCCAGGTCACGTTACTGTGGAGCTAAGAACTTCTGTTTTCTTAAGTCGAAGCAAAATACCACAGATGCTGGAAATCCGAAATAATAAAAGAGAATACTAGAGAAAGGCAGCATCTGTGGAGAGAGTGAAATACATTCAACGTTTCAAGTCCAAAAACTCTTTAGAACTTCTGTTGTCTGCTGGCAATGATTGGTTTTTACATGTGCTCAATTTTCACCTCCAGTTAATTGTGTTGCTTCATTTGGAGAATTCCATTTGCTGTAGTTTTCTGGAGGCTCATCAGAATTTACTATTGTCATATTGCTGGCTCCAGATAATCTAGGGGACCAATGGTGATTTCCTCGTGCTAATTCTGCTAAACAATGGAGGTTATTGAAATCATACACAAACCCAATCTTTTTCCCAAGTGTAAATATTTGAACTGGCAAAAATGAGGAGTCAGATTAGGTTGACCATCTAGCCCTGGGCAAATCCTGATGGAAATTGCTGTCCCTATTTCAGCAGCATTCTTGCACTTTGCCAGGAGATTCAATATCAATGCATTGGGTCATCAGGTTGGGTATGGGTTATTCAAAGTTTACAATTTCAGTTCACAATGCACTTTGTTTATGGAATCACTTAAAAATTAAGAAATGTTTATTGTCTTACAGAAGCAACATCTGCTTTTAAAGATGTTTGTGTGGTGGGCTTAACTCAAGATAAAAGGTATTCCAAACATTCAATATTTAATTCGCCAGTGGCAAGTAATGAAAAGTGAGAAAAGAGTACATAACAGTTGAAAATATAACCTTTACATAAAATGGAATAAACTTTATTTTGACATAGTTCTCTTTACCTACAATCAAGAACTATCAATTCCTTTTCTGAGCAGTTTTTATTTGTATCTGATATTGGATTACTTTGATATGATTCTGTGAAATAATTGAATGAGCTATTACTGTACTGAGTAATCAATTAAAACAACAAAATTAATGTTTGATGTGGAAGTATATTGTAATACCTTTCAAAATATTTTAGACTATAAGTCTTAAAACAACAGATTGTGCATCCAGACTTCCAGCATTAGTTTGGATTTTTAGAATGATTAAGAAGTTTCATGATTTTATAATTTAATACATATTTGTTTTTAATATTATTATGACATAGAAGTGTGCATTCTGTGCTACAATATCGTTCCTAATTATGATTCCCAACACAGCAAGTTTCCAATCCAATTAAAGCAAGTGATCTGGGATTGCCTTTCCTTTTAGTTGGGATTAGTTCTCACTACAAATAAATGTGAGATGGAAGAAACTAAAGACCATTTTATTTGAAAAATATATGGACATATTGCTTTAGCATTGAACATTGTGAAATTAACCTTGACTAACAAGGAGTAACAATAATTAATAACTGGTAGGTGATGATATAGTGGTAATGTTATTGCATTAGTGAGCCAGAAGGTCAGGCTAATATTCTGGGGTTTGTGTTCAAACCACAGTGATATTTAAATACAATTAATGAATTATTAAAATCAATTTTTTGAAAAACTACATTGATTATTACAAAATCCCACATGGTTTACATTAGAGAAGGATATCTACTGTCACAAGACTCACCACAGACTCTTAGCTGCTCTCTGAATTAGCAATTCAGGTAGGCAATGATTACTGGTTTTATTAGTGATGGTGCCAGTAAAGAACTAAAAAAAGAATAAACTGTTCGTACTGGCAGTCTGAAATAAAATTAGATGATGGATATAAACAGCAGATGGATCAGCACTTTTTTGCTTTGAGAGTAGAATTGGCATGCAATCTGGCTCCTATGGCAAGTTCACAGTTTTAGCAACTTGATATGGTTGGAGTCAAGTTTGAGACTTCCTACATGGAAGAGAGCAATTTCGAGGTCCAAATACACAGGTTTGTATGGTGGAAAGAATATTGGAAATTTTCATCCATGGAATGTACAGATGTATGTTGTAATCAAAGCTAAGCTATTTTGCTTTAAATAAATGATTTCTTAATGCATTTGGTACAATAATACATTTTAAAATGATTGGTTATTTCTCCCAAACCACTTAGATATGGCATACAACAGGAATAAAGATCATGTGTATTTAGTCACTTTTATTAGATCTGGCACATAGTCATAATTAACAGGGAATTACCTCAATGCCTTTTTCATAGATGTTGTTTGGAATTAAGAATCTTATTAAACTTGTGAATTATAACATCATTAATTCTGGTTTTAATGATTGACTGTGCCCTTTTAGTTTGAGATTTCCTGGTTTCTGAAATTTGTCAGTAAAATAAATGGATTTTCATTTTATTTTAAGATCATGTCATACACATTGCAACAAGTTGGATGAATATCAATGCCATTTCATAGTATTTCAAGTATCTATACAGATCCAGGAGGTGAGGGCTGGGGTGCGTGGTGAAACTTGCTTCATACTTAACTGCAAACTTCCTTTTCTACACAGACATTGTTCCATAAGAAATTTTTTTGTTCATAGAAATATAGTGTAGTATTTAAAGCCCTGTCACCAAAAACATTCTATAATGTCTTCCATTGGCCAGTGCTCAGAAATTGCCACTGCTAAAGAGATTGAGAACTGAGGCAGAAGAATCATCTGTGGTAAATATTTATTAAAAAAAAAAATCCCACAACCCCTCTATTGTTGACTAACACAGTACAGTATATGGCATGAAGATGAACCCCTCTGTTAGTTAAACTAAACACCCAGAAAAGCTCACCTCAAAATCTGATAAAACGAGCAAGAACTCATTTAAAGAAAAATAACATGAATTTATTTTTTACCTCTAAAAGTGAACATCAAACAACTACTAATAATTCTAAGACCCCCTTTCTCTTAACTGCTTATTATCTGCTTCCAACTATATAACAATATACTGTTCCGATAAGATATTTATTAAAATTACATCAGCTTAATTTCAAAACCACACCGTTGCTGTTGTCTTCTGTGATTTTCTTCCTCTGTCAGAGCATCTCCCTGGGGTTGTCATCTTTCTTTCTATTGAGAGTACATTTCATATGAAAAGGTATCTTTGATAGAAAGCATTTCCTAATTTCTTGGAGAACAAGATGTTAGTTCGCCTTGCATTTGTCTTGATGGCAGTTGCTCTCTGACCAATTTTCAAAATGCCCACATTTTATATTCCCCAACATCAGATCGTCTCATTGAACCAAACGCGACTGGGTTTTAGTAGTCTGGGGCATAATTTAAACTGATTAAATTTGAATTGTTGTCAATCAAAATAGCAACCAAAACTCAGGTATCCATTTCACAGCCAAATGTTACACATTTTCAATTTTCCAGTACACTCTGGGACTGCTATCTAGTTCTATACACAGGTAAACTCTCAGTTCAGAACTGCATTCACTCTTGCAAAGGTACAGTACACAACTTCAACTTCATAACAAGTCAGTAATTGTTATTGTATGATCAATTCCTTGTTGGTTCACATAACTTTGCAGCAAGTGCAGATGTTTTGACAGAACATTCAACCCTAATATTTTTCAATATTAATATTTCAGCATTTTAGATTACTGAAAATTAAGTTGCCTTTGAACTCCATTTGATTCACTTCATCATTTGTAATTAATTGCTCAAATTGCTAAAATATTATCTTTTAAAAACATCAGGAACATTCTCAAACACAACAAAACGATGTATTACTTAGCGCATACCTCATTGGGTCTGAGATAACTTTTATCGTTTAGTCTAATTATAACCTCTGCAAGTGAATTCAAGGACACATGTCGCAATTAATTGGATGTTAGAATATCTGACAATTCGGAAGTACTAGTGATGGCCTTGTTAACTGACTAAACATTAATTAATATGCATCTCTTTCGTGGTATTCTCAAGATAAGATCAGATAATGAAGAACTTTAAAATTATTTGGTTCCTTTTTTTCCAAAATGCCAACCTTACCATTGCTCAATTAAATCATCAAATTCCTTTTCTAAACAAATCCAGTGTCCAGGTTTTAAATCTCACTTTCTGGCAACTTAACCCAGATATATAAAAGAGGTGTTTTTTAGCATCTGTCCTAAATTTGGCCTTTGTATCCCTAAATCTTTGTTCTCTTGTCTGATTCCTTAAAGGGTTGTTTCATATTACCTTTCCCAGTTTTATTAAGTATCAGAGATTACTTTGTATAGGTACCTATAAAATTTGTTGCGAAAAATTGAAATGCCTTGGTTTTTCAAGTTTCATTTATGTTCTTACTGACATTGGAGACTAGATGCTTGGCACTGCCTAAGAGGCCAATACCTACTAAAGATAGTTAGAAATGGAACACAATGAAGGACAGAACACAGCAAAAAAATCACTCAAAATATGAAAGTTACTATTTCACATTAATGTAGCAATCATCTCAGGACATTTCACAAAGGCATAATCAGAAAAGCTGGATGAGCCAAGAAAGGAGCTATAATGAGGGATGCCAGAAGCACGATGGACTGCAGAGTAGAATCATGGCAGAGAAGGCATTCAAGGGGGAATTCAGATTATTAAGTCTAGGGGTTGAAACAAAGCAGCCAATAGTGAGTGAAAAAAGACTAGAGAATTTCAAATTGTGGAGTTTAGATGTATAAAGGCATAGTCAATGTCTGAATGTGTGTGTACTCTTATCAATAGGGCTAGAGTAGGTTTCAATCCTTAAATACATGTCTCAATAATAAATATTGCTACATTAATAGTAAATGCACTTTTATACAACTCTGGAAGCTACCTATTGTCAGCAAAAAGTTTGAGAGATAAATTGAACGAGTTATAATTAACATCAATTATTATTTTTAGGCATTGATGTAATTTTGGCAGCTTTGAGGGGTGCAAGATCTTTTTTTCTCAATAACCGTTCTGTAGTTAGAGTACTCTTTTTTGATTGAAAACAGGAACTATGACCATGACTGCTACTGTTAGGCTGTTATGACACTGAAGTGCACATGCAATGAAGAAATATATTTTGGCTGCTTTCGAACCAGATCAAATCTTCTGAATGCAATCATCTATCCAAACTACTTAAATTCTCAGACTGACATGATGATGAGAACATGATTTGATAGTTCAGCAACTGCCTATTATTTTAAAGTTTGTAATACACTGCAAGATATTCCGTCTCTTTCTCTAAAATCTGTGCAAAATTAATACATTGCTAACAAGCCTGTGTTAATTATGGTAAGAATGTAAAGGAAATATATTCAGCTGAATAATTTAATTAGGTATAGCTTTATTCCCAGAAAGCAAAATAAGAGTTTCCAGTCACAGATCTTGGGAACAAAATGCTGAGATGGTCCAAAAACAAACTTTACTTCAATATCCTTTTTGCAAAATAAAAACACATTAAGATCATACAAATAGACAGTCAGGAATGGTCACCACTTATCTGGAATCAGTGGAGAACAAACCTCAGGGTGGCCAGCACTGGGGCTACAAGCAGCACAACAGATTTGAAGTCCATGACTAGGTTAAGTGCAGGAGTTCTCACAGGAATGAGTGGAGGGGAGGTCTGTGGGATTTGGGTCTTGATAGAGAGGCTGGTGTGGTAGTAAACACCCAAAGGAGGTACATCTTGGGGAGGGGAAGAGTGGTGTGATATCAATATAATAAGGTGGCTCTTGAGGGAACTTTCCAATTGGAGACAATTTGCCAGGTCTCCCATACCTCCAAATTCCTCTTCAGAAATTGCACCTCAAGTGGTCAATAATTTGGGCAATTACAGGTCAAAGACTGTCAAGGGTTGTCATGTATATTCAAGGTTGAGATAGACAGATTTCTAATCATTAAGGGAATCAAGGGTTATAAACGTGGACAGGAAAATGGGATTGACAATTCAGAACAGTCATGACCTTACTGAATGGCAGAGTAGGTACTTAATGGGCCAAATGGCCTATTTCTGCTCCTACAATTTGTGGTCTTCGAGGTGGGCTGTCCTGGGCCTCACCATCCTATATAAAATTGCAGCTAGAGTGGGGTCAGGTAGGAGAGTATTGAGAAGACCTTCCAGACCTGCCTCTAGAAATTCAGATTTCAAATTGTTATTATAAACCGGAGAAATGCAAGACACTGATTTCACCACAATGGAGGTACCCACTCTCCTGCTAGAGAAATCTGCAGGATCATCATTTTTATGCTCAAAAGAAATAAAACATTAAATTTTGCAACTTGGACTGTTAGAAAACAAGAATAATCTCAAGCTACAGTCCAGAATAACAACTATTATATGTTATTCAATTTGACATTGTTAACCTCAGTGAGGCCAACATTCTTCAGTAAGAACAGCTTTTTAAAAAAAAAATCAAGCAAGGATACACCTTCTATGGGAAAAGAAAGGCTGACAGTCAGTCAATCTTGTGACTACAAGTTTGGTTTAGCCACCCAGAATAGGACCTTAGATGCACTGTCAGAATCTCAATTGTTACAGTGCAGGAGACTGTTTGACCCATTGCACCTACACCTGCCCTATGAATAAGATGTGTCTTTTCAACATAACCCAGAATATTGTTTCTATTGACATTATCTACTGTCTTCCCAAATACCTCAAGGGAACCTGCATCCACAACACTTAAAATGGTTTTCTCACTTCACGTTTTCTTCTTTTACAAATAAACTTGCGCACGCCTTCTTGTTCTTGATCCTTTTCAGAGAGGATACATTTTCTTCCTATAAAAGTCCAATCAGCCTTATTATTTTGAAACCTATCAAATCTCCTCTTAGCCTTCTTTCCTGACCCAATTTCTTCAATATATTCCACTACAAATCTTTTCCAAAATCACAATCACCTATGGGCACATTACACTTAAACTAGCCTGAAGATGGGAAACCAACATCTAACTGAGTGCCACCCACCAACTGTGCGTCCTATATGAATGCCTCAGGAAACAGGAATTACCATGTGTCAAATACAAACCACCTCTCAACACCCCACAAGCCAGAACAGCAGAACAGAACGGCCACAGAATCTTTTGAGAAATGATAAGTGATGCCCACAACCAACTCCACAAATATGAATGGGAAACTTCACGCGAAAAACTCTACACCAACACAACTGATCAGGAATGGACAAGTACACTAGAATGAGCCATCAACACTAAACAGCAGACCAAGACAAAGAAAAGACTAGCCCTACAAGAAAAACTGGACAAGCTCATATGCAGCAATAACATAAGACAATTCAGAAGCTTGGATAAAGGACCGACCGACAAGGAAAACGCCGTCCTAGTACAAGGATAAACTTCAACCATAGGGACTCGGACAAAAAGGGGTTTCCTAGCAGCACTGGAATCAACTGTGAAAGTAAACAGACTTATTGAAGAAATCCAGCAGGCCATTCAGAACTAGCACTAACACTAAGCGAAAAGGAAGGAAGGAAACACCCTCAACACACAGGATTACAAAATTTCTGCCTTTTCTATCAACAGACAAAGGGTGCATGACTGCCATTCTGAACAAAACACAACACAGTACATTGAAAAGTAAAACACACGACTCAGATACCGACATCTACCAACTGGTGGCGATGGATCCAACTCCACAGCTAGAATACAGTATCACAGCAGCACTGAAGAAACTCCACAAGACAGACCTCCAAAGAATGAAACCCAAATGATCCAACACCCCATTTCTATGGATTACAAACCAGAGCCCCCACCCCTCAGACCCATGGTCTCACTTCCTGGCACACTGACATACAGGAGAAAGTGAGGACAGCAGATGCTGGAGATCAGAGCTGAAAAATGTGTTGCTGGAAAAGCGCAGCAGGTCAGGCAGCATCCAAGGAACAGGAGAATCGATGTTTCGGGCATAAGCCCTTCTTCAGGACATACAGACCAGCAAAGGAACTTCAACGCAAACTGAAATACCTAGTAGAAGACTCATTCCAGTCCACCTAGGAATTCCTGAACAAAGACACCAAGGTAAAGGACGAGGCCATGGTTTCCTGTGACATGATGGCCCTATTCACATCAATAAAGACTACCCTGGCCGAAGAAACATTAGCATCACTACTAAATGAACGAAGGACAGAACACCAGACTGCACCAACTCCATCAGCCAGGACAGCATCCTCAAGCTAATAGATCTGTACCTCACGACCTACAAACAATTCAATGGGACACCCATGGGATCATCAATGTCAGGATTCTTGGCAGAAGTAGTTATGCAGAGGTTGGAACGAACACCCCTCCCCATGATCCAGCCCAAGCTTTGGGTCCACTATGTGGTTGACACCTTTGTCATCACGAAATGGAACAAATTAGAAAAAACCCACAAACACAAATTATGTCCTTACTAGTATAAACTTCGTCAAAGAAGAGAACAACAGACTCCCCTTCTTAAATGTCATAGTAGAACAAAAAAGCCAAATGAATACTGCAGACCAGTGACACACACAGACCAGATACTCAACTACAGTAGCAATCATCCCAACACCCATAAACAGAGCTGCATCAGGACATTATTTAAAATGGGCCACAAAACACTGCAGCAGCCAGGAACTACAAGATGCCAAAGAAAAACACCTATACAAATGTATTCAAGAACAGGTACCCAATAAGCAGTCCACCAATTCTTAAACAACAAACCTATACAAGAAAGCACAACACACCCAAAGATTCTAGCCACACTATCATACATTAAAGACATCTAAGATGACAATCAGACTACTCCAGCGCCTTGGCATCATGGTAACCCACAAATCTACCAACACACAAACAGCTCTTGATGAATCTAAAAGGACCCTGTACCAACAACCAGCAGAATATATAAAACACCCTGCAAGGACTGCAACAAACATTACATTGGACAGACTGGCAGGAAACTAGCCACCAAAAGACATGACCAACTATCACTAATATCCTTACACACAGACAATGAGGGACACCAGTTCAACTGGGACAATCCAAAATAAGACACACACGGGTATTCCTAGAGGCCTGGCATTCAAACCAGAACTCCATTAACACACATCGATTTGGAACCCATTAACAAACCCCTCAGAAAAAGAAGCGGAAGTGATATTGCCCACCACAACAGACTAAGACAGACAAATAGAAAGTGCGACAGAACACCAGCGCTTCAACAGAGTCTAACTGAAGAGGTTACCTCGCATGTTGATGAAGTCGAAGAACAAATGTTCCAGTGAGCAAACTTGTAATCTCTCCAACATATTCTCATAATGTAAGTTCCTCATTCCTGGAACCATTCTCATAAACCTATTCTGCACACTGTCCAATGCATTCACATCATTCCTGAAATACAGCACCCAGAACTCCTCAAAGGTATAAATGACATCTTGTTAAAGCTCAGTCTTTTTCAATATGGCACTCTAGTCAATGCTTATATCCTGACCCTCAATACCTATGACAACTCCGAACTCCATTTGACCCATTACGTACCTACATTGCCATTCAGTAAGATCATAACTTAAGAGGTCCTCAACACGATCTGAAAAGATCTTTCTTTAATGCTAGGATTGGCAGAGTCTGATATCTGAAGCAGAATCATTAGGAAAAATGTGGTGGAAAAAGCCAATGCAACTAGTGTTCACCTGCTGACCAAGTGTGCTCAGCAGAGCCTCGTTATAACGAACACTATCATCCAGAGGGTCAAATACAGAACTATGTGGTGACGTCCTCGGTTAAACACTCCTGAATTATGTCATCGATGCCTGTTGGATAGATCAAATTGCTCAGTGTTTACATCCATTTGGTAATAATATCTCAACCCTAAACTAGGCTGACTGAAGAAAGAAATCTCAAGTGTTGTTCACAATGTTAAAAATCAAACTCTGCTTGAGAATAGTGGAATCAAATCAAATCAACTGTAGTAGATTCCCACGTACAAACCAATGTGGTCAAGCACTGTAGACACCAGGATTGAGGAGATAAACGTCCTGCTGAAATATGAACTCCTACAACACAAATGATACTCATCATTATCTGGCAGAGCAACCAAGGGTCACAGATCAAGGTAGCAACATTCCAAAGCTTTATGGTTAACGTTCACAGAACAATTAAGAGGATAAAAGTCATGTGAGGGTAAGAGAAAACCCAGGCGATCTAACAATTCTAACCATTGTTGCATGCAAAGCTTTTTTTCAAATCACCAGGGCATTTATAGACCAACTTCAAGTGATTAAAATTCCTTCACCCAAAGGATGGTGTTTCTCTCCTGTGGATGAGAAAACCAACTGTCAACAGTTTTCAACCCCCTAAATTGAGTCCAGTGGCAGTTGATATGTTCTAGATTATACCACAATGCCCTGTGATAAAAACAAAGTCACAACCCTAATGTTATTCCAACTGAAGTCTTCAAAGCTAATGGGCTTTTTCACACATTAAGACTCCATGCACACCTCCTATGGATTCAAGAAAAAAAAAACCCATCCATTTCCATTGACTTTAGGAATTTGATATTTGGAACTGTCTTCAAGAAGGGAGATAAATCATGCTGTGAAAATTAAGTGATAATGTCTTATCCTTGGTAGGAAAAATCCTGAAACACAATCTCCTGGTTTACCTTCTTCCCGTGACTATGGAAATTATCCAGATACAATGTCTATTTAAATCTCGCGGAGGAACCTTTGACATGTTGTTTGTTCCTGAATTTGTCTGTCAAATTGCAAGAACGACACTGAGCATTTTACATTGTATTCATCTTCCTAAACAAAGCATTTGACTCAGTAAATCAAAGTAGGCAGGCATCTGTTCCATGATATCAAGTGCTACCAAGATATTATAAGACCGAAAAAGAGTAGTGCATCACAGTCACAGATGAAGATATTTGTGGAATTGATTAGAATTGTTTCAATGTTATGGTGGAGATAAAAAGCCAATTAGAAGCTCAAGCATTGAAAATAAATTACAATAACCTTTTGGTACTCAAAATACAGAACACCTTTATTCCCAGTAGAAGTAGGAGCTCCCCATTATTTATGCAACCACAACCAATTCATGAAAAATGGAAGCCTGTTACATCAACATTTGAGGACGCAAATAGTGGAGTAAAGTCAAAAATACACAATTAAAAATCAGAAAAAACAATATGTGTGTGTCTCAGTTTATTCTTTTCATCCTGTGTTCAGTTGTAAAGTTCAACAAATCAAAATTTACAAAATGTTGTAACATGTGGCTACACCGGAACAAAGATCAGAGTGTCTCATATAATGCTGTGGATGTTAATACAAAAAAATGTAGTTGCATGTTGTGGTTCTGTTCGCCGAGCTGGGAATTTGTGTTGTAGATGTTTCGTCCCCTGTCTAGGTGACGTCCTCAGTGCTTGGGAGCCTCCTGTGCAGCGCTTCTGTGATGTTTCCTCTGGCATTTATAGTGATTTGTACCTGCCGCTTCCGGTTGTCAGTTCCAGCTGTCCGCTGTAGTGGCCGGTATATTGGGTCCAGGTCGATGTGCTTATTGATTGAATCTGTGGATGAGTGCCATGCCTCTAGGAATTCCCTGGCTGTTCTGTTTGGCTTGTCCGATAATAGTAGTGTTGTCCCAGTCGAATTCATGTTGCTTGTCATCTGAGTGAATCTGTGGATTCTCAATGTATTCGCCAAAAACGGATATCCCCTCAATTTCATCAACAGGTGCTTAAGGGAAAGACAACGGAATGAGGACATGCCACAACCCAAAGGACTAGCCACACTACCATACATCAAAAACATTTCTGAACTGACAGCCAGACTACTGCGACCACTAGGACTCATAACAGCACACAAACCAACAGCCACTCTCAGACAACAACTCACCAGAACGAAGGACCCGATACCCAGCATCAGCAAAACCAATGTAGTGTACAAAATCCCATGCAAGGACTGCACAAAACACTACATAGGACAAACAGGAAGACGGCTAACGATCTGCATCCATGAACACCAACTAGCCACGAAACGACACGACCAGCTATCCTTAGTAGCCACACACACAGATGACAAGCAACATGAATTCGACTGGGACAACACTACTATTATCGGACAAGCCAAACAGAACAGCCAGGGAATTCCTAGAGGCATGGCACTCATCCACAGATTCAATCAATAAGCACATCGACCTGGACCCAATATACCGGCCACTGCAGCGAACAGCTGGAACTGACAACAGGAAACAGCAGATACAAATCACTATAAATGCCAGAGGAAACATCACAGAAGTGCTTCACAGGAGGCTCCCAAGCACTGAGGACGTCACCTAGACAGGGGACGAAACATCTACAACACAAATTCCCAGCTCGGCGAACAGAACCACAACAACGAGCACCCGAGCTACAAATCTTCTCCCAAACTTTGAAATGTAGTTGCATATTTACTTTGGAGTGGGTAAGAAGAAACCAAACACATCTAATGCATTACATAGCCAGAAATCCTAGTTCAATAATATACATTCAGCGATAGAATCCAAAGGACCTCAGATGAAATCAGGAAGTTATAACCACAAACTAAACAACGAATTAGACAAATTATAATTTTTGAATAAAATCACTTGGGCAAAAGTAATGGAAAGATATCAATTAGCTGCCATAAAGTAAAGTTGAACTAACATTTCAACTTCAGGACTCATTAATACGTTAGTTTCCAGCAGTTTTATTTAACTTTGTTTTAATTATACACACCAGCGTGCATTCTTATACAGTTTTATACAAATGACAAATTATTTCAATACATCCATAACAGCAAGATTTAGGTTTATTGCTTATCTGACTCATGAGAAAGAAAGAACGAAAGAACGAAAAGAAAGAAAGAAAGAGATGAAAGATTTCATGTATGCAAAGTCACACTGCTTGAACTTTATGCCAAGTGCAGCATAAATCAAACCATGAACTCTTTTCAACAATGCCCGAATGATCTACACATTTTTCAATGACACTTTATTTTAATAGCCTCCCCATATCTTTTCGGCATTTAAAGAATTCCAGCAACAATACTTCTAATAAGCTATTTTCCTCAAAAACATGACCATGCGAAGCTCAAGTCAAAACAGCATTTTCATATTCAAATTTCAAAATCAGAGAAAATTTTGAAGAAAAATGTCATTTTCCACTCTTAGGGCAAGACAGAGATCTGGTAACATAATGGCACTGGTCCACAGGAGAAAAGATATAGTCAGAGGAGAAACATTATTTGGCAGGCCCACACCTCCATTTCAAACAGTCTACATCTTAGTATCCAGTGACCTTTACATGAAATCATCAGAGTCATAGCCACAATCCTAAATGAAGGAAAAAATGAATTAGACAAATGATTACTTTGTACAAACAAACAGCAAGAGGTAGGTGGAATTTTCTACTTTAATGGCTGCTCCATATTCAAATGTTACAAATTGAAGAGTGAAACAAAAGAAAGTCAGCATCACAAAAAAAATTAGGAAATATTTTTTGATTGCAGACTATACTAAAAGTAGAACATACTAGGAATTAGCACTTCCAAATCGCTGCACAATTGGACTTAAACAAATCCAAAAGTCTAGAATTAATAACTGCAGTATCACATCAATATTGGCCTCTACAGCTGGTGCCCTGTATTGTAAAAGTGGTGAGTATTTATATCTCACCTTTGGTCATCAGTCATGCCTCAGTGGTAATCCCCTCCTCTAAGTCAGAAGGTCATAGGTTCATATCCCACTTAAAAGCCCTGAATGTAAAAATAGAAGCTGACACCTTCAGTGCTACTTTCAGACAAGGTTCAAAATTAAATGTGCCCTCTCAAACTGACACAATAGACCTAACATTACTATCAAAGAACAGTTCTCATATCCTGGTTGATATTCATCCCTCAATGAGTGCCAGCAAAATAGATTAGCTGATCATTAACATTTTGCTATTTGTGAGATTTTGATGTATTCAAGGTTATAATCACACTTCCCACATTTGAAGGGGGCTACACTTATAAGTCCCTATAAAGGCATTTTGCAATTTCAAATATTTTCTTTAAGCCAGGTATATAATTTTGCCTCTTGGGCCTTCTCTGTCATTAAATAATGTTTGATCTAATTGTAGTTTACTAGTATGTCTTCTTTATCCCTCATTTCTATTAAAAATCTACTTAACTCAGTCCTGAATCAGTGACTGAACAGGCAGTGCACTCTGGGGAAGAGAATTATAGACCAATGATTCTCAGAAATAAAAGCTCATCTTAGTCTTAAATGGGAGATTATTTAGTTTTAAATTGCCCCTCCTAGTTCTAGACTCTACAAAAAGGGAAACATCTTCTCAGAGCTCATCCAGTCAGGTTAATTTGGATCGTGTTTATTGCAATAAGATTAGATTAGCTTACTTAGTGTGGAAACAGCCATTTGGCCCAACAAGTCCACAATGACCCGCCGAAGCGCAACCCACCCAGTCCCAATCCCCTACATTTACCCCTTCTACTAACACTACGGGCAATTTAGCATGGCCAATTCACCTAACCCGCACATTTTTGAACTGTGGGAGGAAACCCACGCAGACACGGGGAAAATGTGCAAACTCCACACAGTCGTCTGAGGCGGGAAATGAACCCGGGTCTTTGGCGCTGCGAGGCAGCAGTGCTGCCCACTGTGCCACCATGCTGCCCATCTCATTCTTCTAAACTCCAACAGCTACAGGCTAAACCTATCCAACCTTTCGTCAATTCCTTTATCCCAGGAATGATCAAAACAGCCCTCTCCCATCTGCTTCCAATGCAATTCTCTTTTCACTAGTGAGGACAGTAAAACTACCACACAATCCAAGGCATTGTAAGACTGTATCAACACTTACTATTTTGAAGCTTTGTGCCCCTTGCAATAAACACTAACATTTCATTAGCCTTCCTAAGCACTTGCTGTATCTACATATTAATATAGTCTTGCCACATTAGTTACAATCAGATGTCTATTGCAGATATTTCTTCCCGATCGAACAATATACTGTTTTTCCTATTTTACCTACCAAAACAGGCAAGTTTACATTTTCCCAAATTATTCTCTAACTACCATAGTTTTGCCCGCTAACGTAACTGGTCTAAATCCTTTTGGAAACACTGCACTTATTCACTACAACTTACTTTCCTCCCTATCTTTGTGTCATCAGGGAATTTGGCTACCATACATATAGTTCGTTCATCCAAGTAACTAATTTAGATTGCATATCAAGAGCCCAGCACTGACCAGTGCTCCTCTTATTACAGATCACCAATCCAAAAATGACCCCTTCTATGACCTGTAACCAATAGCCTATCCATGCTAATGTTATTTCCTACACCACAAGCTCTTACTTGGTGAAGTAACCTTTGAAGTGGCATGTTATTGAATGCCTTTTGGAAATTCATGCACAAAACCTTTGTTACCCTCGTTTGTTACTTCCTCTAACAATAAATTACTCAAATGATTTTCTTTTCACAAAACCATTTGTCTGCCTGTCTGTATTACGATTTTCTAATTATCCCGTAGTAATGCAAAACTCTATTTTTAATGCATTTACCCCAAGACACCGTACAACTGATCTGTTGTTTCTGGCTTTTCATTTCCCACCTTTAGTGCAGATGCATTACATTACATTAGCAACGTTAATCCTCTGGATGCTTTGTAGAACTGAGGAAATTTTGGAAGCTAACAAAAATTGCATCGAGACCATAGGAGAGTAGCCAGCAGAACCTGGCACTTGTTGGCTTTTTGTTCTAACAGTTTCTTAATGACTCTTCCTTAATTGTTTCAAGTTCCACCTTCCCTTTTACCCCTTAATATTCAAATATTCTTGGGATGCTTCTTGCACAAAATATATGTTTACTGATTCTGCCACTTCCTAGTTTCCCAGTAATTCCAAATCTTACCCTTGATGGCAATGTATAACTGTAGTAACACTTCCCAACTTGAGCTATTTGGACCTCCTTGTTTAATCTGCAAATTGGTGATATAGGCAGTTTCAATATAATTCATTAAAATAAAAAAAAAATCCTAATGGTTCAAATCAGAAAATCTAGCATCTAATGTACCAAATAGCAGAGATTTTATCCCAGCTTAGTGCAAGCAAGATGCTACCTACAGCCTAGTGACTGAAATATATGTTTTAATGTTTTATTTCCTTGTATTTAAATACTGTACTTTATACAGCGTTTTGGTTTTTGGCAGGCAAAGACTTAACTGCTGGTATATGGAAGTATCGTGGAAAAATTGTGAAGGGATGATTAACAAATTTATGAAATTAAATATTTATGCACCATATCACCCATTAGTGTACATATTTGCTTACCTACAGTTATCATAGAATACAACGTAACTGGGTGAAACCTCTGTGTACAATCATTCTAAAATGTTTAAATTTGTTAGTTTTGAGCTCAAGCATGATACTAATTAACATTTGCCCCGATAGAATGTACCACACCGTCAAAGCTTGCCTAATGTCATGTACAAAACCTCACGTGACAAATTACACATTTGATTCTTGAGGTTTAAACTAATATTGGTCACATTGTGCCAATCACTATCTAATAATCAGCTAATACTTTCCTCTAGAATGAACATTTTCTGCCAAGAGTGATTACTTATTTTAACCAGAAATTACTTCATATGACAATATGTGGTTTTCTGGATCTGAACAGTTCTGCTTTCCCGCAGGTTGTGGTGCAGAAGTTGGCCAGGTCACCAGAGAGATCATACTCTCCACAGAGAGAGGGAGGAAAATAACCATGTTCTTAAAAAACTGAATTGTGCTAAAATAATAAATTTCAAACTCTATTCAAAATGAAGCTATTCATTTAGCTTGCTGTTTGGTTAGCAGCATTTTTCATCAACTCTACAGCTGAGATTTAATTTAAGAGTTACAGTATTCATTATTATTACTTTTGTGATTAGATTAGATTAGATTGCCTAGTGTGGAAACAGGCCCTTCGACCCTCCAAAGAGTAACCCACCCAGACCCATTTCCCTCAGACTAGTGCACCTAGCACTATGGACAATTTAGCATGGCCAATTCACCTGACCTGCACATCTTTGGACTGTGGAAGAAAACCGGAGCACCTGGAGGAAACCCACGCAGACATGGGGAGAATGTGCAAACTCCACACAGACAGTCGCCTGAGGCCGGAATTGAACTTGAGATCCTGGTGCTGTGAGGCAGCAATGCTAACCACTGAGCCACCATGCTGCCCAATGATGGAAACATTTGGAGAAATCAAACATTTATATTGTTGGAATCTTATCCAATTGACTCTAATTATAAAAATTATATTTGCCATTTGTGATTTCACTATTCACAAGGATTTCTGGGTACATATTCCTTGTGAATGGTGGGACTTTACTGTACAATAAATGAAAAATACCAGACCCCCACAGTAAAGGTCTTTCTGAAGGGTACTGTTCAATTGTGCAGGTTCACAGAAGCAAAATGAAAGAGCAGAGCAATTCAAACCAATCCCAGCATCAATCTGTGTCTGAGCTGTCTCAAGAGAAAAGGTCACATGTGACTGTAAAGTGTCAGTTGTTTGTTACTTAATAAATCCTCCTAATTTGTAACACCAGAAATGCTACCTGCAAACCATTTGTTTTGTCAAGAACCCAAATAGAGGTTTAAGTAATTTACAGAATAGTGAACCATGGACTAGCAGTGGAAAGTCAGCTGGGAGTCCTGTATGCTTTCTTGGAGGATTGCTGAATGGTACATGAATCCATGCAGATGTGTGTTGCGCGAGAATAGGAGTGTGTGTCATGGTCAAGGAGTTCAACAGTATTACGGTCCAGATTTAAGGGAAGCATAGCCATTGGGAAGAAGCACCAGATGTCTTATGTCTACTGAAGTGCAACCCAGTATTAGTCAAAGTCTTCAGAAAAGGATAGGAAAAAAAGTTTTTTTTAAAAAAGTGTTAATTTGGTCAGAATATGCAGTGAGCAATAATTAAATATGACTAAGGACAGGGTGACTGGCAATGCAGTCAATTGTAATTAAATATCTTACCTGATTGCTGCTCATATTTTCAGACTTCATAAGTGAAGAATAGCACCTAAGGAATTGGTTAAACAAACAGGTTAAACAAAGGTAAAAACCAAAAGAACTGCGAATGCTGTAAATCAAAGAAAAACAGAAATTGCTGGAAAAGCTCAGCAGGTCAGGCAGCACCCGTGGAGCAAACTCAAAGTTAACGCTGCAGAAAGATTGACCCTTCCTCAAACTGTTCTGAGGAAGGGTTACTTGCCCAGAAACGTTAACACTGATTTCTTTCCAGAGATGCTGGCTGACTTGCTGAGCTTTTCCAGCAATTTGTTTGCTTTTGAAGCAGTTATTGTCACAACTCTTAAATTCAGGTTTTGTTCCAGCTCATTTCCCACAATTACAGAGTCATAGAAATGTGCAGCATGGAAACAGACCCTTCGGACCAACTTGTCTGTGCCCACCAGATATCCTAAATAAATCTAGTTAATTTGCCAGCATTTGGCCGATTTCACTCTAAACCCTTCCTATTTATATACCCATCCAATGCCTTTTAAGATTGTAATTGCACCAGCCTCCACCACCGCCTCTGGCAACTCATTCCATACATGCACCATCCTGTGTGAAAAAGTTGCCCCTTAGGTCTCTTTTACATCTTTCCCCTCTCACCTTAAACCTATGCCTTTTAGCTTTGGACTCCCTCACCCTGGGGAAAAAAAAAGACCTTGACTATACATGCTGTCGATGATTTTATAAACTTCCATAAGATCACCCCTCAGCCCTAGCCTATTCAGCCTGTCCTTATAGCTCAAACCCACCAACCCTGGCAACATTCTTGTAAATCTTTTCTGAATCAAAAAGTCCATCATAAATATAATGACCCTGAATGCAGTTCTCACTGAACTGACAATTACCTTTACTCTAGTTCATCCCCAGGTAGTTCAAGCTATCCATTTTAGTACCTTACTTTTTAGACTGCCTACAAACCTGCTTTCATGTCAACCATTTAGCTGACTTGCAATATAGATAACTGCATTATTTCCATTTCTGTTTCTCAACTTAAATTTATTTGGATTCAGAACAAGTCCATAGAACAGTATTACACCCTAAAATCCTTTACATTATCAGCCCACACAAATTTCCCTTTTACAACAATCATGAAAATGTTGCATATCCAAAGAGAATACAGATGTTGTAATTGCACATCATTTCCTTCCACAGTTATTACCTCTAACTCTAATTTTGAACTGATTGTGAATACTTTCACATACATATCACAATCCTGATTTTTAACTCCTCCTATCTCTTCTTTCCTCACCTTTTTTCTCTTTTCCACCTGGTTATCTCTCCACATCAGTTTAGACTCCAACCAACTTGTTATTCTCCCAGTAAGGATACTGTCGCAAACTCTTTTCCCAGGAGATACCAGTTAACACCATTTTGCTTCTTTAGCCTAGACACAAGAAATAGGAGTAGATCATACACAGTCTGTTGAGCCTGCCCTCCATTTCAACGTAATCATCGATGATCTTAAACTTCCTGTCCACTCCCTAAGGCACTAGAATCCATCTATCCCAGCCTTAATTGATTCCACAATGGAAATTCCATAACTATCTTGGGTGGAGAATCCCAAAGATTCACAACACAAAGTGATGAAATTTCACCTCATCTCAGTCCTAAGTGAGCCCTCATCCTGAAATTGTGCCCCAGCATCTTTGATACCTTGACCAGCAGAAACAATCTCTCAGCATCTACCTTTACAATGCCCTGCAAACACAAGTGCATTTGAAGTAGGTCATCAAAATGTTAAGTTAATTCACACAATAACTTATGTAATTGAATGAAATAGATTGCTCCTCTGGAATCACAATAACTTACATATTGAGCCTTTAATATAATAAGACATTCCACGGTGTATCACAAGGGTACACATTATAAAGCAAGAAATTTGGAAACATTAAGGCAGATACCAAGGTTTAAGGAACTTCTTTAAGATGGAAGTAGGAATACAGAGGCAGAAATAAAATTTAGAGTGAACTCCAAAGTTTAGAGCCATGAAAATACAGTTAACAATTATGAAGCGGTTTGAAAAGAAAAGAGATGCTCAAGAAGCTAAAGTTCTGTAACTGTTAGTCAAGGAATAAGGCATTAGATAAATGAAAATTGATGCAACTAAGATCACAGTTTTTAGATGCCCACAGGTATCTAAATGTTAGTCAGTGCGAGGTCCCCTAGGAGAGGGCTGGAAAAACAAATCTACAAGATGCTTCAGCAGATGAGCCGAGTTAGGGGCAAAGCCAGGGTACATTAAGGTAGCTGAGATAGAGATCTAAATAATGGTTTAAACATATAACATGTAAAGTTCATCTTGGGGTCACATCTCACACCCAGGTTGCAGTCAGTCTGTCTTAGCCTCAGTTTTCACAGATAGGGCAAGAGGTGACTAAGGAACCAAAGACAATAGCTTCCCAAAACTTAAGCTGAAACTTCTGTTCATTCACTACTAGAGATCAGATTAACATTCTGATAACTTCGAGATAGCAGAAAAATGGTGGAGAAATAGATTTGGGTATTGTCAGTTTACATGTGAAACTGAATGCTGCATTTTTAGGTGATATCACCAAGGGACAGCAAATAGATGGAATGTTGGAGGCGGGCAATGACTAAGAGAACATCAGATTTGAAAAACATTGTGCAGAAGACGACATTGCAGAGGAGTCTTTCTCTTGAAAATGACACCGATAAGTATGGAAAGAGTGTAGTCCCATTCAACTAAGTAATAGTCAAGAGGCATTGGATGAAGATAGGTTATACAATCTAGAAAAGAGAACTTGTCTTACTTCTAAGTAGTTTTAGGCATAATACTTTAAAACAACATATTTTAGGTAAAGTAAATAGAGAAATGTGCATTCTCCCACTATGCCGATACAAACCTAAGTTCCTCAGTTTCTTTTCGCTTCTTCATCTCCTCTTTTTCTCTTCGCTTCATCTCTTGAATCTGTGCTTTTCTTTCATTCTGCTCCTCTCTGTTCCTGGATTCCTTTTCTGCTGCCAAATCTGGGAATCGCTCATCTTTAGTTTTCTCCAACCGGTTTAAAATTTCATTAATTTTTTTCTCCACTGTAATTACCTTCACCTATATTTAAATTGTGTAAACAATGACTAAAAAACGTAACTCATCTGAGGACAGCTGCATGCAACTTTTTGCTATTAATCTTGGTCTATATAGTTGTAATAGGTGAATCTTTAACTCATCTGCATAAAGACAAAATGCACTTTTAATATAATTCAACATTTATTCTCACACATTTTGGTTTTAACTACTCAACACAAATTGTTGATAGTTCCAAATTCCTAGTTTCAGAATTCGAGATCTCACATGTTGACAAAAGAAAGAATTATAAATGAAAATCCATATTCCCAATTAACAGTTCTCTGGTGTGCTCACAAAATGGAGTAGTCAAATGGGCAATTATTTCAAGTTCACAGTAATTCCAGATCAAGTTGTGATGCTTACGTCTTTTTGTCGGTGAAATCCTATTTGACCCACATCCATGTCACCAGTCTTCTTCAGATTAGACCATGGAGTGTACACAACATTTATGTTGTTCATTTTGCATCCTAGTAAATAGAAACAATGAAATCATTATAGGTATATGTAATTTTATTATTACAAACAATACATTACTCTTAATATTTTGGACAAGATAGTGGCAAGCCTGATTTTTAACAAGTGCAACAATTCATAACAAAATGAACAAGGGAGGAACTAGGCAGTTGAGGCACATTAAAAGCGGGACATTATCAGCTTTAATAACTTTTCCCACATAATCAGAAGTAAATTCAATACAATAGGATATTTGGCTCAGCCTGCTTTGGCTTTTATCCAAAATGCATATAGAGTTATTATGTGTAAGTGTCCAGCCTATTTCAATGTTCTTTCAATTATTTAACTGGATCAATTCTACAACTTGATATGGTCTTATCTCTGAAGGAAAGGAAAGGTTGATAAAGATAATGCAATTGATGTGCATATCAACTTCTAAAAGACGCTTAATAAAGTTCAAGTGTTATGATCCCAGCTATTATACTGAAGTCAGAGTTGCAGAATGAAATCTGGTTTGGTATATATGTATACTTTTTTAAAAATTTGGTTAATGTGGTGGTCAGGGTTTAAAAATATAGCCATGAGTTTTCAGAGTTTCTTTAACAGAACAAAGACAAAAAGCTATTTAAATATAAAAGTAGTTTCAAATATTTTAAGCATGCAGCAAAACACAGTCTTACCCGACTTCCTGATACTATCCATTAAAGACTCAAATAATGAAAAAACTCCAAATCAAATCTTTATAATTTCAACGTTTTCGCACATCTACTGTGAACTATGAAATCTACTCTCTCAGCAGATTATCTTCAGATTTCTAACCAAACACTCCTGCTTTGGAAGTTTTACAGTATATTGAGCTTTCCCTGAACTGATGTGTACTCTTTTATAGGAGAGAAACTATTTTTGCTTCTATCGGATCAGCCAGGTCTCTTCTGATTTACATAAATGCTTTCAGTCTCTAGGTTATCTAACCTAAAATCAATCCTCAGTTATCCTGAGCCAAAAACAATCCAATAGTCTTCATTGTTTAACTCCTTGCCATAAACCACCACAGTAAAAACATTGCTATTAAACTCCAGGGGCCTCCTGCTCTTTAACACATACTGGATTAAGTCACTATTGTGAAAGGAGTGCCTGAGCTAGTTACTTTTTAAACTCTTTAGGAAATGAGCCAACTCCCATTTGCCACTATTCTAAATCCAAACTCAAACAATACATATAAAGGTCTTTCATCACACTACATTAAAAAAAATTGTAAGATAATGCAATTTCTTGGTGTGGGTACAAAAAGGGCATCATGTCATTGTTCCCAGAGAACAAAATTTGAAAATACAGTAAACAGTCAGAGATTTAGGAGAACAGAATGATGAAATGTACAGAAACTTGACAAATTAAATCCAATGTGGAGAAATGTTAATTATTGCATTAAGGAAGGATTCAATATAAATTAAATATGAAGAATTAGAGAAACTAGGCAGTTCACAAACAAGTGTCAAGGCTAGGAGATGAGCTTTATTTAACAAGCTTATGGGATGCTAGGCTTTATAAGTACTTGCATATGTACAAAGATAAGTTATGTTAATCTTTATAAATCACATATTATCCTTAGCAGAGGACTACATCCAATTTTGGGGCACCACAATTTAGCAAGAAGTCAAGTTCATTGGTAAGCACATGGAAGAATGCTTGAAGAGCTGGGAGGCTTTTGACAGAACTGAGCAAGGGGAGAGTAAATCGGAACAAGAGTGTTGAAAACTATGATAGGGCAAATGAAGAGGAATTGTTTGCACCAACAAGAGACCTGATAGCCAGGACAGCAAAAGAGAGAGTGTTTAGTGGATAGGATGGACAAATTAAAGCTCCTCCAAACTGGATTGCATTGCTGAAAAGGGTAGTGAAGGCAGACTCAAAAGTAAGTTACAAAGGGAATTAGACAGATACTGTACTTGGAGAAAGGTATTCAAGGGCCACAGGGAGAAAGGACAGAACTCAGATAGCTCTTTCAAGTGGTCACCTTCTGGATATGTGATTGATTTTGACAATTCTACTAGTGCTTTCCCCATGAACAATTATCATGCGCTGACAAAAATGTGCATAAAATCTAGTATCTTTGCTCTTTTGTTCTAAAATCTTGCTTCAATAGTTGGTTTTATTCTATGTTTTTTCATTTTCAAAGTTGTATGAAAATTGGTCTATGTTATAATTACCTTGTATGCTATTGGCTTTTACTAGCTGAGCACAGTCAATTAGTACTTCCTTGGGGATGCTGTCAATTGCCTGCCCCTAGGACAAAAAAAGATATATATTAACATGCATTTCTTTATATACTTCAAGACATTTTAATTAAAATTCAATGCCTGATTAAGTAATCGCATGCTTTTGCTAAAGACACTTTTCACTGTTAATGATCTATTGCAACTAACCAGTTCAGCTAAACAATGAGTTCAACCTGTTGAAGAAATGGACCCAGCAACAAATACAGGTTTATCTCAATTAAAGCACAATGCAATTAATTATTTACAAAACTCTTATAAATAATTGTTTATATTTCTGCAGCAGTCTTTTTTTTTAAAATGTTCTTCAACTCTATCCCACCCTCATCGTAAAGCATCTGTTCATGAGATACCATACACATTCGTTACCTTTCAGTATCTTACCCAGTCATGAGAGTGCAAAAAGTGAATGTCAATATCAAAAACATAACAGCCTCTGCAATGGAGCCTGACTTCACTTTTGCACAAAAGCCACACAAATGGCTTAGAAATCATGGATCACTGGGTAACACACAGACTTTTCCATTCCGTAGCTCAAAAACCAATCTCACTCTCCAATACGCATCAAACCTGGCTAAGATCAAATACTTCAGTACAGAGCAGACTTCAAGCATGTAACACTCTAGCCCACCTGCGTCAGTAGCCCATTATTCCATCCTCCCAAGATTAGTTTTTAAAACACATGAAACAGAAGTTGTATCAAAAGAAACAACTTCTATTTCATATATGGAACTGATCATTAGTTATTTGCACGTGACAAATATTCAAGTAATCAGGTCACTTGTTTAAGGGACATGGTGAAATTAAATTCTCAGATTACCATAAATCCTGCCTGAAAATTGACAGTATTGCAATACACAGATGGCAATTTTAAAAAAATTGATAAAGCCACTTTCTTAAAAAGGGAAAGGGATCCTGTACATCTTACCTTGTACAGTCGGAGGTACACATGGGCTGAAGACAATTTATCCACGTGAAACCTAAAACCAAGAGAACAATTCTATACATACTAGTGATGACAAAAAACAATGCATTATACGAATCAGACTGCAACACCATCTGCTCATCACTAATTGCAACAAAAAGAATTAGCAGCATTACAAAAATATTGTAATAAGAATGCTTGAAATTTGGATAGAACAAGCAGACAAATAACTAATGATATATATTAACATACCAAACATCTTCTGGCCATCCATACTTTATTAGGTCTTCATCTACATTTAAAAAAAACAAACAAGTTGCACAATGCCAATTTGTTAGCCAGCTGGATGATTTCATTCAAAACATCAAATACTATTTGATTATCTTTAAAAGACACATTGAATTGCTAATTCCTGTTAGATACTATTTAGAGATTCATCTGCGTGTAAATTATTCATAACCCTCCACTTCGGTCATGAAGCAATAAAGAAATTCTTCTTTTATCCTAGGTAAAAGACTAGAAAAGGATATTGCAAACAGTAACTGAAATTATAATCGTAACAATCCCTCCCTGCAGAATGTCCTCAGCTTTCAAGCAAAGCACAGCTGATTATTATTTCATCAAAGCCAATAATAGCGCAATGAGCCAAATGTCAAAGGAATTCTATCCTTATACAGCCAATTTAATCATGTCAGTTTTTTATGTCAATTACACCAATTTCTCTGGCACAAAAACTCTTCATAGCAATAAGCTGAACAGTTAGTTAATGATACTAAAGGAAAGCATGGCAACTTGTGCTGATTAATAAAGTCGATTGTAGGCAAAAATGGACACGCTAACTGAAGACATTACCTTCCAGTGCTACTATGAAGAAATGCCCAAAATCCAATGAAATGAGGCAATAAGTGATGAATGAATTAAAGGTTAACTCTGTTTGAAATGTTTGTATAAAAATGGGAACTAGTGAATTAATTGGGGATCAGCTTTATGAAATGTGGCTAACTGAAATAAAGCATTGACATAAAAGTGTGATCTTAAATTCTGATTAAATAGTTATCTTCTGAAATATAATAGACAGAGCACAAAAAAACCTCAATCAAGACAGACTACAGCCCTTCTGCCATAGCAGTTATAACAAGCATACTTCTCCAAGACATTCATCTAATTTGACAAGAATAACTAAGCTAATTGCATTTGTTGTCTTATTGGCAAAATATTCCTAGTCCTGATCAGTTTAGTGATTTAACATTTTTTATAATTTGGGTGGGATTTCCTTGCTCTCACTCATACCAAATATCGTTTATTAAAATTATACAAAACTGATAGTTTCTTCTGAGATCACTTGAAACCAGCATCTGTAAATCCTTCATCAGATTAGTGAAAAGGAAATACTTACTTTCATATTTATCCTTTCCCATATAGATTGTATATGGTGAAGAAATCACTGCAATAAAATAGAAGTACTTCAATTTGATAATTATATTGTTGTATCAAAAGTGAAAAATAGGAAAGCAATGTAAAAAGCAGCTAGATTTATAAATTCCAAAACTTCACATTTCACGTCACAACCTTGTGAGTTTATCATTCTAATGATTTCTCACCACTAATTATACATTATATTTAGATTTAGAGAACATTATTTCATTAAGTTCTGATTTCATTTTCTCCACTAATATTTGTCTTATCAGTAGGAGGTCACATTTCCTTGATCAACAGAGCAACAATAGTTGAAAGAGGGGCTATATAAAAATTTAAAATAGAATTTAATTATTTTAATTCTGTCCCAAACGGCTGAAAGTCTTCCCGCTGTGGCTGCAATAAAGACTAGATCATTTTTAGTGACACCAGTTGAGGACATGGAAAGAAAACTCCCATGCTCTTTGAAATGGTGCCATTATCTTTTCCATCTATCGAAGGGGGCAGACATGGTTTAGCAACTTTGCTGAAAGGCAACATCATTGACAATTCAGAACGTTCTTAATACTGTAATGGAGTGTCAGCCTAGGTCTTGTGCTAGAGTTTCTAGAGACAGTTACACAAAATCTGACTCAGACAGATGGAACAATGTCGCAGCATGTTATAAGTAGTTCACAATTAAGAATTTTTTTTGTAATTATGCTATCCAACATGTACGCGTCTTTTAAGAATTATAACTTGAATTTAAAGTGACTTTGACAATAGATGTTTTACAGAAGCATAAAGCAAACAAAATTTTACATTGAACTGTAGAAGGAGATGTTAGGACAGATTATCAAAAGCGTTGTCACAAAGGTAGGTTTTAAACAGCAACTCAAATGAGGAAAGAAAGGTAGAAGCAAAGAGGTCTAAATTAGGATTTCTAGAATGTAGAATCGTGGCAGTTAAACTCTGCTACCAACAATAAAGCAATTAAAATCAAGGATGTTTAAAAGGCAAGAACTGGAATGTTGTAGGACATTACAGAACTAGAGCGGGGAGCAACATCCTGGTAATACTACTGCTCGATAATTAATCCAGAAATTGAGCTAATATTCTGGATACCTACATTTGAATTCCACCACTGCACATTGTCAAATTTGACAAAAAAAATTGAATGAATCTACTGATGACCATGGGACAATTGCTGATTATCAAAAAAAATCCATTTGACTAATATCTTTCGGGGAAAGACATCTGTCACTCTCACCTGGTGCGGCCTGCATACAACTTTGCAGTCACAGTAATGTGGCTGACTCTCAACTGGCCTCTGAAATGACCTAGCAAACCACTCAGTTGTATCAATCGCTTTGAAGTCTGTAAGCTATGAAATAGGCAGAGACCTGGCATTGACCTAGGCACCAGAAAAAATATCAGAATCAGTCCTGTTATTCCTGCAAAGTCCTCCATACTAACATCTGAGGGTTGATGCCAAAATTGGGAGAGCTGTCTCTCCGTCTAGTCAAGCAACAGTGTGACAGTCATACTCACAGAAAGATACCCGACAGTCAATGCCCCAGCCAGTGCCATCTCCATCCCTGGCTATTGTCCTGTCCCATTGGAAGAGTGACCACAACACAGTCCGTGTGGAGATGAAGTTCCCTTCATATTGAGAATAACCTCCATCATGTTGAGTTGGACCATCATTGTACTAAATGGGACAGATTTTGAACAGATCTAGGAACTCAACACTAGGCATCCATGAGGCACTGTGAACCATCAATGAATTGTTTTCCAGCACTATCTGCAACCTAATGGCTAGTATAGCCTCCACTCAACCCTGGTTCAATGGGGGGGGGGGGGGGAATACAGAAGGGCATGCGAGGAAAAGCAGCAGGCATTCCTGAAAAATGTCAACCTGATGAAGCTATCAAAAAGGACTATTTGCATGCCAAACAGCAGAAGCAGCAAATGATAGACAGAGCTAAGATTGCACAAGCAACAGATCAGATTGGAGCTCTGCTACATCTAATTGCGGAGGACAATTAAAGAACTCAGTGAAGGAGGCAGCTCCACAAATATCCCCATTCTCAATGACGGAAGAGACCAACACGTCAATGCAAAAGATAAGGCACGTGATATCAAGAAATGGTTGGAGGGACTGGCTATGCAAAGGCTATAGGCTCTGACAACATTCCAGCAATAATATCGAGGATTGGGCTCCAGAACTTGTCACTCCCCGAGCCAACCTCTTCCGGTACAGTTACAATGCTGGCATCTATCCAATAATGTAGTAAATTGCCCAGGTATACAAAAAGCAGGACAAATCCAACCCAACCAATTACTGCCCCATCAGTCTACTCTCAATCATTAGTAAGGTGATGGAAGGTTTCATCGACACTTATGAAGCAGCACCTGCCCAGCACTAACATGACCAGTTCGGGTTCTGCCAGGGCAAACAGTTCTTGATTTCATTACAGCCTTGGCTCAAACACAGATAAACGCACCTAATTCAAGAGGTGAGCTTAGAATGACACCCCTTGACATCAAGACTGCATTTGACCAAGGAGCTAGAGCAAAACAGGAATCAATGGGTATCGGGGGCAAGCTCTCTACTGGAGTCATACCTGGTGTGGAGGAACTTGGTTTCTGTTGTTGGGGTGTCAGTACCCTCAAGGTAGTGTCCATGGCCCAACCATCTTCAGCTACTTAGTCAGTGACCTTTCCTCCATAAGAAAAGGAGTGAGGATGTTCGTGGATGTTTGAACAATTTTCAGCACCATTCATGATTCCTCAGGTAACGAAGTAGTTCATGTTCAAATGCAGTAAGATCCAGACAATATCCAGGTTTGGGTTGACAAGCAGAAAGTAACATTCATACAACACAAATGCCAGGCAATGTTTTCTACAGATGCTCAATTTGACCATCTCTCCTTGACATTTAATGGCACAACCACCACTGAATCACCGATTATCAATGTCTTGGGGTTACCATTGACCAGAAATGCAACTGGCCTTACCATATAAATACAGTGGGTCTAGAAGGTTAGGTCAGTGGCTAGGAATACTGCAATGAGTAATTCACCACCACCCCCAAAGCCTGTCCACTATCTACAAGTCAAGCATGTGGTGGAATGCTCCCCACTCCTTCCACCACTAATGCTCAGTACCAGTGTGTACAATCTACAAGATAGAAGGCAGAAAGTCACCAAAGGTCCTTAGGTAGCACATTCCAAACTCTCAAATGTAAAGGAAGCACTCCCACAACAGAAGGGCAAGGACAGCAGATAAACGGGAACACCAACACCTGAAAGTTCCCCACCCAACCATTCCCCGTCCTGACTTGGAAATACATTTCCCTTCCTTCACTGTCACAGGGTCAAAACCCTGGAAATTCCCTCCCTAGTGACACTGAGTTTATCTACAGAAGGTTGACTACAGCATTTCAAGGCAGGAGCTCACCACCATCTTCTTTTTGAAAAGCAACTAGGGACAGGAATGTCCAAACTGAGCATAAACAAAAATTTCTTGGGGGGGGATTTGAAAACTTCGTTGAGAGTTTTAAAAATCCAGGTGTTGCTCACCTGGAAACTAATGTTGTCAGGGAGCACAGAAGAATGGATTAGCAGGACCTGATGAAAGTTAAGATGTGGTGGTATGGTTGACTGTGAAGAGTAGAAATCAAGAAGCTGGCCAAGAATGTACTGGAAATATTAAGTCTAGAGCATAACAAAAGTACAGCTGGAAGTTTCGGCAGTTCATGAACCAACACAGGGCTCGAGTTGAGCAATGTTATAAAGCTGGATATGGGTGGTTTTACTGATATGTGGTTAGAAGCTCAGCTTGAGCTCAAGTGATACCAAGTTCTCGAACAGTCCAATTAATCTTCAGTTGTCAGGAAGGAGAGGGTGAGTAGTGACAAAATGAAGTTTGTGTTGGGAACCTGAAGACAAAGACTCGGTTGAATGCTTAGCTCGAGGAAATTCCTGCTCACCCAGTACTTTCAGTTCAGCAAAGGGCCAAATACTGTCTGCCTCCTTATTAATATAGTAGCAAGGGTCTATAATTAAAAACTACCAGCTGAATTTCCTAATTTCTGATATGTCCAGTGGCTATTGCAAACTGCTTGTCTGTAGATTTAAGCTGAGGCATTTGGTATTAGTGTAACAGTAGTCACTACTAAGAAGCTATCATATAGAACAGAGAGAGATGGTTACTTGTATAAGGAATTTAACAGTATGCACCTCCACCTCCCAGCTGGTACGCAACTAAATAACAAATACAGCGGTCAGCAGGTTATTACAATACAAATTGAACCACGCAAGTAATTTAACACAACAAATACGATGAGATGGAATCTGGCTCCTAGTAAGTGTATCTCAAGTGCCAAAATTGTTGGATGGGAAGTGAGAGATCCTGCATTGCAGAGGCAGAGTTTAAAGACAGATTTGCATGTGGTGCCTTATTTGTGAAAAACACAAGCACTTCTAATTTAAGACATATGTGTTGTATCAATTATTTAAAGTGAAATTTATCTGTTTAAAATATCCTCTGCCTCCAAATGTTTGAATTATATTGATTTTAGTTGATACAAAACAGTAAAAGTTTTAAAAAATGAAATCTTGTCCAGCACTTTTTTTTTGCTGGTGTTGTGGAGATTATTTTTAAAATGTTATCAGTCTCTACGAGGATAAGTTTAAAGAAGCTGCCACACTAAGGTGACTCATACATACTGGAGGCAGTGTAAACTTAATTCTTTATCACTTGGGCTTTTAAAATTTATTAGGAGCAAGCAGAGGAGAGAGATGATAAGTTGAGATGAATATTGCAATATCAGAGGATCAGAAAACATTTGGTAGATTGTGCCTAGAAGAAATGCCCTTGATTCTAATTGGCTGTTTAAAACACTATTTGGCTTCAACTATGCGATGCCAAACTTGGATTTGGGCTCAATGATCTACTCGATCAATTGCTTCTATCACATCCAGACACTAAGCATAAACAAGAATAAAAATAGTCAGTAACAAGCTTGAACTTTAATTACAGAGTTCAGAGCTTTCACACTGAAAAATAAAGCAGAGACAGTTTAGAGGTGTTAACTGTGCTACTCCTTCTACCAATTAGATCTATTTCACCAGAGGTAATAATCATTGAAAGAGAACTTTAGTTTTGTTCTAACCAATCCTTAAACACAGCATACTCTTACATGATAACAGAGATGCAATACTATATCTTCTTAATGTTGAAACAGCACTGAAACAATTATTCTGTCACCGATTTGTGCAACTGTGCTTAGAAACCAGCCTAACTTCCATCAGTGTCCCCAACTGCGGATTCACGTCAGAGCCCAAGGACATTCAGCGATCTCTAAAGAAAACCCCCATCCGTTCGATAAAATTTCAGTACTGCACAGCTGCTACAAGTAAAAGGGTCTCTAAAAATGTGACTTCTGCAATGTTGTGTCTCCAGGTCATTAAGCCTTCTAAATTTAAAAATACTTCAGTTGAAATGTTAATGCTTTGTAATTAGGAAAGAAAGGCCAACTTAACAGATCTAGGCCCAAGAAGGGCACAATCCAATTGAGTGAAAGTCTTGGCAACAACTGCAAACCTTATGAGAGAAGTTTCTCAATTTTCTAAGACAGTCTAGGCCACAGGAGGTAAATCATTTTCTACTCCACCATTCTCTGCATTCAAAATATTCATCCTCTGACCTTCGTGCCACTTTCAGCATAATACTGTCACTAGACACATCTTCCCTTCCACTGTCAGTATTCTGCAAGGCCTGTTTTCTCTGCAACAACTTGGTCCACACATCCACTACTCCTAATACTCCTTCCTCTCTATGACATCTCCCTCCTACCCCACATAACTTTCCTTACAAACAGTAAGGTACAACACTTATCATTTCACATCCTCCCTCCTCTCTGCCCAAACGCCCAAGCACACCTCCCAAGTGATGTAGCTTTTCACTTGTACTTCTTTCAACTTAAGTCTATTGTATTTGCTGCTCACAGCCTGGTCTCCTTTGCATTAGCGAGACCAAGCAGATTAAGTGAATGCTTTGACGAATATCTCTGCTCTCTCTAAGATTGATCCTAACCTTTCAATCGTTTGCCATTAAGAAACCACCTTGCTCCCATTTTCTGCTGGACAAGCACATGGACAGCAGTAAATTGAGGGGTGTGTAGGTTAGGTTGACCTTAAGGCTTCCTTCTTTAGAGACCGCAATTTCCCTTCCCACGTGGTTAAAGATGCCCTCCAATGCATCTCGTCCACATCCTGCACCTTCGCCCTCAGACTCCACCCCTCCAACCGTAACAAGGACGGAACGCCCCTGGTGCTCACCTTCCACCCTACCAACCTTCGCATAAACCAAATCATCCACCGACATTTCCGCCACCTCCAAACGGACCCCACCACCAGGAATATATTTCCCTCCCCACCCCTTTCCACCTTCTGCAAAGACCGTTCCCTCCGTGACTACCTGGTCAGGTCCAGGCCCCCCCTACAACCCACCCTCCCATCCTGGCACTTTCCCCTGCCACCGCAGGAACTGTAAAACCTGCACCCACACCTCCTCCCTCACCTCTATCCAAGGCCCTAAAGGAGCCTTCCACATCCATCAAAGTTTTACTTGCACATCCACTCATATCATTTATTGTATCCGTTGCTCCCGATGCGGTCTCCTTGACATTGGGGAGACTAGGCACCTCCTAGCTGAGCGCTTTAGGGAACATCTCTGGGACACCCGCACCAATCAACCACACCGCCCCATGGCCCAACATTTCAACTCCGCCCCCCCACTCTGCCGAGGACATGTAGGTCCTAGGCCTCCTTTACCGCCGCTCCCTCACCACCAGACGCCTGGAGGAAGAACGCTTCATCTTCCGCCTCGGAACACTTCAACCCCAGGGCATCAATGTGGACTTCAACAGTTTCCTCATTTCTCCTTCCCCCACCTCACCCTAGTTCCAAACTTCCAGCTCAGCACTGTCCCCATGACTTGCCGGGACTTGTCCTACCTGCCTATCTCCTTTTCCACCTATCCACTCCACCCTCTCCTCCCTGACCTATCACCTTCATCCCCTCCCCCATTCACCCATTGTACTCTATGCTACTTTCTCCCCACCCCCACCCTCCTCTAGCTTATCTCTCCACGCTTCAGGCTCACTGCCTTTAATCCTGGTGAAGGGCTTTTGCCTGAAACGTTGATTTCTATGCTCCTTGGATGCTGCCTGAACTGCTGTGCTCTTCCAGCACCAGTAATCCAGAATCTGGTTTCCAGCATCTGCAGTCATTGTTTTTACCTCGTTGATCTTAAATTAAGATAAATGTTTTGCACAACATCATGGGCCAAAGGGCCTGTACTGTTCTATGTCTATGTTAACATTTCCACAAGGAACATGCTGCAGTGTTCCAACAAAATTCAATGAAAGAGGGGAACAGCACTTCATTTTTCACTTAGGCACTTTATAGGCTTCAAGACTCAACACTGAGTTTAACAACTTCAAAATATGACCTTTCACAGGTTCTCCTCCATGCTCTCCTGTTCCCAAATCTCTGGAACACATTTGCAATTTACATGCAGAAGGTAGCATAGTAATCTTTCATCACTGATTCCACCATTCTGGATTAGTGGTGCTGGAAGAGCAAGCAGTTCAGGCAGCATCCAAGGAGCAGCAAAATCGAAGTTTCGGGCAAAAGCCCTTCATCAGGAATAAAGCTTCTATCCAAACATGTTCAACTGTGAATAAAGAAACATGTAGTGGAAAACTCACAAATGCTTAATTTCTAGCATCAGTTCTCATTTAGAATACTTTGTGAAACCCAAGCTATCTTTCAAATTATAACATACACAATGCACTAACAGTCAGCTGCCTTACAAGTAACATCTTAGTTCCTCGTAGCTCCTTATGCAAATCATCAGCCAGCTACTTTAGATTACAACAATTATGAAATATTTCCAGGGTAAG
Organism: Chiloscyllium plagiosum; assembly: GCF_037043375.1. Taxonomy (NCBI): domain Eukaryota; kingdom Metazoa; phylum Chordata; class Chondrichthyes; order Orectolobiformes; family Hemiscylliidae; genus Chiloscyllium; species Chiloscyllium plagiosum. Next base: position 86,813,643 of record NW_028270141.1, on the reverse strand, counting down.
ACTGAAATACTTTTTTTAAAAAAGCAGTAAGTGGTCATTCAGCCTCTTGAGTCTGCTCAATTATTCATTAGGATAATTGCCAATTAGTTACCTCAGCTACATCTTTGCTCATTAGTCCAAATTCCAAATGTTCACAGTATTTTGACTGCAGAACTTCTCATCTTACCCCTAAATAGCAAAACATTTTTTCTGTTTAGACTCTCCAGGCAGGGGAATTACCTTCTCAGCAGCTCTCCTGTAAAGTCCCTCCCTTGAAGAATGAAAAGGGAAGAAATGTCATACAAATACATACACAAATAGTGGTTTTAAGTTTGTTTGATTTTCTTCTAGTCGGATTATCTGTATTAATATCTTATCAACAAAGATTAGATTAGGTTCCCTACAGTGCGGAAACAGGCCATTTGGCCCAACAAATCCACATCAATCCTCCAAAAAGTAACTCATCCAGATCCATTTCCCTCTGACTAATGCACTAACACTATAGGCAATTTAGCATGGCCAACTCACCTGACTTGTCACATCTTTGGATTGTGGGAGGAAGTCGAAGCACCCAGAGGAAACCCATGTAGACAGGGAGAGAATGTGCAAACAGATAGGCAATTGCCCAAGGCTAGAATCTAACCTGGGTCCCTGGCGCTATGAGGCAGCAGTGCTAACTACTGAGCCATCGTGCCGCCCAAAATTAAAGTACATAAATGCATGAAGAACAGAACTAGTATATTCTGAATTGATCATTCTAGAGGATTGTCTATGTTTATTGACCAAGCTAAATTTGTTGCCAAAAGGAACTCAGCTATCTGAGGTATGGTGATATAGTTCAACAACTGACAAAAAAAAGGACTGGTTTCAGCATGAAAATACTGGAGACAGCAAACCGTGAGGGGAACACAGAGATGCTTCAGCGTGATTTGGTACGCTCAGTGAGTGATGCGATGCATGGCAGATAGGAGTACATATAGAAAAATGAGAGAGTTGTAACTTTGGTACCAAATCCCAGGAAGGCAAATTATCTGAATGGTGATAGATTGTTTGGTGGTGGTAGAGGACGAGGATGACGAGGACATCCTTATTCACCTGTCGCTGAAAGCGAGCATCCAGGTGGTGGAAAAAAAAAGAAAATTGTACATTGACCCTCATAACAAAAAAGGATTCAAGTAAGCAGCAGGGATATCTTGCAGGATTACAGCGTCTCTGAGACCACACCTGGAATCAAGTGTGCAGTTTTGGTCTCTTTATATGAGGAAGGATGTTCTGTTTATGGAGGGAACGCAACAAATGTTTGCCAGACTGATTCCTGGGATGATAGGACTGATGCATGAAAAGAGATTGGATCTATTCACTGGACTTTACAAGGACGGGGTTGGGAGAGGTCTCATAGAAACCTACATAATATTCTAACAAGACTTCACACAATATGATGATCATAACAGAGGTGATCTAGGCAATAATCCATTAGTTCTTAAAGACTAAGCTATAGCATTGTGAAAATGAAACCTCAAACATAAATAACCTAACGTATTCAAAAATATGAAAAAATTAAAAAAGGTAACATTTTACCAGTTTACTCTTGATCCCAAGGCCATCAGTTATGGCTCTGATCTGGGACAAATTGTCCCAGCATTCATTCTACATGGGATGCTTTATCCTGCCAGCAAACACACATGTACCTAAAGTACCTTTATTAATTACAATCAAACAGATCATCTACATTCTTGAACTAATCCTGAAAAAAAAACTACACAATCTTACTTGTAAATCATAAACAGTCCAGTTATTATTATCAATTGAAACAAGGCATTCAATTTGCATGCATTGCCATCACTTCCCAAAAACAATAATCTAAAGGATAAATCCTTACACTGTTTCTATAGCCCTTTATTCCTCTTCCCTTCAACTTCCTATTTGACCAAATTATATTTTAAATTTTGTTGCAAGTAACCTGGGCTGTTTAGAGGCACATGACAAACACACAGGGAAAACTTAGTTCACCATTGGTGATAACCTTCTAATAAAATATGCCTGTTTCTAGGGGAATTCCAACCTACACATTAATGAGAAGGAAGCAGTTAAGATAGTAACGAAACAAACAAAAACTACAGATGTTGGAAATCTGAGACAAAAACAAAGTGCAGGAGAAACACAACAGGTCTGGTAGCATCTGTAGAGAGAAAACTGAGAGATAGATAGCTGAAGGGTGGAATGAGTGATAAGGATTTGACACAGACAATTGCTAACAAGGTGTAAATATTTGAAAATGAATGACTTGACTGTGCTACAGCCCATATTGGAGGATAGCTCCGCCAGCTTGCATTGAGCCATACTGCAGCAGGCCAAAATAGAATATATTGACATGGGAACATGGTTGGTTGATGAAATAGCAGGCACCTGACAGCTCAAAGTCATTTCTTACTGCCAAAACGTAGGCAAAACAATCACCCAGTCTGTGTTTAGTCTCCCCAGTGTTGAGTCGTCCACATTGTGAGAAGCAAATGCAGTAGACTAGATCGCATAAATACAGGCAAATCACTTTTACCTGGAAATTGTGTCTGGTGCCTTGGATGGTGAAGAGGAAAGAAGTAAATTGACAAGCGTTGCACCTTCTGTGATCACATGGCAAGGACACTTGCCGTTCACCTCATCTACACCCATGATTTTATAAACCACTACAAGTTCACTCCTCAACTTCCTACATTTCAGTGAAAAATCCAGCCTGTCCTTATAATTCTAACACTCCATTTCCAGCAACATCCTGGTAAATATTTTCTTAACAATATTGTTCCCTAAAAGGGCAACCAGAACTGAACACAATACTCCAGAAGAAGCCTCACCAATGTCCAGTACAACCTTAATATAGCATCCCAACTCAAATATTTAAAAGGTCTGAGCAATGAAGGCAAGTGTGCTAAACACCTTTTTAGCCATCCTATCTACATGTGATGCAAACCTCAAAAAAGTTACATAACTGTACTCTACATATCTGTTCTACAACACTACCCATGGTCCTATCATTAATTGTAGGAGTCCTGTCCTTATTTGGGGTGAAAAGTGTCGACTTGTGAGAGGAGAGGGAGGGAAGAGAACAGGTAATGGCAGAAGTATGGGAAACAGGTCAGACACGGCTGAGGGCTCTTTCAACCACGGTGGTGGGGAATCCTTGTGTGGAAAAAGATGCACATTTTTGACCCCCCAGACAGATGGCACCATCAGAACTAATGTGACTGAGAAATTGGGAGAATGGGACGGAAATATTCTCTGGACACCATCTCCACGTTATTTATTCTCTTTCCCACCACACCAGGAGCTCACATTTCAACCTTACCTAGCTATTTCCATTTCTGAAGGGTCACCAGACTTGAAACGTTAATTGTGTTTGCTACATAGATGCTGTCAGACCTGATTTTCTCCAGCAATTTCCGTTTTTGTTAGCGTCGTAATAAAGTGCTCTAATTGAGGGAAGGTCACCGACATTTGTAATACTTTGCTTTCCACGAAAACCATATGAAGCATAAAGTAAAAGCTAAAAAGGAAGCGGTCTTTCCAGGACAAAAAGGAAAGTTATCCCAAAGGAAATCATGAAAGGAGGCAATTCCCTGGGAGGAGACTAGGCCATGCTCAAACACCTACCTCCCCCACACCGTTCATAAGGAACAACGTTAAAGTTTAGAACCACTTCAAAGAAGGCTTCAAGTAACAGAGATTTACGATGGACAAATGCCACCGATATACTCACCATTACTGGTGAAGTAGTAAACCATGGTCAGTCAGTAGACTCCAGCTCAGGCTCGGAGTGATGGGGAGTCAATGGAGGAGCCGGCGCTGAGGCCACGTGATCACTGCGCTGCAAGCGCCTCTGGGTGCAAGCTGCAGCAAGAGTTTTCCACAGCGTTTCAGGACGGAAGAAATAAGCAATGCAGTCAAACTGAAACCCGGTCAGCTAAGTGCTCTGCAATCACTCATATGCATAAAATCGATCGGATGTCAACCTCTCATTTCTTCGTGTATCTTTCCCCGTTGCAATTTTAAAAAATATGTAACGATCTAAGAAATTGGGCAGATCGCACTCTGAAAGTTGGTTTACTTTCCATATTGCCACTGAAGATGTTTGATCTAATTTCTTACTTTCTGTCCACATCGAACCGCGGAAGTTCGAGGCCGTGGGGAAAAGGTTGGACTGCGCTGCTTGGTCCAATCCGAGCGGTTTTCGGAAAAGATTGGCAGATCCTCCATCCAATAATAGGTGGAATATGAACGCGGTCTCCACAATGCCCCCGCCCCTACTCACGAGGACGAATGAGAGAGGCCCCGAGTGAAAGGCGCGCGAGCAGAAGGCGCGGGTTTTGGAAGCCTGGGGGAAAGCGGCGGTTTGAAGCTGCAGCAGAGCGCGAGTCGGACTCTGCCGCTACCGAAAGGACCAGAGTTATCTTTCTCAAAACTAATGAGGTGAGGAGGCTGTGCAAAACCCGGTATCTAGTCAGGTCTGTGGAGAGAAATAAATTTTCGACATCAAGCACACGGTAACTTCCCGGACGCCTCACTGGAGAGATTTTCCAACAGAATTTCGGGGTCTTCATTGAATTGTCTCCTAACTCCTTGCCGATCTTTTCTCATGCTTTCACATTTGAATCGTCGATTAGCTCCCACTCGCAGCCATAGCGCTGCAAAGTCCTTAATTGAAACCGTGATCAGTAATGATAGGTTAACTTCACTCACCATCGCTGATCCCTGATCTGCTGAGCATTTCCATCTTTTTTTTCCCCCTTAATCACAAATATTATCGATTATAACAGTTCAATTGTTATTCCTTGGTCTTCTCAACCGCTTTGAAGATTTTAACTTGGTTCAACACACCACCTTTCTCTTTTGTGGTCCATACACTTGGTTATCATTTCTAAATCATAAGCAACGTATCCCCCTCCAGCTGTCATTTCTCTTCCGTTCACTAATTTAGTCTATGTTTGAACCAAGGGCAGGAAGAATCCAAACTGAGTGAACAGATCATTGCTGAGGGGGCCGTGATTTGATGGCACTGTTACTTAAGGCATCTATTACTTTGGCGGTTTTCAAGCGCAGACGGGCAATTGGCCAGATTACATCGATCCAGTATTTTGTGGACAGGACAAAACATGCAGTTATCTGTATTGTCAGGTAGATGGTAGTTTTAGAGATTTTGGAACACATTGGGCATGATTTTGAAGCACAAGCACAGCATCTGGGATATTTGTCAGGGCCCTTTGCCTTTTCTGTACCAGTGGCTTCAAGCTTTTCGTGTGGAGCGATTCAAATTGCCTGAAAACTGGCATCTGTGATGATGGGACCTGCCTCAAATTAAAATGGATTATCCATTCCACTTCTAGTTGGCCGCAAATGTTTCAGCTTTATCTTTTGCACTGATTCTCAACTCTGCCATCATTGAACCTGGAGATGTTTGCAGAACCACCTCCTCCCATTAGTAGTTGCTGACTACTACCATTCACCATTGGATATGGTGGGATCACAGAGATTTGATTTGATCTATGGATTATTGGATTGTTTATTCCCAGCTATCACATGCTGCTTTTACCATTTAGTATGTTATGTTGTAACTTTTCTGAGTTTAGCACTTAATTTTTGGGTAATCCTGGAATGCTCCCCTCCATATCTCATTGGACATCTTGTTGTTCTCTTGGTTTGAAGATATTGGTAAAATTAGGCATCAGTCAGATTATGATTCTACAGATTAGAATTATAATTCTGAATCTGATGGTCTACAGCACCTCCCTAGTTGCCTAAATTTGATCAGTTAGATTTTTCTGATATAGCAGAGTGGTATTACCATACAGCATAATTTGTGTGTCAGCACCTTTTGATGGGTCCATCTCATGGGAAACATCATATCCAGAGGTGGTGATACACGAGTAAAATACAATTTATGGAGTATAACTATTTCGGACTTTTGTCTATAGGCAGCACTAAATTTTGGCATGTGCCTAGATGCTAGTGAGGGGGCCTTTGCAGGGTCAACTGTGCAATGTGTGCTTTCATTGTTTCTCGTGACTAAGTGAGTATAAGGTCAGTCTATTATGTTTTACTGCTTTTTGACTTGTTCCGCAGGGTTCAGTGGTGAAACCTTTGTTGTTTGTAATATATATGACCTGGAGGAAAATGTAGGTGGTCTGATAAGTAGGTTGATGGATAGTAAAAATTGGCAGAGTTGCAGCTGGTGAGGAGATTGTCAAAGGATAAAGCTGGATATAGATTTCAGATGGGAAACGAGAAACAAATTTGTGAGGAGATTCCAGTTATCTGTAAGAATAATAGGGTGGTTTTGGTAAGGGATTTTAAATTTACAAACGTAGACTTGGGACTGCCATAGTGTTAAGGGTTTAGATGGAGAAGAATTTGTGTTTACAGAAAATTTTCTGATTCAATGTGTGGATGTACCTATTAGAAAAGGTGCAAAACTTGATCTACTCTTGGGAAATAAGGCAGGGCAGGTGACTGAGATGTCAGTGGGGGACCACTTTGGGGGCCAGTGACCATAATTCTATTAGTTTCAAAATAGTAATGGAAAAGGATAGACCAGATATAAAAGTTGAAGTTCTAAATTGAAGAAAGATGGTATTAGGCAAGAACCTTCAAAAGCTGATTGAGGGCAGATGTTTGCAGGAAAAGGGACGCTGGAAAATGGACAGCCTTCAGAAATGAGATAACGAGAGTCCAGAGACAGTATATTCCTGTTAGGGTGAAAGGAAAGGCTGGTAGGTAGAGGAATGCTGGATGACTAAAGAAATTGAGGGTTTGGTTAGAAAAAGAAGGAAGCATATGCCAATTATAGCAGAGATCGAATGATTTCTTAGGAAAATATAAAAGCAATAGGAGAGAAATATAGGAGAGACGTCAGTGGTGGGTAAGTTGTTGGAGGGAATCCTGAGGGACAGGATGTACATGTATTTGGAAAGGCACGGACTGATTGGGGATAGTCAACATGGGAAATCATGTCTCTCAAACTTGTTTGAGTTTTTTGAAGAAGTAACAAAGAAATTAAGAGAGAAATTAGGAGGGCAAAAAGGGGACATGAGATAGCTTTGGCAAATAGGGTTAAGGAAAATCCAAAGGGATTCTGTAAATACATTAAGGGCAAAAGGGTAACTAGGGAGAGAATAGGGCCCCTCAAAGATCAGCAAGGCAGCCTTTGTGTGGAACCGCAGGAGATGGGGGAGATACTAAACAAGTAATCAGTATGTGGAAAGTGAAATGGAATGTGGGGAAATGGAATGTGGGGAAATGGAATGTGGGGAAATGGATGGTGACATCTTGAAAAATGTCCGTATTACAGAGGAGGTGATGCTGGATGTCTTGAAACACATACTAGTGGATAAATTCCCAGGACCTGATCACGTGTACCCGAGAACTCTGTGGGAAACTAGGGAAGTGATTGCTGGGCCTGTTGTGCTGAGATATTTGTATTATTGGTAGTCACAGGTGAGGTGTCAGAAGACTGGAAGTTGGCTAACATGTTTCCACTGTTTAAGAAAGGTGACCGGGACAAGCCAGGGAACTATAGACCAATGAGCCTGACGTCAGTGGTGGGTAAGTTGTTGGAGGGAATCCTGAGGGACAGGATGTACATGTATTTGGAAAGGCACGGACTGATTGGGGATAGTCAACATGGGAAATCATGTCTCACAAATTTGTTTGAGTTTTTTGAAGAAGTAACAAAGAGGATTAATGAGCGCAGCGCGGTAGATGTGGTCTATATGGACTTCAGTAAGGCGTTCGACAAGGTTCCCTTTGGGAGACTGGTTAGCAAGGTTGATCTCATGGAATACAGGGAGAACTAGCTGTTTGGATACAGAACTGGCTCAAAGGTGAAAGACAGAGTTTGGAGGGTGGTTTTTCAGACTGTAGGCCTGTTACCAGTGGAGTACCAGAAAGATCGATGCTGGGTCGACTACCTTTCATCATTTATATAAATGATTTGGATGCGAGCATAAGAGGTATAGTTAGTTTGTAGATGACACCAAAATAAGAGGTGTAGTGGACAATGAAGACGGTTACCTCAGATTACAAAGGGATCTTGATCAGATGGCCAATGGGCTGAGAAGTGGCAGATGGAGTTTAATTGAGATAAATGTGAGGTGCTGCATTTTGGGAAAGCAGAACTTAGACACGTAATGATAACATCGCAGGGAGTGTTGCTGTACAAAGACTTTGGAGTGCAGATTTATAGCTCCTTGAAAGTGAAGTCGCAGGCAGAGAGGATAGTGAAGAAGGCGTTTGGTATACTTTTTTATTGGCCAGAGTATTGAGTACAGGAGTTGGGAGGTCATGTTGCGGCTGTACAGGACATTGGTTACTGCTGAAAATGTGTGCTGGAAAAGCGCAGCAGGTCAGGCAGCATCCAGGGAACAGGAGAATCAACGTTTTGGGCATAAGCCCTTCTTCAGGAATGGGCTCCTGAAGAAGGGCTTATGCCCGAAACGTCGATTCTCCTGTTCCCTGGATGCTGCCTGACCTGCTGCGCTTTTCCAGCAACACATTTTCAGCTCTGATCTCCAGCATCTGCAGTCCTCACTTTCTCCTCAGGACATTGGTTAGGCCACTGTTGGAATGTTGCATGCAATCCTGGTCTCTTCCTATCAGAAAGATGTTGTGAAACTTGAAAGGATTCAGAAAAGATTTACAAGAATGTTGCCAGGATTGGAGGATTTGAGCTATAGGGAGAGGCTAAACAGGTTAGGGCTGTTTTCCCTGGAGCTTCGGAGGCTGAGGGGTGACCTTATGGAGGTTTATAAAATCATGAGGGGCATGGATGGGATAAATAGACAAAGTCTATTTACTTTTGATTCAATTTCTTTTTTTCAGTCTTAAAGGGTAAAAATGCCTGTTGTTACTCCAAGAAAAAGGAAACATAGCTCTTCAAAAGATGATTGGTAAGTTGTGACATTTTGCAGTTTATTGCTATTGAATATAGGATAATTTGTTTCTAAAGTTTTATGGTTTTGGAGGTATCTCTGTTCCAGACTGAGTGAAAATGTATATTTGTGACCGTTGCCTACTCCATTAATTTTATGTTCAAAATAAACTAATTAACTATTAATCTGATTTCATGGGAACCAACCACATGGTATTTTTAAATCTGAATTGTTTCAAATATCTGTTGAAAACCTAGAGAGTTCATAGATTGAAATTAATATAATTTTTAAGGAAAAGCATATGCATGGAGTGAGATGGGAAACTGTTTTAAAATAATTGGAAAAAGAAGCTTATTTATTCATATGTTGTGGACTATATAACATTTCAATAATACAGTTCAAACGATGATTTGGGATTGGTTGTGAAATATGATTGTGTTTTTGCTTGCATTTTATTCCTTTTTTGTGAATTAGTGCTGGGAGCTTTTATTCACCAGTCACTGAATCCATACTGCAGTCAAGCTTTGCTGTGAAATAATTGATTTTCGATGATTCTAACAGTCACTTTTTTTTGTTTTCTTTAACAGTCAACATTATACTCCCATCAATGTAGCAATATCAGGAGCACTGACAAAGAAGAGAATCCTTGATTTTGATGAAGTTTCCTGTCCATCAAGAATGTCATCCCTGGAAGTAGCAGACTCACCAATGTTAAGATGGTCACAAAGAGATTCTGATTCTGTTAAAGAAATTCTTTGTGACAACTGCATTTCACCACAGAAGTTATCTATTAATAAATGTCAAGATAAGTTACAGAATAGAGTCTCCAGACACACTCTCAATAGAAAGGAATACTTACAGAAACCTACTGTACCTGCAACATCTTTCTATGGGAAGGGGAGGCAGCCATACCTCACACCTCTTGAGAGAAAATTGGTGGGTGCAAACAAGCTTTCGAAGTGTGTCATTGTAGATGAACAACCCAAGATGAAAAATACAAAGTTGCAAATGAAAAAGCATATCAAAACAAAAGTGCAGTTGGCAATTGGCTCCAGTTCGAAACATCTAATGGATTCCAAGAAAACCAGAGTAACACAGAAAGGTGGATCTAACAACACCAGGGATCTGAATGAAAATGCATATTATGGATCTATAACCAGGACACTTGTTTTCAATTCAAAAGTAAATGGCCAAAAAGTACAGCAGAAATCAAGAATCCAAACAGGTGCAGCTTTCTTTTCCACGGGCAGAAAATCACAGATGTCATTCACTAAAAAGTTGCCAGAACTCAATGCCAAGTTAGTTTCATCAAATACTTGGGTCCAACATGAACAGGATATGAAAGATGATGTCAATAAAACTAACAAAGAAGTTCTTCAAGCAGATAATCATGATAGTGGAACATGTAATGAGATTAGACAGAGCTCTTACAAAATTAAAACCAAAGCAGAAATGGGAAGAAAAACTGAAAAATGCATGCATCTGCCTTCTAACCTGTTCAAGGTATTGCTTACAAGTGAGGTGAAAGTGATGCTTCAGAAAATTGATGTGACACAATTTAAATACCCAGCATCAGTAACCAAGGAGAAGTCATTTCAACATGGAGACTTAGCAACAAAAGTAAGATAAAAAATTTGGATTTAAAATTCTAAATTCTTGCTTTCTTTTTTCCCATCAGTATCTAGGTTTTTAAATGAACTATTGGGTTACTTAATGAATACTCCAGTTTACTTGATGAATTCTTATTTCTTTTTGTAGCACTCTATTTGAAGATGTAGACAGGAGTGTCTAAGCTTTTTGTCTTTATGGACCATGTTGTGAACAGTGCAACTTTGGTACATAAAAGCATAGGTTAAGGGCTCTTGTATGCAGTTGTGGTGTCCCTACCTCTGACCAAGTAGGCATGGGTTCAAGTCCCACTAGCACATGTGAATACAAATCAGAAGTATTCATTTAAGACCTCACCCACATCCACAGGTTGTATGGTAGATGCCCCTTTGGTCTCTAATAGTCTCACTCTGTCCTCTTACTCTTCATATACTTTTAATAAGCCTTGGGGCTTTCCTTAATCTGCTAAAGATATTTTGTGGCCCCTCTTTTCACTCCTAATTTCTTTTTTTTTCAGCAATGTCCTATACTCTCTCAGCTTTAGAAGCACCTCAATTGTTTTTAATGCACTGGACCTGACGTAGACTTCCTTCCTTTACTTTATCAAACTCATAATATCTCTTGACATTCACAGTTCCCTGGACTTACTGCCATCGCTCTTAGGTGAACATGCTGATTTCCACTTTGCAAATGTAGACTGACTTGTAAGTAGCTGCTACCAATCTGTTTGTCAGATCCTGCCTAAGTTCAATGATATTAAAATTGGCTTTCCCCAGTTAAAACACATAACTCCAGTCCTATCCATATGCCATTCCATATGGATGTTGAAACATACAATCTTATGGTCACAGTCCCCAAAGTGTTTGCCCACTAAACTTTAACCACTTGACTAGCTTGATTTCCTAGGATTATGTCAAATACTTCCCAGCTGTAGTATGACCATCTATGTGCTGGCACAAAAAACCTCTTTTGAATGTATCCTTTTTAATCCTTTCAAACTAAGGTGATCTAGTTAATATTAGTAAAGTTGAAATTCCCTAAAATTATAACCTTGTTTCTGTATCACCATCTGTGGATCTGCTCCTCTATCTCCCTCTAACTGTTGGGAGGCCTGTAGCATAATCCTGGCAAAGTAATTGCCTCTTTCTTTCACTAAGCTCTACCCAACTGGCTTCATTTGAATTCCCTTCGAGAACAACCTCTCTCATGCTGCTGTGATGGTTTCCTTTATCAATAAAGCAATGTCCCACCTCTCTCGGTGTCGTTCTTTCACACTGAGGCTGTGCCCTCAGGTCCTACTAGATCCTACATCTCCGTATTCACTCTTCCCAGGCCTCTCAATATTCTTTACATTTCAATAGAGCTTCACCGTAAGCTCCCTAATTAAATCTGCCTCATTACACATCACCAAATCCAGAATTGCATATTGCATCATGGAGTCTGTCACAAGTTGCACTAATAAAGCATTTTATAGGCATTCCGTGAATTCCTTTTTCTTGGGATCCTCTACCAATCCAGCTGTACATTGAAGTCCCTTATAAATAATATAATTGTGTTTATCCTATTTGCATTTTCTGTTTCCTGATTTATTTTCTGCCCCACATCCTGACTACTGGTAGAAGGCCTCTACGTAACTCCCTTCAGGGTCTTTTTTCCCTTTGTGGTTCTTCAACTCTATCTGCAGATTTGATGCCTTCAACTCTGGGTCACTTCCTACCATCTATTTTTAATTTCATTTACAACAAGGTAAACCCACTAGCTCTATGCATCTGCCTATCCTTGCGATCAGACATATGTTCTGAGATATTTAGTTCCCAGCCCTGATCCCCTTGCAACTACATTGGTGATACCCACAGCATCATGTCCACCAATTTCAGTCTGTGCTACAAGCTTATTTACCTTGTTTCATATACTACTTGAATATGAGTGCAACACCAGCAGTCCAACATTGAATGCCCCTTCTCATATTTGTCCCCTTAACTGCTGTGCCTGAAGTTAGATTCCTAAGCCTTTCCATACTCTGTCCTATTACTTGTTCTGGAAACTTTAATAACCTCTGCTAAGCTCCACATCCCCACTACTTTTACCCTAATTTTCCATGCATTCGAATCCAGCCTAATTTACGTGGAGTCAGTTCCATTTGATCAGCTTAATCTTTTCCCAGTAATTGTACCAATGTCCCATGAATTTAAATTCATTTCTCCTAAACTTCAACTCCTGCGTTTATCACTTTAATCTTGTTGAGCATGTTCCAATTAGTTTGTGGTTCAGGTGGTAATCCAGAGATTATTACTTTGTTGGCTATGCTTTTTAATTTAGCCATCAGCTGCTAATACTCTCTCAGCAGAACCTCTTTCCCCTTTCTGTTTATATCATTGATACCTATATGAAATATGACAACTGGATCTTCCCTTCCCACTCCAAGTTCCTCTGTAGCCCAAATGAGACATCCTGAACCTACACACCAGGCAGGCAACACAGACTGTCAATCCTGACCACAGGGAACCTTGTCTGTACCCTGACTATATTAAGGAGATTACAAGTTCATTTCTCTTTACATTCCCCTCTTGATTAGCTCCCTGTTCCACGATGCTATGGTCAGTTTGCTCACCCTTCCTACAGTTGCTGCTCTCATTCACTCGGGGCAAGAATCTCAAATCTATTAGATGTGTTCAATGGCTAGGGCTCCTTCAGCACTACCTCCTGGATCCCTGTACTTGCCTCACTTGTAGTCATGTTCTGTCCCTGACTACTAATTAAATTCAAGTTGGTTAATCTAAGGGGTGTGACTGCCTCCTGGAACACTGTGTCCAAGTAACTCTTCCACCTCTCTGATATATCAGTGTTTGAAGCTCAGACTCTTAACTCTGAGCTAGAGCTGATGAGCCAGATAGGTCCTCCCCTACCCGCCCTTCAGCATATATATCAACCTTTTCCTCACTAGAATCATTTCTAAAAAATGGTCACTGGACCCAAAATGTTAACTCTGCTTTCTCTCCACAGATGCTGCAAAACCTGCTGAGTTTTTCCAGCAATTTCTGTTTTTGTCTCTATTTTGTTTACTTGGTTCTTAATTTGATTTCTTTAAAAATAATCCTCCTGGTCTTTAGTCTGTACTTTGTAACTATTTACCTTCAGTTTTAAAGTAACCTACAATAGATAGTCAAATTAGTATTATTAACAGCTAATAAATAGGTTTACCTGTGATGTCACTCTTTCGTTTGTGCTGGCCCTGTGTTCCAGTACTTAAATTTATCCTGTGAAATGACCTTACAAACTTATTCAAAAAAAGCAGCTCTTCTCCTCTGCACTGAATTCCTACTCAGTCTCTGAATTCCCTGAACTGGGAACCTCGATATAGAGGAACCTCGATTATCCGAATGAGATGGGAGGGCACTATTGCGTTCAGATGATTGATTATTTGGATAATCGATTTGACTTTAAATAAGGGAGGTCATACAAATCTAATGCTGTGCTCTACCGGAGAGTTTGTTTAAATCTATAATTTTGATAAGTCTGCTATTTAAATAAACAAATCTTTGCATTCTGCAAATTGCAGGTTAAACTGAGAAGAACTAAACCCTTACCACCAAAAATATATGAAATCCCAGCATTAAACAAGGTCCCAAATAGATTAGATTAGATTACAGTGTGGAAACAGGCCCTTCGGCCCAACAAGTCCACACCGACCCGCCGAAGCGAAACCCACCCATACCCCTACATTTACCTCTTACCTAACACTACAGGCAATTTAGTATGGCCAATTCACCTGACCCTGCACATCTTTGGATGGTGGGAGGAAACCGGAGCACCCGGAGGAAACCCACGCAGACACGGGGAGAACGTGCAAACTCCACACAGTCAGTCGCCTGAGGCGGGAATTGAACCCGGGTCTCTGGCGCTGTGAGGCAGCAGTGCTAACCACTGTGCCACCGTGCCGCCCTAAATAGCTTCTATGATCACTAGAGCATTTGTCAGTTTCTGTGAACTCAGTGTCACGATAGAAAGGCAGAAGCATTGCCTCCCGCATGCATTTACTTTCTCGGCCATTTTTTTTCATGTATTTTTAAAAAGGTGTGAAACTTTTACAAGATGATGTTCACAGAGAACTTGTAAAAGAACAGAGAAAGTACAACTTACTTATGCCCCCTTATCTCAGAAAGACAGAAGCACGACCTCACACATGTATTTACTTTCTCTGCCATTTTTTCATGAACAGTCCAGTAAAATAAACGGGAATACTGTAAAGCCCTTACTTTTGCAAAGGGCTGTGTAACTAATGCTGACCTAAAAAAATGTCCAGTCACTGATGCTTGAGGTGCTTGTGTTTCTTTGTTTTTGCCAGCATTTTCACATGTTCTTCAGTACAGGTAATCCAAACACGCTTACCTCTTTGATGTAACGTTTTTGCGGGATCTTGATCTTATTCCGATAATTGAGATTCCTCTGTACTCACTTGAGCTATGTCTCAATCCAGATGAGATCTCTCCTTCGTGACCATCCATAAGTTATTGGCTATGCGATTTCAACAGGCCCTCTCTTAAATGGTGCTGAGGTGATTTGAGATGACCTTGTTAGTTAAGCTTCAATTGTAGTCCACACACATTGGAGACTATTCATGCTTCATGTGATTGTCTGACTGATGACTGTCCCTTAGTCAGGTGAGTCAGTTCCCTGTTCAATCTTTTGACTACTGAATTTTAAAATTTAAAATTGAGAAAGGAAAAAAAAGATTTACAAGCTCTATTCCACTCCTCCAAACTCCCAAACTATATGCTCACTAGGGCTGTGTGCAATTGTAGGGTACAGAGTCATAAAACCTGGAAACAGACTCTATGATCCAATTAGTCCACACTGGCCATGTTCCAAAACTAAGCTAGTTTCACTTGCCTGCATTTAACCCATATCCTTCCTTTCCTATTCATATACTTATCCAAATGCCTCTTAAAATTGTACCTGCATCCACCACTTCCTCTGGCAGTTCACTGTACACACAACCCCTCTATGTTCTATAAAGTATGGTGCCCCTCATCTCCTTTTTAAAAGTTTCTCCTCTCACCTTATAAATATGCCTCCTAGTTTTGAACTCCCTCATCCTAAGGAAAACATCCTTGCTATTCACATAATCTGTGCCTCTACTGATTTTATAAACCTCTAGAAGATCACCCCTCAACCTTGTTTGCTCCAGTGAAAAAAGTCTCATCCTGTCCAGCTTATTTTTATATCTCAAACCTTCTATACCCAGCACCATCCTGGTAATCTTTTCTGAACCCTCTCCAATTTAATAATATCATTCCTATAGCCAGGCAACCAGAACTGCACATTGAACTGTAGAAAAGGCCTCACCAACATCCTGTACAACATCAACATGATATCCCAACACAAATACTTAAAGGTCTGGGCAATGAAAGCAAATAGGTAAAAACAATGACTGCAGATGCTGGAAACCAGATTCTGGATCAGTGGTGCTGGAAGAGCACAGCAATTCAGGCAGCATCCGAGGACAGGCGGATGCTGCCTGAATTGCTGTGCTCTTCCAGCACCACTGATCCAGAATGAAAGCAAATATGCTAAATGCTTTCTTAATCACCCTCTTTACTCTGTGTCGCAAATTTCAAACAATTATGTTCCTGAATTCCTAGGTCTCCCTGTTCTACAATATCTCTCAGAGCCCTACCATCAATTGTATAAGTCCTGCCCTTGTTTGTTTTACCAAAATGTCTCCCATTTATCCAAATTAAACTCCATCTGTCACCACTCAGCCTATTGATCCAATTGATTAAGATCTCTTTGTAACCTGAGAGAACCTTCTTCACTGTCCACGTACTACCAATTTTGGTGTCATTTGCAAACTTACTAATCATGTCTCTATTATCCAAATTGTTTATATAAATGATAAGCAAAAGTGGACCCAGTACCAATTCCTATGGAACACCGCTGATTACAAGTCTCTAGTCTGAAAAACAGCCCTCCACCACTATCCTCTATCTCTTACCGCCAAGTCAATTTTGTATCCTGCTGGCAGGCTCACCCTGAATTGCATGTGATTTAACTTTGCTAATTAGTCTACCATGCAGAACCTGGTCAAAGGCTTTAGTGAAGTCCATATAAACAACATCTACTGCTCTTCCCTCATCAATCTCTTTGTTTACTTCCTCAAAAAAAAACTCATCAAGTTTGTGGGACACAATTTCTTTTGCACAAAGCCACACTAACTGTCCCTAATCATGTAATGTGAATATTTATTAAGATGTATTGGTATGAATAATAATGTTTATGATGAAAGATTATCATAATTATCATAATCGAAAGACTATGTATTTGTAAAATATATGTAAATCTTACCTTTCAGAATCCCCTCTAACAACTAACCCATCACCGATGTGACGTTCACAAAGAGTTCCCAGGTTTATCTTTACAGCCTTCCTTAAATAAATATTAGCCACCCTCCTGTCCTCCAGCACCTTACCTGTGGTTATACAAATAGAAATGTTTCTGCTAGGTTGTTTTATGATGCATGTTGGGATGTTTTACTGTGTTCAAAAGTGCCACATAAATTCAGTTATTAAAGCAATGCATTTAAATAGTATTTGCTATTTGTGAGATATGAACAATACTGAATGAGCTGCACAAACATAAATTCAAATTGTACTGGCTGATTTTTGTAACTTATCAGCATTGATAGTATCGTTGATAATAGGGACAAGCTACATTTCTGTTCAAATAATTCATTCTCAGACAGTCTAATTTTACAGCTTGTCTGAAGCTTCCAAAAGAGCTGTTTTTTGTATTGTTTTGCTGTGTACTGTCTTCTAATGTTTGTTTATTACCATATTCCAGTTTGAGGAACCTTGCTGTGCATAAATTGATTACTCTATTTCCTACATTGAAGAGTTATTACATTTAAAGTTCATTAGCTGTAAAGCAACTTGGAATGCCCAAAGATTGTAAAATGTGTTGGATTAATGTAATCTTTTTTTCTTTTGCACTTGTCTTGATGGACTTGTATATTTTTCTGTTCATGTTGTCACTGAATCAGCCTATAAGTAATGCTAGATTGATCAAGTCATAGCTCACCACCCCTTCGTTAGTTACATGCAGCCCCATGTGACTGTTATGACACATGTTGTGCAATAATTGTATTAAGCAGATAATGGCCAATGTAATGTGAATATTTATTGAGATGTAGTGGTATGAATAATAATGTTTATGGTGTTGAACGATTTTTCATAATTATCATAATCAAAAGACTATATGTTTTAATGAAAAGCAGTTATATCATGAAAATCAAAACAGACTATACATAAAGTATAAATTATATATACTGTTCCTTTGAAGCTTTACCTACAGCTATGTTTTTGGTTATTCTTTTGTGATAGTGGTTTGACCAGTTTCAAGATTCAGAGACTGAAAAAGATAAAGATGACATTTTGAATGTTCAGGTAAACTACAGTTGAATTTTGAAATTCAGTTTGGAAAGTTGCCTCTTCGAGTCTTTCCAGTTATTATGAAATGAGTGCACACTTTTTTACAAAATGTATATATTTGGATTAAAAACTGAAAATGGTAGGAATTTGCAACTCTACCAGTATCTGTGGGAAGAGAACTTGTTAATGTTCCTGGTTTATGATCTTCCATCAAAATTGGGAAAAGTTTTTATAAGCGTTTTGCTGTTTCTTTTTATAAATTTTAGCCCTCTAGACCAGCAGTATTTTGGTTTTGTGTCTTTTTGGATGATTGTTTCTAAATACAGTCAATAATAAATACAGCAAGTACAAACTGCAAGTCTGCTATCCAGTTCTGGATGAACAGAAAATTATCTCTGGAATATTGGGACGACCAAAGACATTGTCATTAGTCCCTGTAACAAACTTGCTTAACCATCAGTCTGTTGCTGTCCATTGCAATTATCTGAGAATGAACCAGACTTGCAAGCTAGGTGTCAGATTTGATCCAAACTTGAAGTTCTGGAATTCCATCCATGAAGCTGTTTTCAATCTCTTCTTTAGACGCTCCTTAAACCTTGCATCTGACTAAATTCAGAGCTGAAAATGTGTTGCTGGAAAAGCGCAGCAGGTCAGGCAGCATCCAAGGAGCAGGAGAATCGACGTTTCGGGCATGAGCCCTTCTTCAGGCCCAAAACGTAGATTCTCCTGCTCATTGGATGCTGCCTGACCTGCTGCGCTTTTCCAGCAACACATTTTCAGCTCTGATCTCCAGCATCTGCAGTCCTCATTTTCTGACTAAATTCAGCCCTATTATCTGTTTGTGGTTCAATGCCATGTTTTCTGTTTTAATTATGGTGAAGATACAATATAAATATACATGAATGAGAATAAAATGAATGCAATGCTTTGGTGAGAAATGTTGAAATATACTGTTGGTCTTGTGATCCCAGCTGTTGTTATTACCAAATGAGCCAGATCCCAGAAAGAAACTTATTTTGATGAAACATGTAACAAATTGGGTCTCACACTGAACCATAAGCACATAGTATTGAAGATTTTACTTTATCAATAAAACAAGTTTATAACAAAAGGACTGAAGATAAAGTAGAATAGTGCAAACTATCTATTATAATACAAATTCAAAGATTATTAAATGCACAGTAAAAGTATAATCCCATTAATTTCAAAAAAACTCCTTTTATAAATTAGAAATACACAAAACCGTATTTGTATAGTACCAACCATGCCTGGTACAATACACAAAACACCACTCATGCAATACTCACACCAGCATCCTTGTTGGTATAGTTTAAGTCACTTGTGAAATCAATGTTTAGAGTAAAACTGCAGATCGTCCCATCATATGCTTGCTTAAGTGTACTCTGCTTTAAGGAATTTCTTCAGGGTTTTATCCAACACTAACTCCTCACTCTGAGGTTATCTAGTTCATTACATATATGCTTCCATTCTCAAGACCATGGATTTATATAGCGATCCAATTCCAAGGGCTTCAAAGGACTGCCCCATTTAAAGTTATAAGTGACCTAAATGTTTCTTAGCAATAAATGTTACTGTTCAGCTTTATTAAAAGAAAATCAACTTCTAGAACACACAAGCAAACCTTGAAGTCTTGTTATTTACTGTGCTGAGTCGCTAAACTACCTAAGTAAATAAATGTCCATTAGCCCTGCTCAAAATCCATCCATTCTAAAGCCTAGCCTCAAAACTGTTTATAAGTACCATGCCTACAGAAATGCAAACAAAATTATTAACTTAAGACACACATAAAACCCACTGGTTTCTAACTCAAAAACCAGAAACCCAAACTCCCATCAAATAAAATTTAAGATGTACACACACACATCCCACAGTTTGTATCACAGCATAACATGGATATTTACCACATAGCTGGCCTGTGTTTATGGCTGATCTCTGAATGAAAGTTTTAGCACTTAGAATAAAACCTGGAGTGTGGAGACAAAAGTAACAAAGGGTTAAGAAACTGAAAGTAATGGTTAATAGGTATTTTTCAGGCAGGAAGAAGTTTAAAGTGGAGTTCTCAAGTGTCAGTACTGGGGCTGATTCTTTTATCTGATTGTATGGAAATAATCTAGATCTTCGTTTCAAGAGTCAGTTTCATAGTTTGCAGATGAGCCTAAACTTCCAAAAAGGTATTGACACATTGAAATATTAAGTAGGTAACAGTTGAAGCACATTGGTGCATCAACATGGTGAGACTGTGTGAAATAGAGTTCTATTCTAAATTGTGTGCAGGAGCAAAGAGACCTATGTGTACCCCCTGTAAAAACGCCATCCTATTCTCCCAATTCCTTCGTCTCCGCCGCATCTACTCCCAGGAGGAAATCCTCCCACCCTGCCCCCTGTAAACATGCCATCCCATTCTCCCAATTCCTTCGTCTCCGCCGCATCTGCTCCCAGGAGGAAATCCTCCCACCCTGCCCCCTGTAAAAACGCCATCCCATTCTCCCAATTCCTTGGTCTCCGCCGCATCTGCTCCCAGGAGGAAATCCTCCCACCCTGTAAAAACGCCATCCCATCCTCCCAATTCCTTCATCTCCGCCGCATCTGCTCCCAGGAGGTTCCTCCATCCCCATCCTCGACCTTTCTATTTCTATCTCAGGCGACCGAATCAACACGGACATCTACTACAACCCGACCGAGTCTCATAGCTACCTGGACTACACCTCCTCCCACCCTGTCCCCTGTAAATACGCCATCCCATTCTCCCAATTCCTTCATCTCCGCCGCATCTGCTCCCAGGAGGACCAGTTCCAAAAATGTACAACCCAGATGGCCTCCTTCTTCAAGGACCGCAATTTCCCCCCAGACGTGGTCGACGATGCCCTCCACTGCATCTCTTCCACTTCCCGCTCCTCCGCCCTTGAACCCCGCCCCTCCAACCGCCACCAGGACAGAACCTCACTGGTCCTCACCTACCACCCCACCAATCTCCATGTACAGCGTATCATCCGCCGTCATTTCCGCCACATCCAAACGGACCCCACCACCAAGGATATATTTCCCTCCCCTCCCCTATCAGCATTCCGTAAAGACCACTCCCTCCGTGACTCCCTCGTCAGATCCACACCCCCACCAACCCAACCTCCACTCCCGGCACCTTCCCCTGCAACCGCAGGAGGTGCAAGACTTGCCCTCACACCTCCCCCCTCACTTCCCTCCAAGGCCTCAAAGGCAACTTCCATATCTGCCACAAATTCACCTGCACCTCCACACACATCATCTATTGCATCCTCTGCACCCGATGTGGCCTCCTCTATATTGGGGAGACAGGCCGGCTACTTGCGGACGTTTCAGAGAACACCTCTGGGACACCCGGACCAACCAACCCAACCACTCTGTGGCTCAACACTTTAACTCCCCCTCCCACTCCACCAAGGATATGCAGGTCTTTGGACTCCTCCATCGCCAGACCACAACAACACGACGGCTGGAGGAAGAGCGCCTCATCTTCCGCCTAGGAACCCTCCAACCACAAGGGATGAACTCGGATTTCACCAGTTTCCTCATTTCCCCTCCCCCCCCCCCCCCCCACCTTGTCTCAGTCAAATCCCTCGAACTCAGCACCACCTTCCTAACCTGCAATCTTCTTCCTGACCTCTCCGCCCCCACCCCACTCTGATCTATCACCCTCACCTTGACCTCTTTCCACCTATCGCATTTCCAACGCCCCTCCCCCAAGTCCCTCCTCCCTACCTTTTATCTTAGCCTGCTGGACACACTTTCCTCATTCCTGAAGAAGGGCTTATGCCCAAAACGTCGATTCTACTGTTCCCTGGATGCTGCCTGACCTGCGCTGTTCCAGCAACACATTTTCAGCTATGTGTACTTAATACCATATAGATAAAGCATATGGTGTTTTACCGCTTCATAAATAGGAACATGCAAGGAAGCTGAGATCAACGCTTAAAATTCTGGTTATACCTCAGCTGGAGTATATAATGCACTTCTGTGTGCTATACTGTAGGAATAATGTGAATACATTGCATAAAGTATAGAACTGTTTTTTTGAGGATAGTACCAGGGATGAGTGTTTCAGTTATGTGGAAAGATTGGAAAATTTGGGATTTGTTCCTTGGAAAGGAGAGATTTGATGGAAATTATCAAAATAATGAGACACCTGCACACAGTCAATGGAAATAAATTGTTCCCAATCATAAATTGATTGAGAGAGCATATCTTGTTTTGCAAAAGAAACCAGTAGAAGGTGAGACAAAACATTTTTTACACAGTGAGTGTTTAGGGTGTGGAATGCCATGGACATATGGTAGAAGGAGAATTAACTGAGGTATTTGAGAGAACATTGTTTAAATAGAAACAATCATCCAATGTGCAGGGTTATGGGGGAAGGCAGGAGATAACTGAGTAAAACTCTTGAGAACCAATGTAGATGCAATGGGTTGAAATAGCTTTCTTCTACATGTAACAGTTCTGTGGTTCTACTTTATATCATCACTGGGTAACAAGCTGACATAACTAACTTGATGTTAATTTCCTTTCAGGTCCTCATCCCAAAATATATTTCTTTTTGGGTATTGCAGACCTCTAACTTTTAAAGTGGATTCTAATGCATTAACAACAGTAATTTTAGAAAAATACACCACCATCCCAGTACAATCAGTTCTGCTAAATGTGTGCATTGTCAACACAAATTGGCTTTAACACAGTTGAAGAATTTAGACTGTTACTTGTAGAATGTGAACTTTCCTTAGTTGTATTGGCTATAACGCGATTCCAGCCCCATTAGTTTAAATAGCACAGCTATTGCGCGATTTTCTTAATGCAAGATCATACGAGAATGGAACTCTTGCTTTATATCAGAACGGACTGTATATTTTGTTACATTAGGCTGTTGCTGTTGATGCTCTATTGGCTTCTAATGTCATTAGCTGAAGTTTAGTGAACACACATTGAAATACAAAATTATTAAAATCGCATCATTTATAAAATTAGTAATTGAGAACAATGCCTCTGAATATCTAAAATATGTTGGTGTTCCCTCGTCAAATAGAAGCCAATGTGGAAAAGATCTGTTCTTTTGTAACATAAGGTATTCATGACAGTTGATTTCAGTTCTTGCTGAAAAGAAAGAAAACTACTGCTTTTTGTTGTCTTTTTAAGAAAAACAAAACCTCAACTTGTTCACGTTTAAAAACATTTTTGTTTCATTGTTTTAACATTGATGACGACTTGGGCTTTAGCCAATATCTATTCCTGAACTGAATGTTTTATTGAATGAATTTTATTTTTTGATTCCTGTGAAAGGAATTATAGTAACAGTTATAGTACATTCTTAATTTTTGTGAACAAAATTACATTTATACACTCTACTTTTGCATTTCTAAGATATCAATTCCTTTCATAGATGCTACACCAGAAAATTTTAAAATAACATGTATTTTGGACCTTTTAATCATTGGAGTTTGAAAGCACTATTGTTTTATTATTAATTTTGTCTTTTATCTTAAGCACTTGAATACTCATGAAGCAGGTTTGGAATTTGAAGATCAGAATACATTTGAAGGAAATAATGACATAAATAAAGGTAATCAAGTAGCAAGTTTTGAGAAGATTTGTAGCTCCAGTTGAGATTCTGGATATAGATTTACTCACTGAGCTGGAAGGTTCATTTTCAGACGTTACTAGGTAACATCTTCTGTGAACCTCCGGACGAAGCACTGCTGGTGTTTCCTGCTTTCTATTTATATGTTTGGATTTCCTTGGGTTGGTGATGTCATTTCCTGTTCTTTTTTTCTCAGGGTGTGGTAAATGGGGTCCAAGTCAATGTGTTTGTTGATAGAGTTTTGGTTGGAATGCCATGCTTCTAGCAATTCTCAAACGTGTCTCTGTTTGTAAATGACATTAGTTTTGCTTGTTGTCTGTATAGGGTCTTTCAAGTTCGTTAGCTGCTGTTTTAGTGTGTTGGCGGGTTTGTGGGCTACCAAGATGCCAAGGGGTCTGAGTAGTCTGGCAGTCATTTCTGAGATATCTTTGATGTAGGGGAGAGTGGCTAGGGTTTCTGGATGTGATTTGTCTGCTTGTTTGGGTTTGTTGCTGAGAAATCGGTGGACTGTGTTCATTGGGTACCCATTCTTTTTGAATACACTATATAGGTGATTTTCCTCTGCTCTGCATAGTTCCTCTGAACTTGCAGTGTGTGGTGGCTGGTTGGAATAATGTTCTGATGCAGCTTCGTTTGTGGATGTTGGGATGATTCCTTCTGTAGTCCAATATTTGGTCTGCATGTGTTGTTTTCCTGTAGACACTGGTTTGAAGTTCCCCATTGGCTGTTCACTCTACTGTGACATCTAGGAATGCCAGTTTGTTGTTGTTTTCCTCCTCTTTAGTGAATTTTATGTCCGTAAGGGTATTATTGATGGTCTTGAAGGTTTCCTCTAATTTGTTTTGTTTGGTGATGACAAAGGTGTTAGATGGTTGGCAGACCTGTTTGTTTGAGTCTCTGCGTTACTGTCCCTGCTAAAAATCCTGATATTGGAGATCCCACAGGTGTTCCGTTGTTTTTTTTTCTGCAGGTTTAGTTGTTGAAGGTAAAGTGGGTAGTAAGGCATAGGTCCGCTGGCTTGACAATCCTGTCCTTGCTGATGAAGTTGATGGTGTTTGGTGTATGTGTCTTTGGGTCCTTTAATAGCGTAGTCAGTGTTTCCTTGGCTAGGTTGATGTTGATTTTATGTGAACAGGGCTGTTGCATCAAAGGACACCATTATTTCATCCACTTCTACCTTGTTCTTCAGGAATTCATAGATGGAGTGGTGTGACTCTTCTACTAAGTGTTTTAGTGTTTGGTGTAGCTCCTTGGCCAATCTGTAAGTTGGTGTTCCAGATAGCGAGCCTGTGAGGCTGATGGGGATGTCCAGGTTTGTGAATTTTGGGTAATTTGAAGAAGTATGGTGTGTTGAATCTGTCTGGTTCCATTTTTTGGAAGTGGGTCTTATTTATTTCTTCAGATTTCTGAAATGTTTTGAGTAGGGCTGTGATTTGGTCCTCTAGTTGTGGGGTTGAGTATATCGCCAGTTATTGGTAAGTGTTGGTATCTGTAAGTAGTGCATTCGCTTTTTCAATGTAGTCTCTGATTTAAAATGACTGTCAAGCATCCTTTGTCTGCAGGTGGTATAACAATGTTTTTTATCTTTTTTAGTCTTTCTAGTGCTTTCCTTTCTTGTGTATTGAGTGTGTTTCCTTTTTCCCGCTTAATGTTGATGCGATAGTTTGCTGGGTTTCTTCTGTGAGTTGGTTGTCTTTCATTGTTGTTTCTAATGCTGCTAAGAAATCTTTCTTGTCCATATCCTGGAAGTTGCAATTTAACCCTCTTACTAAGACTGCTTTTTTAGTGTCTGTAAATGGTCAGTGAGATAAGTTTTTTTTTAATCCAGCTTCTGTGTTGTCAGTGTTGATATTTTGTGTAAATTTGTCTAGCAGACAAAATGCATCCAGAAACCCTAGCCACTCTCCCCTACATCAAAGACATCTCTGAAATGACTGCCAGACTACTCAGACCCCTTGGCATCATGGTAGCTCACAAACCCACCAACACACTAAACCAGCAGCTAATGAACTTGAAAGACCCTATACAGACAACAAGCAAAACTAATATCATTTACAAAATACCGTGCAAGAACTGTAACAAACACTACATTGGACAAACAGGCAGAAAACTAGCCACCAGGATACATGAACATCAACTAGCCGCAAAACGACATGACCTTCTCTCGCTATTATCCTTACATGCAGATAAGGAAGGACACCACTTCGACTGGGACAACACATCCATCCTAGGACAAGCTAAACAGAGACACGCACGAGAATTGCTAAAAGCATGGCATTCCAACTGGAATTCTTATCAGCAAATACATTGAGTTGGACCCCATTTACCACCCCGAGGGGAAAAAAAAGAACAGGAAACGACATCATAGGAAATGATGTCAGCTCAGGAAATGACATTGCCAATCCAAGGAACCCCAAACATTTAACTAGAAAGCAGGAAACACCAGCAGTGCTTCGTCTGGAAGCTCACAGAAGCTGTTACCTAGTATGTTGACGAAACGTCTGAAAATGAACCTTCCAGCTTAGCAAGCAAACCTACATCCAGGCAATCAATCAATCAATCATGACAACGACTCAGTATGGAATGTGACCTTGTAGTGCCCTATCTTAATGCTCCTTTTGAATTGGGTAAGATGCTGATGTTCACTTCTTTCCATCCATTAATGCCTTCCTCAAAAATGGGCATCCATGATTATATATTCAAAATATGTCTGCTCTTCTGTAATGTTTACAGAGGTCCAGTCTCTCAAAGTATGTTTGTGTGTGAGAGGTAACAAAAAATAAGATGTCAGGAATCACTAGCTTTAGAAGGTGAAAAATCACAGAACACCAGCTTATTGTCCAACAGGTTTATTTGGAAGCACTAGCTTTCGGAGCGCTGCTCCTTCATCAGGTGGTTGTGGAGTATAAGATTGTAAGACACAGAATTTATAGCAAAAGTTTACAGTATAATGTAACTGAAATTATATATTGAGAAAGACCCGGATTGTTTAAGTCACTCATCTTTTAAAATGAACATGTTTGTTTCAGTTCTTTCATCTGTAAATTGCAGAGCATTTAAAAGTTACACATTCTTAAGTGAAATTTTAACAATTGGTGTCATGTCCACCCGGATAATGCATTTAAGGTGTGAGCTGCATTGTGTGAGACTGTCTGTCTATGCCATCATGGTCAGACTGATTCTAGTCTAAAAAATGGATTTACAGAATCTTACATGGATTCAGGCATTTTTTGAGCAAAGTAAAATGTAATTCTGCAAGTGCAAATTCACCCCACAAACTTATGTGAATGTGTGCATGTGGGTGTGATTGGGGTGGGGGGAGGGGGTTATGATTGTCTGTGAGAGAGTATGTGTATGTGTGAGAGTGTACAGGGGTAAGTCTGTGAGAGGGTGCATGTGAGAGTGTATGTGTGAGCATATGAGAGAGGGTCTGTGTGTGTCTGTCTGTCTAGTGCAATGGGGTCACCTGGAGTGTGACATGAACTCAAGGTCCTGGTTGAGGCCATCCCCATGGGTACTGAACTTGGCTACCAACTTTGCTCGGCCACGTTTTTCATTGTGGCCTGTCCCGAAGTCCGCCTTGGAGGACAGAGACCCGAAGGTCCGAGGTTGAATGTCCCGGACCGCTGAAATGTTCTCTGACTAGTAAGGAACGCTACTGTCTGTTGATTGTTGTGCAGTGCCCATTCATCCATTGTGTAGCCTCTGCTTGGTCTCAGCAATGTACTCAGGACATCTTTGCCTGCAGCGTAAGAGATAGACAACGTTAAAAATCTGTATTATATTATTCTATGACAGTTGTGGGTCTGGTGGTAAGAGTGTTATTTTACCCTTCAAGACTGCTCTGCTACTCAACAAAATCTATCTCAACTTGAGGTTATAGTCTAACAGGTTTAATTGGAAGCACACTAGCTTTTGGAGCGACGCTAGTGTGCTTCCAATTAAACCTGTTGGACTATAACCTGGTGTGTGATTTTTAACTTTGTACACCCCAGTCCAACACCGGCATCTCCAAATCATATCTCAACTTTCATCTTCTTGTATTAATTTTCAATTTATGTCAGAATCTTCAATTTTTTAAAAGTATTTTAAATAGTGATTTGATTTTCATTTGTGGTAGGCTGTCTGTGACAATTCGTTAATCTGATTAATGCATTGATGAGCATAATGCCATCATTATAGTTCCATGCTGGACATTCCAACAAGGAATATTCCAATCTTCCTGAGATTGCTACTTTCTTCTAGCTTTTGGCCCGGACTGCCCAATTAGCATCAATGTGTTGTAAATATACGAACAAATGTTCACTTCAATACATAAAATCATAACAGTTAAAATATTGGGTTTTGTATTTAGTGTTTTTTGTTATATTGATAAAAGGTGTTTAACTTTTGGGTACATTTTGTCCTCTTTAGGTTTATCAGCAGCTGATGCTATCTATCCCATTTTTCGTACTCCAACTGGCAGTAAAAGGTATGAATTTGTCATTAAATATAATCATGTTTTCAGGACACTATGTATGTATTGTGTGCATTATGCTTAGGACATGATACACAAGTATATGGATATAATGCTGTCCTATTAAATTTCTGTTTCTCTTATTCTATTGGAAACACTTGTTTTAAGCAGTTTACTGTCCTTGTTAAAGTTATACAGACAGGAACAGAAAACAATCATTTTAGCTAGTATTCCAATGTGCAATTTTAGAGAATGTTCTTTCTGGATTTCATTGATTTATAAATGAGTGTCAGGTATAAAGTCTAAATTAGTCCAGAAACATAAACGTCTGGTGTGCATATATCCAGATCACTGACAAAAGTGATATCAATTATTAAGGCCGTAAAGTAAATATTAATTACCAGAAAATAGATTTCAGTAGAAATTGCAATGAGATGCTTAGCAGACTGTGAATGTTGTAACAAAAGGAAAATTTGAAAGTCTTTGTTCAATTTGTGCAGAATTCTTTCATGCTTTCAACTTCAGATTGTCTGGATGTAACAAGCACATTCAGCATCAGGACACTTTTTTTTCTTTTTCTAACTGCATTTGAATAGATATTTATTATCAAGATTTATTACACCAATCAAAACCTGATTAAATCATTCAAGACACATATATATTCACTCATCCTTTCAAGAAAGGAAAGGAGATAAGCAACTAATTATGAACTACTTAATTTTAAAAAAAAAAAAGCCATCAGGATTATTGCTCCTGAGCTAGACAGTCAGGTAAACCAGCATTACGTTGTAAGCACAGAGTCTTTTGTTTTGTATGTCTTTAAAACCTGTGAATTCCAATGAGAAATAATTACTTTAAAACAGGAATTTATGAGGATGTCTACATAATTTCACAGCAAGGAATTTGATAACCATTGTGAATGTCATGATTTGGAGATGCCGGTGTTGGACTGGGATGTACAAAGTTAAAAATCACACAACACCAGGTTATAGTCCAACAGGTTTATTTGGAAACACTAGTTTTCGGAGCGATGCTCCTTCATCAGGTGATTGTGGACTATAAGACTGTTACAAATGAGCAGCTTGGAAATGGAAACATGTTACAGAGACACAGACACACAGTAAAGTCACAGTCGTTCTCCCCAGCAGAAGCTGTCTGTTCTCTGCAGTTTTAAAAAACCTCTTTGGTTTTAAGAAACCTAGTCTCTTTGCTGCAGCAGTTGCTGTTTTTTTTTTTCTTTTTTAAATTTAACCCCCACACTACCACCTAAGTGCGGTAGTGCTTATTTTATCCCCAGCACCCATGGTGTGTGTGCGCAGGTGTGAGACACAGTGAGAGACACAAGGTGCACGAATCTTTATTCAAGTTCCACCACCAGGAAGATAGGAAAACACCCGGGTGGCCAGTGACAAGCACTGCCCTTCAGCAGTTGCTGTTAGCTGTGACTTGTTAATTAATCAATCAATGACATTTTCCAAGTGAATCAGTTGCTATGCACTTCTTACAAAACAGCAAGGATTTCCAGAAAAGGACAACTGACCATCAAATGCCTGATTAGCTGAAGAAGGATCATCTCGACATCAGAATTAGGAAGCAAACCCCACTGAAATGACTTTATAGTGTTTTCTATCTCCACAAATAATCTATTTCTCCTATTGTTTGCCTGTGTGTATGTAAGATGGAATTTATAAGAGGATAAATTAGTCAGCTGTGTAAATGGCAAAGGTTTATATCTGTATGTGTAGATGTAACCTAATTATTTATTACAAATACTAATGCTTGTTTAGTACAGCAATCTGGTCTATACTTTCTGTCAACTTTTGGTTTGAAAGTCAGGTAAATTGGAGTAAAGTATGTAACTTAAGAATCTTTGATTCAACTCTGGGAATAACAGGGCTTGACTTACAGCACACTACCCCAGTGGGCCATAATAATATTGAGGTGTTTCAAGCAAGTCAAAATCCTGTTCAGGTTGCTTGTCCCATTGAGGTTCCTTCAGTTGACTGTGCACAACAACGTCTTTCATAGTAGTTTAGAGGTGATCAAGTTGTTTATGAAGGTACCATAAAACAAAATGGGATTGATTCAGTTGGCATGTGTTTAAATAAGCCTGGAGCTGCTTATTCTAGGGTGCTACCAACAGACTGACTGACTGATTAATAGAAGTCAAAGCCATATACTTACTATGAGAAACACTCGGATATGTTGGGATATGGGGCCAAGCAAATATTGTGATCTACCCAAAATACAAATAAATTAAAAGACTTGCGGCCTGGACCAAGTAAATTATCTTGGCTAAAGATTTGAGAAGCAAAAACAGGAACATATTAATGGTAGTCTGGTTGGTAGTTGAGGGGAAACTCCCTAGTTAGATCCAAGCCTGGTGATGTGGGTCAGGGGTTTGAACAAGCACGTTATTGGGTGAATAAAGAAGCTACATTTAGTATTTTTAAAAATTGCTGTAGAAACTCCGCAGTTCTCGCAACATCTGTGGCAAGAGAAACGAGTCAGTATTTCAAGTCCAATTTAGCTCTTCAACAAGTATCAAGTCAGACGCAAAATGCTAACTTTTTTTTTGTAGACGCTGCCAGATCTGCTGAACGTCTATAGCATTTTCTACTTTTATTTCAGATTTTGCGTCTCTGTAGTATTTTGCTTTTGAGAAGCTAATTTCAGTGAAGGCTTGAAGAGAATAAGGAGAGAAGGTAGCATTCGTTTGGTGGTGAAGGAAATTGAAGTCAGCAAAAAATAGTTTTTATGTTTAAAAGTCTATTGGTCCATGGATTGACCACTTGATGTATGAGATACAAGAAAGATACCTTGAGGAGGAGGAGCAGAGGCAATAAGTATTTGTGAATAGCTATTCCCACTTTTCTCTATTGATTACATGCTAATATTCCAAATAAATTCATGAAAGTAAAACTATTTCTGTAAATTGTGTATCTCGTCATAATTTCTTTTTCTTGTTTAGGCATGAACTAGTGAAAGATGAGACTAGTTCTGTTGAATGTCATAATCCTTTTCCTACTGCTTCTGCGATGTCCTGCCATGGATCTTTACAGAAGAACAAAAAAAAGAAAGATTTTGACAAAGCTTTCAGTGACCAACTTATAATAGTAAGTTTGAATTCGTATAATGTGAAAAGTTAATAGATGTCTACAAGTGATTTTTGTTTTAAAATAGTGAGTGACAGTAAACATAATTTGAATTTAAGAAAGACAAAGTAAAAATTTATATTTGCTAACAAGTTGGTTGTCATTGGATTACTGGGTCCAGTTAAAATCAATTTTAGCTAATTTAAAATGTTTAGTTTGCACATGCATGTCATACACAAGTGATTAAGTGACTGAATAAGATTTAGAGTGCTCAATTTAACTTTAAGTCTGTCCAGAACTTGTCCTCTTCCATCTCTTTCCAAATCTTCATTTCTTCTCTTCCCCCAACTCTCTGTCCAAACTTCAGTCTCCCTGTCACTCCATCCAGATTTTCCCTTCCTCCATCATTCTCTCAAAATCTTCACAGTGACTTTCTCTCTCTGTCACTGCAGTTCTGAGGCACAACCAGGATGCTCCATCCTCATTCTAGATTTTGCTATGGTGGGGGGGTTTTGTTCAGCCTCCAATTACTGCATTCTGTCAAACACTCCCTACCTCCCCATCACAATAGGATCACACTCTCGTCCATTTGAACTCTCAGCGAAGACAGAGATTCCTTCATCCCCAGAGTGAACCTTCTCTGAACTGCCCTCAGTATAAGTCCATCCTTCCTTAAATAAGGAAATGCATAACAGTACATTCCACTCAAACCGTG
Source organism: Chiloscyllium plagiosum (assembly GCF_037043375.1). Lineage (NCBI taxonomy): Eukaryota > Metazoa > Chordata > Chondrichthyes > Orectolobiformes > Hemiscylliidae > Chiloscyllium > Chiloscyllium plagiosum. The sequence goes on along the minus strand of NW_028270141.1, from coordinate 86,781,825 downwards.
CTGCCTGATGAGATTCAGTGCAGAGGGAGGCACCACACGGTCAGAGGGTCAGTGCAGAGTGAGTGCCACACGATGGTAGGGTCAGTGCTGAGGGAGTGCCACAAGGTGGTTGGGTCAGTGCTGAGGGAGAGTCAGCATTGAGGGAGAACATAAAACATTACAGTGCAGTACAGGCCCTTCAGCCCTTGATGGTTCCACAGGTCGACGCAACAATCTGAAGCCCATCTAACCTACAGTATTCCATTCTCATCCATATGCTTATGCAATGACCATTTAAATGCATTCCATGCTCCTACTATTCTGAGGCATCTGGCATCTGTCCTATATCTATCACCCCTCAATTTGAAACTATGTCCCTTGTGCTAGCCATCGCTATCTGAGGAAAAAGGCTTTCACTGTCCAACCTCTCTAACTCGGATTATCTTATGTCTCAATTAAGGCACCTCTCAACCTTCTTCTCTCCAATGAAAACAGCCTTAAGTCCCTTAGCCTTTCCTCGTAAGACCTTCCTTCCATACCAGGCAACATCCTAGTAAATCTTTGAACCCTTTCCAAAGCTTCCACATTCTTCCTAAAATTCAGTGACCAGAACTGTAAGCAGTACTCCAAATGTGGCCACACCAGAGTTTTGTACAGTGGTCAGTGCCGCACAATGGTAGGGTCAGTACTGAGGGAGCGCTGCATGATGGGAGAGTCAGCACTGAGGGAACTGTGCACAGTGGGAGTGTCAGCACTGAGCGAGTGTCATATGATGGGAGAGTTAGCACTGAAGGAGCGCCGCGTAACGGAAGGATCAGCACTGAGGCAGCGCTGCACAATGGGAGAGTCAGCACAGGGAGCACCGCACAATGTGCAGGTCAGAACTGAGGGAACACCGCAGTGTCGGAGGGTCAACATGGACTTGCTGAGCTGGATGAGATACTTCCACACTATATAGGTATTGTATAAGTCTTCTATAAGTCAGTGATGAGAGAGTGGGCAGTATCAGAGGAATCACTGCTGAGGGAGATTCGTTAGTGACCCTCAAAAGAGTGTAATAGGAGATATTACTGAAGCAGTGACGTCATTTTCTTAAGATTAGATTCTGTACAATGTGGTAACAGGGCCTTCGGCCCAACAAGTCCACACCGACCCTCTGGGGAATAACCCACCCAGACCCATTTCCGTCCGACTAATGCACTAACACTATGCTCAATTTAGCATGGCCAATCCACCTGACCTGTACATTTTTGGATTGTGGAAGGAAACTGGAGCACCTGGAGGAAATCTGCGCAGACATGGGGAGAATATGCAAACTCCACACAGACAGTTGCCCGAGGCTGGAATCAAACCCGGATCCTTGGTGTTATGAGGCAGCAGTGCTAACCACTGAGCCACCGTGCCGCTCTGAATTTTGGAGTTGTCGATGATGTTAGTTAGGTCACAGATGGGGTACTGCGTGCAGTACTCCGTACTGTAGGAAGATATGTGATTACACTGGAGAGGGTGCAGTGGAGATTCATCAGAATGTTGCCTGGAATAGTGCAATTCAGCGATGAAGAGTGACTTGAGAGGCTGGGGTTATTTTTGTCTGAATAGAGAAGGCTGGGGAGTGACCTGATTGAGGTGGAAACGGTTCTGAGGGGGAAGAAACAATTTCCCCCTTAATACAGGTCAGTAATCATGGGGCACAGTTTTAAGGCAAGGAGCAAGAGGTTTACAGGGGATTGAAGGAGTTGTTTTCCACTGAGAATGGTGGAATTCTGGAACTCACTGCTAGTGAGGGTGGTAGAGGCAGAAACCCCACAGAACATCAAGAAAGTTTGATTTATAAGAGGAGGTTGGGTAGGCTGGTACTTTTTTCACTGGAGCAAAGGAGGTTGAGGAGTGACCTTGTAGAGGTTTATAAAATCAAGAGAGATATAAAGTGAATGGTGCGTGTCTTTTACCTATGCTGGGGGAGTTCAAGGCTAGGATGCATATTTTCAAGGTGAGAGGAGAAAGATTAGTAAAGACTTGAGGGGCAAATTCTTTTTTAGACAGAGAGTGGTTTGTGTCAGGAACGAACTTCCAGAGGAAGTGGTGGATGCAGATACAGTTAGTGTTTAAAAGACACTTAGATAAGTTCATGAATAAGAAATGTTTGGAGGGATATGGGCCAAACACAGGCAGATGGGACTAGTTTAGTTTGGGACTATGGTCAGCATGGAGTGGTTGGACCAAAGGGTCTTTTTCCATGCTGTACGACTTGAGTCAACTGCAGTTATAGATATTTTTAACCAGCCTGTTCAAAAGTGTTACATCACACCCCTTAAGCAAGTGAGCCTTGATCCCGGACACTGTCACCCAGAGGTAGGGACACCTCCAATTCCAATTCATTGCACATCTGCCCCTCTTCCACTGGCTTGATCATAGTGGTGTCAGCAATGTTTTAATGAAGTGCGCAAGAGGGTGTGACAGAAGCAGCATCAGATATACCTAATACTGGGACGTGAGTGTGATGAAGGTACAAAACAGGACAACCTGTGTGCCAAACAGCATTAACAGCAAGGAATGTACAGAGCTAAGCAATTCCACAACCAACAGATGAGAACTAAGGCCCTGGCAGCCTTTCCACATCACATTTGTGAATGGTGGTCGACAATTAATTTCATCAATACTGTCATTCTGAAGAATGTGGGAACCCAGCAAACAGTGCAAAAGATGAGGCTGAAGCATTCACAACATCTTCAACCAGAGGTGCTGACTGTGAGGTCCATCTCTGGATCCTCGCGAAGTTCCCAACATCACAGGTGCCAGTCTCCAGCAAATTTGATTCATTCCATGTGATATAAAGAAACAGTTGGAGACTCTGAGACTGCAAAGGCTATGCGTCCTGTCAACCTTCTGGCAATAGTTCTGAAAACTTATGCTCCAGAACTTGCTGCACCCCAAGCCAAGTTTTTCCAATATAAATATAACACTAATGTCTAGTTGTCAAACGTGAAATGTTGTCCAGGTGTTGCGTCCTGAACACAAAAAGCAAGACAAATCCAACCTGGCCAACTCCAGCTTCATCAGTCTATGCTCAGTCATCAGTAAAGTAATGGAACGTGTCATCAAGAGTGCTATCAGTCGGCACTTGCAAAGCAATAACTTCATCATTGAGGCTCAGTTTGGGTCCTGCCTTGGCCATTCAGTTCATGACCTCATTGCATCCTTCATTTAAAGATGGACTAAAGAGCTGGATTCCAAATGTGAGATGAGGATGTTTGCGATTAGATATTAGTTATTTATGCTCCAGGTTATTTCTACAACTGTTCCCCTTAGTAGTGTTCTAAGCCCACACATCTTCACCTCCATCATTCAGTCAGAAGTGGAGATGTTTGCTGCATATTGTGCAATATTCAATGCCATTTACAACTCTCCAGACACTGGAGCAGTCCATGTTCAAATGCAGGACCTGGACAATATCCAGATTGAGGCTGACAAATGGCAAGTAAGATTCACATCACAGCAACGCCAGGCAATGACCATTTCCATCAAGAGCAACTCTAACTAACCAAACTTGATTTTCAATTGCAGTACCATCCCTGAACTGGATGAGACTTAAATATTCAACTCTGGATTGTCCAGCAGTCCCCAACATCATAGATGCCACTCTCCAGAAAATTTGATTCACTCCACATGAAATAACAAAACAGTTAGATGCACTGGATACTGTAAAAACTATGGTTTCTGACAATAGAAGATTATAGAATCCCTACAATGTGGAAACAGGCCATTTGGCCCAACAAGTATTCACTGACTCTTTGAAGGGTATCCCACCTAGACCCATTCCCCTACCCTATTGCTCTATATTTCCCCTGACTAATGCCTCTAGCCTACACATTCCTGAACACTAGGCAATTTAGCATGGTCAATTCACCTAATCTGCACATCTTTGGACTGTGGGAGAAAACCAGAGCACCCAGCAGAAACCTACACAGACGTGGGGAGAATGTGCAAACTCCACACAGATGGGCACTCTAAGTTGGAATTGAACCCGGGTCCCTGGCACCATGAGGCAGTAGTGTTAACCACTGAGCCACTGTGTTGCCCCTGAAAACCTGTACTCCAGAACTACTTGTACTTATAGCCGTACTATTCCAATACAGCTATAACATGAGTATCTACCTGACAAATGTGGAACATTGCCCAGGTAGGTACTGTACACAAAAAGCAGGGCAAAAGCTGCAAGAGCATGTTAGAAGCTACAATCCTGCAACATGCAATTTGCCTCCTGACTTCCAAATCCTGTCCATTATCTGCAAGGCACAAGTCAGGATTGTGATAGAATACTGCCCACTTGCAAAAGCAAGCACAACTCCAACAGCACTTGAGAAGCTTGATATTATCCAGGACAGAGCAGTGCATTTGATTGGCGCCACACCCACAAATATTCATTTCCTCCACCATCAATGCTCAGTAGCAGCAGTGCTTGCCACCTACAAGATGCACTGTAGAAATTCACCAAGACTCCTTGGACAACACCTTCCAAATCTACAACACTTCCACCTAGAAATACAAGGGTGGCAAATATATGGGAATACCATCACCTTCAAGCCACTAACCATCTTGACTTGAAAATATATTGTTGTTCCTTCAGGTTTGCTGAGTCAGAATCTTGGAATTTCCTTAGTGGTATCGTGAGTGTGCCTACACCAAATGGACCACAGTGGTTTAAGAAAATGTTAATTTCAGTGCACACTAGTTCTTGTTTAATGTTGGTTTTGTGCAGCTTGGCTCAACTTGTGCTTCAGTGAATACTGCAGTCTTTTTCAAGATTTTATTTTCCTTTCTGAAAACATTTCAGTCCATGAAAGTCCCAGAGCTTAAAAATCAGATGATGGAAGTAGAAAATTGATGGTCCATATTTTATCACATTTAGAGTCATAGAGATGTATAACATGAAAGTATACCCTTCGGTCCAATTTGTCCATGCCGACCAGATATCCCAACCCAATCTAGTCCCACCTGCAACCACCTAACCCATATCCCTCCAAACCCTTCCTATTCATATACCTATCCAGATGCCTTTTAAATGTTTCAATTGCACCAGCCTCCACCACTTCCTCTAACAGCTCATTTCGTACACATACCATCCTCTGAGTGAAAATATTGCCTCTTAGGTCTGTTTTATATCCTTCCCCTCTCACCCTAAATCTATGCCCTGTAGTTATGAACTTCCCCCACCCCAGAGAAAAGACTTTGTCTATTTATCCCATCCATGCCCCTTATGATTTTATAAACCTCCATAAGGTCACCCTTCAGCCTCTGATGCTCCAGGGAAAACGGGCCTAGCCTATTCAATCTCTCCCTATAGCTCAGATCCTCAAACCCTGGCAACATCCTTGTCAATCTTTTTTCAACCCTTTCAAGTTTCACAACATCCTTCCAATAGGAAGAAGACCAGAATTGCATGCAACATTCCAACAGTGGCCTAACCAATGTTCTGTACAGCTGCAACATGACCTCCCAACTCTTGTACTCAATACTCTGATCAATAAAGCATACCAAACACCTTTTTCACTATCCTATCTACCTGCGACTTCACTTTCAAGGAGCTATGAACCAGGTCCCTTTGTTCAGCAACACTCCCTAAGACCTTACCATTAAGTGCATAAGTCCTGCTAAGATTTGCTTTCCCAAAATGCAGCACCTCACATTTATCTAAATTAAACTCCATCTGCCACTTCTCAGCCCATTGGCCCCTCTGATCAAGATCCCTTTATAATCTGAGGTAACTGTCTTCATTGTCCACTACAACTCCAATTTTGGTGTCATCTGCAAACCTACTAACTATATCTCTCTCTTATGCTCACATCCAAATCATTTATATAAATGATGAAAAGTAGTGGACCCAGCATTGATCCTTGTGGTACTCCACTGATCACAGGCCTCCAGTCTGAAAAACAACCCTCCACCCACCAACCTCTGTCTTTCACCTTTGTGCCAGTTCTGTATCCAAACAGCTAGTTCTCCCTGTATTCCATGAGATCTAACCTTGCTAATCAGTCTCCCATGGGGAACCTTGTTGAACGCCTTACTGAAGTCCATATAGACCACATCTACCGCTCTGCGCTCATCAATCCTCTTTGTTATTTCTTCAAAAAACTCAATCAAGTTTGTGAGACATGATTTCCCACGCACAAAGCCATGTTGACTATCCCTAATCAGTCCTTGCCTTCCAAATACATGTACATCCTGTCCCTCAGGGTTCCCTCCAACAACTTGCCCACCACTGACGTCAGGCTCATTGGTCTGTAGTTCCCTGGCTTGTCCCTGCCACCTTCTTTAAACCGTGGCACCACATTAGCCAACCTCCAGTCTTCTGGCACCTCACCTGTGACTATTGATGATACAAATATCTCAAGAGGCCCAGCAATCACTTCCCTAGCTTCCCACAGAGTTACATGGTACACCTGATTAGGTCCTGGGGATTTATCCACTTTTACGTGTTTCAAGACATCCAGCACTTCCTCCTCTGTAATATGGACATTTTTCAAGATGTCACCATCTATTTTTCTGCATTCTACATCTTCCATATCCTTTTCCACAGTAAATACTGATGCAAAATACTTGTTTAGTATCTGCCCCATCTCCTGCAGCTCCACAGACTTGCTGATCTTTGAGGGGGCCTATTCTCTCCCTAGTTATCCTTTTGTACTTAATGTATTTGTAAAAACGCTTTGGGTTCTCCTTAACTATATTTGCCAAAGCTATCTCATGTCCCTTTTTTGCCCTCCTGATTTCTCTCTTAAGTATGCCTTTATATTCTTCTCAGGATTTACTCAATCTACCCTGTCTGTACCTGATATATGCTTCCTTCTTCTTAACCAAACCCTCAATTTCTTTAGTCATCCAGTATTCCCTATACCTACCAGCCTTTCCTTCCACCCTAACAGGAGTATACTGTCTCTGGACTCTCGTTATCTCATTTCTGAAGGCTTCCCATTTTCCAGCTATCCCTTTACCTGCGAACATCTGCCCCCAATCGGCTTTTGAAAGTTCTTGCCTAATACCATCAAAATTGGTCTTCCTCCAATTTAGAACTTCACATTTTAGATCTGGTCTGTCCTTTTCCATCACTATTTTAAAACTAATAGAATTATGGTCACTGGCCCCAAAGTGCCCACCCCACCACTGACACCTCAGTCACCTGCCCTGCCTTATTTCCCAAGAATAGGTCAAGTTTTCCACCTTCTCTAGTAGGTACATTCACATACTGAATCAGAAAATTTTCATGTACAACTTAACAAATTCCTCTCCATCTAAACCCTTAACACTATGGCAGTCCTAGTCTGTTTGGAAATTTAAAATCCCCTATCATAACCACCCTATTATTCTTAAGAGATAACTGAGATCTCTTTTCAAATTCGTTTCTCAATTTCCCTCTGACTATTAGGGGTCTATAATACAATCCCAATAAGGTAATGCTCCCTTTCTTATTTCTCAGTTCCACTCCAATAACTTCCCTGGATATATTTCTGAGAATATCCTCCCTAAGTCCAGCTGTAATGCTATCCCTTATCAAAAACGCCACTTCCCCTCCTGTCTTGCCTCCTTTTATGTCCTTCCTGTAGCATTTTTATCCTGAAACATTAAGCTGCCAGTCCTGTCCATCCCTGAGACATGTTTCTGTAATTGCTATGATATCCTAGTCCTATGTTCCTAACCATGCCCTGAGTTCATCTGCCTTTCCTGTAAATAAATGCAATTTAATCTATCAGTCCTACCTTGTTCTGTGCTTTGCCCTTGTCTGCCCTGACTTTTTGACTCGCCTTTGTTCTCAACTGTAGCAGTCTCAGATTGAAATCTTTCCTCACTATCTCCCTGGGTCCCCCCACCTTACTCGTTTAAATCCTCCCGAGCAGCTCTAGCAAATCTCCCTGCTAGTATATTAGTCCCCTTCCAATTTAGGTGCAATCTGTCCTTGTACAGATCACTTCTACCCCAAAACAGCTTCCAATGATCCAGAAATGTGAATCCTTTTCCTGTACACCAACTCCTCAGCCATGCATTCATCTGCTCTATCCTCCTATTCTTGCCCTCACTAGCTCGTAGCACCAGGAGTAATTCAGATATTACTACTCTTGAGGACCTCCTTTTTAAATTCCTGCCTAACTCTCTGTAATTTCCCTTTAGAATCTCAACCTTTTCCCTCCTATGTCATTGGTCCCAATGTGTACAATGACCTCCTGCTGGTCCCTCTCCCCCTTAAGAACATTCTGCACCCTCTCTGAGACATCCTTGATCCTGGCACCAGGGAAGCAACACACCATTCTGATTTTTTGCAGCGAGCCACAGAAACGTCTGTCTGTACCTCGGACTAGAAAGTCCCCTAACACAATTGATCGCTTGGAACCTGATGTACCTCTCATTACATTAGAACCAGTCTCAATGCCAGAAACTTGTATGTTCATGCTACGTACTCCTGAGCGTCCATCACTCCCTACATTTTCCAAAAGAGACTACTTGTTTGAAATGGGGCTAACCACAGAAGACTCCTGCACTACCTTCCTACCTCTCTTACCTTTCCTGTAGTTAGGTAAAAACAATGACTGCAGATGCTGGAAACCAGATTCTGGATTAATGGTGCTGGAAGAGCACAGCAGTTCAGGCAGCATCCAAGGAGCAGCGAAATTGACGTTTCGGGCAAAAGCCCATCTATGTGACTGTATCTGAGACTTTACCCCCTTCCTATAACTGCCATCCATCACATCCCCTTGCTCTTGTAAATTCCTCATTGCCTCAAACTGCCTCTCCAACCAATCCATTCGATCTGATCAGATTCGCAATCAACGGCATTTATTGCAGATATAATCCTCAGTAACCCGTAAGCTCTCCCTAAACTCCCACACCCGACAAGAAGAGCATATCACTCTACTAAGGGCCACTTTTGCTTCTTTCAATCTACAGACCCAGAAAATAGCACCACCTTATTCCTCTACGAAACACTGCTCAAGGTTAAATTAATACTTACGGCTTACATTTTAAGTTTAATCAAGAGACATAGCTCAATAAAACATATAATCAAAAAAGAACCCACTCTACTCATTACTGCAGACTTATTTTAAGGCCACGCTTAAATCCACTTACCTGCTTCTGTGCTGTGACCTTTCCCAAATAGGTTTCTCCAAGATCAGTTGTGAATTTCAATGTTTTGTAATTTTCCCAGACGCACTCCGATGTCCAGCGATACATGAATTCAACAGCAAAGGCAGTCACTGCTAACTCTGTCAATTAGCAATGTGGGTTTCTTTTTTTTTCTCTCTCTCTCCTGCTCTGTCCTCACTATGTGCTTCCTTTGACTGTTCTTCTCTCTTTTCAAACTGCTGTTGTTTTAACTTTTTTTTTCCAGTAATTGCTGCTCCTGGAATTTATGACAAAGGTTTCTTCCCTGGGAGCTCTAGGTTAGGAAATAAACATTTTGAAATTACGAAAGGTATTTGTGGTTTGAGTAATGAAATATTATTTTCATAGTTTAATGGACAAAAAAAGGCATAAATTCAGGATTATTAATGGAAGTTGAAGGAGTAAACCAGATTTTATTTTGTATTTATAAGTGAAAATACAAAGTGCCTGTTGTAACATATGTCATGAACCATTTAAGAATAAGGAAGGAAAGGTTGAAAAAGAAGAAAATACAGGAAAATGTAGGGCATAAAGACGGGATTAAAATAGCATAAATTCAACAATATACAGTTGTACAGATGCAAAGGACCAAATGACCGCTTTATTATTGTATTACAAAATCTATTCTGATCTTTTAAATTATGTCCCAAGTCTTTGAAGTATTGTGAGATTTGGCTGTGGCTAAAGATGACAAAGATGGGCTTATTCTCAGTTTGCAGTAAGTTCAGTCAAGATGTTTCCTGCTTTGTCTTTGAACATTAGCTGAACTTCAGTTGTGGGTTTCCAGGCTGGAGATTGAGCATAACAGAATATTGTTAGTTAGTGAAACAATTTTTATTCTTTTGGTTGCAAGGAAAACCACCCTAATCTATCCAATCTTTCCTCATGACTGAATGTTCTTGTAAATCTGTGGTATTGTTCCTATAATGTGGTGAGCAAATTCTTCATAAAACTCCAGCTGTGGCCTAACCAGTGTCTTGAATAGTTCCAGCATTTGATCCCTTCTTTTATATTCAATACCTTAACCAATGACAGAAAGCATCCTACATTCCTTCTTTATCACCTCAGCCACCTGTCCTGCTGCTTTCAGGTATCTATGGACATGCAGTCATGTTCTCTCACTTCCTCTACCCTTCGCAATTCTCTTGAGTTGATTGTATATTCCCTTGCCTTGTTTGCCCTCCACAAAGACATAACCTCGCACTTCTCCAGTTTGAATTTCATTTGCCACTTGTCTGCCAACTCAACTAAACCACTAATATCATTCTGCAGTTAGCAGTCATTCTCTTCACATCAACTCCAGAAAATTTGTGTTATCCAGAAACTTCTAAAATCTTAATCATGAGTAGCTCCTACAAATAGCAATGATTCCAACACTGAGCCTCGTCAAACACCTCTATAAACTGCTTTCCATTTGTAAAAAACGTCAGTTGACCATTGTCTTTTGTTCCCTTTCAGTGAGCCAATTTTGGATCCGACCCACCATCTTAACCTCTATCATTTGGACTTTAATCTTTCTGAACAGTCAACAATGTAGGACCTTGTCAGATGCTTTAGTAAAATACATGTGGACAGCATCCACTGCACTACTTATTCAATCTTCCTTGTTACTTCCTCAAATTCAATTACATTTGTTTAACACAATCTTTCCATAACAAAACCATGCTGACTCTCCCTGATTAATAAGTATCTTTGTAAGTAGCAGTTAATTCTATCTCTCTTTATTGCTTCTAGCAATTTCCTTAAACAAATCAGGCAGATCAATGTAAAATTATTTGGCTTATTCTTTGTACCACATTTGCAACATATCACGTTAAACATATAGAAATTGGTTGTTGAACTGTCTGTCCAGATAATTTGCGTTTTTTTTAAAAGATAGCTACTATGTAAAAACTTGGCTTTTTTTTGCGCATTAAAAAAAATTATACTGAACAATTTAAGCATGTAATTGAGAAAGCATATTGATGTACTCAGAATCCTGATGTTGTTTGAAGACATGAACTCATTTTGCCAGGGTATGAGTAGAGGAGAGGGATATGTGGTACAGATATTTTCCCTCTGCAATCAATTCCAATGTCATGTTACAAGATTAGTGGCTAACCTTAAATAGTTTGTCTTTTTTTTGTCACACTGGAACTGAAAATGAAGTGTCATTGTCAGAAATTTGCCAGAATAAAATCTGTATTACAAATCTTATTCTACAAAAGGACATGAACAACATTTAAGAAATATTTAGATGGACATTTAAAACACATTATGGATCAAATGTTAGAACAGGACTAGAATAGCTAGATACTTTTTCTGAACCTCATCTGAAAGCTATTGCAAAATGTAAACGGATGGTACCTGGAAAGAGGAAGGGGGGAGTCTCCTGGTTCTTAAGAAAGATGGTCATTTTATATCGAGGATCAGCAAAGGGGAAAGTTTGATTACCAATTCCATCAGGTAGGGCTAGAGGTTGCACTCCACCTGGCTGAAGCCACCCCAGTATAAAATAATTTGATAGATCTGTTTTTGGTATAGCCACCATATGACTTAGAGATAGCATCATTGGATAAGTAACCCAGAGGCTCAGGCCATTATTCTAGTGATATAGGTTCAAACCCCATAATGCCAGCTAATGGAATTTAACTTCAGTTAGTTGATAAAATCTGGAATTGAAAGATAATCTCAGTAATGGTAACATTGAAGCAATCATTGTTTATCATAAATACCCATCTGGTTTGTTCATTACCTATTAGGAAAGGAAATCTACTATTTTTGCCTATTTGTGACTTTTTTTTGTTAATCGTTCAGGAGATGTGGACTTTGCTAACTGACAGCATTTATTGCCCATCCCTAGTTGTCCTTGAGAAGTGGTGGTGAATCGCCTTCTTGAATTGCTGCAGTCAATTTGGTGAAGGTAGACCCACTTTGCTGATGGTGATGATGGTGGAGTTGCAGAATTTTAATTTAGTGACAGTGAAGGGATGGAGATTTCATGATACATAAAGCTTTGGTTTCTAGTAGTGAACTCAATGGAGAAAGCTTTCTCTATGAATATAAAATGTTCTTTAATTTATTGTGTTTTAAGCATGTCATGAGGTATCATTCACAGCACCCTTGCATATGATTTAGTCTTTGGGTCCATGGCCCATTGATTTAGCACGTGAACCTATACTGATACTTGAATGCAGGCAGAGGGACCCCTTGTCAATTCATACTGTTGCAAAGTTGGGTAGAATAATTGTGGATTAAAATGCAGGACATTAGAATTTGCTGTTTGTAAAATGCTAGGGGGAAAGCATTGTGTGGTCCCTTTAAAAAGATTTTGCTTTTTCCGTGCTTGGAGATTTAAAATGGATGCCTGTGAAAAGCCGCTTTGAAGGTGTGCAGAGAGCACCCGAATTGAAACATTTGAATCGAAACGCTGTACAGTTAGCAGACCAAGCAGCATTTTACCAAGACAACAGGCTTTGGAATTTAGCCAATAAATTTGAACCAAGCCCTTCGATACTAAAAATCTGTCAAATTTAAATTTGATGTTTGACAACCTCGGACCAATCTGATTGTAAAAATAATGATATGTCATCAAGGGTATAGAATAATAGGGCAATTGGAAAATCAGCAAAGTTAACTGCCATCTCCTAGAGATAACAGCTCTCAGCTCTTAGAGAAAACACCATCTATTTACAACGGTACCAACGACAGAAAGAATAAGGAAAGACAGAAGAAATGACAAAGAAGGTGTTCCTGATAGGACGATAGGAAGAGAAGGCACAGAACAGTTTGGAAGTGGTAACTTGGCTGTAAATTAAAGAGACTAAATATAAATGGGCCTTATATTTATTGGAACAGCAAACCATTAGAATCTTGCTTTGAATGGGAACAATTAGTAGTTAGAAGGGATTATTCAGTTTGTGAATAGTTTAGTAAATTTGTTCACTGTTAGAGTTAGATAAATAAAAGTTGCAGAAAGGCAGGTTACATCACTTTTCATACTACTTTTACAGGTTATAAGGTGAGGTGCTTTTTGAGTAGTTCATTTTAGTTCTCCGAGGGGTTTCAACCTCTGCTTTATAACAATATAAAATAAATTTTAAGGTTGCTATACCATTATGCTAAATCTTAGTTGAACCTCCACCACAGTTTCATTGTCCCACATTGTCCCCTTATCCATAGCACTCAAAAATATATTGAGCTATGTCTATAAAAATACTTGAGTACTGATCATCCAGATAAAAAATTCAAATATTTCATAACCTTAAATGAAGAAATTTTTCTTCATCTTAGCCTTATTTAAAGGCAAATAATGCTCTAACATACAAGTTGATTAAATTTCTGAATCTTTGTTCAGATGAGACTTTAAACTGACTTTACAAATGTAAAAGTTTCCATGACTGTATTGTTACTGGAAAAGTTAATCTCATTGCTGTTTGTGTAACCTTGCTGTGTGTGAATTGACTGCTATTTTGACTGAAAATATTTGCTAAGTATTTCATGGCAAAGTATATCCTGACAGCATGAAAGTTGTTGTATAAATTAAGACCCATCTTTTATGAACTTCTAAGCTTATTTTCCTAAAATATTTGTAGGAAATAAACAAGAGAGATGCTAAGGCCATTACAAACTGAAGCATTTTAAATAATTTCAAAGCTTTAATAACGTTAATGACTACATGTACTGTTACCTTTGGCAGATGTATTGATTTTCTTACTTTTGCTATTTTGCAGGATGCAGGTCAGAAGCATTTTGGAGCTGTCATGTGCAGGTCCTGTGGAATGATTTATACAGCATCCAATCCTGAGGATGAAGCACAGCATATTCAATATCACCAAAGATTCCTAGAAGGGCTCCGTTATGTGGTATGAAAGGTTTTTAATTAATTTTTTATATGCAATCTTCTCCAAATTCAAGGTTCCAAATTCCTTGATTTTGTTTGTATACATTATAAACATTTCACTGATTTTATGTGATGTTAAGAATAAGTATAGTCTTTAGTATAAATGGGTTTAGTTGGATAAATACCAAGATTTGCAAACAATATCTCGTTCCCAGTTTAATTTTGTACATTTTGTCCCTAATCCAATAAATTCCCATGTATATACATTTTATTAAGGAAACTGCTTGTGCAAATTTGTCGCTAGTAGCTCCATTTGATGAAGGGTATTTTTACAGCCTTACCAACTTTTCAAGACGATTGGATGTCTGGAAGCATTATACAGCCAACTACATACTTTTAAGTATAGTCACTTTTATAATGTTACAGCTGCCAATTTGCAAACAGCAATCTCTGGGGAGAAATGAGTTGTAATAAACAGATTGTCTGCTTTTTTATAATATTAGTTAAAGGATAAATGTTAAGCAGAACAACAAAGATAACTTCTGATGAAGGGCTTATGCCCGAAACATCGATTCTCCTACTTCTCGGACGCTGCCTGACCTGCTGTGCTTTTCCAGCTACACACTCTACTCTGATCTCCAGCATCTGCAGTCCTCACTTTCTCCAAACAAGGATAACTCACCTGGCTTTTTCTTAAAATGGTCGCAGAAGATACTTTATACACTTTTGTTTTATTCATTCTTGGGAATTGGGTGTTACTGGCTAGGCCACCATGTATTGCCTATCCCTAGTTGCCTTTGAGGTGAAGTAAGGTGTCTCCTTGAACAACTGCATTCCATTTGGCAGACCTAGGTTAGTTTAAAAACATTGAGTGAGTGAATCTGGAAGGTTGTAAAAGTCCATTTACTTCCGATTTAAGTCATCTAATCTAATCTAAAAAAAATTGTTAATGAGAGATAATTAATCTAGGCATCAGTTTGAGGCCTGCAGGCTATGTTGTAGTAGAGATGGGCGAAGCTTAGGAAAATATTCAGGATTTAATTTATCTGGATGTTTGCTGAGAGAGTTAGCTGCAGATTAGAACTGCTATGTGTAGTTTACAGTCCACTGACAGAAGATTGCCAAGTAAGTGATAGTTAGCTAGGCCTACATTAAGCAGTTTTTTTAAAAAAGAAACACTAGGTTCTTTGTTCATAGCATGGAATATTAGTGGGACTTTGAATCTTGAGGGAGAAAAGAATCAAGAATGTCTCAAGCTTCAAAAATAGGTAATCTGTCTTATTATAAAACAAAAGTAAACAGTCAAATTAGATTGGAAGCAACATTATTTTTCTTATTATTGTTGCTGTACAAACCTCTGAGGTCTGTGCGTGGATTTCCTTAATTAATGTTGATCGATGTTCATGGGCCTACCCAGAAGCTATGCAGCTTGGAGAGCAAATTGATTAGAAATATTGAAAATTAACCAGAATGTTGGATTGGGGTGTCCACTGCGAAGAGATGGTATTGAGCATTTTACCTCTTGAAACAAGCTGGAGCTGAGGGCATTCTCCAGAGGACTGATATGCACCTATAGCAGTCACGACAGAAATAATTAACTTTAAGATCAATGTGCCTTTGTAAGAAAATTCTTATTACATAGTTATAATCCATGTTTGTAGGTTAATTATTTATTTCGTGCAGTTCCTTCAATGTACATTTTGCCACAAGACTGTACTTAGTTAAACAAAAAGGTTTTATTGGTTAAAATTAGGTTTTTAGATTTCTCTTTAAATGTTAATGATTCCTCACTCGCCACTAAGGGCTTCCCTTGGCGCCAAGGTGGAACTGTTCGCACAACACCTCACTTCCACCTCTGCAAAAATTCAGACCACTCAGAAGCAAACAACTAGGTGGCAGGGAAGTCAGCCATTGAATTCTGCATGCCCACTGCCTTCAAGTCCACTAGCACAAGAGTCTAAAACCAGCCCTGAAATGCATTTGCAGTCTTGATGAAGGTGAGGTTCATTGTGCATGAAATTGAGATCCGTTTTGGTGTATTATTTCCACTGTCAAATGGCATACAAATGTTTACTAACCAATCATGAAGCCGGACCATTAGCTGACATATTAGAGTGCCGGCAAGGTAAACAAACATAAATTTATACTTGCAGGGAAGGTTGAAAATTTCAGCAGAATGACGAAAGGACTATGCCACAATGATACTTTTCATTCTTTTGAATTATTGAAATTGCATTGTTGTAAAAAATACTTCTATTCAACATACAGGGATGGAAGAAAGAGCGTGTGGTGGCAGAATATCTAGATGGAAAAATTATATTGATTCTGCCAGATGACCCCAAGTATGCGCTTAAAAAGGTAAGAAAAAGCATGTATTGATAAACTTTCTCCCAAAGTCTGTAGTATATAAGTTATTGATTAAATTTTCAATCTTGAATGAAATGTTCAATAGAATAACTTAATTTACTGAATTCAATTTTTAAAGTACTTTAATGTTTTAAATTTTAATTTAGATTTTTGAATATTTCAGTAAGCGAGGTGAGATTTCATGCAAGTTTTTGAGATTGCTGCCTATACGAACAGAAGAGGGATGAAATATTTCAGGAGGAAAGCAGCACAAATAGCTGCATGGATGTTCTTTTTAAAGACAAATGTAAATGCACTGTGCACATTTGGTACTGGACGGGACACAAATAAGAATTGAGCAAGTAGTTATATATTTGAGGAGTCTGGAGTTGTTCTTGGTCACCAGGATGATGTCAGAGAAGTTGGTTTTAAAGAACGTGGAACAGTGAAATCTAACATTATCAAACCAGCTCTGATGACTGACTGAACTGATTCTGTGCTTGGTAACATCAAGTTATTTCAGAGAAGAAACATGGAAGTGTACTGCCATAACAAAACAAGTAGATGACTATCTGCTCAAAATAGGCATCAAGGACAGAAATTAAAGAATATATTTTTGTTGTGATTTTCCATAATTTTTTTTCAATAGGTAGAGGAAGTGCGAGAATTGGTTGATAATGAACTGGGATTTCAGCAAGCTACATTAAGCTATCCAGAACGAAGTAAAACCTACATATTTGTCTCAAATGAGAAGAGGATTGTTGGCTGCCTTATCACAGAATCTATCAAACAGGTAAGGAATTTCTTTGATGTACACGCAACCAAGATGCTTTACATGTTTATAAAGGTTAGTGCTCCTGGATCATGAAATAAAATCTATTATTTGCATTTATGTCACTGGCACAAAGTTTTGTTAAACCAACAGCTAAATAAGGTTAGATTAAAGCAGAAATCACCTTCTTCAAGCTATTTGCTAAAATCTGAAAGACCGTGTTTGGTCTATTTCAACCAAAGTAACTTCAACTCCCATATTATTGATAAGAAAGCAAAGTAAACATTGGCTTTGCCAGCAATGCTAACATCCCAGAATCAGATATATATGTAAAAGTTAAATTTTAATATTTTTGCTGTTTCCCAGCAAAATCATCTTGTATGATTTCAGTCACTCCTTCATATGAGTTTTGTTCAAGTCCAGATAGCTTTGAAGTCTGCCTTGACCCTAAAGTATACTTTTATGTATTCAGTTCTACTTTTCACATCTCATCATGATTCATGCCTTTTTGCAGCATCCTATAATTTATCCCCTCACAATGGAGAGTGGACAGCAGAGACTTATAAAATCAGAGTTAACAGTTTGAATCCAGTATGATTACTTTAGAAGAGTTGTACCAGACTACATGTTAACTCTGTTTCTTCCTCCTCAGATGCTGCCAGACCTGCTGAGTTTCTCCAGCATTTGTTTCAGATTTCCAACAGCCAAAGTATTTCGGTTTCTTTACAAAAATAGTTGGTCAGCACAAGGTAACAGTAACAAAGGGAAAATCTGAAGGATTCTATTAATGATTCTACAGTCAGCTGTTATAGCTAATTTTAAATATATTGATTACTTAGCTCCTTTGCAGAGGATCTTGCTGGAACCTTTAGTTCAATTTTAAATTTGTTTTGAAGCATTTTGTTCTTTAATTTTCTTGGATAACCTCTGCAGGCCTTTCGGGTGCTATCTGAACCTACTGATCAGAAAAATACAGAAAACAGTCACCTATTGGAACATCATCGTGCCTGGAGATGTTCTACAGTGCCAGAAGAGGCTATTTGTGGCATAAGCAGAATCTGGGTCTTCAGTTTTATGCGGAGAAAACAAATTGCCAGTAGAATGGTGGATATTGTTCGGTAATTTTTTTTTAATATTTCCTTATTCCGGTTAATAAAATGCATTTGGGATTTTATATAATTGAATTTAATGTACTTTATCTCTTTTTCAGGAAGACATTCATGTATGGAACTTGCCTGAATAAAAATGAGATCGCCTTCTCTGATCCAACACCATCAGGCAAGCTGTTTGCATCTAAATACTGTGAAACCCCAAATTTCCTGGTTTATAACTTTATTGGTTAACCTGAATTTTTTGACTCTAACCACTTACCAATTAGTACAACATTTGGCAGGGTAAGGAAGACTCTTTGTATAGTATAAACTAACCTCTGAATACAGGTCCAGTATCCCAAATCTGCAATTGTCCAGAAACCAAATATTCTCTCGCCCCCTCAACATTTATGTAACTTATAATACAAGCCACAAATACAAATTGGCATTCAGCAATTTTAAATGGACTATGCTTTTCAGGATCCACCTCATTGTGACACTGGATTGTTGACTTAAAATGCATTGACTAAGTTTGTTTGGGTTTCTACATGTCAGATAACAGGTAATTAAAAATTCAGGAAATTTGGCACAGCCTCAGTCCCCAGAACTTGATGTTAAATTCATACTAGTCTGAATTGCTAGTATGTTTTGTACTGTTTGCAAAAACTCATTTGATCTAAAACCAATGTTAAGGGTTACTATGTTAATTATGTTGTTAAAATGGATTTGTGGAAACTTAATATTCTAAATGAAAAGGATTGATTGAGACATGTAAATATGCTTAATTTTATTGCTGTTCATCTTTGTCTGTTATTCTAGAAGCCTGTATTATAGGTAGTTTAAGAGTTCTCAAACACAACTTAGTTTAGAAAAGTGAAATGTCTACATAATAAGGTTATCACAGTTAGTGAATTTTAAATCTTATCTTGCTATGCTTATTTTAGCAGCTTTTGGCCCCTCCAAATATTTGATCCAACACTTAGTATCTATAGAAATTGCTCATTGTAATACAATAAAAAGTTGATTATACCTAATGTCCAGGTATTCATTATTCTCAGCTTTGATTGTCAAAAATCTTCACTTTTCATAGGGTACAATTTAATATTAATTTGAAAATTGCATGTAATGAATTCTGGTGATTGACCCCAGATTTCTGTTTCTTAACCTAAGTTCCCATCTTCACAATTATTCATAGTGTGGTTAGAGAATTAAAAAGCACAAAGCCAGTCACTAATTACAAAAGAACAGTTCAGTAACATGCATACCACTGGTAACAAATTAAGCTGATCTCTTATAACAAATATGAAAGGTAGAATACTACAGTATTTCACCAGTAAGTACAAATCTGGAGGCAGTGTAATAATGAATATTTGGAAGAATAGTTTTATTTTAATTAAAATGAGTCACACGATTGAAATTGCTTTAATTCTGTTTAAGCAATATTAAAACTGCCACATTCTCATTCTCTAACATCAGAGTCAGTATCTTGTTATTGCGGAAACTTTATATTCATCAACAAAGAGTCCTGCAAGGCCAGGCCAGTCGTACGTTTCAACTAAGCCCCACATGGTATATTGAACAGGTCACACCTTGAATCGTAGGACATATACTGTAAATATGCTGCTCATGCATTTTATTCAGTTTAACTTGCAAAATATAAATGACAATGACATGAATTTTAAAAGTGGGTTAGTACAATACATTTTATACAAGTACATTCATAAAACAAAGACAGGTTGGACAAAAGATTTCATCGCACTTTATTTCTTTTCAGTTGCTTTCTCCAATTCCTCTACTATCTCTGCAGCTGAGGGACGTTTTTTAGGATTTTCATTTGTACAAACGACAAACAGTTCAACAACCTGCCTGTAAGAATCATCTAGTTCTTCCATGTTAAGTGCAGGTCTCGTTCCTAAAGCTGCATAATAAGCATCTTCATCAAAACTGTCATCATCAAAGCTGTCTTCATACTCATCTGCAGAGTCTAGAACAGAAGAACAAATCAAAAGTATTTAAATACAGTATAATTATCCAGGTATATTTCTTACAACCATTGGAACAAAGGACAATTTCATCTTGTCCCAATTTGTTGCACTTGGTGTTTTCAGACTTGCTGTGGGCTGTAATCTGAAACCCAGTAGTACTACACTGCTTCACAATGAGGGATAAAATGCAAGCATACATGTTCAGTAGGCATTCTAATAATTTTCAGGTATACTCCCTTTACCAATAAATACTAAAGATAGAACAGTGCCTACACACATACTTCCAACTATTAACCTTGACAGCTACCTGCATTAATATCACTAAAATGAACAAATTATTAAATTTATTTTTGGACATTGTACTTTCCCTTAGTGAAGTATTCCCCAGCCCAAGGGAGTATGTATACCCATTCACATTAAACACACACAAAACCCTATTGTTATGCTTGATGATTAACATTATTTAATATGCAAGTAGCAGTTAGGATCTTTCATGGTGGAAGCTCACAACACAAACCATGTCCCATGCCATCTTCAGTATACAAACATAACTTTTCTAGCAACATGAGATTTAGTAAACATAAGAAAAGTAAATGTAAACATACAAGGTGCAAATCAGTGATGGAATACTTCACACTTGCCTGCATGATTCTAGGTCCAACAAACACAAGAAACAGAACACCATTCAGGGCAAAATACCTGCTTATTACCATATCCACAAACATTCAGTGCTATCAAAACAGAGACTAAGGAGCAGTCCGGTGTATCATTGTGATTCCAGAGATTGTAATTACCATCAGGAAAAAATGCTTCCACCTGTCTTTAATAGGTGACCCTATTCTCAGAGTATGGCCCCCAGGTCTTTAGTCTCTCCCTAACACTTTCCACAGCTATACTGCCAAACCCCTTAAGAACCCTATACTTTTCAACAAGGACTCCTTTCATTCTTCTAAGCATCAATGAACTCGACCTCCCAAGAAAGTCCCTTCATAACAGAAGTGAACCTTCTCTGGACTACTTCCAATGCCTTTCTCTCTGCACATTCAACTCTTACTCTCAATGTTATCACTTCATTCTTATTGCACCTTCCCACTAGCACTGTCCCCAAATATCACCACATGGCATCAAATGTAAAATGCAACATTACCGAAATGGTGAGGTTGCAAAGCTGAGGTGCAGAAAGATCTGGATGAATGACAGAACATTCAAACACAGGTGCAGTAAGTAATTAGGAAAGGCAATAGAATGTTATGTCTTACTGCAAAGGGAATTAAATACAAGAAAATGAGGTTATGTTTCAGTTGTGCAGATGATAAAAATCACAGATGTAGAAGCAGGATTGGCCATTTGGTCAAGATATGGGATCCATAACTGCCTTGAACAATATTTCAACTGCGGTCTGACCAGAGACTTATACAGCTGTACATCCCTACCCACGTATTTTAGCTTTCTTCAAATGAATACTACCCCTGCATTTATTTTCCTAACTGCTAATGAACCTAAACAATAACTTTGAGAATCATGAACTATGGCTCCCAAGTCCCTTTACGTTTTGGAATTCAGAAAATTGTCTATGCCTATCTCCTTCGTACCAAAGTGCAAAACCTCACACTTTCCCACATTGTATTCCATTTGCCAGTTCTTTGCCTACACTCCTAACCTGTCCAAGTTTTCAACAGCCTTCCCACTTTCTCAACACATGTCCCTAGCTTTGTGTCATCTCCAACAATGCCCTCATATTCTTCATCCAGTTTGTTAATGTATAACGTGAATAGTTGTGGTACCAAACACTAACCCCCTTTGGGACTCCAATAATCACTAGCTGCCATTCTGAAAAATACCACTTAAACCCAATTTTCTGCCTTATGCCAGTCAGCCCCAATCCTCTATATCACCTTGCCCTATGCACCATGGGCTCTTATTTAGCAGACACTAGTACACCACCTTGTCAAAGGCCTTCTGAAAATCCTAGTAGATCCAGGCACTAGTGAGACCAGATCTGGAGTTCTGTGTGTAGTACTGATCACCATACTTACAAAAGGATGTCAATGCATCAGAAGCAATTCAGAGGAGGTTTACCAATCTAATACCTGGAACAAGCAGATTGTGTTGAGCAAAGGCTTGACAGATTTAAGCTAATATCCTCTGGAAGAATTGGAGGTGATGTAATTGAAACTAAAAAGATCCAGAAGAAACTTGACTGGACATATATGGAAAGGATGTTACTCTCGGGGGAGAATCTAAAACTAGGGTTCATACTTTAAATACAAAGAGTCGCCTATTCAAGAGAGAAAGAATTTTTCTGGAATTCCGTTCCTCAAATGTATAATCTTTAAATATGTTTAAGGGAGTGGTGATTACCAAGGGTTGAAAGATTACTGGAACTATGCAAAGTTGTCAAGTCAAGGTTGAAAGGAGATCAGCCGTGATCATATTGAAAGATTGAGCAGGCTTGAAGGGCTGAGTGACCAGTTCATTTTTCGTTCATATATACATACAGTTTAGCTGTTGGTCATGATATTGATATGGTTAATTCACAAGTCCCAATGGATGGAACACAGGGAATAATAGAAATAGTCCATGATTTTCTGTCCATTCAGTTTAATAAATGAAAAGTCACAGAAAACTATATATACTAATTCTCAGATCCATTCAGTGAAATAGCCACATCATTAAAGAATTATATGGAAATCCAGAAAAGTGCAAGCTTACCTTCAGAAATATTTATATGAGGCATAGAAAGAGTCATCATTTCCCATAAGGTAAGGCCATAGGCGAAGATGTCTGATTTGTCTGTAATTAGGCCATTTTCTTCCAGAGCTTCCTTTGGTTTCCATGGTTCAGTTCCAATGTATGATGTTTTAGGATCACTTACTGGAAAATAAATCTTAAAATTACACTGTGGATGCGGAAATTATATAAATCTTTACCTTAAAACTGTTAGCAACACTTTAAAGGAGGCGTTCCAGCACCAGAGCCTGACAGAAGGAACATCAATCAAGGCTTATCCCATATTAACAGGACTGAGTGGAGTAAAAACTGAAAAATGGAATGAGGGGGAAACACTAAAAACAAAGTTAACACCTTAGAAAATAAGTGTTTGGAACACCTTTGAGCTAAAGAATAACAGTAGGATGTGGGCATACACTAAACGTGATCAAATGCATGGAATAGCCTCAAAAATAGAAATTGCTGACAAAGCTCAGCAGGTCTGGCAACATTGGTGGAGAGAGATCAGAGTTAGCATTTTGGGTAAAGTGACCCTCAGAACACCTTACACTACTTTTACACTACAGTTCTGATGAAGAGTCAATCGACCCAAAATGCTAACTCCGATTTCTCTTCACAGCTGCTGCCAGATCTCCTGAGCTTTTCCGGCAATTTGTATTTTTGTCACCGATTTACAGCATTCACAGTTCTTAGAATGGATTGGGTATAGTGGAGACAACACTTGTGAGACAGTAAAGAGATAGCTAATTAGGTGGAACTAAGCTAAGTTTTCTTGTGCACAAGCAGTCTTTTTCCCCTTTAGCCTATTCTCATGGTTGGGGATATCCTCAACATTTTAGCACTTCAGATGAACTATAAACTGAATATGCATTTGTATTTAAGCCAACTTAAAACAAACACTCTACAGACCAAAAACAATAACAGATGACAGAACATTCCTTTCTACTAAGTCAATATATTTTGAAACCGGAGAAGAGCAAAATTATGTTCAAAACAAATCCTGCTTCAGGAACCCCGCTAATGACTAACACTCACAAAAGATGGTCAATCTGTCCAAGCTTTTTTATTATTAGGCAGAATAAACTTTAAAAGTGACATAAATAGCAGTTTCCAAAGATTGACAGCATTCAAGCACAATATTGAGCATGAAATCCTAAACACATCAGCTCTTTTCTTTACAAGATCTATTAATTTTGAAATTAATTGCAAATACTAGGAACTCCCTCAAGTCCAAACTGTTCAAAATATGCCTTGGTCTTCATGGATAATGAAGATAACTAAATAATATCAGAGTTGAAGAACAGCAACAATGGATGTAGGTTTGCTTGCTGAGCTGGAAGGTTCATTTTCAGATGTTTTGTCACCATACTTCAAAGTGGTGTCTTTCCTGGTATCAGATAGCCCACAAACCGACCAACACACTAAACCAGCAGCTAATGAACTTGAAAGACCCTACACAGACAATAAGCAAAACTAATGTCATTTACAAAATACCGTGCAAGAACTGTAACAAACACTACATTGGACAAACAGACAGAAAACTAGCCACCAGGATACATGAACATCAACTAGCCACAAAATGACATGACCCTCTCTCACTAGTATCCTTACATTTGGATGAGGAAGGACACACCAAACAGAGACATGCACGAGAATTCCTAGAAGCATGGTATTCCAACTGGAACTCTAACAACAAACACATTGATTTGGATCCCATCTTGGGGCGGGGCGGCACGGTGGCTCAGTGATTAGCATTGCTGCCTCACAGCGCCAGGGACCCGGGTTTGATTCCAGCCTCGGGCGACTGTGTGGAGTTTGCACATTCTCCCCATGTCTACGTGGGTTTCCTCCGGTGTTCTCCCACAGTCCAAAGATGTACGGGTTAGGTGAATTGGTCATGCTAGATTGCCCATAGAGGTAGGTGCATAAGTTAGGGGGAATGGGTCTGGGTGGGTTACTCTTCGGAGGGTTAGTGTGGACTAGTTGGGCCGAAGGGCCTGTTTCCACACTGTAGGGAATCTAATCTAATCTAAAAAAGAACAGGAAATGACATCAGCAACGCAAGGAAACCCAAACATATAAATATAAAGCAGGAAACACCAGCAGTGCTTCGTCCGGAGGCTCACTGAAGATGTTACCTTGTATGGTGACGAAACACCAGAAAATGAACCATCCAGCTCAGCAAGCAAACCTACATCCAGAACCTAAACCTGAGCTTAAATATCTTAAAACTTAATATCAATAATTTAATACAATTTACATGCAGTGTACTGTTCCTGCAAGCACCATAAAATCAAAATGGTTTGATCAAAGAACAAAGAAAATTTACAGTGCAGGAACAGGCCCTTCGGCCCTCCAAGCCTGAGCCGATCCAAATCCACTGTCTAAACCCGTCGCCCAATTCCTAAGCATCTGTGTGCCTCTGCTCTGTCATGCATCTGTCCAGCGCATCTTACATGAATCTACCGTGCCTGTGTCTACTACCTCTGCTGGCAACGCGTTCCAGGCACCTACCACCCTCTGTGGAAAGTACTTGCCACGTGTATCTCCCTTAAACTTTTCACCTCTCATCTTGAAAGCGTGACCTCTCATGGAAAAAGCTTATCTCTACTTATCCTGTCTATACCCTTCATGATTTTGTAGACATCAATCAGGTCCCCCCTCAATCACCTTTTTTCTAACGAAAAGAATCCTAACTGACTCAACCTATCTTCATAGCTAGCACCTTCTATACCAGGCAACATCCTCGTAAACCTCTGCACTCTCTTAAAAACGTCCACATCCTTTTGGTAATGTGGCGACCAGAACTGAACACAGTATTCTAAATGTGGCCGAACTAATATCTTGTACAATTTTAACATGACCTGCCAGCTCTTATACTCAATACCCCATCTGTTGAAAGCAAGCATACCATGTGCCTTCTTGATCACTATATCCACCTGTGCAGCAAGGTACAATGGACCTGAACTCCCAAATCTCTATGCTCATCAACTTTTCCCAAGGCTCTTCCGTTTACTATGTAATTTGCTCCAGAATTAGACTTCCCAAAATGCATCACCTCACATTTGCCTGGATTGAACTCCATCTGCCACTTCTCCGTTCAACTCTCCATCTATCTATATTCTCCTGTATTCTTTGACAGTCCCCTATGCTTTCTGCTACTTCACCAATCTTCGTGTCATCTGCAAACCTGCTAATCATACCAACAGTGCCCTCTTCCAGATCATTTATGTATATCACAAACAACAATGGCCCAAACACTGACCCCTGTGGAATACCACTGGTCACCTTTCTCCATTTCGAGAAACTCCCTTCAAATATTACTCTGTCTCCTGTTACTCAACCAGTTCTTTATTCACCTAGCTAGAATACCCTGCACACCATGTGACTTCACTTTCAATTATGTGAAAATATGTGATTGCATTGAGAACACAAAATTTGAAAAAAGGAGAAAAGATGCAACTAGACAAGTATTAAAATTTGCCACATTTAACAAAAATGTCATTGTGATGAAAAACTCCTGATAAATCATTTTATTAATGATATTAACTTGTGTCATTGGATGGATGGATTGATTCACTGATTTAGAATATTATTGACTGAAAGTGATCTTTCAAACCAAAAGGACATGGTTACAGCAGCAGAAAAATATTGCATTTACAAAGATTGCAAGCTGCTTAAATGGAGTAACCAAATCTACAACACTTTTAAAGAGATGTCACATACCCAGTTTCCGGAGCAAAACATATTGGATTTGAATAGTCAAAGAAACTGTCTAGAGTATCACACCTTTGCTTTCCCTTTCTCCAAAATCTCTTTCAACCTACTGGAAGACCTCATCACCTCAGATTCTTGAAGGAAAAATTTGAATCAACATCACTATTCCCAGAGAGAATATGACCAGCCATACCTGATCAAGGGAGAACCTCCAGTACCAATAGCTTGTGTGGAAAGTGACTTTGGCTGCAGAGCAGCATTCAGACAATCTGAATAATTCTACTTTCTGAACGTAACTGTATTTGAACAACAACAGAGATTGCTGGAAAAGCTCAACAGGTCTGAGGAAGGGTCACCGGACCTGAAACATTAACTTTGATTTCTCTGCACAGGTGCCTCCAGACCTGTTGAACTTTTTCAGCAACCTCTTTTTGTTTCTGATTTACAGCATCCACAGTGCTTTCGGTTTTTCTTTTGTATCTGAACAAGGTTCTTTAAAAAAAAAGCAAATTTTACACCTTTGCCCTTGCAGAATATTGAAAGATTTTAAGCAGCACATTACACACCTTTTGTTAATTTTTACAACTCTGCACAATATGGTCTTTTACAGTAAAACTAATTCTTCACGTATTAATTCAAGGAGGCATGCAGTCTGGCTTTTAATACAGTCTAATATTTATAATTGGCAATATCAGCTGCCTTAAATTCATACACTGTTGTGGTAGTGGAGGAGTGGGACAAAAAAAATAATTAGTCCATCCTGCTAATTTATTTCTACCAATGTTGATAAGGGAACTGTCACATACCTTGCATGTTTTCATCTAATTTGAGTGAAACACCAACATCACAGATCTTAATGGTCTGAAAATCTCCTTTAATGACGATATTACAAGATTTGATATCTCCATGCAAGAGTCTTTTCTCATTATGCAGATACTGAAAGTTTCAAAAGTAAATAAGTATTTAAGAGTAATAATTCTGCAGAAATGCACTTATCAGTGTAAAAATGTAGTATTAAAATGTTGCTAGTGAAATAAAAACAGGCGGAGGTTGAGAATTCTCCATGAAGTAAACTACTTTTGAAACAAAACTTTTGATCTTGCTATTGAACACAGAAATCTCAATGTTTATTCTTTTTAAAATGAAGTATTTTAATAAATTACCAATATGCAAGGCTGTAGGAAGAAAGATGATGCAATATATTAACAAGAAAAAAATCAAAATTATTAAATGTTAACCTCATCTACCTCATGAAATGGGCAGACCTGCAAAGGTACCTGAACTAAACACACAGCAGCTGTATGACATAGCAGGCAATCATCTTGAAGTGGAGCAAAAGCACATTATTTTTGCAAGTTAAGTGGCTGTGTTAGAAAAATACATAAAATGAAAAATGCAGAACAAATGATAAATGGTAATGAAATGATTTGACAATAGCTACAATATTAGTAAAGGGAAGGGATGAGCAAGTTGAGTAATAATTTACAAAACAGATAATTAACTGGGAACTGCTCCTGGACATGTCAGCAGTATTTTTAAACTGGATTGGCAAAAGGTCATTGCGGAGAACACAAAAATGAATTAGGAAGCTAAAAATGAATGGATAACACTGACTTAAGACTAAACTGGAATTGCATGTTTCATAAACTAGTTTTAATCATTATATTATGATTGCAATATTTATAATGCCAGAGTCTGGTACAGAATTGTGAATTTTATGAAATCCAGTACTTTATCCATCATGAATCAGATATTTTATACTTCCCTATCAATCTGTTCAGAGATGTTATTCCAGATTTCCTGAGCTGTGGGAGACCTTAAACCGAGATCTTCTGGCTCAAAGATAGAGTCACTACCACTGTGACACAACAATCCTATAGACTTTTCAAATACCATCAGTAACATTTTGTCCATTAATCTAATTGAAGACATACTTTTATCTATGTCTTGACACTTTAATCAGCTTAGTCACGAAAGGATACATTAGTATAGCATTCATTTACTCAATTAATAACATCAGCAACCTTAATCCAAAAAAGGATTTTTATTTTAGAAAAGCAAGATTGTAACTGTAATTTAAGATGTATGATTTAAATACATTTTAATATCATTTATTTTGGATATATGAATATTGAGCCAGTGAGGTGTTTGAAGGCATTTTATGTTTAACTTACAAGTATTTCTACAGCTGGTGTTTTCTTTGAAAACAAACTATTAGAGACAATTCCTGAAGAATAACATGGTTTTGTTTACATTGAGAGAGTTTACAAGCAAATGAAGCAAAGAGTGTTGTGCACTAGTTTTTCAGATAGAAAGTTCTGGGTGTTTTTGTACTCAACAGAAACACACACACCTTGAGAGAGAGAAAAAAGTTTCAGTTTGGAGAAGTTTGCAGACATCATGGTGGAAGCTAGATGTGTAAAACAGTTGCTTCTGAGTTTTAAGACCGTTAAGAAATTGGTTACCTCAGTGCAAGGAGGCTAGTTTAAAACTTGCAGACCAAACCCTGAAAGGATTATTTAAGACTGAGGAAATCTAAATTGCACAAAGATGCAAGACTAACAGATTCTCAAGATAGGAATTGAACCCAAGTTAAACTAAGCTCCATAGATGTGAAACAGGAGAAAATTCTCTCTGGTGAGAATACTTTAAAAGGCTGTTGCAATTGATACTGTTACAGTTAATAGGATTGTATTTTATTGTCTATTAAATTTGTGTTATACCGAAATAGATTGGTTTATTCTGTTCTATCTTCACATCATTTGCATTAGAAAGCTTCTGTTTTATTATCAAACTCAAATGTACAGCATCGAATGTTTATGTTTCAGTGAAAGAGCACATTATCAAAACAAAGATAAAACCCTATCAAGCCAGGTTTTAATCTGGGATTGACTTACCTCGTAATAATATCAGCTGGTATTATAACAGCTAACATTAGCTAGTCCTTATTTTAAAAGATAAATTTGTTCTGAAAAATGGGTAAATTGGCTAAGACCTGATTTATTAGGTATGCACAAGTACCACACAGTGATAGTAGTGAGCCTTCCTGAATATTTATTTTAATAACTGCTTAAGTTTTAAAATAATCTGGAAAAACCAAGCATGTAATTTTGAACTAGAACAAGGGGATCAGACTAGCTACAGATGGCAGCATTTCATCCCGTAAAACATAACTGCAGCAGCAGCTGGAGTTTTACAATAATTTTGCCATGGTGTGGACATTTATTTCTGGCAGCAGCTTTTCCATGAGCAAACTCATTGATTTCAACTGTTTAATTTCACCCCTCCTAAAACTTTGCACTTCCTTAAACTTTAATCTCTTGTGTATTCCTCACTGAACGATTGGCAGCCAGACATTCAGCTCTGATCAATAATTTCTCCTGATGTCTCTATTTTTGCCTGTGCAAATTGTGCCTTCAACATTGTTGTTCATCTGAACTTGAAAAATAATTTGATAAGTTACCACAGAATAGCGAAACAGAAGCCCATGACATTCAAGAGCATGGTGCATGAGTATAAAAGTGGGGAAGTGAGAAGTTGGAGAATAGCAGTGACAATTACTTTACAAGTTGGAAGGAGGTACATGACGACATATCCAAGGGATGCAGTTAACCTAACGTTCCACTTGATACACATTCAGTAACTGGCGCATAATTGCAAAGTTTGTTACTGCCATGAAACTTGGAAAGATTGTTAACAATGAGAAAAGGAATGAGCCTCAGAAGCACAGATTTATGAAACGGGCAAACACAGAAGTGTTAACAGCTTTTACGTAGTAAGTAAGGAGAAACGGTTTCCAGTGACAGCAGATGGGTAACTAAAGGCACACATTTAAGATAATTGGTGGTGTAATAAAGAAATAGTGTATTCCCAAATGCACTGTCCAAAAGGAAGTAGATTAAAAGATAAACTTTCAAAAGGAAATTGAGTAAGTATTTGAAAAGGAAAAAAAAATGCAACAGTATGATGAAAGAGTCGGCATTCAATAATGTAA
Organism: Chiloscyllium plagiosum; assembly: GCF_037043375.1. NCBI lineage: Eukaryota > Metazoa > Chordata > Chondrichthyes > Orectolobiformes > Hemiscylliidae > Chiloscyllium > Chiloscyllium plagiosum. The sequence goes on along the minus strand of NW_028270141.1, from coordinate 86,751,233 downwards.
TATGGGAGGGCAGGGGGTTGTGGAAGAAACTATGTGGATTTACCATCGTAGTGAACCCTACACTTATGCAAGGTCTTGACATGTCACCTACAAACTGGTGCCGGGAACTGGCCACAAAATTATTCTCTCAAATAAATGCTCTAGTACTTTAACCAATACACTGGATGTGGGATGATAATGACTGGCAGCATTAATGAGCCTTTGTAAAACTAATCTAAAAAAAGTTGAAAAAGAGACAAACTCTCAACTATTTGGAGTTATACCTAATATAAAGGAAGAGATCTGTTACTGTTGGAAACCAATCATCTCAGCTCAATAAGATCACTGCAGAGGTTTCTCAGGGTAGTATCCCAGACAGAAATAGCTTCAAATTGCTTCATTGAATTTGGTCCTTAAGGTCAAAGCGGAGCTGTTAATTGCTGCCATGTTGCCAGTTCCAGTCCCAACTCTTTATAATGAAACAAATATTCCATACCCACTTGCATCAAAATCTGGACATTCAGGCTTGGAGTGACAGTTGGTCAATAACATTTATGCCATCTAAGTACAAGGCAATGACTATCCCAAACAAACGAAAAATATAACTATTTCCCCTCGATGTTCAACAATATAACCATGTCTATGTCCTCAATTATCCACACCCGGGGGAATCACCATTCATCTGAAAATTAACTGGACTAGCCAGATAAATAATGTGGCTACAAAAGCAGGTAATGGGCTATGAATTATCAACAAAATATCTTGCCTAAGACCCCTAAACCTGCACACCATCTACAAAACAACAAGTAAGCAATACAATTAAACACTCCACTCATCTCAAGGAGTGCGGCTTCAACATTTCTGATAGATGGAGTATTCCCATTTAACCACACAGAAGGAATATTAGAATTCAACAATAATTCTCAATTCACTATGAAACTTAAAGCCATACTGCACAAGAAAAGTATCAGTTTATTTGACACCAATACTTAAATTGGGACAAGACAACAAGCATAGGTTGGCCCTAAGGTTTGATTTCCCCAAAATAACTGATACCCCTATACATGGAAGGTCATTACCGTAAACACCTTCCACAGATTGTCGAGATCACAGCTAATTAATTTCCATTGTATATGCATAAAACTAAAAGATTTTAATTAGCCAGTTATAGCTGTATTTATTGCATCTCAGATCTTAAACCTTAGAATTAAATTTAACTATTTATGCAGTGTTTATTACAATAGCATTCATTACATAATTCCTCATTTGGTAGCGCCTGAATATAAACAGATGGAATATAGAGATTGAATATTCATTTGAAAGGTAACAAATCCTATGTTTCCTGACTTCCAGTTATCTTTGTTGACAGACTTTTAAAAATTATTTTCCAGCTGCAGTTTCCCTCTTCCTCTTTGCATCTTTTTTCTACTTCCCCTCCAGACCCTAAAATCCCTTCACATTTACTTTCTTCCTCCAAACCCCATACAATTATTTCTCCTATCCAGAACATCAATGTTACATCCCTGTCACTTGTTCAAAATTGTGGAATTTCTTCCCTAACATGATGTCACATAACTGTAGCAATTCAAAAAGGCAATTCATCATCTTCCCCAGAGAAAGTGGAACTGGGCAATAAATATTGGCCAAATACATTACTCATATATCTCAAATGAATATTTAACAAAATACCTTCAATCCATAAGCTACATGCAGAGCTACTTTCAGGATGGTAGAAGCAGGAAAAGGTTCTTTGCCATTTTCCTTCCTTTCTTCTATCAGATCATTCAAAGACTTTTCTCCTCCAAACTCCATAGCTAGACACTGAGTACCATCATTTGCTTTAGTAAAAGCTCTGTACCCTGCGGACAGAAGGTATCAAGTTAAAAGTGCTACAGTTTCTTAGAAGTGTAAAGATGAGACTAATCCTTACTTTAAAAAAATAAAACTGCAAGTTTACATCTGCAACCTCTCCATTAGTTGCCACAGTTTTTTTTAAAACTAGAATTTAGGTAAGATGGAGCTGTATAAAACAAGCAATGGGTTATCCATTCAAAAGCTAACATAACCATTGTTTGTACATAATAGTAACTGTGCTGAGGAAGAAATTCAGTGCCAGAGATATTTTTCAAACAGAAGTGAGTGTTTTATGGGAAAAGTTTCAATCAAGCCTTTCAAGAGCGAATTTGATAATTATCTCGAGAAAGAAATAAGAGGCTACAGGTAAAAAGCTGAGTAGTAGAATCAGGTGAACTACTCTTGCAGACAGCTGGCACACACATGACAGGCCAAATGGCTTTCCCGTGCCATAATTATTCAACAATTTCAAGTTGTTTGCGATGGCAGTGATAGAAGAATTTTAGCTGGATCAGAATTCCTTGCTTCTCTCTAGAATGAATTCGTTAACATCCATTTAACTACGTAAATTGGATCTCCAGTTAGAGTCTCATCCATAAGAAAAACAATAATATTTTGGACACTACAAAGTCTAATTTTTGTTAGTAGTCCAAGCATAGATGTGGAAGCACTTCACCCAATTAAAACTGTAGGCATCACATCAAATTGTAGGTGACAACCAGTTCAGATTCAGATTCAGATTCAATCAGGCCAGTGCTGTTTGATATAAATGGAGGAATGTACTTTGATATTATTTTGAGACAGACGTGTGAAAAGACAAGTACAATGTTCAATACTAAAGGGAACTATATAATTCAAATTTCTATGTGGTACAAATACTAGCGAGTGACTGTTGATTTAAAAAAAAATTACTTAGGTTCATATTGTGCTTTCTCAGATTTTTCTACATTAAACATTAAACAAACCTACCAACAATATTTGGATGCTCAATATCTTTCAGCAGTTTGGCTTCTTGCTGAAGTCGCTTTAAGTAAATATTTTGCTGCTCTGTATTACACTTGGCATTAATTTTTTTCACAGCCCATGGAGAACTTGATTTGCCTGTGGGGGATCTAAAAACAATATTTTTTGCAAAATAGCATGACTGCAATATCACTAAATTACATTATTGTACTCCAATTCAGTGATAATACTGGAGTCATGCAGGGACAAATCTTTTTCATGTTATGAATACCATATGTTTTCACAGGTTTAGTAGTTTCATAGAATCCCTACAGTACAAAGAGAGGCCATTCGGCTCATCAAGGCTGCAGTGACCCTCTGTAGAGCATTCCACCCTGCACCCTATCACCATAATCCCACATTTTACCACGGGTAATCTACCTAGTCTACACATCCTTGAACACTACGGGTCAATTTAGCATGGTTATAACCCGCACATCTTTGAATTGTGGGAGGAAACCAGAGCTGTGCAGATACAGGAAGAATGTGCAAACTCCACACAGACAGTCATCAACAGCTGGAATCGACACCTGGTCCCTAGCAATATGAGGCAGCAGCGTTAACCAATGAGCTGCCTCATGATGGGAAAAAAGTCATAGCACATCTTACGTTGCCAATACTTAATCAGGCAGTAATAGCCTCAACAGCTCCCAAATTGATTTTGGAAATCACAAATAGCAATAAAAAGATAACCAAGGTATTGAAAAAGAACAAACTATGTACCAGATTTTCATACTAAATAATGATATTTTATGTGAAGCTATCCAGGCTCACGGAATTAATAGAAAATTAGCCAAGCATCTCAAAATTTAAAAATACGATATGATCAACAAACAATACTCCATGTGAGGGTACAGTAACAAGTGACATTTTGCAAGGTTTGGAATTCTTTTTAAGCTATTCATAAAGCACCAAAGCAGTATCACTTAACTATGATCTAAGTCATTTGTAATAACTGCTCAGTAGTCAAACCATCAAAGCTGTAATTATATCAAATCTGGTTTGAGAAAGAATTCTTTTCAATATACATTTTGGACATTTTTTTTGTGCAATATAACTCAAAGAAAACAAAGAACAGGATCCTTAAGGACACAGTTGTCAAGACTTTCAGAAGTTCAACTACAAAAACTAAACTTGACAACATTGGGTCTACAAGAAACCAGGTTGCATGAATCTATTGTATGACCATAATAGTTATTTCTACTATTGGTGTCTGAATCATAAACTTGCATTTGGAGAATGCAATCAGATGTGAATCACAAGGAATAATGAGTTTAATTCAGTTCAAAAAATTTCACAAAATTCAATGACTAACCTTTTCATGAGGTAAACATTAACTCCAGTGCCATAGCCTAACTTCTTCATGAAGGGAGAAGCAGGAATGACCAAAGATTTATGATACTCATTCCAAGAACCTGTCAGTATTTCAAATAGAGATTATAAAGAGTTTATTTCATTTATGTATATCTGAGACCTTGTGCTGAAATTTCACATTTATTGTGCATTACTATAATATTTATCAAAAGCACATTTAATTGCAAGTGCCTATTAAGTACTTAAACTACTTTGCACCAACAAAATAAATCAAGAGTAATCTCTGAGAAGCACTTTGTAAATTCTGGAACTAATTGCTTTTGTTCAGCTACAGAAATTGACTACCAATTTAAAACATACCGAAAATAGCAACTCATGATAACTCAAATAATTCTCATGATTTGGAGATGCCGGTGTTGGACTGGGGTGTACAAAGTTAAAAATCACAACACCAGGTTATAGTCCAACAGGTTTAATTGGAAGCACACTAGTTTTCAGAGCGACGCTCCTTCATCCACTATCACCTGATGAAGGAGCGTCGCTCCGAAACCTAGCGTGCTTCCAATTAAACCTGTTGGACTATAACCTGGTGTTGTGTGATTTTTAACCAAATAATTCTCGACCTACTTTGGAAACTGCTTTAGTGAGTTGATTTCAGCCATAGAAAAACTAAAAGCTCAGTTTTATCACAATTTTAATAAGAATTTGAAAATGACTTCTAAATAGAACAGCTTTCATTTACGTAGAACATTTTAACCATGTCAGAACATCCAAAAAACAATTTACTCCCAGCTGTCTGTTTTAAGAAGTGTAGCTACTGCAGTAGTCAATTTGAACACTGAAAAGCTCTCAGACAGCATTGCAATACTGATGAGGGGCAAATACTGGCCAGGACAGCAGGGTTAAGTGCTCGATGCTGAAGATGTGCAATGAAATGGGGTCTTTTAGATCCACCTGAGAGCATCGATAAGACATCAATTAAGCACCTCCAACAATGCAGAACTGGCCTATAATTTTGTGCTCAAATGCATGAAAGAAATTTGAAACAACTAAATTCTGAGATAAGAGTGCTAATGGAACCACAGCTGACAACTTCAAAGTTAGATTGTACAGGATTACATAACTTACATATCACAGTCTTCTCTAGCTTGAGTGTCTTCAGAACTAGAGAGATAAATTTGACTAAATCCCACTTCACACAATTCAGTCAGCTCATACCTGATTGTTTCTTTTTACTTTCCTGCTCGCAAGGAGATTTGAAAAGGCAAGATTTATCCATATTTTCCATTCCCAACTAGAAGCTTCCCAAAAACAGGATTTGCACACCTTCAAAATACTTCAAAAGAAAAAGAATTTAGAAAGCTGTTTGCTACTGTTTGAAATTTCTAATAGTACAAAATCTGAATGAAGAAGTCACTGGGAATATCACTAGATAGGTTTGTCTTGCACTCTCCACCTCAACTTATCTCTTTGCCCTGCAAGAGTTGAAAATGACACTATAGGAGCAACATGACAAATAGGTCCTTGATGAAAGATAGGGGAGGGGGTATGTGTTCCTGATTTTTTTGGAGTGGGGGGGTATGTGTCTGAAAGATGGGACTAATGAACGTAAATAATTGAACAAGGTAGTGGGGAGGAATTTTGACGATAGTTGGTAGCACAGCATGGAAACAGACCCTTTGATCAACATGTCCATGCCGACCAGATATCGTAAACTAATCTAGTCCCATTTGTGAGCACTTGACTCAGATCCCTGTAAACCCTTCCTATTCATGTACCCTTTTAAATGCTGTAATTGTACCAGCCTCCACCACATCCTCTGGCACCTCATTCCATACATGCACCATCCTCTGTATGAAAAAGTTGCCCTTTGGATCCCTTTTAAATTTGTCCCCCTCTCACCTTAAACCTATGCCCTCTACTTCTGGACTCCCCCACCCCAGAGAAAATACCTTGTCTATTTACCGTCATGATTTTATAAACCTCTAAAAAGGTTACCCCCCTCAGCCTCCAACACTCCAGGGAAAACAGCCCCAGCCTGTACAGCCTCTATCTATAGCTCAAACCCTCCAACCCTGGCAACATCCTTGCAAACCTTTTCTGAACCCTTTCAAGTTTCACAACATCCTTCTCATAGGAGAGAGACCAGAATTGCATACAATATTCCAACAGTGGCCTAACCAATGTCCTGTACAGCCACAACATGACCTCCCAACTCCTATACTCAATGCTCTGACCAATAAAGAAAGGATACTAAATGTCTTCTTCACTATCCTATCTACCTGAGACTCCACTTTCAAGGAACTGTGAACCTGCACTCCAAGGTCTGTTCAGCAACACTCCCCAGGATCTTACCATTAAGTGTATAAGTCCTCCCCTGATTTGCCTTTGCAAAATTCAGCACCTCACATTTTTCTAAATTAAATTCCATCTTCCACTCCTCAGCCCATTGGCCTATCTGATCAAGATCCTGTTGTAATCTGAGGTAACCTTCTTCGCTGTCCACTACACCTCCAATTTTGGTGTCAGCTGCTTGAATTCTTTAATTGAGAGAGAAGTAGAAGCTTTATTTGGAGATAAGCTGACAATCAGCCATGACCTTATTGGATAGTGGAGCGACACAAGGGGTCAACTAATTCAGGGCTGTTTCTTATATTTTAATAGAGGTACCCGAAAATTTACAATCTGGAAGACAGAGAATCCATATTCTTAATTGTTTACATTCTGAGCCATTAGAGTTATAAAACGTATTTATAGAATAGCTGAGGGATGAGAGCCTGTGTGGAGAGATAGAAAGAGAGAAACAAAAATGGAAATGAAGTATAGAAAAACAGAAAAGAAAAATGAAAGAAAGTGGAAATAAAGGGTTTGTAGCAAATTGGGCCACAGTACAAAATATGTGTGAAAACATTTAAAGTTTGAAGCAACAGCGTAAATAATTGTAAGGACGTACGCTATGATTACGATACCAGAAATAAGGCTGCAAGGTAACCAAGGCTAACAACTGAACAACTAAGGATATTCAATCTTTAGGAACATAAGAACATCACAAGCGAGGAATAGCTAATTCAGCCCCTTAGGCCTGCTCGGTCATTTGACCCGATCACGACTGATCTCATCTTGGCCTCAGCTCTACTTTGCTGACTACTCCTTGCAACTTTTTAACCCTTTACAAATTAAAAATTTGTCTATCTCCTCCTCAAAGATATTCAGTATTCCAGCATCCAGCACACTTTGGGCTAGTGAATTCCAGCAATTCAATGCACTTTGAGAAATCACTTCTCCTCACAACTTTTAAATCTGACCCCACCCTAAGCCTAAAACAATGACCTCATTTTAGATTGCCCCATAAGGGGAAGCATCCTTTTTATGTCAACACTATCAATTTCTTTTAGCATCTTACATACCTCAATTAGGTCTCCCCTTATCTGTCTGCAATAATTATAGGCTAATATTGTTCAATCGCTCATGCGAAAGCCTGTCATCGCTGGAATTAAGGCAATTACATCAAGAAAGAGGACCAAAACTGTGCATAGTACCAAACAGACAGTCTCATCAACACCTTGCACATTGTGACAGCACCATCTTACTTTTATGCTCCATCCCATTAATAATAAATGTCAAAATTCAATTTGCCCTCCTTATTACCTGCTGTACCTGTATACTAGTTTTCAGTAACTCATACGCAAAGTCACCCAATCTCTCTGCACCAAAACGTTTTGAAGCTTTGGAAGGAAGGATAGGCATAAGGAAAAAAAGGTGGGATAGCTTTGTTAGTGTAAGATTAAACTGGCACAAAAGTGAGAAAGGACTTAGCGCAGGATATCTAGCTGCAGAATCAGGAGTGAAGAAACAACAAAGGGCAGAAAACATCGGTCAGATTAGCCTGTAGGACACCAACAGTAGTGATAAGTTAGGGGACGGCAGTAAACAGGTATTTAAAGGTGAATCCAACAAGAATGCCACAGTAATTATTACTGACTTTAATCCTCATATACATTGAACAAACCACATTACCAACAACGTGGCAGGTGACCTCCTGAAGTGTGTATAAGATTGTTTTTTCAGACAAGTATGTTGAGGAACCTTGTAGGAAACCGGCTACTTTAAATTGGTTTCTGTGCAATGAGAAAGAAGTTAATTAATAATCTTGCAACAAGAGATTTTTAATGCCATCTTTAACAGAAGAGACTCTATCCATCATCCCTTGAAATTCAATGGCCTTAGCAATACACAATCCCCTATTAACAATGTGGAGGTTACCACTGACCAGAAAGCTGACTAGCCACAATAATTACTGCGGCTACAAGAGTAGGGCAGTGGCTAGGAACCTTGCGAGTAATTCACCACCTAACTCCTAAAGCTTTACCACCATCTATAAGATACAAGTCAGAAGTATGAGGAAATACTCTCCACTCGTCTGGATCAGTGCAGCTCCAAAAATGCTCTGACACCATCCAAGGTAAAGCAGCTCACTTGATTGGCAATACATCCCCGAATATCAAAAATGATCACACTACCAAAGGACTTTGCCATGATCAACTTAGTAGCAATTGGCAATTAGCATGCAAGTAAAGCAACAGGAACATTAAGCACAAGATCTGTCTTTGTAAAGTTAATAGAAAAGCAGCTCAAATCAACTATCAACTTGTACTGATTCATAATTGACTAGCCGTGACTTTTTTTTCCACTTATTTGTGGGATTTTGGTATCACTGGCAGGCCAGCATTTATTGCCCATTCCTAGTTGCCCTTGAGAAGGTGGTGGTGAGCTGTCTTCTTGAAGCACTGCAGTCCACCTGCTGTCAGTTGATCCACAATGCTATTATGGGGGGATTGACAGAATTTTGACCCAGCAACAGTGAAGGAATAGCAATATAAGCCAGAATGGTGAGTGTCTTGGAGGGGAACTTACAGGTAGTGGCGTTCCCATGTATTTGCTGCCCTTACGGAAATGGTCATGGGTTTGGAAGGTGCAGTCTGAGAATCTTTGGTGAATCTCTGCAGTGCATCTGATTTACACAGTGATGACTGCCATTCCTGTTGTTAAATTAACAGCAATCTCCGTAATAGCTTTGCTGAAGACAATAATATTTTTAAAAAGGTATTAAACAGTTTCAAAGTTTAATTTCTTTTAAGTAAAACTGTTTCTATATAAACTTGCCCAACTTTAAAGAAGAATACCACTTTAATTTCATTTAATTGTGCAGAATGGGTCTCCAGTTTAAAATTAATCTTTCCAGCCTCAGATTTGCATTAAATTTATACATGTATAAAGAAAAACATTTATACATGCATGTTTGATGGCAATATCAGCTTAGGTGGTACAGTAAATAAAGCAGTAAAACATGGGAGCAATTATAAAGCGACATTGACAAAATTGCAGAGGGCAAATGAGACGAATGAAATTCAATGTGAAATGAGAGGTCACCCATCAGAGATCAAAAAAGATCCAGAGTATTTTCTAAATGGAGCAAAATTAAGTGTCTAAAGACAATCAAAAACCCATGTCGAGAAACCACAAAGTTAATGGGCTAGTAGAAAAAAAGGCAAACGTTTTTGTTATCATCTCACAACTATCTTCAGCTCACATTAGATCCAACTGGCAGCGGTCATTCCTAGAGTGGTGCTTAGTTATTATTTTCTCCCTCTTGTTGAGTTTATTTTTGAAGGGCGCGAATACTTTGACACCTAACACTGATTGGCTGAATGTTGTGTATATTAAACACCGCAGATGAAACCTAACCATGCCCAAGCGGAAAATTACATTTACCCCTTATCCGCCAAGACTCCACTCTCACTTTCCTGCTCAAGGTACACTGGAAACTGGAAAACTCAGAAAAGGATATGGGATTGGTGCTGAGGTGCAAGATGCTGCAAACTGCATCGCCAGCCACACCTGCGCCACGGCCACCCATGCACACAGAGACACACATTGTCCCCCTTCTCCAACAGAGACAGACATAGACGCTCGACCCCCAGTCCAACAGAGACAGACAAACACACATTCCCAGCCCATTCCAATAGACAGACACAGACACTCGCACACAGACATATTCCAACATAAGCAGACACAGACACCCCTCCACTCGAACACAGGCACACAAACGTCCATACACTCCGACACGGCCAGACACACCCTCCCACACATACGCCCCAACCCCCCACGCCGACACAGATAGACACACACACACGCCCACTCCGACACGTTGAGGGACACACCGTTGCCCCTCACTCCGATACAGACAGGCAGACTGATAAAGGCAGACACACGCACAACCCTCCTGCCACTCTGACACAGACAGACACACGCACAACCCTCCTGCCACTCTGACACAGACAGACACACGCACAACCCTCCTGCCACACCGATACAGGCAGACACCCACACCCATCCCACCACTCCGCCACAGGCAGACACACGCACAACCCTCCTGCCACTCCGCCACAGGCAGACACACACACCTCCGCCACAGGCAGACACAGGCCAACCCCTCTCCTGCCACTCTGACACAGGCAGACACACACAGCCCCACAACTCCAACACCCCTACTGCCACTCCAACACTGGCACACCCCTCATGCCACTCCGACACAGACGGGCACAGGCAAACACACACAGCCCCGCCACTCCGACACAGGCAAACACACACAGCCCCGCCACTCCGACACAGGCAAACACACACAGCCCCGCCACTCCGACACAGGTAGACACACACACCTCAGCCACAGGTAGACACACACACCTCCACCACAGGCCGACACATGCACACCCCTCCCGTCACTCCGACACAGGCAGACACACGCACACACCACCGGCGCTCCGACACAGGCAGACACTCACAGCCCCACCACTCCGCCACATGCACACCCCTCCTGCCAATCCGACACAAGCGGGCACACGCAGCCCTCCTGCCACTCCGACACATGCAGCCCCGCCACTCCGACACAGGCGGACACACGCAGCCCCGCCACTCCAACACAGGCGGATACACGCAGCCCCGCCACAGGCAGACACATGCACACACCTCCCGCCACTCCGACACAGGCAGACACTCACAGCCCCGCCACTTCACCACAGGAAGGCACACGCACACCCCTCCTGCCAATCCGCCACAGGCAGATACGCACACCCCCGCCACAGGCAGATACGCACACCCCCGCCACAGGCAGACATGCACACCTCCGACACAGGCAGACATGCGCACAACCTCCCCGCCACTCCGACACAGGCCGACACACGCAGCCCCGCCACTCCGACACAGGCCGACACACGCAGCCCCGCCACTCCGACACAGGCCGACACACGCAGCCCCGCCACTCCGACACAGGCCGACACACGCAGCCCCGCCACTCCGACACAGGCCGACACACGCAGCCCCGCCACTCCGACACAGGCCGACACACGCAGCCCCGCCACTCCGACACAGGCCGACACACGCAGCCCCGCCACTCCGACACAGGCCGACACACGCAGCCCCGCCACTCCGACACAGGCCGACACACGCAGCCCCGCCACTCCGACACAGGCCGACACACGCAGCCCCGCCACTCCGACACAGGCCGACACACGCAGCCCCGCCACTCCGACACAGGCCGACACACGCAGCCCCGCCACTCCGACACAGGCCGACACACGCAGCCCCGCCACTCCGACACAGGCCGACACACGCAGCCCCGCCACTCCGACACAGGCCGACACACGCAGCCCCGCCACTCCGACACAGGCCGACACACGCAGCCCCGCCACTCCGACACAGGCCGACACACGCAGCCCCGCCACTCCGACACAGGCCGACACACGCAGCCCCGCCACTCCGACACAGGCCGACACACGCAGCCCCGCCACTCCGACACAGGCCGACACACGCAGCCCCGCCACTCCGACACAGGCCGACACACGCAGCCCCGCCACTCCGACACAGGCCGACACACGCAGCCCCGCCACTCCGACACAGGCCGACACACGCAGCCCCGCCACTCCGACACAGGCCGACACACGCAGCCCCGCCACTCCGACACAGGCCGACACACGCAGCCCCGCCACTCCGACACAGGCCGACACACGCAGCCCCGCCACTCCGACACAGGCCGACACACGCAGCCCCGCCACTCCGACACAGGCCGACACACGCAGCCCCGCCACTCCGACACAGGCCGACACACGCAGCCCCGCCACTCCGACACAGGCCGACACACGCAGCCCCGCCACTCCGACACAGGCCGACACACGCAGCCCCGCCACTCCGACACAGGCCGACACACGCAGCCCCGCCACTCCGACACAGGCCGACACACGCAGCCCCGCCACTCCGACACAGGCCGACACACGCAGCCCCGCCACTCCGACACAGGCCGACACACGCAGCCCCGCCACTCCGACACAGGCCGACACACGCAGCCCCGCCACTCCGACACAGGCCGACACACGCAGCCCCGCCACTCCGACACAGGCCGACACACGCAGCCCCGCCACTCCGACACAGGCCGACACACGCAGCCCCGCCACTCCGACACAGGCCGACACACGCAGCCCCGCCACTCCGACACAGGCCGACACACGCAGCCCCGCCACTCCGACACAGGCCGACACACACAGCCCCGCCACAGGCAGACACATGCACACACCTCCCGCCACTCCAACACAGGCAGACACTCACAGCCCCGCCACTTCACCACAGGAAGGCACACGCACACCCCTCCTGCCAATCCGACACAGGGGGGCACACGCAACCCCGCCACTCCGACACATGCAGCCAGGCCACTCCGACACAGACAGACACACGCACACCCCTCCTGCCACTCCGACACAAGCAGACATGCATATCCCCGCCACAGGCAGACATGCACACCCCCGCTACTCCGACACAGGCAGGCGCACACAGCCCCGCCACTTCGACACAGGCAGACACACACCCCTCCTGCTATTCCGACACAAGCAGAGACACACACCTCCGCCACTCCGACACAAGCAGACACGCACACCTCCGCCACAGGCAGACACACACACACCCGTCCCACCACAGGCGGACCCATGCACACCCCTCCTGCCACTCCGACACAGGCAAACATACACAGCCCCGCTACTCCGACACAGGCAGACACACCCACCTCCGCCATGCCGACACAGGTAGACACACACACCTCCGCCACAGGCCGACACATGCACACCCCTCCCGCCACTCCGACATAGGCAGACACACGCACGCAGCCCCGCCACTCCGACACGGGCAGACACTCTCAGCCCCGCCATTCCGACACGGGCAGACACACGCACACAGCCCCGCCATTCCGACACAGGCAGACACACGCACACAGCCCCGCCATTCCGACACGGGCAGACACACGCACACAGCCCCGCCACTCCGACACGGGCAGACACACGCACGCCCCTCCGGCCGCTCCGACACAGGCACGCCCCTCCGGCCGCTCCGACACAGGCACGCCCCTCCTGCCGCTCCGACACAGGCACGCCCCTCCTGCCGCTCCGACACAGGCACGCCCCTCCTGCCGCTCCGACACAGGCACGCCCCTCCTGCCGCTCCGACACACGCACGCCCCTCCTGCCGCTCCGACACCCGCACGCCCCTCCTGCCGCTCCGACACACGCACGCCCCTCCTGCCGCTCCGACACACGCACGCCCCTCCTGCCGCTCCGACACAGGCACGCCCCTCCTGCCGCTCCGACACAGGCACGCCCCTCCTGCCGCTCCGACACACGCACGCCCCTCCTGCCGCTCCGACACAGGCACGCCCCTCCTGCCGCTCCGACACAGGCACGCCCCTCCTGCCGCTCCGACACCCGCACGCCCCTCCTGCCGCTCCGACACACGCACGCCCCTCCTGCCGCTCCGACACACGCACGCCCCTCCTGCCGCTCCGACACACGCACGCCCCTCCTGCCGCTCCGACACACGCACGCCCCTCCTGCCGCTCCGACACACGCACGCCCCTCCGGCCGCTCCGACACACGCACGCCCCTCCTGCCCCTCCGACACACGCACGCCCCTCCTGCCGCTCCGACACACGCACGCCCCTCCTGCCGCTCCGACACACGCACGCCCCTCCTGCCGCTCCGACACACGCACGCCCCTCCTGCCGCTCCGACACACGCACGCCCCTCCTGCCGCTCCGACACACGCACGCCCCTCCTGCCGCTCCGACACACGCACGCCCCTCCTGCCGCTCCGACACACGCACGCCCCTCCGGCCGCTCCGACACACGCACGCCCCTCCGACCGCTCCGACACACGCACGCCCCTCCTGCCGCTCCGACACACGCACGCCCCTCCTGCCGCTCCGACACACGCACGCCCCTCCTGCCGCTCCGACACACGCACGCCCCTCCTGCCGCTCCGACACACGCACGCCCCTCCTGCCGCTCCGACACACGCACGCCCCTCCTGCCGCTCCGACACACGCACGCCCCTCCTGCCGCTCCGACACACGCACGCCCCTCCTGCCGCTCCGACACACGCACGCCCCTCCTGCCGCTCCGACACCCGCACGCCCCTCCTGCCGCTCCGACACCCGCACGCCCCTCCTGCCGCTCCGACACACGCACGCCCCTCCGGCCGCTCCGACACACGCACGCCCCTCCGACCGCTCCGACACACGCACGCCCCTCCGGCCGCTCCGACACACGCACGCCCCTCCTGCCGCTCCGACACACGCACGCCCCTCCTGCCGCTCCGACACACGCACGCCCCTCCTGCCGCTCCGACACACGCACGCCCCTCCTGCCGCTCCGACACACGCACGCCCCTCCTGCCGCTCCGACACACGCACGCCCCTCCTGCCGCTCCGACACAGGCACGCCCCTCCTGCCGCTCCGACACACGCACGCCCCTCCTGCCGCTCCGACACCCGCACGCCCCTCCTGCCGCTCCGACACCCGCACGCCCCTCCTGCCGCTCCGACACCCGCACGCCCCTCCTGCCGCTCCGACACACGCACACCCCTCCTGCCGCTCCGACACACGCACACCCCTCCTGCCGCTCCGACACACGCACGCCCCTCCTGCCGCTCCGACACAGGCACGCCCCTCCTGCCGCTCCGACACAGGCACACCCCTCCTGCCGCTCCGACACAGGCACACCCCTCCTGCCGCTCCGACACAGGCACACCCCTCCTGCCGCTCCGACACACGCACGCCCCTCCGGCCGCTCCGACACAGGCACACCCCTCCTGCCACTCCGACACAGGCACACCCCTCCTGCCACTCCGACACAGGCACACCCCTCCTGCCACTCCGACACAGGCACACCCCTCCTGCCACTCCGACACACGCACACCCCTCCTGCCGCTCCGACACAGGCACGCCCCTCCTGCCACTCCGACACAGGCACACCCCTCCTGCCGCTCCGACACAGGCACACCCCTCCTGCCGCTCCGACACAGGCACACCCCTCCTGCCGCTCCGACACAGGCACACCCCTCCTGCCGCTCCGACACAGGCACACCCCTCCTGCCGCTCCGACACAGGCACACCCCTCCTGCCGCTCCGACACACGCACGCCCCTCCTGCCACTCCGACACACGCACACCCCTCCTGCCGCTCCGACACCCGCACGCCCCTCCTGCCGCTCCGACACACGCACGCCCCTCCTGCCGCTCCGACACCCGCACGCCCCTCCTGCCGCTCCGACACCTGCACGCCCCTCCTGCCGCTCCGACACCTGCACGCCCCTCCTGCCGCTCCGACACACGCACACCCCTCCTGCCGCTCCGACACACGCACGCCCCTCCTGCCGCTCCGACACACGCACGCCCCTCCTGCCGCTCCGACACACGCACACCCCTCCAGCCGCTCCGACACACGTACACCCCTCCAGCCGCTCCGACACACGCACGCCCCTCCTGCCGCTCCGACACACGCACGCCCCTCCTGCCGCTCCGACACCCGCACACCCCTCCTGCCGCTCCGACACCCGCACACCCCTCCTGCCGCTCCGACACAGGCCGACACACGCAGCCAGGCCACTCTGACACAGGCAGACACACACACACACCCTTCCTGCCACTCCGACACAAGCAGACATGCACACCCCCGCCACTCCGACACAGGCAGGCACACACAGCCCCGCCACAGGCAGACACACACACCTCCGCCACTCTGACACAGGCAGACACAAAAGCACACCCCTCCTGCCATTCCGACATAGGCAGACACGCACAGCCCCGCCACTCCGACACAGGCAGACACGCACAGCCCCGCCACTCCGACACAGGCAGACACGCACAGCCCCACCACTCCGACACTGGGAGACACGCACACCTCCGCCAAGGCAGGCCCATGCACACCCCTTCCGCCACAGGCGGACACAAGCGCACCCCTCCTGCCACTCCGACATAGGCAGACACACACACACACCGTCCCACCACAGGCGGACCCATGCACACCCCTCCTGCCACTCCGACACAGGCACACCCTTCCTGCCACTCCGACACAGGCGCACCCCTCCCGCCACTCCGACACAGGCACACCCCTCCCGCCACTCCGACACAGGCACACCCCTCCCGCCACTCCGACACAGGCAGACACATGCACGCAGCCCCGCCACGGGCCAACGCACGCAGCCCCGCCACTCCGCCACGGGCCAACACACCTCCGCCACACCGACACAGGTAGACACACACACACACCTCCGCCACAGGCCGACACATGCACACACACCTCCGCCACAGGCCGACACATGCACACCCCCCCCGCCACTCCGACATAGCCAGACACATGCACACCCCCTCCGCCACAGGCCGACACATGCACACCCCCCCCGCCACTCCGACATAGCCAGACACACGCACACCCCCCCCGCCACTCCGACATAGCCAGACACACGCACACCCCCCCCGCCACTCCGACATAGCCAGACACACGCACACCCCCCCGCCACTCCGACATAGCCAGACACACGCACACCCCCCCCGCCACTCCGACATAGCCAGACACACGCACACCCCCCCCGCCACTCCGACATAGCCAGACACACGCACACCCCCCCCGCCACTCCGACATAGCCAGACACACGCACACCCCCCCCGACATAGCCAGACACACGCACACCCCCCCCGACATAGCCAGACACACGCACACCCCCCCCGACATAGCCAGACACACGCACACCCCCCCCGACATAGCCAGACACACGCACACCCCCCCCGACATAGCCAGACACACGCACACCCCCCCCGCCACTCCGACACACGCACACCCCCCCCGCCACTCCGACACACGCACACCCCCCCCGCCACTCCGACACACGCACACCCCCCCCGCCACTCCGACACACGCACACCCCTCCCGCCACTCCGACACACGCACACCCCTCCCGCCACTCCGACACACGCACACCCCTCCCGCCACTCCGACACACGCACACCCCTCCCGCCACTCCGACACACGCACACCCCTCCCGCCACTCCGACACACGCACACCCCTCCCGCCACTCCGACACACGCACACCCCTCCCGCCACTCCGACACACGCACACCCCTCCCGCCACTCCGACACACGCACACCCCTCCCGCCACTCCGACACACGCACACCCCTCCCGCCACTCCGACACACGCACACCCCTCCCGCCACTCCGACACACGCACACCCCTCCCGCCACTCCGACACACGCACACCCCTCCCGCCACTCCGACACACGCACACCCCTCCCGCCACTCCGACACACGCACACCCCTCCCGCCACTCCGACACACGCACACCCCTCCCGCCACTCCGACACACGCACACCCCTCCCGCCACTCCGACACACGCACACCCCTCCCGCCACTCCGACACACGCACACCCCTCCCGCCACTCCGACACACGCACACCCCTCCCGCCACTCCGACACACGCACACCCCTCCCGCCACTCCGACACACGCACACCCCTCCCGCCACTCCGACACACGCACACCCCTCCCGCCACTCCGACACACGCACACCCCTCCCGCCACTCCGACACACGCACACCCCTCCCGCCACTCCGACACACGCACACCCCTCCCGCCACTCCGACACACGCACACCCCTCCCGCCACTCCGACACACGCACACCCCTCCCGCCACTCCGACACACGCACACCCCTCCCGCCACTCCGACACACGCACACCCCTCCCGCCACTCCGACACACGCACACCCCTCCCGCCACTCCGACACACGCACACCCCTCCCGCCACTCCGACACACGCACACCCCTCCCGCCACTCCGACACACGCACACCCCTCCCGCCACTCCGACACACGCACACCCCTCCCGCCACTCCGACACACGCACACCCCTCCCGCCACTCCGACACACGCACACCCCTCCCGCCACTCCGACACACGCACACCCCTCCCGCCACTCCGACACACGCACACCCCTCCCGCCACTCCGACACACGCACACCCCTCCCGCCACTCCGACACACGCACACCCCTCCCGCCACTCCGACACACGCACACCCCTCCCGCCACTCCGACACACGCACACCCCTCCCGCCACTCCGACACACGCACACCCCTCCCGCCACTCCGACACACGCACACCCCTCCCGCCACTCCGACACACGCACACCCCTCCCGCCACTCCGACACACGCACACCCCTCCCGCCACTCCGACACACGCACACCCCTCCCGCCACTCCGACACACGCACACCCCTCCCGCCACTCCGACACACGCACACCCCTCCCGCCACTCCGACACACGCACACCCCTCCCGCCACTCCGACACACGCACACCCCTCCCGCCACTCCGACACACGCACACCCCTCCCGCCACTCCGACACACGCACACCCCTCCCGCCACTCCGACACACGCACACCCCTCCCGCCACTCCGACACACGCACACCCCTCCCGCCACTCCGACACACGCACACCCCTCCCGCCACTCCGACACACGCACACCCCTCCCGCCACTCCGACACACGCACACCCCTCCCGCCACTCCGACACACGCACACCCCTCCCGCCACTCCGACACACGCACACCCCTCCCGCCACTCCGACACACGCACACCCCTCCCGCCACTCCGACACACGCACACCCCTCCTGCCACTCCGACACACGCAGCCAGGCCACTCTGACACAGGCAGACACACACACACACCCCTCCTGCCACTCCGACACAAGCAGACATGCACACCCCCGCCACCTCGACACAGGCAGGCACACACAGCCCCGCCACAGGCAGACACACACACCTCCGCCACTCTGACACAGGCAGACACAAAAGCACACCCCTCCTGCCATTCCGACATAGGCAGACACGCATAGCCCCGCCACTCCGACACAGGCAGACACGCACACCTCCGCCACTCTGGCACAAGCAGACACGCACACCTCCGCCAAGGCAGGCACATGCACACCCCTTCCGCCACAGGCGGACACAAAAGCACACCCCTCCTGCCATTCCGACATAGGCAGACACGCATAGCCCCGCCACTCCGACACAGGCAGACACGCACCCCTCCTGCCACTCCGACACAGGCAGACACGCACACCTCCGCCAAGGCAGGCACATGCACACCCCTTCCGCCACAGGCGGACACAAAAGCACACCCCTCCTGCCATTCCGACATAGGCAGACACGCATAGCCCCGCCACTCCGACACAGGCAGACACGCACCCCTCCTGCCACTCCGACACAGGCAGACACACCCACCTCCGCCACGCCGACACAGGCAGAAACACCCACCTCCGCCACGCCGACACAGGTAGACACACACACCTCCGCCACAGGCCGACACATGCACACCCCTCCCGCCACTCCGACATAGGCAGACACATGCACGCAGCCCCGCCACGGGCCAACGCACGCAGCCCCGCCACTCCGCCACGGGCCAACACACCTCCGCCACACCGACACAGGTAGACACACACACACACCTCCGCCACAGGTAGACACACACACCGCCGCCACAGGCAGACACACACACCGCCGCCACAGGCGATACATGCACACCCCTCCCGCCACTCCGACACAGGCAGACACTCACAGCCCCGGCACTCCGCCACACGCACACCCCTCCTGCCAATCCAACACAGGCAGGCACACGCAGCCCTCCTGCCACTCCGACACAGGCAGACACAGGCACACCCTCCTGCCACTCCGACACAGGCAGACACACGCACACCCCTCCTGCCACTCCGACACAGGCAGACACACGCACACCCCTCCTGCCACTCCGACACAGGCAGACACACACGCCAACCCCCCTCCTGCCACTCTGACACAGGCAGACACACACAGCCCCACAACTCCAACACCCCTACTGCCACTCCAACACAGGCACACCCCTCATGCCACTCCGACACAGGCGAGCACAGGCAAACACTGCCACACCCCTCATGCCACTCCGACACAGACGGGCACAGGCAAACACACACAGCCCCGCCACTCCGACACAGGCAAACACACACAGCCCCGCCACTCCGACACAGGCAAACACACACAGCCCCGCCACTCCGACACAGGTAGACACACACACACCTCAGCCACAGGTAGACACACACACCTCCGCCACAGGCCGACACATGCACACCCCTCCCGTCACTCCGACACAGGCAGACACACGCACACACCACCGGCACTCCGACACAGGCAGACACTCACAGCCCCACCACTCCGACACAGGTAGACACACACACACCTCAGCCACAGGTAGACACACACACCTCCGCCACAGGCCGACACATGCACACCCCTCCCGTCACTCCGACACAGGCAGACACACGCACACACCACCGGCACTCCGACACAGGCAGACACTCACAGCCCCACCACTCCGCCACATGCACACCCCTCCTGCCAATCCGACACAGGCGGGCACACGCAGCCCTCCTGCCACTCCGACACATGTAGCCCCGCCACTCCGACACATGCGGATACACGCAGCCCCGCCACAGGCAGACACATGCACACACCTTCCGCCACTCCGACACAGGCAGGCACATGCACACCCCTCCTGCCACTCCGACACAGGCAGACACTCACAGCCCCGCCACTCCGACACATGCAGCCAGGCCACTCCGACACAGACAGACACACGCACACCCCTCCTGCCACTCCGACACAAGCAGACATGCATATCCCCGCCACAGGCAGACATGCACACCCCCTCCACTCCGACACAGGCAGGCGCACACAGCCCCGCCACTTCGACACAGGCAGACACACACACCTCCGCCACTCCAACACAGGCAGACACAAAAGCAGACCCCTCCTGCTATTCCGACACAAGCAGACACGCACACCTCCGCCACAGGCAGACACACACACACCCGTCCCACCACAGGCGGACCCATGCACACCCCTCCTGCCACTCCGACACAGGCAAACATACACAGCCCCGCTACTCCGACACAGGCAGACACACCCACCTCCGCCACGCCGAAACAGGTAGACACACACACCTCCGCCACAGGCCGACACATGCACACCCCTCCCGCCACTCCGACATAGGCAGACACACGCACGCAGCCCCGCCACTCCGACACGGGCAGACACTCTCAGCCCCGCCATTCCGACACGGGCAGACACACGCACACAGCCCCGCCATTCCGACACGGGCAGACACATGCACACAGCCCCGCCATTCCGACACGGGCAGACACACGCACACAGCCTCGCCACTCCGACACGGGCAGACACACGCACGCCCCTCCTGCCACTCCGACACACGCACGCCCCTCCTGCCACTCCGACACACGCACGCCCCTCCTGCCACTCCGACACACGCACGCCCCTCCTGCCACTCCGACACACGCACGGCCACTCCGACACAGGCATGCCCCTCCGGCCACAGGCACGCCCCTCCGGACACACGCACGCCCCTCCTGCCCCTCCGGACACCCCTCCGGACACCCCTCCTGCCCCTCCGGACACCCCTCCTGCCCCTCCGGACACCCCTCCTGCCCCTCCGGACACATGCACACCCCGGACACACGCACACCCCTCCTGCCACTCCGGGGACACGCACACCCCTCCTGCCACTCCGGGGACACGCACACCCCTCCTGCCACTCCGGGGACACGCACACCCCTCCTGCCACTCCGGGGACACGCACACCCCTCCTGCCACTCCGACACAGGCCGACACACGCAGCCAGGCCACTCTGACACAGGCAGACACACACACACACCCCTCCTGCCACTCCGACACAAGCAGACACACACAGCCCCACAACTCAAACACCCCTACTGCCACTCCAACACAGGCACACCCCTCATGCCACTCCGACACAGGCGAGCACAGGCAAACACTGGCACACCCCTCATGCCACTCCGACACAGGCAGACACACACACCTCCGTCACAGGCAGGCAAATGCGCACCCCTCCTGCCACTCCGCCACAGGCAGACACAGCCCCGCCACTTCACCACAGGAAGGCACACGCACACGCCGCCCCGACACAGGCCGACACACGCCGCCCCGACACAGGCCGACACACGCCGCCCCGACACAGGCCGACACACGCCGCCCCGACACAGGCCGACACACGCAGCCCCGACACAGGCCGACACACGCAGCCCCGACACAGGCCGACACACGCAGCCCCGACACAGGCCGACACACGCAGCCCCGACACAGGCCGACACACGCAGCCCCGACACAGGCCGACACACGCAGCCCCGACACAGGCCGACACACGCAGCCCCGACACAGGCCGACACACGCAGCCCCGACACAGGCCGACACACGCAGCCCCGACACAGGCCGACACACGCAGCCCCGACACAGGCCGACACACGCAGCCCCGACACAGGCCGACACACGCAGCCCCGACACAGGCCGACACACGCAGCCCCGACACAGGCCGACACACGCAGCCCCGACACAGGCCGACACACGCAGCCCCGACACAGGCCGACACACGCAGCCCCGACACAGGCCGACACACGCAGCCCCGACACAGGCCGACACACGCAGCCCCGCCACTCCGACACACGCAGCCCCGCCACTCCGACACACGCAGCCAGGCCACTCCGACACAGAGACACACGCACACCCCTCCTGCCACTCCGACACAAACAGACATGCAAAACCCCGCCACAGGCAGACATGCACACCCCCTCCACTCCGACACAGGCAGGCGCACACACCTCCGCCACTCCGACACAGGCAGACGCACACACCTCCGCCACAGGCAGACGCACACACCTCCGCCACTCCGACACGGGCAGACGCACACACCTCCGCCACTCCGACACGGGCAGACGCACACCCCTCCCGCCACTCCGACACGGGCAGACGCACACCCCTCCCGCCACTCCGACACGGGCAGACGCACACCCCTCCCGCCACTCCGACACGGGCAGACACTCACAGCCCTGCCACTCCGACATGGGCAGACACACGCACACATCCCGCCACTCTGACACAGGCGCACACAGCCCCGCCATTCCGACACGGGCCGACACAGGCGCACACAGCCCCGCCATTCCGACACGGGCCGACACAGGCGCACACAGCCCCGCCACGCCGACACAGGCGCACACAGCCCCGACACAGGCGCACACAGCCCCGCCACAGGCGCACACAGCCCCGCCACAGGCACACACAGCCCCGCCACAGGCACACACAGCCCCGACACAGGCACACACAGCCCCGCCACAGGCACACACAGCCCCGACACAGGCACACACAGCCCCGACACAGGCACACACAGCCCCGACACAGGCACACACAGCCCCGCCACAGGCACACACAGCCCCGCCACAGGCACACACAGCCCCGCCACAGGCACACACAGCCCCGCCACAGGCACACACAGCCCCGCCACAGGCACACACAGCCCCGCCACAGGCACACACAGCCCCGCCACAGGCACACACAGCCCCGCCACAGGCACACACAGCCCCGACACAGGCACACACAGCCCCGACACAGGCACACACAGCCCCGACACAGGCACACACAGCCCCGACACAGGCACACACAGCCCCGACACAGGCACACACAGCCCCGACACAGGCACACACAGCCCCGACACAGGCACACACAGCCCCGACACAGGCACACACAGCCCCGACACAGGCACACACAGCCCCGACACAGGCACACACAGCCCCGACACAGGCACACACAGCCCCGACACAGGCACACACAGCCCCGACACAGGCACACACAGCCCCGACACAGGCACACACAGCCCCGACACAGGCACACACAGCCCCGACACAGGCACACACAGCTCCGACACAGGCACACACAGCTCCGACACAGGCACACACAGCCCCGCCACTCCGACACAGGCACACACAGCCCCGCCACTCCGACACAGGCACACACAGCCCCGCCACTCCGACACAGGCACACACAGCCCCGCCACTCCGACACAGGCACACACAGCCCCGCCACTCCGACACAGGCACACACAGCCCCGCCACTCCGACACAGGCACACACAGCCCCGCCACTCCGACACAGGCACACACAGCCCCGCCACTCCGACACAGGCACACACAGCCCCGCCACTCCGACACAGGCACACACAGCCCCGCCACTCCGACACAGGCACACACAGCCCCGCCACTCCGACACAGGCACACACAGCCCCGCCGCTCCGACACAGGCACACACCCCTCCGGCCGCTCCGACACAGGCACACCCCTCCGGCCGCTCCGACACAGGCACACCCCTCCGGCCGCTCCGACACAGGCACACCCCTCCGGCCGCTCCGACACAGGCACACCCCTCCGGCCGCTCCGACACAGGCACACCCCTCCGGCCGCTCCGACACAGGCACACCCCTCCGGCCGCTCCGACACAGGCACACCCCTCCGGCCGCTCCGACACAGGCACACCCCTCCTGCCGCTCCGACACAGGCGCACCCCTCCTGCCGCTCCGACACAGGCGCACCCCTCCTGCCGCTCCGACACAGGCGCACCCCTCCTGCCGCTCCGACACAGGCGCACCCCTCCGGCCGCTCCGACACAGGCGCACCCCTCCGGCCGCTCCGACACAGGCGCACCCCTCCGGCCGCTCCGACACAGGCGCACCCCTCCGGCCGCTCCGACACAGGCGCACCCCTCCGGCCGCTCCGACACAGGCGCACCCCTCCGGCCGCTCCGACACAGGCGCACCCCTCCGGCCGCTCCGACACAGGCGCACCCCTCCGGCCACTCAGACACAGGCGCACCCCTCCGGCCACTCAGACACAGGCGCACCCCTCCTGCCACTCCGACACAGGCGCACCCCTCCTGCCACTCCGACACAGGCACACCCCTCCTGCCACTCCGACACAGGCACACCCCTCCTGCCACTCCGACACAGGCACACCCCTCCTGCCACTCCGACACAGGCACACCCCTCCTGCCACTCCGACACAGGCACACCCCTCCTGCCACTCCGACACAGGCACACCCCTCCTGCCACTCCGACACAGGCACACCCCTCCTGCCACTCCGACACAGGCACACCCCTCCTGCCACTCCGACACAGGCACACCCCTCCTGCCACTCCGACACAGGCACACCCCTCCTGCCGCTCCGACACAGGCACACCCCTCCTGCCGCTCTGACACAGGCCGACACACGCAGCCCCGCCACTCCGACACACGCAGCCAGGCCACTCTGACACAGGCAGACACACACACACCCCTCCTGCCACTCCGACACAAGCAAACATGCACACCCCCGCCACTCCGACACAGGCAGGCACACACAGCCCCGCCACAGGCAGACACACACACCTCTGCCACTCTGACACAGGCAGACACAAAAGCACACCCCTCCTGCCATTCCGACACAGGCAGACACGCACAGCCCCGCCACTCCGACACAGGCAGACACGCACAGCCCCGCCACAGGCAGGCACATGCACACCCCTCCCGCCACAGGCGGACACAAGCGCACCCCTCCTGCCACTCCGCCACAGGCAGACACGCCCACCTCCGCCACGCCGACACAGGCAGACACACCCACCTCCGCCACGCCGACACAGGCAGAAACACCCACCTCCGCCACGCCGACACAGGTAGACACACACACCTCCGCCACAGGCCGACACATGCACACCCCTCCCGCCACTCCGACACAGGCAGACACTCACAGCCCTGCCACTCCGACATAGGCAGACACATGCACGCAGCCCTGCCACTCCGACACGGGCCAACGCACGCAGCCCCGCCACGGGCCAACACACCTCCGCCACATCGACACAGGTAGACACACACACACACACCTCCGCCACAGGTAGACACACACACCGCCGCCACAGGTAGACACACAGACCTCTGCCACAGGCCGATACATGCACACCCCTCCCGCCACTCCGACACAGGCAGACACTCACAGCCCTGCCACTCCGCCACACGCACACCCCTCCTGCCAATCCGACACAGGCAGACACAGGCACACCCCTCCTGCCACTCCGACACAGGCAGACACACGCACACCCCTCCTGCCACTCCGACACAGGCAGACCCGCCACTCTGACACAGGCCAACACACGCAGCCCCGCCACTCCGACACAGACAGGCACACATACGCTCCCGACCCCCCGACTCAGACAGACACACACGCCCCCACCCCCCCATGGACAGACAGACAGGCACACACACACACACACCCCTACCCCAACATGGACAGGCACACACACCCCTACCCCGACGCAGGCACACACGCACAGCCCTCCCGCCACTCCGACGCAGGCAGACACACACAGCCCCGCCGCAGGCAGGCACACACAGCCCCGCCGCAGGCAGGCACACACAGCCCCGCCGCAGGCAGGCACACACAGCCCCGCCAGCCACTCCGACACAGGCAGACCCGCCAGCCACTCCGACACAGGCAGACCCGCCACTCCGACACAGGCCAACACACGCAGCCCCGCCACTCCGACACAGACAGGCACACACACGCTCCCGCTCCCCCGACTCAGACAGACACACACGCCCCTACCCCCCCATGGACAGACAGACACATACACACAGGCAGGCACACACAGCGCCGCCACTCCGACGCAGGCAGACACACGCACACCCCTCCTGCCAGTCCGACGCAGGCAGGCACACACAGCCCCGCCACTCCGACGCAGGCAGACACACGCACACCCCTCCTGCCACTCCGACGCAGGCAGGCACACACAGCGCCGCCACTCCGACGCAGGCAGACACACGCACACACAGCGCCGCCACTCCGACGCAGGCAGACACACGCGTACAGCCCCGCCACTCCGACGCAGGCAGGCGCGCACAGCCCCGCCACTCCGACGCAGGCAGGCGCGCACAGCCCCGCCACTCCGACGCAGGCAGGCGCGCACAGCCCCGCCACTCCGACGCAGGCAGGCGCGCACAGCCCCGCCACTCCGACGCAGGCAGGCGCGCACAGCCCCGCCACTCCGACGCAGGCAGGCGCGCACAGCCCCGCCACTCCGACGCAGGCAGGCGCGCACAGCCCCGCCACTCCGACGCAGGCAGGCGCGCACAGCCCCGCCACTCCGACGCAGGCAGGCGCGCACAGCCCCGCCACTCCGACGCAGGCAGGCGCGCACAGCCCCGCCACTCCAACGCAGGCAGGCGCGCACAGCCCCGCCACTCCGACGCAGGCAGGCGCACACACGCGCCTTCCCCCGCCCCCTCCGACTCAGGCAGGCACACACGCCCCCATCCCCTCATGGACAGACGGACACACACACACACCACCACGACATGGACAGACACACACACACCCCTCCACTCCGACACAGGCAGACACACACAGCGCCGCCAATCCGACGCAGGCAGACACATGCACACCCGCCCTGCCACTCCGACGCAGGCAGGCACACACAGCCCCGCCACTCCGACACAGGCAGGCACACACAGCCCCGCCACTCCGACACAGGCAGGCACACACAGCCCCGCCACTCCGACACAGGCAGGCACACACAGCCCCGCCAATCCGACACAGGCAGACACATGCACACCCGCCCTGCCACTCCGACGCAGGCAGGCACACACAGCCCCGCCACTCCGACGCAGGCAGGCACACACAGCCCCGCCACTCCGACGCAGGCAGGCACACACAGCCCCGCCACTCCGACGCAGGCAGGCACACACAGCCCCGCCACTCCGACGCAGGCAGGCACACACAGCGCCGCCAATCCGACGCAGGCAGACACATGCACACCCGCCCTGCCACTCCGACGCAGGCAGGCACACACAGCCCCGCCACTCCGACGCAGGCAGACACATGCACACCCGCCCTGCCACTCCGACACAGGCAGGCACACACAGCCCCGCCACTCCGACACAGGCAGGCACACACAGCCCCGCCACTCCGACACAGGCAGGCACACACAGCCCCGCCACTCCGACACAGGCAGGCACACACAGCCCCGCCACTCCGACACAGGCAGGCACACACAGCCCCGCCACTCCGACACAGGCAGGCACACACAGCCCCGCCACTCCGACACAGGCAGGCACACACAGCCCCGCCACTCCGACACAGGCAGGCACACACAGCCCCGCCACTCCGACACAGGCAGGCACACACAGCCCCGCCACTCCGACACAGGCAGGCACACACAGCCCCGCCACTCCGACACAGGCAGGCACACACAGCCCCGCCACTCCGACACAGGCAGGCACACACAGCCCCGCCACTCCGACACAGGCAGGCACACACAGCCCCGCCACTCCGACACAGGCAGGCACACACAGCCCCGCCACTCCGACACAGGCAGGCACACACAGCCCCGCCACTCCGACACAGGCAGGCACACACAGCCCCGCCACTCCGACACAGGCAGGCACACACAGCCCCGCCACTCCGACACAGGCAGGCACACACAGCCCCGCCACTCCGACACAGGCAGGCACACACAGCCCCGCCACTCCGACACAGGCAGGCACACACAGCCCCGCCACTCCGACACAGGCAGGCACACACAGCCCCGCCACTCCGACACAGGCAGGCACACACAGCCCCGCCACTCCGACACAGGCAGGCACACACAGCCCCGCCACTCCGACACAGGCAGGCACACACAGCCCCGCCACTCCGACACAGGCAGGCACACACAGCCCCGCCACTCCGACACAGGCAGGCACACACAGCCCCGCCACTCCGACACAGGCAGGCACACACAGCCCCGCCACTCCGACACAGGCAGGCACACACAGCCCCGCCACTCCGACACAGGCAGGCACACACAGCCCCGCCACTCCGACACAGGCAGGCACACACAGCCCCGCCACTCCGACACAGGCAGGCACACACAGCCCCGCCACTCCGACACAGGCAGGCACACACAGCCCCGCCACTCCGACACAGGCAGGCACACACAGCCCCGCCACTCCGACACAGGCAGGCACACACAGCCCCGCCACTCCGACACAGGCAGGCACACACAGCCCTGCCACTCCGACACAGGCAGGCACACACAGCCCTGCCACTCCGACACAGGCAGGCACACACACGGGCCGCGCCCCTCCCCCGACTCAGACAGGCACACACGCCCCCATCCCCTCATGGACAGACAGATGGACACACACACACACACCACGACATGGACAGACACACACAACCCACGCCCCTACCCCGACACGGACAGACACACACACCCCTACCCCGACACGGACAGACACACACACCTCCCCACTCCGACACTGGCAGACACCCCATCCCCCCTCCTCCATGGTAAAGACATCCCCACTCCCCCTCCTCCATGAGAAAGACACCCCCACTCCCCCTCCTCCATGGGAAAGACACCCCCACTCCTTCTCCACTCCGACAGGCACATACACCTCATGCCCCCACCCCTCCACTCCGACAGGTGCAGACACCCCACCCCTCCCACCCCCACACGCAGGCTGACACACACCCTCACCCCCCCCCCAACACGCGCACACACACACACCCCCCACTCTGACACAGGCACTCATACAGACTACACCCCGCCCACTCTGATAGACTGACACACACAACCCCCCACAAACTGACACACACAACCCCCCAACTCCTACACAGACTGACACACACAGACACCCTGCTCCAACACAGACTGACACACACGCCCCCACTCCGACACAGGCACCCACACACAGACCCCCACCCCCACTACAACACAAGCACCCACACACAGATCCACCCCACTTCGATACAGACTGACACACACACACACCCTACTCTGACACAGGCAGCCACACACAGAACCCCCCCCCAACTATGACACAGGCACCCACACACAGATACTCCTCCACTCCGACACAGACACCCCGCCCCTACTCCAACACAGGCAGCCACACACAGACCAAACCCCCACTCCGACAGACACTCACATGCCCTCTACTCCAACACAGGCTGACACACACAGACACACCCGTACTCCGACACAGGCTGACACATACAGATCCCCCCACTCCGACGCAAGCTGACATACCCCCTACTCAAACATAGACACCCATACATAGAACCCCCCAACTCTGACACAGGCACCCACACCCAGACCCTCCCCACTCCAACACAGGCCCCCCCTAATCTGACACAGACTGACACACACACACGCGCAGATAAGCCCCCCCCCCCGACACACACACAAACCTCCATCTCCGTCACAGACTGACACACGCAAACGCCCCCCACTCCGACACAGGCACACACACACGCAGAGACACTCCTCCCACACGGACACAGGCACCCACGTACAGATACTAACCCCCATTCTGACACAGGCACGCATACACAGACCCCTCTCCCCCCACCAACTTCGACACAGGCACCCTCACACAGACACGACACCCTATCCCCCCCTCACTCAGACATGGGCACCTGCACAAATACCCCTACTCCAAACAGGCACCCACACACAGTCACCCCCCTACTTCGACACAGAAATCCACACACAGACTACACACCGCCCACTCTGACACAGACTGACATACACACACCCTACTCAGACATAGGCACCAACACACAGAAACCCCGTACTCTGACGCAGGCACCCACACACAGACCCCCCGCCCCAACTCTGACGCAGGCACCGACACACAGACCTCCCCTCAACACCGAGACAGACTTACACACACACACACACACACACACCCTCCACAGATACACAGGCACCCAAACACAGACTACTCACACCCCCACTCCGACACAGACTGACACACACTGACACACACATACCCTACTCAGACATAGGCACCCACACACAGAAACCCCGTACTCCAATGCAGGCACCCACACACAGACCTCCCCAACTCCGACACAGGCACCCACACACTGACCTCCACACACACCCCCCCCCAACTCAGACATAGGCACCCACACACAGACCCCCACACCACTGACACAGGCTGACACACACACACACAGACACCCCCCCCCCAACTCAGACATAGGCACCCACACACAGACCCCCACACCACTGACACAGGCTGACACACACACACAGACACCCCCCCCAACTCAGACATAGGCACCCACACACAGACCCCCACACCACTGACACAGGCTGACACACACACACACAGACACCCCCCCCCAACTCAGACATAGGCACCCACACACAGACCCCCACACCACTGACACAGGCTGACACACACACACACAGACACCCCCCACTTCGAAAATGGCAAAAACACACAGACCCCGCCCCTCATTCCGAAAGAGGCACCCACACACAGACCCCGCCCCTCATTCCGAAAGAGGCACCCACACACAGACCCCGCCCCTCATTCCGAAAGAGGCACCCACACACAGACCCCGCCCCTCATTCCGAAAGAGGCACCCACACACAGACCCCGCCCCTCATTCCGAAAGAGGCACCCACACACAGACCCCGCCCCTCATTCCGAAAGAGGCACCCACACACAGACCCCGCCCCTCATTCCGAAAGAGGCACCCACACACAGACCCCGCCCCTCATTCCGAAAGAGGCACCCACACACAGACTCCGCCCCTCATTCCGAAAGAGGCACCCACACACAGACCCCGCCCCTCATTCCGAAAGAGGCACCCACACACAGACCCCGCCCCTCATTCCGAAAGAGGCACCCACACACAGACCCCGCCCCTCATTCCGAAAGAGGCACCCACACACAGACCCCGCCCCTCATTCCGAAAGAGGCACCCACACACAGACCCCGCCCC
Source organism: Chiloscyllium plagiosum (assembly GCF_037043375.1). Classification (NCBI taxonomy): domain Eukaryota; kingdom Metazoa; phylum Chordata; class Chondrichthyes; order Orectolobiformes; family Hemiscylliidae; genus Chiloscyllium; species Chiloscyllium plagiosum. The sequence goes on along the minus strand of NW_028270141.1, from coordinate 86,719,015 downwards.
TCATTCCGAAAGAGGCACCCACACACAGACCCCGCCCCTCATTCCGAAAGAGGCACCCACACACAGACCCCGCCCCTCATTCCGAAAGAGGCACCCACACACAGACCCCGCCCCTCATTCCGAAAGAGGCACCCACACACAGACCCCGCCCCTCATTCCGAAAGAGGCACCCACACACAGACCCCGCCCCTCATTCCGAAAGAGGCACCCACACACAGACCCCGCCCCTCATTCCGAAAGAGGCACCCACACACAGACCCCGCCCCTCATTCCGAAAGAGGCACCCACACACAGACCCCGCCCCTCATTCCAAAAGAGACACCCACACACAGACCCCGCCCCTCATTCCGAAAAAGGCACCCACACACAGACACCCACTTACTCCAACACAAACTGACACACACACCCTCACTCCGACACAGGCACCCACACATACCCCCACCCGCCAACTCCGACAGGCACCCACACACAAAACCCCGCCACCGCAACACAGACTGACACACACACACCCCTTCTACTCCGACATAGGCACCCACACACAGACATACCCCCACCCCAACTCTGACACAGGCACCCACACAGACCTCTCCCCACCAGCCCCAACTCCGACATAGGCACCCACACACAGACCTCCACACCACTCCGAAAAAGGCACCCACACACAGACACCCCCCCATTTTGAAAATGGCACCACAGACCCCGCACCCCACTCCAAAAAAGGCACCCACATAGATTCCGTCCCCCTACTCCAACACATGCTGACACACACACACACCTCCTCCCCAAGTCCGACACAGGCACCCACACACAGACCTCCCCCTCCGACACAGGTGCCCACACACAGACCTCCCCCTCCCACCCCGACACAGGTGCCCACACACAGACCCCCTGCCCCCCCACTCAGACAGAGGCAGCCACACACAGACCTCCCCCTCCCATCCCAAATCCAACACAAGCACCCACACACAGACCCCCACACCACTCCAAAAAAGGCACCCACACACAGACTCCGCCACCTACTCCGACCCAGGCACCCACATACAGACCTCGCCACCAACTCCGACCCAGGCACCCACACACAGACACCCCCCTACCCCAACAGGCACCCACAACTCCGAAAATGGAACCAACACAGACCCCGTCCCTTAATTCCAAAAAAAGGCACCCACACACAGACCCCGCCCCCTCCTCACTCCGACACAGGCACACACACACACAGACCCAGCCCACCCCACTCCGACACAGGCACACACACACACACAGACCCCGCCCACCCCACTCCGACACAGGCACACACACACACAGACCCTGCCCCTCCACTCCGACCCAGGCACCCACACACAGACCTCCTCCCCTACTCCGACCCAGGCGCCCACACACAGACCTCCTCCCCTACTCCGACCCAGGCGCCCATACACAGACCCCGCCCCCCCACTCAGACACAGGCGCCCACACACAGACCCCGCCCCCCCACTCCGACACAGGCGCCCACACACAGACCCCGCCCCCCCACTCCGACACAGGCCCCCCCACTCCGACACAGGCGCCCACACACAGACCCCGCCCCCCCACTCCGACACAGGCGCCCACACACAGACCCCGCCCCCCCACTCAGACCCCACACCCCCACTCCGACACAGGCGCCCACACACAGACCCCGCCCCCCCACTCCGACACAGGCGCCCACACACAGACCCCGCCCCCCCCCCCACTCCGACCCAGGCACCCACACACAGACCTCCTCCCCTACTCAGACCCAGGCGCCCACACACAGACCCCGCCCCCCCACTGCGACCCAGGTGCCCACACACAGACCCCGGCCCCCCCACTCCGACACAGGCACCCACACACAGACTCCTCCCCCCCACTCCGACACAGGCACCCACACACAGACCCCGCCCCCCCACTCCGACACAGGCACCCACACACAGACCCCGCCCACCCACTCCAACACGGCACCCACACACAGACCCCGCTCCCCCCCACTCCGACACTGGCAACCACACACAGACCTCCTCCCCTACTCCAACACAGACACCGATACACAGACACCCCCTTGCTTCAACACAGACACCCACAAACCGACCCGCCCTCAACTCCGACGCCGGCACCCAAACACACACCCACACCACTCCGACACAGGCTGACACACACAGACACCTTCCCCCACTCCGAACATGGCACCAACACAGACCCCGGCCCTCCAGTCCAAAAAAGGCACAGACTGACACACACAGACAGCCCGCTACTCTGACACAGGCTGACACACACAGACTCCCCCCCGACTCCGACGCAGGCTGACACACACATACACCCCCCCGACTCCGACGCAGGCTGACACACAGACACCCCCCCGACTCCGACGCAGGCTGACACACACAGACACCCCCCCGACTCCGATGCAGGCTGACACACACAGACACCCCCCCGACTCCGACGCAGGCTGACACACACAGACACCCCCCCGACTCCGACGCAGGCTGACACACACAGACACCCCCCCGACTCCGACGCAGGCTGACACACACAGACACCCCCCCCGACTCCGACGCAGGCTGACACACACAGACACCCCCCCGACTCCGACGCAGGCTGACACACACAGACACCCCCCCGACTCCGACGCAGGCTGACACACACAGACACCCCCCCTGCTCCGACGCAGGCTGACACACACAGACACCCCCCCTGCTCCGACGCAGGCTGACACACACAGACACCCCCCTGCTCCGACGCAGGCTGACACACACAGACACCCCCCCTGCTCCGACGCAGGCTGACACACACAGACACCCCCCTGCTCCGACGCAGGCTGACACACACAGACACCCCCCTGCTCCGACGCAGGCTGACACACACAGACACCCCCCTGCTCCGACGCAGGCTGACACACACAGACACCCCCCTGCTCCGACGCAGGCTGACACACACAGACACCCCCCTGCTCCGACGCAGGCTGACACACACAGACACCCCCCTGCTCCGACGCAGGCTGACACACACAGACCCCCAAGTACGACAAAGACTGACACACACAGACAGCCCTTAATACGACACAGGCACCCCCACACAGATACCCTGCTTTGCCGACACAGGCACCCACACACAGACATCCCCCCCCACGCCAACATAGACACCCTTCTACTCCGACACAGACTAACACATACAAACCACCAACTCCATCACAGGCTGACACACACAGACGCGTCCCCTACTCCGACACAGGCTGACACACACAGACAGCCCGCTAGTCCGACACAGGGTGACAACCACAGACCCCGCCCCCTTACTCCGACACAGGCTGACACACACAGACCTCCTCCCCACCTCCGACACAGGCACCCACACACAGACACCCGCACCCCCTACTCCGACACAGACACTCAGACACAGACCCCCACACCACTCCAACACAGGCTGGTGGCACCAACACAGACCCCACCCCTCCACTCCGAAAAAGGCACAGGCCTGCAACACAGACCCCGCCACTCCACTCCGAAAAAGGCACAGGCCTGCAACACAGACCCCGCCCCTCCACTCCGAAAAAGTCACAGGCCTGCAACATAGACCCCGCCCCTCCACTCCAAAAAAGACTCAGGCTGGCACCAACACAGACCCCGCCGCTCCACTCCAAAAAAGACACAGGCTGTCACCAACAGACCCCGCCCCTGCACTCCGAAAAAGACAGGCTGGAACCACAGACCGGCCCCTCCAAAAAAGACACAGGCTGGCACCAACACAGACCCCGTCACTCCATTCCAAAAAATACACAGGCTGGCACCAACAGACCCTGCCCCTCCACTCCAAAAAAAACACAGGCTGACACCACAGAATCCCACCCCTCCACTCCAAAAAAGACACAGGCTGGCACCAACACAGACAACCCCCTATTCCGACACAGGCTGATGCACACAGACACCCCCCCTACTCCGACACAGGCTGACGCACACAGACACCCCGCTACTCTGACACACACAGACCTCCCCCTCCAACTTCAACACAGACACCCGCACACAGATCACCCCCTCCAACTCCAACACAGACACCCCCTTACTCCGACGCAGGCACCCACACATATAACACCCCCTCTCCAAGTCCGGCACAGGCATCCATACACAGAACACCCCAACTCAGGCATAGGCACCCACACACAGACCTCCTCCCCACCACCGACACAGGCACCCACACACAGACACACCCCCCGACACACAGCCCTCCCCCCACCCACCCTAACTCCGACTCAGACTGACAAACACACACACCTTCTATTCCGACACAGGATGACACACACAGACACCTCCCCCCACTCCAAACATGGCACCAAAACAGACCCCGGCCCTCCAGTGCAAAAAAAGGCACAGACTGACACATAGACACCCCGCTACTCCGACACAGGCTGACACACACAGACACCCCCCTACTCCGACACAGGCTGACACACACGGACACCCCCCCTACTCCGACACAGGCTGACACACACAGACACCCCCCCTACTCCGACACAGGCTGACAGACACAGACACCCCCCCTACTCCGACACAAGTGACAGACACAGACACAGACACCCCCCCTACTCCGACACACGCTGACAGACACCCCCCCTACTCCGACACAGGCTGACATACACAGACACCCCCCCCTACTCCGACACAAGTGACAGACACAGACACAGACACCCGCCCTACTCCGACACAGGCTGACAGACACAGACACCCCCCTACTCCGACACAAGTGACAGACACAGACACCCCCCCTACTCCGACACACGCTGACAGACACCCCCCCTACTCCGACACAGGCTGACACACACAGACACAGACACCCCCCCTACTCCGACACAGGCTGACACACACAGACACCCCCCCTACTCCGGCACAAGTGACAGACACAGGCACAGACACCCGCCCTACTCCGACACAGGTGACAGACACAGACACCCCCCCTACTCCGACACAAGTGACAGACACAGACACCCCCCCTACTCCGACACACGCTGACAGACACCCCCCCTACTCCGACACAGGCTGACACACACAGACACAGACACCCCCCCTACTCCGACACAGGCTGACACACACAGACACCCCCCCTACTCCGGCACAAGTGACAGACACAGGCACAGACACCCCCCCTACTCCGACACAGGTGACAGACACAGACACCCCCCCTACTCCGACACAGGCTGACACACACAGACACCCTCCCTACTCCGACACAGGCTGACACACACAGACACCCCCCCTACTCCGACACAGGCTGACACACACAGACACCCCCCCACTCCGACTCAGGCTGACACACACAGACACCCCCCCCTACTCCGACACAGGCTGACACACACAGACACCCCCCTACTCCGACACAGGCTGACACACAGGCACCCCCCCTACTCCGACACAGGCTGACACACACAGACACCCCCCCTACTCCGACACAGGCTGACACACACAGACCCACAAGTACAACAACGACTGACACACACAGACAGCCCTTACTACGACACAGGCTGACACACACAGATACCCTGCTTTGCCGACACAGGCACCCACACACAGATACCCCCCCCCCACGTCAACATAGACACCCTTCTACTCCGACACAGACTAACACATACAAACCACCAACTCCGTCACAGGCTGACGCACACAGACCTCCTCCCCACCTCCGACACAGGCACCCACACACAGACTCCTCCCCACCTCCGACACAGGCACCCACACACAGACCTCCTCCCCACCTCCGACACAGGCACCCACACACAGACCTCCTCCCCACCTCCGACACAGGCACCCACACACAGACCTCCTCCCCACCACCGACACAGGCACCCACACACAGACACACCCCCCTACACACAGCCCTCCCCCCACACACCCTAACTCCGACTCAGACTGACAAACACACACCCCTTCTATTCCGACACAGGATGACACACACAGACACCTCCCCCCACTCCAAACATGGCACCAACACAGACCCCGGCCCTCCAGTCCAAAAAAAGGCACAGACTGACACATAGACACCCCGCTACTCCGACACAGGCTGACACACACAGACACGCCCCTACTCCGACACAGGCTGACACACACAGACACCCCCCCTGCTCCGACACAGGCTGACACACACAGGCACCCCCCCTACTCCGACACAGGCTGACACACACAGACACCCCCCCTACTCCGACACAGGCTGACACACACAGACACCCCCCCTACTCCGACACAGGCTGACACACACAGACACCCCCCCTACTCCGACACAGGCTGACACACACAGACACCCCCCCTACTCCGACACAGGCTGACACACACAGACACCCCCCCTACTCCGACACAGGCTGACACACACAGACACCCCCCCCTACTCCGACACAGGCTGACACACACAGACACCCCCCCTACTCCGACACAGGCTGACACACACAGACACCCCCCCTACTCCGACACAGGCTGACACACACAGACACCCCCCCTACTCCGACACAGGCTGACACACACAGACACCCCCCCTACTCCGACACAGGCTGACACACACAGACACCCCCCCTACTCCGACACAGGCTGACAGACACAGACACCCCCCCTACTCCGACACAGGCTGACACACACAGACCCACAAGTACAACAACGACTGACACACACAGACAGCCCTTAATACGACACAGGCACCCCCACACAGATACCCTGCTTTGCCGACACAGGCACCCACACACAGATACCCCCCCCCCACGTCAACATAGACACCCTTCTACTCCGACACAGACTAACACATACAAACCACCAACTCCGTCACAGGCTGACGCACACAGACCTCCTCCCCACCTCCGACACAGGCACCCACACACAGACCTCCTCCCCACCTCCGACTCAGGCACCCACACACAGACCTCCTCCCCACCTCCGACACAGGCACCCATACACAGACACACCCCCCTACACACAGCCCTCCCCCCACCCACCCTAACTCCGACTCAGACTGACAAACACACACCCCTTCTATTCCGACACAGGCTGACACACACAGACACCCCCCCTACTCCGACACAGGCTGACACACACAGACACCCCCCCTACTCCGACACAGGCTGACACACACAGACACCCCCCCTACTCCGACACAGGCTGACACACACAGACACCCCCCCTACTCCGACACAGGCTGACACACACAGACACCCCCCCTACTCCGACACAGGCTGACACACACAGACACCCCCCCTACTCCGACACAGGCTGACACACACAGACACCCCCCCTACTCCGACACAGGCTGACAGACACAGACACCCCCCCTACTCCGACACAGGCTGACACACACAGACACCCCCCCTACTCCGACACAGGCTGACACACACAGACACCCCCCCTACTCCGACACAGGCTGACACACACAGACACCCCCCCTACTCCGACACAGGCTGACACACACAGACACCCCCCCTACTCCGACACAGGCTGACACACACAGACACCCCCCCTACTCCGACACAGGCTGACACACACAGACCCACAAGTACAACAACGACTGACACACACAGACAGCCCTTAATACGACACAGGCACCCCCACACAGATACCCTGCTTTGCCGACACAGGCACCCACACACAGATACCCCCCCCCCCACGTCAACATAGACACCCTTCTACTCCGACACAGACTAACACATACAAACCACCAACTCCGTCACAGGCTGACACACACAGACCTCCTCCCCACCTCCGACACAGGCATCCACACACAGACCTCCTCCCCACCTCCGACACAGGCACCCACATACAGACCTCCTCCCCACCTCCGACACGGGCACCCACACACAGACCTCCTCCCCACCTCCGACACAGGCACCCACACACAGACCTCCTCCCCACCTCCGACACAGGCACCCACACACAGACCTCCTCCCCACCTCCGACACAGGCTGACGCACACAGACCTCCTCCCCACCTCCGACACAGGCAGACGCACACAGACCTCCTCCCCACCTCCGACACAGGCACCCACACACAGACACCCCCCCCCCACGTCAACATAGACACCCTTCTACTCCGACACAGACCAACACATACAAACCACCAACTCCGTCACAGGCTGACGCACACAGACCTCCTCCCCACCTCCGTCACAGGCTGACGCACACAGACCTCCTCCCCACCTCCGACACAGGCTGACGCACACAGACCTCCTCCCCACCTCCGACACAGGCACCCACACACAGACCTCCTCCCCACCTCCGACACAGGCACCCACACACAGACCTCCTCCCCACCTCCGACACAGGCACCCACACACAGACCTCCTCCCCACCTCCGACACAGGCACCCACACACAGACCTCCTCCCCACCTCCGACACAGGCACCCACACACAGACCTCCTCCCCACCTCCGACACAGGCACCCACACACAGACCTCGTCCCCACCTCCGACACAGGCACCCACACACAGACCTCGTCCCCACCTCCGACACAGGCACCCACACACAGACCTCGTCCCCACCTCCGACACAGGCACCCACACACAGACCTCGTCCCCACCTCCGACACAGGCACCCACACACAGACCTCGTCCCCACCTCCGACACAGGCACCCACACACAGACCTCGTCCCCACCTCCGACACAGGCACCCACACACAGACCTCCTCCCCACCTCCGACACAGGCACCCACACACAGACCTCCTCCCCACCTCCGACACAGGCACCCACACACAGACACCACCCCCCTCCCCCACAGGCACCCACACACAGACACCACCCCCCTCCCCCACAGGCACCTACACACAGACACCACCCCCCCCCACTCCGACACAGGCACCCACACACAGACACCACCCCGCCCCCACTCCGACACAGGCACCCACACACAGACACCACCCCCCCCCCTTCTCCGACACAGGCACCCACACACAGACACCACCCCCCCCCACACTCCGACACAGGCACCCACACACAGACACCACCCCCCCCCCCACTCCGACACAGGCACCCACACACAGACACCACCCCCCCCCCCACTCCGACACAGGCACCCACACACAGACACCACCGCCCCCCCCCAACTCCGACACAGGCACCCACACACAGACACCACAGCCCCCCCACTCCGACACCGGCACGCCCCCACTCCGACACCACAGCCCCCCCACTCCGACACAGGCACCCACACACAGACACCACTCCCCCCCCACTCCGACACAGGCACCCACACACAGACCCCCTCCCCCCACTCCGACACAGGTACCCACACAGAGACACCACCCCCCACTCCGACACAGACACCGATATACAGACACCCACTACTCCGACACAGACACAGACCCCCACACCACTCCGACACAGGGTGGTGGCACCAACACAGACCCCGCCCCTCCACTCCGGAAAAGACACAGGCTGGTGGCACCAACACAGATCCCGCCCCTCCACTCCGAAAAAGACACAGGCTGGCACCAACACAGACCCTGTCCCTCCACTCCGAAAAACACAGAGGCTGGCACCAACATAGACCCCGCCCCTCCACACCGAAAAAGACACAGGCTGGCACCAGAGACCCTCGCCCCTCCACTCCAAAAAAGACACAGGCTGGCACCCCAGAATCCTGCCCCTCCACTTCAAAACATACACAGGCTGGCACCACAGAATCCCACCCCTCCACTCCAAAAAAGATACAGGCTGTCACCACAGAATCCCACCCCTCCACTCCAAAAAAGACACAGGCTGGCACCAACACAGACACCCCCCTCCACTCCGACACAGGCTGACACACACAGACCTCCCCCTCCAACTCCAACACAGACACCCGCACACAGATCACCCCCTCCAACTCCAACACAGACACCCACACACAGACACCCCCTTACTCCGACACAGGCACCCACACATAGACCACCCCCTCTCCAAGTCCGGCACAGACATCCATACACAGAACACCCCAACTCAGGCATAGGCACCCACACACAGAACCGCCCTACTCCAACACAGGCACCCACAGCCAGACTCCCCCAAATCCGACACAGACTAACACACACATCCCTTCTACTACTATACAGGCACCCACATCACTCCGACACAGACTGACACACATAGATACCCCCTCCTCCGACACAGACACCCATTTACAGACAACCCCCACACAGATAGACAACCCCCCCCCACACACTCCCCCTACTCTGACACAGGCACCCACACACAGACCCCCCCACCCACTCAGATATAGGCACCCAAACACAAAACCCCCCTACTCCGACACAGACACCCCTTCTACTCCGACGTTGACTGACACACATAGACATCCCCCCACTTCGACACAGGCTGACACACATACCCCCACTCCGACACAGGCACCCACACACAGACAACACCCCAGCTCCGAGACAGGCACCCCCCCAACTCCGACACAGGCACCACCCCCTCAACTCCGACACAGGCACCACCCCCTCAACTCCGACACAGGCACCCACACACACACCCCAACTCCGACACAAGCACCCACACGCAGGCACACCGCCCAACTCCGACACAAGCACCCACACGCAGGCACACCGCCCAACTCCGACACAAGCACCCACACGCAGGCACACCGCCCAACTCCGACACAAGCACCCACACGCAGGCACACCGCCCAACTCCGACACAAGCACCCATACGCAGGCACACCGCCCAACTCCGACACAAGCACCCACACGCAGGCACACCGCCCAACTCCGACACAAGCACCCACACGCAGGCACACCCCCCAACTCCGACACAAGCACCCACACGCAGGCACACCCCCCAACTCCGACACAAGCACCCACACGCAGGCACACCGCCCAACTCCGACACAAGCACCCACACACAGGCACAGCCCCCAAATCCAACACAGGCACCCACACACAGGCAACTTCCCCCGCCCTCCCAACTCCGACACAGGCACCGACCCACTCCGACGCAGACAGACACACAGACGAAGACCCACTCCAACAGACTGACATGTACACACAGGCACTGACACGCACACAGGCACCGACCCACTCCGACACAAACTGACATGCACACACAGGCGCCGACCCACTCTGACACTGACTGACACGCACACAGGCGCCAACCCACTCTGACACAGACTGACACGCACACACAGGCGCCAACCCAATCTGACACAGACTGACTCACGCACACACAGGCACCGACCCACTCTGACACAGACTGACTCACGCACACACAGGCACCCCCCCCCACCCCAACGCAGACAGACACACGCACACACAGACACCCCCCCTACCCCGACGCAGACAGACACACGCACACACAGACACCCCCCCTACCCCGACGCAGACAGACACACGCACACACAGACACCCCCCCTACCCCGACGCAGACAGACACACGCACACACAGACACCCCCCCTACCCCGACGCAGACAGACACACGCACACACAGACACCCCCCCTACCCCGACGCAGACAGACACACGCACACACAGACACCCCCCCTACCCCGACGCAGACAGACACACGCACACACAGGCACCCCCCCTACCCCGACAGACAGACACACACAGGCAACCCCCCTACCCCGACGCAGACAGACACACGCACACACAGGCACCCCCCTACCCCGACGCACGCACACACAGGCAACCCCCCTACCCCGACACAGACAGACACACGCACACACAGGCACCCCCATACCCGACGCACGCACACACAGGCACTTCCCCCACCCCGACGCAGACAGACACACAGGCGCCGACCCACTCCGACACACACATAGACACCAACCCACTCCAATAGAGTGAAACACACAGAACCCCCCCTTCTCCAACACTGACACCCAAACACATACCCCCCCCGGGCAGTTGGAGATTGGGCCGTTACCCCCCGCCCCCCGGGCAGTTGGAGATTGGGCCGTTACCCCCCGCCCCCCTGGCATTTGGACATTGGGCCGTTACCCCCGTTCCCCCGGGCATTTGGACATTGGGCCGTTACCCCCGTTCCCCCCCTCCCCCCGGGCATTTGGACATTGGGCCGTTACCCCCGTTCCCCCCCTCCCCCCGGGCATTTGGACATTGGGCCGTTACCCCCCGCCCCCCGGGCTTTTGGACATTGGGCCGTTACCCCCCGCCCCCCGGGCAGTTGGACATTGGACCGTTACCCCTGTTCCCCCCCTCCCCACGGGCATTTGGACATTGGGCCGTTACCCCCGTTCCCCCCCCTCCCCCCGGGCAGTTGGACATTGGACCGTTACCCCCCCCCCCCCCCCGGGCAGTTGGACATTGGACCGTTACCCCCCTCCCCCCGGGCATTTGGACATTGGACCATTACGCCCCGCCCCCGGACATTTGGACATTGGGCCGTTACCCCCCGGGCAAGTGGACATTGGGCCGTTACCCCCTGCACCCCCCCCCCCGGGCTTTTGGACATTTGGCCCTTACCCCCCGCCCCCCGGGCATTTGGACATTGGGCCGTTACCCCCCCGGGCAGTTGGACATTGGGCCGTTACCCCCCCGGGCAGTTGGACATTGGGCCGTTACCCCCCCGGCCCCGCGTGCACAGCCGCCCATCACCTATTCACCGGGTTCTGGCTCTCGCGCTCACTCAGTTTGAAATGCCCCGGTGCACCGCGGGAACTGAGTTCACGGTTTGAGCTAGACGGCACCGCGCATGCGTACTTTTGTAAGCCTCGCGAACAACTGCCTTTTCTTCTCGGTCTGTTGTCAAGTTAAAAATCACACAACACCAGGCTATAGTCCAACAGGTTTAATTGGAAGCACATTAGCTTTCGGAGCGACGCTCCTTCATCAGGTGATAGTGGAGGGCTCAATCCTAACACAGAATTTATAACAAAAATTTACAGTGTGATGTAACTGAAATTATACATTGAAAAATTGATTGTCTGTTAAGCCTTTCATCTGTTAGAATACAGAGTTAGTTTCACTTCTTTCATGTGTAAATCATAAAACCCTTTTTTTTAAGTTGTATTCTTAGCTGTTAACAATGGTGATGGCTCGACAATATGTTGAAAGTGTTAGCCCCCTGTGTTCTCTGTCTATGACCTGATGTTTAGATTGATTCTAATCTAAAATGTTAGATAATGGAGTTTTACATAAATTCATGCAGTTTTTGAGCAAAATACAATGTAACCCTGCAAGTACAAATTCACCCCACAAAATATATGTGTGCATGTGGGTCTTTGTCTGTGTGTGTTTGTCTGGCTTGGAGGTTGTGAGTGTGAGAAAGTCTATGTGTGTGTGTAGTGAGTGCAGAGTGTCTTAAGTCTATGAGGGGATACACGTGTGAGTGTGGGTATCTGTGTGTATAGGAGTGCCTGTGCTGGAGAGCTGCGGGTTCGAAGCAGCGGACGTCGGCTTTTTGGCTCGGATATGTGTAGTTCCTGAGGACCAGAGGAAGAGATTCTGCTCGAGTGCTGTCGGTTCGACGCAGCGGACGTGTGCTGGCGGGGGAAAAACCACGGGGATCGTGTTGCGAGTCGTTGGAGCTGCTGGAGACCATCGCTGGATCGTGATTGGATGTTGGAGGATCGTTTGGTTGTGCTGACCTGCTCTTGGTGAATCTTTATGCTGGCTTCGGCCTAACGCCAATTCAGGTACCAGCCAACCTCAGAGCTATGGCCTCAGCAGCCGCTCGCAGCCCTGGCCAGGGCATTCGCAACACAGTCAGGGTGACTGTGAAGAAGGTGGAGGAGCACACACTGGTCGATCAGACGGTGTTTGTGAAGAAGATTTTGCTGGAGTGCTGTGGGTTTGAAGCAGTGGACTGCCTGCAGCCCTGATGGACATGGTAAAAGATGCCAAGCTGCACGACGTCTTCAGTACCCCTGCAGACGGAGCGCAGCATAGATACACCTAGTCACGGGCAGAAGGGTCTATCCGCTCAAGGATAGATTACCTGTTTGTGTCCCGAAGGCTCTCGGTCAGATCCACCGACGTCAAGCCGGTGTTCTTCTCTGACCACTGCCTCCTGCTGGCTGACTGTCACCTACAGGACGAGCAGTGGGCTGGTAAGGGAACGTGGAAGCTGAACACCAATCTGTTGACCCCGGGAAACATTGAGGAGCTCAAGAGGGACTACGCAGGTTGGAGAACCGTGAAGCCCCTCTTTGAGTCCCCAGCGGACTGGAGGGAAACAGTAAAAGGGAACATCAAGAGGCTCTTCATCCTCAAAGGTGTTCAGGAGGCGAGAGAGAGGCGGGGAAAACTGTCCCAGCTCCAGGAAAGTATGCAGAACCTGCTCCTGCTGCAGACGATGGGGGTGGATATCACGGAGGACCTCAAGGAGGTGAAGGGCCAGCAAGCCTCGCTCTTTGCTTCGGAGGCCTCCAAGATAATCTTCCGGTCCAGGGTCCGCTCGGTGGAGCAGGACGAGACGTGCTCACGTTTCTTCTTCCAGAAGGTACACAAAGAGAGCTCTGTGCTCAGCAGCCTGAAGGAAGAAGATGGCTCGCTAACGTCATCTCAGGCTGACGTCATGAGGATCAGTAAATCCTTCTACGCCAGTCTGTATGACGCGAAGCCGACTGACAGCACGGCCTCCCAGTCGTTCCTGTCCTCTATCACGGAGGTCTTAGGCGACAGAACACGGGAGAGGCTGGACCAGCCGCTATCTCTGGACGAGCTGACCAAGGCCCTCGAGTCCTTCGAAAAAAATAAAACTCCCGGAAGCGACGGCTTACCGGTTGAGCTCTATTCCGCTCTGTGGGACTTGATTGGCCAGGACTTGCTGGAGGTGTATGTCAGTATGTTTCGGGCAGGTACCATGAGTGAATCCATGAGGAAAGACATCATCACCCTCGTCTACAAGCGGAAGGGGGAGAGGGAGGAACTCAAAAATTGGAGACCAATCTCACTATTGAATGCGGATTACAAAATTCTGTCAAAGGTAATCGCCAACCGGGTCAGGTCTGCTCTACGGTCGGTGATTCACCCTGACCAAACCTGTGCTGTGCCGGGCAGGAGGATCGCTGAGAGTCTCGCACTCCTCAGGGATACGATCACCTACGTGCAGGACAGAGGGTTGGACACCTGCCTGATCAGCCTGGACCAGGAGAAAGCCTTTGACAGGATGTCACACAGGTACATGAGAGATGTGCTCTCCAAAATGGGCTTTGGGGAGGGAGTCTGCAATTGGATCAGACTGCTCTACACCAACATTGTCAGTGCAATGGGTGGGAATCAGATAGCTTCCCAGTCAGATCTGGAGTCAGGCAGGGTTGCCCCTCTCTCCTGCCTTGTTTGTGTGCTGCATAGAGCCATTTGCCGAGTCCATCAGGAAGGATGCGAGCCTGAGAGGGGTGACTATTCCTGGCAGCGGGGGCCTGCAGGTTAAGGCCTCCCTGTACATGGATGACGTCGCCGTTTTCTGCTCGGATCCGCTGTCCGTGCGCAGACTCATGTGCATTTGTGACCAGTTCGAACGGGCCTCGGGGGCCAAGGTAAACCGAGGCAAGAGCGAGGCCATGCTCTTCGGGAACTGGGCCGACCAATCCTCGATCCCCTTCACCGTCAGGACCGACCACCTGAAGGTGCTGGGTATTTGGTTCAGAGGGGCTGGGGCGTGCGCCAAGTCTTGGGAGGAGCGTACCAGCAAAGTGAGGCAGATACTGGGCAGATGGAAGCTACGGTCGCTCTCCATCGCGAGAAAAAACCTGGTCATCAGGTGTGAGGCACTGTCATTGCTATTATACGTGGCACAGGTCTGGCCTATTCCCAGAACCTGTGCCGCTGCAGTCACCCGGGCCATCTTCCAGTTTATATGGAGATCAAAGATGGACCGGGTCCGAAGGGACTCACTGTATAAAGATCTGGGCAACGGAGGAAAAAATACACCCAATGCCACCCTCACCCTGATGGCCACCTTTGTGTGTGGCTGCATCAAGCTGTGCGTGGATCCCCGGTGCGCAAACACCAAGTGTCACTACGTACTGAGGTTCTACCTGTCCCCGGTGTTGCGAAGGATGGGCCTGGCCTCGCTGCCGCGGAACGCTCCGAGTAGTTGGACCGTTCCGTATCACCTGTCCTTCGTGGAGAAATTTATGAAGAAAAACACCTTTGACCACAAGTCCATCTGGAAATGGTCAGCACGTAGTGTCCTTGAGACCCTTCGGGAAAAGGAGAGGGCGGATCCTGTCGAGCGGTTCCCTGAGCAGACTGTCAAAGCCATTTGGCAGAATGCCTCATCGCCAGAACTTTCCAATAAGCACCAAGACATGGCTTGGCTGGTGGTGAGAAGGGCTCTGCCTGTGAGATCCTTTATGCACGCCCGGACTCTCAGCCGCACCGCACGCTGCCCTCGAAGCGGCTGCGGGGGGGACGAGACTGTCACACACCTCCTTCTGGAATGTGCCTATGCAGAAGAAGTCTGGAGAGGAATGCAGTGGTGTTTGTCGAGGTTCGTCCCGAGCAGCGCCGTGACGCGGGACTCCGTGCTCTACGGTCTGTTCCCCGGGACGCACACCGAGACGAACATCAACTGTGCCTGGAAGATCATCAACTCGGTGAAGGACGCTCTCTGGGTGGTCCGAAACCTGCTGATCTTCCAGCTGAAGGAGTTGACCCCGACTGAGTGTTGCAGACTGGCACATTCCATGGTCCAGGACTACGTGTTGAGGGACGCGCTGCCGCCAAGGCGCGGTGGAGAAAGACCACTGTGTAACATCTGCCTGCCTAAAGAAGAACAGGGGGCCCATGCAGTCATTTGGGCTCTGCTGACGCCTCAGCTAATCATATGGGCATATGATTGAAAAATGTACAGACCTGTATAAAAATGAGAAATTCTGATCTCTGTATGTACATGTTTACATATGTATGGCATGACCAATTGTACAAACCATCAACTTATTTTATGAATAAAGTATATTTTTGAAATTTAAAAAAGTGTACTGCCTGCAGGATTTCCCTGCGGCTGGCTATTTCGATGTGACCTTCAGGAGCGTGAAGAATTGCGAGCAGCTCCTGAAGGTCTTCAAGGAGAAGGAAGGGGAACCTCTGTTCTCCATGTTGGCAGTCCCATTGTGTGTGCTTCCTGCGAAGAGGAGTCGGGTTGTAACAATCCAGATGTACAACCCTCACGTCCCAGCAGCAGATGTCCTGACCTTCTTGAGAAGATACGTCCAGGTCGAGGGAGAGAGTACCAGTGTGGTCGATCCTTTCGGGATCTGGACCAGCAAACGACCGGTCAGGGTAACCCTGAGGGTCGATGCCAGTGGGAACATCCTCCATCCACCTTCCAGCTTTGCCATCGGAGGAAGCAGAGGTTACCTGACGTACGCAGGACAGCCAAAAGTGTGCCGAACCTGCGGGAGGTCAGGCCACATGGCGGCAGATTGTAAGGTGACTGTCTGCCGAAACTGCAAGCAGGAAGGCCACCCAACCAAGGAATGTAAGGAGGCCAAGAACTGTAATCTGTGCGGAGAGGCGGGCCACATGTACAAGGCCTGCCCAAGACGAGGGGCCGCCACCTACGCACAGATGGCCGGAGGTGGCAACACGAGCCGTGGACCGCCTAAGACCAGCAAGGTACCACAAAACAGCACGGGAACGGTGTCTGAAGGCACCCAGACGGAAGGGCAGGCTGTAGCGGAGCAGACGGCAGACAGCGGGGAGATGCAGCAGCCGATCCAAGCTCCTTCAGGACAGACGGAGGAAATGGAAGAGAAGGGATCAAAGGAGGCAGAGGATTGGATTACCGTGAAAAGCAGGAAGAGGAAACCTCCCAAAGCCACCCAGCAAGGGGGGGAGCGACACCTACACGGCGAGGATACAGGCAGCTCTTCCGACGGTGAGGACGGGCGCAAGGAGGGTCGTCACCAGAGGAAGAGACAGAGCGCCGTGGGGAAAAAGGAGGGCAGCACCGCCCAAGCAGGAAAAGACGATCCCTCTGAGGGGACGGGTAAAGGCCTCCCCCCACCCGGTGAGAACCAAGAGGTACCCACCGGCCCACAGCTCCAGGGAACTGGGAGCAGTGGTCCTGTGACAGCCCTGCTGTCAGATGGAGAACTGAACTATGAGGACCCTGGGCCCGACCCGAAGACACCAGAGCGGGGAAATGGCTCCATCGTGGAGCCAGACAGCTACCTCAGCCCTGGGAGGGTCCAGCAGTTTGCCGTCACCATGGGGATGCACACAGTTACCCCAGAGGGGCAACACCAGCAGCAAATGGACACTGTTAACCTTGTAAACTGTTAAAATGGGGTTAAAAATTGCCAGCATCAATGTGCGTAGCATCAAATCGGCTACGCGATGTGTTTCTACGATGGCCTTCCTGGCCAACGTTAAAGCCGACGTCCTGTTTCTGCAGGAGTGTGGGATACCGCACCTCAGCAGCTACAGGAGATGGTCGAGCTTGTGGGCCCATGGGCCGTCAGTTTGGTCGGAGGGCAACGATAGCCGCGCCTCCGGCCTGGGTATCCTGTTGCGAGGAGGCAACTTCACCAACTCCGAGGTTAAGGAGGTGATGGGCGGGCGCCTCCTCGTCGCCGACGTCATGTACAGGAATGCTCCCCTGAGACTGATTAATGTGTACGCCCCAGTGGGTAAGAGTGAACGGTTGGCCATCCTGCAGCAGCTTCCACTGTTGCTGGCTATGACCAGCGCGGTCATTCTGGCCGGAGACTTCAACTGTATCATTGATGCAGATGGACGATCCGGCGGGGGGGACAGTAAACTGGACGCCATGTCCAGAGCCCTGATGGACACGGTAAAAGATGCCAAGCTGCACGACGTCTTCAGCACCCCTGCAGACTGAGCGCAGCATAGATACACCTGGTCATGGGCAGACAGGTCTATCCGCTCAAGGATAGATTACCTGTTTGTGTCCCGAACGCTCTCGGTCAGATCCACCGACGTCAAGCCGGTGTTCTTCTCTGACCACTGCCTCCTGCTGGCCGACTGTCACCTACAGGACGAACAGCAGGCTGGTAAGGGAACGTGGAAGCTCAACACAAAGCTGTTGACCCCGGGAAACATTGAGGAGCTCAAGAGGGACTACGCAGGTTGGAGAACCGTGAAGCCCCTCTTTGAGTCACCAGCAGACTGGAGGGAAACAGTAAAAGGGAACATCAAGAGGCTCTTCATCCTCAAAGGTGTTCAGGAGGCGAGAGAGAGGCGGGGAAAACTGTCCCAGCTCCAGGAAAGTATGCAGAACCTGCTCCTGCTGCAGACGATGGGGGTGGATGTCACGGAGGACCTCAAGGAGGTGAAGGGCCAGCAAGCTTCGCTCTTTGCTTCGGAGGCCTCCAAGATAATCTTCCGGTCCAGGGTCCGCTTGGTGGAGCAGGACGAGACATGCTCATGTTTCTTCTTCCAGAAGCTGCACAAAGAGAGCTCTGTGCTCAGCAGCCTGAAGGAAGAAGATGGCTCGCTAACGTCATCTCAGGCTGACGTCATGAGGATCAGTAAATCCTTCTACGCCAGTCTGTATGACGCGAAGCCGACCGACAGCGCGGCCTCCCAGTCGTTCCTGTCCTCTATCACGGAGGTCTTAGACGACAGAACACGGGAGAGGCTGGACCAGCCGCTATCTCTGGACGAGCTGACCACAGCCCTCGAGACCTTCGAAAAGAATAAAACTCCCGGAAGCGACGGCTTACCGGTTGAGCTCTATTCCGCTCTGTGGGACTTGATTGGCCAGGACCTGCTGGAGGTGTATGTCAGTATGTTTCGGGCAGGTACCATGAGTAAATCCATGAGGAAAGACATCATCACCCTCATCTACAAGCGGAAGGGGGAGAGGGAGGAACTCAAAAATTGGAGACCAATCTCACTGTTGAATGCGGATTACAAAATTCTGTCAAAGGTAATCGCCAACCGGGTCAGGTCTGCTCTGGGGTCAGTGATTCATCCTGACCAAACCTGTGCTGTGCCGGGCAGGAAGATCGCTGAGAGTCTCGCGCTCCTCAGGGATACGATCGCCTACGTGCAGGACAGAGGGTTGGACACCTGCCTGATCAGCCTGGACCAGGAGAAAGCCTTTGACAGGATGTCACACAGGTACATGAGAGATGTGCTCTCCAAAATGGGCTTTGGGGAGGGAGTCTGCAATTGGATCAGACTGCTCTACACCAACATTGTCAGTGCAGTCTCAATCAATGGGTGGGAATCAGATAGCTTCCCAGTCAGATCTGGAGTCGGGCAGGGCTGCCCTCTCTCTCCTGCCTTGTTTGTGTGCTGCATAGAGCCATTTGCCGAGTCCATCAGGAAGGATGCGAGCCTGAGAGGGGTGACTATTCCTGGCAGTGGTGGCCTACAGGTTAAGGCCTCCCTGTACATGGATGACGTCGCCGTTTTCTGCTCGGATCCGCTGTCCGTGCGCAGACTCATGTGCATATGTGACCAGTTCGAACGGGCCTCGGGGGCCAAGGTAAACCGAGGCAAGAGCGAGGCCATGCTCTTTGGGAACTGGGCCGACCAATCCTCGATCCCCTTCACCGTCAGGACTGACCACCTGAACGTGCTGGGTATTTGGTTCGGAGGAGGCTGGGGCGTGCGCCAAGTCTTGGGAGGAGTGTATCAGCAAAGTGAGGCAGAAACTGGGCAGATGGACGCTACAGTCACTCTCCATCGCGGGAAAAAACCTGGTCATCAGGTGTGAGGCACTGTCATTGCTATTATACGTGGCACAGGTCTGGCCTATTCCCAGAACCTGTGCCGCTGCAGTCACCCGGGCCATCTTCCAGTTCATATGGAGGTCAAAGATGGACCGTGTCCGAAGGGACTCGCTGTACAAAGATCTGGGCAACGGGGGAAAAAATACACCCAATGCCACCCTCACCCTGATGGCCACCTTTGTGTGTGGCTGTATCAAGCTGTGCGTGGATCCCCGGTACGCAAACACCAAGTGTCACTACGTACTGAGGTTCTACCTGTCCCCGGTGTTGCGAAGGATGGGCCTGGCCTCGCTGCCGCGGAACGCTCTGAGTAGTTGGACCGTTCCGTATCACCTGTCCTTCGTGGAGAAGTTTATGAAGAAAAACACCTTTGACCACAAGTCCATCAGGAAGTGGTCAGCACGTAGTGTCCTTGAGACCCTTCGGGAAAAGGAGAGGGCGGATCCTATCGAGCGGTTCCCTGAGCAGACTGTCAAAGCCATTTGGCAGAATGCCTCATCGCCAGAACTTTCCAACAAGCACCAAGACATGGCTTGGCTGGTGGTGAGAAGGGCTTTGCCTGTGAGCTTGGCTGGTGGTGAGAAGGGCTCTGCCTGTGAGATCCTTTATGCACGCCCCGACTCTCAGCCGCACCGCACGCTGCCCTCGAAGCGGCTGCGGGGGGACGAGACTGTCACACACCTCCTTCTGGAATGTGCCTATGCAGAGGAAGTCTGGAGAGGAATGCAGTGGTGTTTGTCAAGGTTCGTCCCGAGCAGCGCCGTGACGCGGGACTCCGTGCTCTACGGCCTGTTCCCCGGGACGCACACCGAGACGAACATCAACTGTGCCTAGAGGATCATCAACTCGGTGAAGGACGCTCTCTGGACGGTCCGAAATCTGCTGATCTTCCAGCTGAAGGAGTTGACCCCGACTGAGTGTTGCAGACTGGCACATTCCAAGGTCCAGGACTACGTGTTGAGGGATGCGCTGAAGCTTGGGGCAGCTGCCGCCAAGGCGCGGTGGGGAAAGACCACTGTGTAAAGTCTGCCTGCCTAATGAAGAACAGGGGGCCCATGCAGTCATTTGGGCTCTGCTGACGCCTCAGCTAATTATATGGGCATATGATTGAAAAATGTACAGACCTGTATAAAAATGATAAATTCTGATCTCTGTATGTACATGTTTACATATGTATGGCATGACCAACTGTACAGACCATCAAATTATTTTATGAATAAAGTATATTTTTGAAATAAAAAAAAGTATAGGCGTGCCTGTGCCTGTGTGTGTGTGTGTGTGTGTGTAGGAGTATCTGTGTGTATGTATAGTGCAATGGTGGTCACCGAGCAGAGGCTGATAGCTAAGTTCGGTACCCATAGGGAGGGCCTCAACCGGGACTTTGGGTTCATGTCATATTACAGGTGACCACCATTGCACTATACACACACGCAGATACTCCTACACACACACACACACACACACAGGCACTCCTATACACACATACGCACGGACACACATACACACAGACGTGCATACTGACACCCACACACATGCACCCCCTCACAAACGTAAGACACTCTGCACTCACTACACACACACACATACACTTTCTCACACTCACAACCCCCAACCCAGACAGACACACACACCCAGACAGACAAAGACCCACATGCACACATATATTTTGTGGGGTGAATTTGTACTTTCAGTGTTACATTGTACTTTGCTCAAAAACTGCATGCATTCATGTAGAACTCTGAGCTCAAAAACTGCATGAATTTATGTAAAACTCCGTTATCTCACTTTTTAGATTCAAATCAATCTAAACATCTTGGCATAGACAGAGAACACAGGGGGCCAACACCTTCAACATATTGTCGAGCTATCACCATTGTTAATAGCTAATCCGAGAATGCAACTTTTTAAAAAAAGGTTTTGTGATTTACACATGAAAGAAGTGAAACTATCACTGTATCCTAACAAATGAAAGGCTTAACAGACAATCAACTTTTCAATGTATAATTTCAGTTACATCACACTGTAAATTTTTGCTATAAATTCCGTGTTAGAATTGAGCCCTCCACTATCACCTGATGAAGGAGCGTCGCTCCGAAAGCTAGTGTGCTTCCAATTAAACCTGTTGGACTATAACCTGGTGTTGTGTGATTTCTAACTTTGTACATCCCAGTCCAACACCGGCATCTCCAAATCATGTTGTCAAGTTGGTCGTGTGTCACTGAGCTTTGGCTTCACTAAGCTTCATCCATCGCTGAACTCTGTCTCCACTTTCACGGAGCTTTATCTTTACAGAGTTTCAACTTCACAGGGCAAGAGAGCAAATGGCGATTTTGAGCGAGTGTAGATATTTTAATAGTGAAACATTGGGGCTTAGATCTCATGCATTTTAGGATTAGGCCACGTTCTGGCGGTGAGTACAGCCCTAATATGATGAACATGTCAAGTCTCTCTGCCCCTGTTCACAACCTCACAGGATAGCTACTGTTTAGCCATTTATGGAAATTTATCCTTGCTGCTTGAAGTTTTCACTGATTCTTAACTGCCCTGTGAACAAGTGACTAACTGTGGGCAAAAGAGACGAAGCACACTCTGTTTTGTGTGTGGCAAGGTGGTCGCTGGCAAGAATTGCTGACTGATAAATGGGGTTCATAGAATCCTGTAGTGGAGATAGAGGCTATTTCGCCAATCGGATCCACACTGATCCTCCAAAGAGCATCCTACTCTATCTGCATAACCTTGTATTTACCATGGTTGTTTCATCCAACCTGCGCATCCCTGTACACTACAGGGCAATTTAGCTTAGCCAATCCACCTAACCTGTACATCTTTGGACTATGTGAGGAAACTGGAACACTCAGCAGAAAGCTATGCAGACACGGGAAGAATATGCAAACTCCACACAGACTGTCACCCAAGGTTGGAATCAAAACTGGATCCCTGGTGCTATGAAGCAGCAGAGCTAACCACTGTGCCGCCATACCGCCCCTATAATACCACTCAGCCACCTCCTCCCTGACTGGGATTGGAGATGGGAGGAGGGGTTTCTGACCCACACAGTCAGATGCTACAGGTCAGATACCTGTCACACCCAACAACATCTCAGCCATGTTTCCACAGTAACATTCACAAATCAGCAAACTGCAGTGCCCATACACAAAAACAAAGCCTGTTTAGACAAAAGAAGTCTGGGAACAAAAGTATCCGCAGAAGGCTGAACCATGGCAAAAGGCCAAATTAGGAGATGTTCATAAAACAGTCAGCCACCATGCACTGAAATGGTTCAGCAAACCACTGCACAATTGTCAAGAAATAAATAAAGCCAAATGTAGCACCAGTAATGTACCATTCCTTTTCATAAATCAATATTCATTTTGTATAACCTTGTTGGTATTTTTTAAGTATCCTGCTAAAACATTCTTCTGCATTTTCCCTACTCAGCCAATTCTGTAACTCTGGTTTTCTCTCTCCTTTCTTTTGCAAATAGTGTGATTACATCTGCCACCGTCCAGTCCGTCAGGACTGTCCATAATGTACAGAATTTTGGAAGATGACCCAACCAACCATTTCCAAGGCAACCTCATTTAGTATCCAGGGTATAGATTATCCGACACTAGGATTTTATTAGCTTTCAGTCCTACCAATTTTCACTAGTGCTATTTTTTTGACTAATACCAATTTCCTGAAATTCCCCCTTTTTTAATAGAAAGTTGCTTCCCTATGTGGGATATAGGTAAATTAATGTTACTTCTGCAGTTCTGCAATTCTGCAATTATAATTTCTGATACAAAGTAAATGAACTCACACCAGTGTGTAAGTGTTTCGGCTGGGAGCTGAGTCAACAAGAATGGAAACTATGTGGAGGAAATATATAATTGTTTTTGTATTAGCTAAATTTGTATGCCAGCATGAAACGTGATTGCAAAACAATGGTAGATATTATGGGCAAATAGATAAGATGTCGTGAGGGAATGAAGTTAGGCTAGATACGCATGTACAAACAGTAGGTATGAACATCAGTTTCCCACTTTTACAGAGACACAGGAACAAACCCTAATTAAAGAGGTCATAGGGATCAGAGTGGCTTTGGGAGAAGCCCAGATGGAAAGAGTAGATACTGATGAAGAAAAAATATGTCTAACAATGACCTGCAGTGGGATGAGGTCAAATGGCCTTGTGAGGCCAGAAATCAGCATTTTGTCACAGACCAGGCCGGATAAGGCAAGAGATAAGCAGGAGTGGTGGGACCAGTCTTAGGGAAGTGGAGGATGTAAACAGGGGGGGAAACAATGAAAAAAGATAAAAATATGTAGGAACCAAATTATATAAATATCGAGAGTTTGTTGAATTTGGTGTGTATGTCCTCTGCCTTATAGGCACTGGACATCACACCCACTTGCAAGTGTAAAAATAAAGGACACTACTGATTCAGATTTTGGTCTCGGACTGCAATTATTGAAGTGTGTGTGAGCTTTGTTTCTCACAATTGGGGGCTCGTCTGGGATTTTCTTCCGTCACCAGGGGTGAGTGGCTGGCCTTGGACACTGGGAAGACGCGTCCCGTTCCCCATTGAGGAGCGGTCCCGTGTCCTGGTTTGGTCCGCTCCCTTGAGCGAATGGTACGGATCCCACAAGAGAGACATCTGAATCAGACAGTGATAGGACTCGATAGGACATACGGCAAAAAGGGGCCAGGCATCTCTGTGCACAAACCAAGGTAAGAAACTTGACTTTTAAGTATTGCCTTGGTGGCCAGGATTGAGTTTTAGTAGTTAATAAGGGACTAACGAAGGAACTCAATATGGGTTGTGCCGTGGGTAAGGAAAAAGCCTCCGGGAAAACAAAAGAAGAAAAAGGCAATGGAAATGGAGGTGGGGTCCCTTACAACATACCTCCAGAATGTCCTTTGGGCAGGATGTTGTGGAATTGGCAAAATAATACTTGTACAAGGGAAAAAGATGATTAAATATTGTTGCTTTGTATGGACTAAGGAATCCATTCTTCTTCCCGCCATCTTCTGGCCAAAGTACAGGTCGGACGAAGACTGGGTTTGTAAATATCTGAATTTATATGTCAATGTGTGAGAGAGAGAGAATGAAAAGAACTGTACAGCTGGTAGAAAGTTTAACCCTTTGTGATTTGGTTTGAATGAACATTTGTTTGTTGGTGATTGAATGTTTGTGTTTTATTCCCTGGTGCTTGAGTTCCAGGACTGTTTTGAATCTGATTTTTATTAAGGAAACTTAACATGATTTCTTTTAAGGTTAAGGATTCTACAGAGATTATGAAAAAAAAAGAATGATAACTCCTGTTCTTTTTATAGGTCATGACTGCCTTATTGTCAGTTTCTAACTAATCTCTTTTATCTTTACATAAAAGCGATTTATGGAGGACAGTTGAAGTTTCAGTTCAACATTAAATTGTAGTAAAAACGAAACTCCTATGGTTAATATCTGTGACCCTGGATTCGGCAATTGTTCATGCATTAGAAGTTTTTTTTTTAAACTTGAATAGACAAATTCTTTTAAGGCAGCTCTGATTATTTCACGACCTATAGTATTGTAATTGAGCAACGATTGGTCAGGACTACTTAAGAAAACTAATTTTGGATTTAAATTAAGGGACTAAGACTGGGTGATTACAGGGGATTTCAAAATTGGGAACTGTATGCATTTTATATTTTAAATATTAAATACTGAATAAATGAAAGTAAATATATAAATATATTTACAAGTTAGGAACAGGCTTTAAAAGTTAGTCAAGCATGAATTGGTGAATTGGTGTTTGAAATTATGGGGAGCTAGAAATAGTGCAATATTTCTTTAAGAAAAAAAAAGGAAGAACGTAACGACTTATCCCCTTCGGGAGGTACCAATAGGGGACAAAGAGATTGGGTTTGTAAGTGCCCCCCTCACTAGTGGGCAGGTCAGAACATTTAAAAAGGGAATGAAGGTCCTGGTTGAGGATCCGGTGGGGTTGTCTGAACAAATTGATCAATTATGGGGCCAAGTCTGTATACCTGGGCTGAGTTAATGTCTATTTTGAATATACTATTTACTGGGGAAGAAAGGGGACTTATACGAGGAGCAGCCATTAAAAAACGGGACAGGGAACACCCGATTGGAGATGGGGATGCTGGACAGGGAGAGGTAAAGTTTCCCCTCAGAGACCCCCAGTGGGAAAACCAAAACCCGGAGCATAGAGAAGAAATGAGGGAATTGAAAGACCTGATTCTAAAAGGAATAAGAGAGGCAGTTCCGAAGTCACAGAATTTGACTAAAGCCTTTGAAGTTAGACAGAGAAAGATGAGACTCCCTCAGCTTTCTTGCAAAGATTAAGGGACTCAATGCGGAAATATTCTGGAATGAACCCTGAGGACCCAGTGGCACAGGGTCTTTTGAAAGTACATTTTGTGACAAAGGCATAACCAGACATACAGAGAAAGATACAGAAGATAGAAGGTTGGAGTGAAAAACCATTAGATGAATTGTTAAGAGAGGCACAGAAAGTGTTTGTAAGAGGGAGGATGAGAGACAAAAACAGAAGGTGAAAATGATGGTAGCTACAGTTGATGAGGTAGTTAAGAAAAGAATGGAACCAATAGTGAGCAACCAGAGCGTCGGGTGGCAGCATGTAGGGCAGAGAGGAAGAGGGAGAGGGAGAGGACAAGGGGGAGCATTTGACAGAGGGTTCGAGCGACAGGGGCAGAGATGGAGGTCTCCACAGGCAGGATGCTATTATTGTGGGAAGAAAGGGCAATTCCACTTATGAATTTTGATGAAGAATAAGGGTGTCAGGGGTTCCTGTCCTCGGGGGCCCACCAGGAACCCTTGATAAACCTGAAGGTGGGACCCTATATGGAAGAGGTAGTCTTCCAAGTAGATACGGGGGCAGCACGGTCATCGCTGAATTTTAAACCAAAGAAAGTAGAAATGTCGACACGGGTCAATTACTGTTTCGGGGGTAAAAGGGGAAGGATTTACTGTTCCAGTATTTAAACGTATGATGATAGAAGGTCCTAAGGATAGGGTCATAGGGGAACTGTTGTATATCCCTGATATAGGAAGTAACTTACTAGGGAGAGACTTAATTATCCTTTTAGGACTGGAGATTGGAATTCAGGAAAAAGAATTAGTTGTACAAATGGCAATGTTGACAGAGGATGTGGAGAGAGAGAGATAGACCCTATTGTATGGGCTAGGGAAGGGAATCGTGGAGGACTACAGATCCCTCCCCTTGAAATAAATTTAAAACGGAAAGGGGACATTGTCTGTGAGCGACAATATCCTATTTCCATAGAAGGTAAATGAGGACTGCAGCCAGTAATTGAAGGACTGATTAGGGATGGACTGTTGGAGCCATGTATGTCTCCTTATAATACCCCAATTCTACCAGTGCAGAAATCTGATGGAACTTATCAATTGGTGCAGGATTTGAGAACATTAAATCGAATAGTACAGATCAGGCACCCAGTGGTGCCAAACCCCTAATTGTTATTAAGTAAGATCCCTCATGACCACAAATGGTTTAGTGTGATAGATTTAAAGGGTGCCTTTTGGGCTTGTCCCTTGGCAGAGGAAAGATTTGGGACTATCCCCCTATGAAATTTTATTTGGATTACCTTATCTGGGAACGAATGGAGAATTGCCAATTCCCGAAACTAAAGATTTGTTTTTAAAGAAGTATATTCTGGGCTTGTCCTCCTCTTTATCTTCCCTCAGGAAACAGGGTTTATTGGCACAGACTCCACCCCTTGAATTCACCGTTCACCCCATCCGGCCGGGCAATTGGATCTTAGTAAAATCATGGACAGAGACTAAATTGCAGCCAGACTGGGAAGGGCCGTACCAGGCTCTTTTGACTACCGAAATGGCAATAAGGACGGCAGAGAAAGGCTGGACTCATTACACTCGGATCAAAGGGCCTGTGGACCCTCCAGTTGAGGAAGAAGTCTGGACAGCCGAATCAATGCAAGACCCACTGAAACTCAGTCTAAAGAGACTTTGAGTAACTGATTATACAGTGGCGACACGAGCGCGGGATTATTTCTGTAAGATTGTATATTAAGTCTTTTTGTGCTTCAGCATGATGTTTAGAATACTGGGAATGCTTAGAGTTATGATGCTAGCCCTCTTAGTATTGGGATTTTGTCAAATATCATTTTCATATGTATTATTAATAGTTCCTGAGTCTGATAATCCACAAGTAATAGACGCTGATGTATGTAGCTTAGTAAATTGTGGGGATGTAGATAATCAGAGACAGTACCGCAGCTCTGAGATACATCTTAAGTCCTATGGGGATGGCCTCGGGGATGGTACTTGGTATAATGGTCTCGTCACAGTACACCGGGCCCCCTTCCAACCAGCTCGCGATTGTCCCGATAAAAAGTGTAACCCAATATACCTAACAATAAGGAAAACCACATGGCACGAAGCAATTCTCGGGGGGGGGGGGCACCTATGAGATACAATTAAATGAAACATTTGGGATCGAAATGAAAGCAAATGGGAAGGATTTCTTGGGCTGTTGTTTTCGAATTAGCATAGGACAGGGAGAACGGGTAGAATTACTGGGTAATAAGGTACAACCTTTCACCCCTCCCGATGATCCTAAAGTAGTAAAAATTATAGAGGTAAAGGACTTGAAACAGACCATCGAAATAGAAACTGGGTACGGGGATGCAAATGCCTGGGTTGAATGGGTAAAGTATACTGTAAAAAGTCTGAATAAAAGCAATTGCTATGGATGTGCCTCCGGTAGGCCAGTGGCCCAGGTGGTTCCCTTTCCGCTCGGGTGGAAGCGAGACAGGAAGGGCATGAAATGTATGATAGCCCTGTATCAGGATGAGACTGCATGGAATGATAGGAATTGTACCTCCCTATCTCTGATGTTCCCTCCCTTGGAGAAGAAAGATGCAAAAGTCCCCCTCACATTTTCCACCGCAGTTGGAAATCACACTTGTACCGAGGTACAAGTCGGTTGAGAGATTTGGGGGAGCTGAAATTATGTATAGAGATTAAGAATGTTACTGAAACGGAGAAGGGAGGGAACTACTCAGCACTAAAGATCCCCAAGCGGATCTGTGGTGGTACTGTGGAGGCAAAATATTGAGACCCACGCTACCTCCGGATTGGAGAGGGATATGTGCAGTTGTACAATTGGCAATTCCATTTACCCTGGCATTTGAGAAAGAAAAGATAGTAGGGAAAAAGGGAAGGGGTAAGAGATTACTGTTAGACACTTCTTTCGATGGCAGGATTTATCTTGATTCGGTAGGAGTCCCTAGGGAAGTACCTGATGAATTCAAGGCTCGTAACCAGATTGCAGCAGGCTTTGAGTCAGCTCTCTTTTGGTGGGTAACAATTAATAAAAATGTACATTGGATAAATTACATTTTCTATAATCAACAGTGATTTATAAATTATACAAGAGATGCGGTTAAAGGAATATCAGAACAGCTTGATGCGACAAGTAGAATGGCATGGAAAAATAGAATAGCCCTTGATATGATTTTAGCAGAAAAAGGGTGTGTGTGTGTGTGATGTTAGGAGGAAGCTGTTGTACCTTTATTCCTAATAACACTGCACCTGATGGTTCAATTACTCGGGCCTTAAGAGGATTTCACCAGTTTCCTCATTTCCCCTCCCCCCACCTTGTCTCAGTCAAATCCATCGAACTCAGCACCACCTTCCTAACCTGCAATCTTCTTCCTGACCTCTCCGCCCCCACCCCAGTCTGACCTATCACCCTCACCTTGACCTCTTTCCACCTATCGCATTTCCGACGCCCCTCCCCCAAGTCCCTCCTCCCTACCTTTTATCTTAGCCTGCTGGACAAACTTTCCTCATTCCTGAAGAAGGGCTTATGCCCAAAACGTCGATTCTCCTGTTCCCTGGATGCTGCCTGACCTGTTGCGCTTTTCCAGCAACACATTTTCAGCCCTTAAGAGGATTGACTACCTTGGACTTCAACAGCTTCCTCATTTCCCCTTCCCCCACCTCATCCTGGTTTCAAACTTCCAGCTCCGCACTGTCCCCTTGACTTGTCCGGACTTGTCCGACCTGCCTAGCTCCTTTTCCACCTATCCACTCCACCCTCTCCTCCCTGACCTATCACCTTCATCTCCTCCCCCACTCACCTATTGTACTCTATGCTACTTTCTCCCCACCCCCACCCTCCTCTAGCTTATCTCTCCACGCTTCAGGCTCTCTGCCTTTATTC
The DNA here is from genome assembly GCF_037043375.1 of Chiloscyllium plagiosum. Lineage (NCBI taxonomy): Eukaryota > Metazoa > Chordata > Chondrichthyes > Orectolobiformes > Hemiscylliidae > Chiloscyllium > Chiloscyllium plagiosum. Next base: position 86,688,199 of record NW_028270141.1, on the reverse strand, counting down.
CTGATGAAGGGCTTTTGCCCGAAACGTCGATTTTGCTTCTCGTCGGATGTTGCCTGAATTGCTGTGCTCTTCCAGCACCACTGATCCAGAGGAACTGGCTGAGAATTCAGGAGTAGACACATCTCTCACAGGATGGCTTGAATCATGGTTTGGAAAATGGAAGGGGGTGGTGGTTTCTATCCTTACTTCCCTGATAGGAGTAGTCAGGGTATTGGTGGCCATTGGCTGTTGTATCATACCCTGTATACGAGGGCTCACCCAAAGACTGATTGAAACAGCCTTGATGAAACAGATGCCCCTAAAAGGGAAGCAGACAGAGGAACTTTATCGACTAAATGATGAGGAGATGAGTGAGACCAAGATGGATGAAATCTCCGAATGATGCTTGCGAATTTCGGGGGCGATGTTTAAAAGAAAAAAATGCAGAAGATAACAAATGGTAACAAAAGAAAAAGGGGAAATTGTGGGATATAGGTAAATTAATATTATTTCTGCAGTTCTGCAATTCTGCAATTCTAATTTCTGATACAAAGTAAATGAACTCACACCAGTGTGTAATTGTTTCAGCCGGGAGCTGAGTCAACAAGAATGGAAACTATGTGGAGGAAATATATAATTGTTTTTGTATTAGCTAAAATTGTATGCCAGCATGAAACGTGATTGCAAAACAATGGTAGATATTATGGGCAAATAGATAAGATGTCGTGAGGGAATGAAGTTAGGCTAGATACGCCTGTACAAACAGGAGGTATGAACATCTGTTTCCCACTTTTACAGAGACACAGGAACAAATCCTAATTAAAGAGGTCATAGGGATCAGAGTGGCTTCGGGAGAAGCCCAGATGGAAAGAGTAGATACTGATGAAGAAAAAATATGTCTAACAATGACCTGCAGTGGGATGAGGTCAAATGGCCTTGTGAGGCCAGAAATCAGCATTTTGTCACGACCAGGCCGGATAAGGCAAGAGATAAGCAGGAGTGGTGGGACCAGTCTTAGGGGAGTGGAGGATGTAAACAGGGGGGGGGGGGGGGAAACAATGAAATAAGAAAAAAATATGTAGGAACCAAATTATATAAATATTGAGAGTTTGTTGAATTTGGTGTGTATGTCCTCTGCCTTATAGGCACTGGACATCACACCCACTTGCAAGTGTAAAAATAAAGGACACTACTGATTCAGATTTTGGTCTCGGACTGCAATTATTGAAGTGTGTGTGAGCTTTGTTTCTCACACCTAGCACTTCTGAGAAATTTATTCGACCTTCTTCTTTGAAGACAGAACTAAGCAGTTCTTTCACTGCTCTGCCATTTCCTTGCTCTCCTTTTACAATTCTCATGGTCAGTAATGGGCCTACATTTGTTCTTAGTAACCGTTTTGTTTTACATACATTCAGAAGCTCTCACTGTTTGTTTTATGTTTCTTGAACTTTACCCTCATACTTTATTTCTCTCCTCCTAATCAAGCTGTTGGTCCTCCTTTCCTAAATCTAAATTGCTTTCAGTCCTCAGCCTTGCTACCTTTCCAGCAACTTTATGTAATTCTCTTTATTCTAATACTAAATTTGTTTTGCTAACTGTGGTTAACCCACTCTGCCCCATGTGCTCTTTGACCCAAACTAAATATATAACTGCTCCAAGCCATGCATTTGTGAATTAAAATATTAACCATTGTCTATCCACTTTCATATCTTGTATGAAGTGATCCAATCTATTGCAGCCACACACTCCTCATACCTCTGTAACCTTTGTTTCTGGACCCTACTTTCAGATTGGACAACTTCATTTCCAATGAAGTATTCTATCATTTCATGGTAAATTTCTCCTTAAAGGACCTCTCACAAAAAAATCAAATCAACTCTAGGAAGTCTGCCCCCAAGTTGTTTCCTCCAAAAACTAGCTTGAAATCCCGTCTTTTACCAGGAATTCACCATTATTGCTCATATGATTTGCACAGACAATATGTAGATTAAAATCACTCATGATTACTTTAGCATTCTTGTTGCAATGATTTTTAATTTCCTGTTTAATGCCATCTCCTACCTCAGCACTATTGTTTGGAGGCATTTAGACAACAGCCACTGATATTTTCCTCCAGTTGTTGCTTCTTACTTCCATCCAGATTGATTCCACTCCTAGATTGCCTGCACCAATATCCTTTCTCATTATTGTACCGATTGCAGCTTTCACTAACTATGCTCCCTCACCTCCTTTGCCATTTAGCCTGTTGTTCCTAAAGATTGAATGTTCTTTTGGATGTTCAGATCCCAGCCTTGGTCGCCCTACAGCCTTAATAATCGCAATCATATTAAATCCCTATACCAACTATTTGCACTGTTAATTCATCTATCTTATTGCAAATGCCTTATGCATTCAGATTATGATTCCTGTAGACATTTCTTTATGACATTTTTACATATTTTGTTTGTATTCCAACCCTATTTGTTGCTAGCCCTTGTTTCCTCTGTCATCCAATTTTACTCTCTACTGTCTATTATCTCCATCACTGTTTCATCACTCTTGTCTCTCCACGCAGAATCCTATGCCCCATCACTCTACTAAGTCCTCTGTGACTGTACTAGCAAATGACCCGTGAGGATATTTGTCACATCTTCCCCAACATCAAACCCAATGCTGTAAGCATCTAAGTCCCTCCCACCTACACCATCCCCCCAGTCACAAACTAATTCAGTCTAATCTCCTGTTCCTGGTCTTGTTAGCACAGAGCACTGGTAGTAATCCCGAGATAACTACATCTGAGGTCCTGATTTGTTCATTTATTTCCTAAGTCCCTTTATTCTGCCTGCGAAATTTCATCCCTCTTTTTCTCTATTTCATTGATATGGATGCAATTCTCCCTCCTGCAGACACTCAGTGATATGTTACCTCCTTGATCTTGGAGGTTACATACCATCCTATTTTCTAATCTGTGGTCACAGAAACACCTATTCTGTCCCCTTTATAGAACTATAGATTTTACAGTACTGGAGCAGGCCATTCGACCCTGTACCCAGTCCTGAACGAGGGTCATAGTGTTATGCAGCATGAAAACAGATTCTTCAGTTCATCTAGTCTACGCCGACCAAGTTCTCACACCAAATCCGTCCCACTTGCCTATGTTTACTGCATATCCCCCCCGACCCTTTCCTATTCATGTACTTATTCAAACATTTTTAAAATGTTGTAACTGTACTTGCATCCACCACTTCGTCTGGCAGTTCATTCTGCATAGGAACCACTCTCTGTGTAAAAAAAAGTTGTCCCTCATGTCCTTTTTAAATCTTCCTCCTCTCACCTGAAAAATATGCCCTCAGTTTTGAACTCCCCCACTCTAGGGAAAAGATCCTTGCTATTCACTTTATCTAGGCCCCTCATGATTTAATAAACCTCTTTCAGGTCACCCTTCGCTCCAGTGAAAAAGGTCCTAGCCTATTTTGTAGCTCAGACACTTCATTCCCAGACACATGCTGGTAAATATTTTCTGGACCTGTCCAATTTATTGATATTCTTCCTGTATCAGGGCAACCAGAACTGTACATGTTACCTCAGAAGAGGCCTCACCAAAATCCTGGACAACTTCAACAAGACCTGCCAACATGCTCAATGGTCTGATCAATGAAGGCAAGCATGTTAAACATTTTTTTAACCATCCTGTCTACCTATGATGCAACTTTCAAAGAATCATGAACCTGAACCCTAGGTCTCTCTGTTTTGCCACACTATCCAGGGCTTGACCATTAATTGTATAAGTCCTGCCTTTGTTTGTTTAACTAAAATGCAATATCTCACATTTACCCAAATTCAACTCCATCTGCAACTCCTCCACCTATTGACCCCATCTGATTAAGATGGCTACCCACCTAGTTCCATACTCCTGCCTTATCTTCTAGTCCACTAAATTAATTATTTTAAAATATATATCCAGCTCTCTTTTGAAATCTCATATGGAATTCATCTCCATCTCTCTCCTAGTAAGAGCATTCCAAATCCTAGCAATGAGTAAAGACGTTCCTCCTCATCACACTCCTAGCTTCCTTGCTGACAACCTTGAAATTGTGACTAGTTACTGACATAACAACTTGATCCTGTCAAAAGTATTCATAATTTTGAATACCTCAATAAGGTTACCTCTTAAACTTTTCTGCTCCAAGAAGGATAAGTCCAATTTCTGTAAATCTTTTCTTGTATCTAAAATCAATCATTCTTGATATCATTTTATTAAATCTGCTTTGGCTCTCTCAAGGGCATTATCATCTTTCCATGAATAAAATGCCCAGAACTGAACACAGTATTCCAAATGTGGTCTCACCAATGATTCGTAGAGGTATAACATCACTTACTACCTTTTATATTCTGTGCCTATTTATAAACCCAAGGATCCTATAAGCCTTCTTAACTTGCCTAACCACCTTTGGAAAATCATGTATGTAACTTCAAGAGGTCTCTCTGCTCCTCTACTGTCCTCAGGGTTGTACCATTGAGCCTGTATTGTCTCTCCGTGTTTCTTCTACTAAAATGCATTGCCTCACATTTCTCTGCATTGAAATTCATCTGCCAAGTGTCTGCTAATTTGGCCAACATGTCAGTCTCTCTCTAAAGTTGCTAAGCATCATCCTCACAATTCACTATTCTCCCTCACTTAGTATCATCTGCAAATTTAGAGATTTTGCACTGGAAACCCATCTCCAAATCATTTACAGAAAAGCAACAGTCCCAACACCAATCCCTGGGCAACAACATTTTCAACTTGTCTCCAATCTGAGATATGTCCATCTATATATATCTCTGTTACCTATCCTTTTACCAACTTCAAATCCATGCTGCCCAGGACCCAACAATCCCAATCATTTCTAATTTGCTAACCATCTTACCATGTGGGCACCTAATGAAATGCTTTCTAAATGTACAAACATATATCATCCACAGTACTGCCCTCATCTGCTGTCTGTGTCACCTCACCAAAATTATGATGGAATTCCCTGTCAGTATTGCTGTCACGTCTTTTTCTCCTTTTCTCTTGCAATTGAGCCACTCCTGGTGCCACACACTTGGATCTTGCATGACCTACCCTTGAATAATTTGTTCTTTTTGTTTAATTTATCTACATTAAAGGTCATCACTCAGTCTGTGCTGCCTCCCTGTCAAACTTATACAATTATAATACAATACAATTCAGTACAGCACAGGAACATACCCTTCAACCTATCAAACCTGCGCCGATTCCTAATCCTTATTCCTACTTATTACCCATGCACAGCTTCTATCTCTCTGCTCACTTCCCATTCATGTGTCTATCAAGGTACAGCTGAAATGTTGCTAATGTGCCTGCTTCCCCCACTTCCACTGGCAAGTGTGTTCCAGGCACACACCCTCTGCGTGAAAACTTTTCCCCACACTTCTCCCCTAAACTTTCCTCCTCTCACCATGAACCTGCGCCCTCTTGTAGTTGACCTTTCCAGCTTGGAAAAAAGCCTCTGACTATTCCTATCCACATCTCTCATAATTTTGTAGACCTGTATCAGGTTGCCCCTCTTGATCAACCGTGGCTTGGACTTGGTGGCCAGCTTAGAAGGGAGTTGTATGTGGGGACCCTCTGGAATTCCCATCATATCAGACTCCAAAAGAATTTTCTGGGAAATTGAACATTCCACTGGACAATTCCTGCATGCCTGGAACTCACCCACAGTCTCAGGGTTTTGATGAAATTAAGTAAATAGTTAATATGGAAAAGTTAGATATTAAATTCATATTCTAACTTCTTACTAAATGTCAAACTGAGCTGAAAATGTGTTGCTGGAAAAGCGCAGCAGGTCAGGCAGCATCCAAGGAACAGGAGAATCGACGTTTCAGGCATAAGCCCTTCTTCAGGAATGCCCGAAACGTCGATTCTCCTGTTCCTTGGATGCTGCCTGACCTGCTGCGCTTTTCCAGCAACACATTTTCAGCTCTGATCTCCAGCATCTGCAGTCCTCACTTTCTCCTAAATGTCAAACTGACCCCATATTTGTCCAATTACACTTGCACCAGACCCTCATATTTTAAATGGTTGAGATTCTATCACCTTTTTTAGAGTCATAGACATATACAGCTTGGAATAGACCCTTCGATTCAACTCATCCATATCGAGCAGATATTCTATATAAGACTAATTCCATTTGTCAGCATTTGACCCATATCCCTCTAAACCCTTCCTATTCATATACCCATCCAGATGCGTTTTGAATGTTATAATCGCACCAGCCTCCATAACTTCCTCTGGCAGCTCATTCCAAACAGGTACCACTCTCTGTTGAAAAGTTTCCCCATAGGTCTCTTCTATATTTTTCCCCTCTCACCTTAAGCCTATGCCCACTAGATTTGGACTCCCCTACCCTAGGAAAAGACCTTGCCTATCTACACTATTTATGTCCCTCATGATTTTATAAACCTCTATAAGGTCATCCCTCAGCCTCTGACACTCCAGGGAAAATAACCTCAGCCTATCAGAGTGGCATGGTGGCTCAGTGGTTAGCACTGCTGCCTCACAGCACCAGCGTCCCAGGTTCAATTCCAGCCTCGGGTGACTGTCTATGTGGAGTTTGCATATTCTCCCCATGTCTGTGTGGGTTTCCTCTGGGTGCTCCGGTTTCCTCCCACAGTCCAAAGACATGCAGGTCAGGTGAGTTGGCTATGCTAAATTGCCCCATAGTGTAAGGTCAATTAGTCAGAGGGAAGTGGGACTGGGTGGGTTACTCTTCGGAGGGTCAGTGTGGACTTGTTGGGCCGAAGAGCCTATTTCTACACTGTAGGTAATCTAATCTATTCAGCCTCTCCCTAGAGGTCAAACCCTCCAATCCTGGCAACATCCTCATAAATCTTTTCTGAACCCTTTCAAGTTTAACAATATCCTTCCTATAGGAGGGAGACCAGAAAGTAATATGAAAATATTAAATGGGAATATCTCTCTGGACATTAATTTAATATTAAACTGTTTAACTGCACTTACTGAGCATTCTGGAAGTGGGTGGGAACAACATTCATGCAAGAATGCGGACGATTCCCACTCCATTTAGACAGTCATTTGCCACTACTCCCCAACTATTATCAAATTAAACTATCATTCAACCTCTTCCATTCAGAAATGCTTTCTAGCCATCCCCTGAAGCTAGGTGTATCACATCTACATTGTCTTGGGGAATCACTGAGTCAGGAAATCGTCTGCATAACGATTCCCAGGATTTAGGCATTTACATTTGCATTATCTCCGAGGATGACCTCATCCTACAATTGTACTTGGGATAATATGTGACTGTGAGGGAGTGACTGGGGGTTGTCTTGAGTGGCATGTGACTGTGGGGGAGTGGCCAAAGTATCTGTGAGCATGACCAACTGACCTGTATAAAGGGGACGTGTTTTCTTTGTTCAGAGCCTCACTTTGACTTAACTTCGTACGCCTGCGAAGAGGGTCAGAGGGGGGTCACCCAGCTTGTACAAATTTTAGTAAACTTTAACTGTTTGTTGAAGTTGGTGTGTATGAATTGTTTCTCGTATGTGAAACCTCGGGAAAAGAACCTAACAAGAATTGCATGCAGTACTCCAAAAGTGGCTGAACCAATGTCCTGTACAGCTGCAGCATTTACTGTTTTGCACTGTTTTGACATGTTGAGTGTTAAATTTACTAAAACTGTTAAGAAGCCTTTTGCCAAGAGCCATAAAGTTATAGTCATTCAGCATGGAAACAGACCGTTTGGTCCAACTAGTCCACGCCAACCATGCTCTCAAAATAAATTAGCACCACTTGCCTGCGTTTGGCCCATATCCCTCCAACCCTTTCCTATTCATGTACTTATCCAAATGTCTTTTAAATGCTGTAACTGTACCTGCAACCACCACTTTCCTTTGGCAGTTCATTCCACACATGAACTACTCTCTGTGTAAAAAAAGTTGCCTTTCATGTCTTTTTAAAAACTTTCCCCTTTCATCTTAAAAAATATGCCTCTTCGTTTTGAACTCCCCCACCCCAGGGAAACAACCCTTGCTATTCACGTTATCTATGCACCTCATGATTTTATAAATCTCTAGAATGTCACCCCACAACCTGCTATGCTTGTGAAACAAGTCACAACCTATCCAACCCTCCATTCCCAGCAACATGCTAGTAAATCTTTTCTGAACCCTCTTCAATTTAATAATATCCTTCCTCTGCAGGGCAACCAGAACTGCACCCAGTACTCCAGGAGAGGCCTCGCCAACGTCATTTATAACTTCAACTTGACGCGCCAACTCCTATATTCAAAGGTTTGAGCAATGGAGGCATGAGTGATAAACGCTTTCTTAGCCACCCTGTCTACTCTGACGCAAATTTCAAAGAATTATGTGCCTGAACCCCTGGGCCTCTCTCTTCTATAGCACTATCCAAGGCCTTTCCATTAATTGCCTAATTCCTGCCCTTGTTTGTTTTACCAAAATGTGATATTCAAATTCACTCCATCTGCCACTCCTCAGCCCATTGACCCAATTGATCAAGACCTCTTTGTAATCTTAGATAACCTTCTTCCCAGCCCGCTATATCACCAATTTTGGTGTCATCCACTAACTTACTAATCATGCCTCCAATGTTCTCATCCAAATCGTGTATATAAATGACAAACAATAGAGGAAGGACATGAGAGGCAATGTTTTTCCACAGAGTGATTCATGTATGAAATGAACTGCCAGAAGAAGTGGTGGATACAGTTATAACATTTAAAAGATATTTAGATAAGTACATGATTATGGCAGGGTAGGCGCAATATGGATTAAACACAGGAAAGTGGAACTAGTTTGATTTGGAACTTGGTCTGCATGGACTAGTTGGATCTAAGAGTCTGTTTCCATGCTGTATGACTCTACCCTCATGGTGTTCATCATGGTGTAAGATCCATCTGGCTGATTGGCTGCCATGTTCCTCTTTTCTGGTTGACCCCTGAGTTGAGATCTATGTGGACTTCTTGGTGTAGTGTGGTAGAGGAAATCCAAATGATACTACAATGAGAAGAGGCTCTTGTCTTAAACAAGATGTAGTTTATTCCAGGAGAGCAACTTGGTACAAGTTACATTTAAAGTCCAGACTTTGTTACTGAGGCTATGCAAGATATCTTGATGTTTATTGTTAATTTTTCAAAACTCAAAACTGTTTCCTGAACATTCGATGTGACAACATTATATTTGGCAATGCTACGTTCATTTCTCATGTATTGACCCTTTCAGACCTTTTCACATTTAAATAAGGAAATGTAAAGTCAACATAGTTCTGTCCTCTCATTAGAAAGGGAGATGACTAGTGGTGGTTTAACCTGAGGGTCACCATGCCTCAGGTAAGGGAAGAGGTTGTAAAAGAGAGTCCCTCATGGCATCCTCAGCTGGTAAAAGAAGTGAACCTATGCTGGTGTCACACAGGATTGTAAACCAGCCATCTAGCCAATTGATCTAAACAACATAAAGTTGGCAATGAACTGTTATAAATCTATTGCATGTTATTAACTTTTTATCATGGGTTTTGGATTGGTTCCTTTCCCGCACTTAGCTTATTTTGTTCCTAAATTTTGTCGGATTCTGCATGTCCTCAAGATCTTTGTACTGCATTGCCTCATTTGAGATGTCTCTGTATACATCTGCTGCATCAGTGATCTTCAATGCCATTTGAACCTCTGTCTCAGGCTACTCTGGTTCTTTCATATTTCATACTTCCTCTGTCAAATTCTGCTCTTCATTAACTCAGAGGAATGTGGTTCCCTGAAACATAGCTTTTCTTGAATTTCTGTTTTCACTTTACCGACTCCCTTACTTTCCAAAGCTGTACTGTGAAGTTTGGCATTGCACCAGGACTAGACTCGATTGAGATGAATAAAATTTGAGGGGTGTGAGTTCATCTCTTCCTGTACAAGACCTTAATTATTACAAGTGTTGCCAAACCCAAGCTTCATCTCCAAGTACTGCTAAACCTCAGTTTTCAACAGCAAATCTAACTCTTCTTTCCTCAAATGCTGCAAGGTGCTAACTGGTTCCCCAGGTTCTCTGAAGTTCGACCTCTCTGTCCCTAGTCTCCCTTGGTGCAGCTTAATTCAAACGTTCTAACTCTTTCCTCAAATCCTGGCCATATCCAAGTCACCCACTGCCTCTACTGATATCATTCCAAACAGTGATTCTCCCTCCATTTTATTCTTTGCTGTTATCAAGCCTCAATACCTCAGTTTGTCTCTTAATTGTACGTATTATAAAACAAAGGGAACAATCAAAGAATTGGGAAAAGAAAAATGATAAATAGATACGGAAACAAAATAAACTTACGTAAACTCTTGTCAAATGCTTTGCATATTTATTACCTACATGAGTGTTCCTTCTTACAAGCAAACACAATCATTTTTTTGTTCCAGAAATATTCTACAAACAACAATGTGATGAATAACTCATTCATTTATCTGTTTTCGGTCTTATGTTTTGAGCTGAGGGAGGGAATTTGTATGCAACACCCTTATTTAGAGCACAATAATGTTTCCATCCTAATCTAGCACACACTTTTACTCAATATTAATATAAAGTCACAAGACATCCAGTAATCTAAATTATATTAAAAGAAAAGAGATTGCCAGTGCTTATTTTGTGATCTTTAACATTCATGTTTGCTTCCCAAGTAAACTGAATGAATCATGGCAAGTGACAGCATTAAATATTTGATCTTGGGTTGTTGCCATGAGAATGCAGTTGTGTGAATCTATGAGCCATCTGTAAATGTTTATCCAGCTGTTTAGGTTTAGTTACTGCAATTACTCCACGTAACCTTCTGGAAAAACAGAAAGAAATCAACCAAAACTCAAACTGGGCTTTCAGATATCTGCCAAGAGTTCTCTTTATGCCTAAAACTAACATTTTAGAAAGTCTGTTGTTGAAATCATTTCATTTTCTAGACCATGCATGGGTTCTCAATTTGCCAACAGAACATTTTTTTCAGTCTCTGTGGGACAACATTGAATGAATTTGTACTTGTAACTCACACCATTTTATGAGAAATGAAGACTTGAACTGCTAAAAAAGAATTATATTGAAGCAGTTGAACACAATAAAGCAAGCAATTACATATTTGTATCCCTTTGATAATTTATTTATAGTGATTAGAGATCTGTCAGAGCCAAGAAAATACGGCCAATTTTCTGAATTTGTCCTACCAGTGGGAATTAGATTCAAAGATTATTTTCATAGATTCATCTTTAATGTTAAGTCACATTTGTGCACATTTTGAGAAATGAAAGCTTAAAGGAGGAGTTTCACTGAAATGTAACAACAAACTTATTTTTGTTATTAAAGTAATTTTCTGTATTGAATTTTGTCTGATACTTTGCAGTGGACATGAACTGCATATATAATGAGATTAATTATTCATACAACAGTTTGATTTAATTAATAGCTTTGTCGCCTCTCAGTCAGAAAGGTGTGAATCTAAGTCCGAGTTATTTAGGCAAATAAATGAGTATGATGCTGTATGAGTGCTATGTTGTCAGAGGTGCTGACTTTAAGATGAAATGTTAAATTAAGGATTGTTTGCCTGTTTTTGCATTCAGATAAATCATAATGGTACTATGGCATGACCCAATAATGAATTTAGAGTTCTTGAAACATTGTGCGTTTAACCATTACACCAAAAACAGATGAACTAATCATTTATCAGAGTCCTTTTAGACTTGAAACATTAACTCAGGTTTTCTAGATGCTGCCAGAGCTGCTGGGTCATCCCACACATTCGATTTTTATTTTAGATCTCCAGCAATCTGCTGTGTTTTATTTTTATTTCAGGAATGGCATTTGTGGCATGCGATAAACATCATGGACCATTTCAGCTTTATCAGTGTTTGCATATCCACTAATATCATTTATTGTATCCTTTGCGCCCGATGCGGTCTCCTCTACATTGGGGAGACTGGGCGCCTCCTAGCAGAGCACTTTAGGGAACATCTCCGGGACACCCGCACCAATCAACCACACCGCCCCATGGCCCAACATTTCAACTCCCCCTACCACTCTGCCGAGAACATGGAAGTCCTGGGCCTCCTTCACCGCTGCTCCCTCATCACCAGACACCTGGAGGAAGAACGCCTCATCTTCCGCCTCGGAACACTTCAACCCCAGGGCATCAATGTGGACTTCAACAGTTTCCTCATTTCCCCTTCCCCCACCTCACCCTAGTTCCAAACTTCCAGCTCAGCACTGTCCCCATGACTTGTCCGGACTTGTCCTACCTGCCTATCTCCTTTTCCACCTATCTACTCCACCCTCTCCTCCCTGACCTATCACCTTCATCCCCTCCCCCACTCACCCATTGTACTCTATGCTACTTTCTCCCCACCCCCACCCTCCTCTAGCTTATCTCTCCACGCTTCAGACTTACTGCCTTTATTCCTGATGAAGGGCTTTTGCCCGAAACATTGATTTCGCTGCTCCTTGGATCCTGCCTGAACTGCTGTGCTCTTCCAGCACCACTAATCCAGAATCTGGTTTCCAGCATCTGCAGTCATTGTTTTTACCTCTTAAGCATAAAGTGCAGACTCATTGTCAATCTAATGTCCCGAAGTCTGTAGATTGTGAAGGAGCAAAGATGGCCTTCAGTAGAATGATGTGCTCTTCCTGTTGAATATGGGATTTTAGGGAGAGTTTCCATGTTATCGATGATTATGTGTATGGGAGTGCCTTTGGTTGTGAATCCATCATATCACATGGATCAGTTGGGGTGGCAGTTAGAGGCAATAAGAAATTTACAGGAGCTAGGGGGTTTGATGGATGATAGTTATAGGAAGAGATAAAAGCCGCTGATACAGTCAGGTAAATGGGATAACTCCAGAAAAGGTAGGAGAGGGAGGCAAGTGGTGCAGGAGTCTCCTGTGGCTATCCCCATCTCAAACAAGTATGCTGTTTCGGTAAATGTAGGGCGTGATGGAATCTCAGGGGAATTTGCACAAACAGCCAAGTTTCTGGTACGAGAATGGCTGTAATGTAATGAGGGGTACATCGGGTTCCAAGTGATTGATTGTGATAGGGGAATCTCTAATCAGAGGCACAGGTAGATGTTTCTGCAGCCAGCAGCAAAAAATCAGAATGGTGTGTTGCCTCCCTGGTGCCAGGATAAAGGATATTTTGGAGAGGGTGGAGAATGTTCTCAAAGGAGCGAGGGACCAGCAGGAGGTCTGCGTACACATTGGAACTAACAACATAGGAAGGGAGAATATAGAAAGTTAGACAGGAATTTAAAAAGGAGGTCCTCAAGGTTAGTAATATCTGGATTACTTTTAGTGCTACGAGCGAGTGAGGTAAAAATAGGGGTTAGAGCATGTGAATGTGTGGTTGAAGTGTTGGTACAAGGAGAAGGGTTCACATTTTTGGATCATTGTAATCTGGGATCGAAGTGACCTGTATAAGAAGGACAGATTGCATCTGAATTGGAAGGGGACTAATATATTGGCAGGGAGATTGCCAGAGCTGCTTGGGAGGATTTAAACTAGTAATGTCGGGGGATGGGACCCAGGGGGAAATAGTGAGGAAAGAGATCAGTCTGAGACTGGTACAGTTGGGGAAAGGAGTGAGTCAAAATGTCAGGGCAGGCAGGAACAAAGCAGAGAACGAGATAGGACTGATAAATTAAGCTGCATTTATTTCAGTGCAAGAGGTCTAACAAGGAGGGCAGATGAACTCAGGCTATGGTTATGAACATGGGATTGGGATATCATGGTAGTTACAGAGACGTGACTCAGAGATGGACAGGATTGACAGCTTAATGTTCCAGGATACAAATGCTATAGGAAGGACAAGTGAGGAGAGGCGCTTTTGATAAGGGCCAGCATTACCACTGTACTGAGGGCGGAATTTGCTGGGCATTCAGCCAGGGAAATTATTTGGGTGCAACTGAGAATTAGGAAAGGTATGATCATCTTATTGGAATTGTATTATACATACCCCCCCCCCCCACAATAGTCAGAAGGAAATTTAGAAATAGATTTTTAAGGAGATCTCAGTTATCTATAAGAATAATAGGGTTGTTATAGTAGGGCATTTTAACTGTCATAGTGTTAAGGGTTTAGTTGGAAAGGAATTTATTAAGGGTGTATAAGACATTTTTCTGATTCAGTACCTGGGTGTACTGACTACAGAAGGTGCAAAACTTGACCTACTCTTGGAAAATAAGGCAGGGCAGGTGGCTGATGTGTCAGTGGGAGAACGTTTTGGGGCCAGCGAACAGTAGTTTTAAAATAGCGATGGAAAAGGATAGACCTGATCTAAAAGTTGAAGTTCTAAATTGGAGGAAGGCCAATTTTGATGGTATTAGGCACTCTAATCTAGAATCTGGTTTCCAGCATCTGCAGTCCTTGTTTTTACCTAGTTGATTTTAATCCTACTGCGAATCCTCTTGCAAGGATGCCTGCCTTGAAGAAGTTTTCCTCCTCTCTCTACAAGAATCTCAGAGAGTCCCTCTCCCACTGCAACTCCCAGGTCATTTCCTACTCTATGCTACTTTCTCCCCACCCCGACCCTCCACTCATTTATCTCTCCACCCTTCAGGCTCTCTGCCTGTATTCCCGATGAAGGGCTTTTGCCCGAAACGTCAATTTTCCTGCTCCTCGGATGCTGCCTGAACTGCTGTGCTTTTCCAGCACCACTCTAATCCAGAATCTGGTTTCCAGCATCTGCAGTCATTGTTTTTACCAAGAACTTTCAAAACCTGATTGGGGTAAGATGTTCACAGATAAAGGGACAGTTGAAAAATGGGAAGCCTTCAAAAATTAGATAACAAGAGTGCAGACACAGTATATTCCTGTTAGGGCGAAAGGCAAAGCTGGCAGGTATAGGGAATGTTGGATGACTAGAGAAATTGATTCGGAGATGCCGGTGTTGGACTGGGGTATACAAAGTTAAAAATCACACAATACCAGGTTATAGTCCAACAGGTTTAATTGGAAGCACACTAGCTTTCGGAGCGACGCTCCTTCTTCACAATCACCTGATGAAGGAGCGTCGCTCCGAAAGCTAGTGTGCTTCCAATTAAACCTGTTGGACTATAACCTGGTGTTGTGTGATTCTTAACTAGAGAAATTGAGGTTTTGGTTAAGAACAAGAAGGAAGCATATGTCAGGTATGGACAGGATAGATCGAGTGAATCATTAGAAGAGTATAAGGGCAGTGGGGATATACTTAGGAGGGAAATCAGGAGGGCAAAAAAGGGGACATAAGATAGCTTTGGCAAATAACATTAAGGAGTATCCAAAGGGATTTTATAAATATATTAAGGACAAAAGGGTAACTAAGGAGAGAATAGGGCTCCTTAAACATCAGCAAGGCAGTCTATGTGTGAAATTACAGAAGATGGGGAGATATTAAATGAGTATTTTGCATCAGAGTTAACTGTGGAGAAGGACATGGAAGCTGTTGAATGTGGGGAAAAATATTGGTGCCATTTGAAAAATGTTCATATTACAGAGGAGGAGGTATTGGATATCTTAAAATGCATAAAAGTGGATAAATCTCCAGGATCTGTGTACTCCACAACTTTGTGGGAAGCTAGGGAAGTGATTGCTGGAACCCTTGCTGACATATTTGTTTGTTTGATAGTCACAGGTGAGATATCAGAAGACAGGAGGTTGGCTAACGTGCCACTATTTAAGAAAGGTGGTAAGGAAAAGCCAGGGATCAATAGACCAGTGAGCCTGACATTGGTGGTGGGCAAGTTGTTGGAGGAAATCCTGAGGGACAGGATTTACATTCATTTAGAAAGGCAAGGACTGATTAGGGATAGTCAATGTGGCTTTGTGCATAGGAAGTCATGTCTCACAAACTTGATTGAGTCTTTTAAGAAGTAACAAACAGGATTGATGAGAGCAGAGCGGTGGATGTAATCTACATGGACTTCAGTAAGGCATTCAACGAGGTTCCTCATGGGACACTGGTTAGCAAGGTTAGATCTCATGGAATACAGGAGAACCTGCCATTTGGATACAGAACTGACTTGAAGGAGAAGACAGAGGGTGGTGGTGGAGGTTTGCTTTTCAGACTGGAGGCCTGTGACCAATGATGTGCCACAAGGATCGGTGCTGGGTCCACTGCTTTGTGTCATTTATATAAATGATTTGGGTGTGAACATAGGAGGCATAGTTAGTAAGTTTGCAGATGACACCAAAATTGGAGGTGTAGTGGACAGCGAAGAAGGTTACCTCAGAGTACAATGGGATCTTGATCAGATGGGCCAATGGGCTGAGGGGTGGCAAGTGGAGTTTAATTTAAGATAAATGTGAGGCACTGCATTTTGGAAAGGCAAATCAGAGCAGTACTTATATATTTAATGGTAACGTCCTGGGGACTGTTGCTGAGCAAAGAGACCTTGGAGTGCAGGTTCATAGCTCCTTGAAAGTGGAGTCACAGGTACAAAAGTTAGTGAAGAAGGCATTTGATATGCTTTCCTTTATCGGACATTGAGTATAGGAGTTAGGAGATCATGTTGTGGGTATACAGGACATTGGTTAGGCCACTTTTGGAATATTGTGTGCAATTGTGGTCTCCTTCCTATCAGAAGGATGTTGGTGAAACTTGAAAGGATTCAGAACAGATTTACAAGATGTTGCCAGGATTGAAGGATCTGAGTTACAGGGAGAGCCTGAATAGGCTAGGGCTGTTTTCCATGGAGCGTAGGAGGCTGAGGGGTGACCTTATAGAGGTTTATAAAATCATGAGGGGCATGTATAGAATAAAGATAAAAGGTATTTTCCTTGAGGTGGGGGAGTCCAGAACTAGAGGGCGTAGGTTTAGGGTGAGAGGGGAAAAATTTAAAAGGGACCTAAGGGGCAATTTTTTTATGCACATGCTGGTGCATATATGGAATGAGCTTAGAGAGGAAGTGGTAGAGGCTGGTACATTTACAACATTTAAAAGGGATCTGGATAGGTCATAGAGTCATAGAGATGTACAGCATGGAAACAGACCCTTCGGTCCAACCTGTCCATGCCGACCAGATATCCCAACCCAATCTAGTCCCACCTGCCAGCTCCCAGCCCATATCCCTCCAAACCCTTCCTATTCATATACACATCCAAATGCCTCTTAAATGTTGCAATTGTACCAGCCTCCACCACTTCCTCTGGCAGCTCATTCCATACCCTTACCACCCTCTGTGTGAAAACGTTGCCCCTTAGGTCTCTTTTATATCTTTCCCCTCTCACCCTAAACCTATGCCCTCTAGTTCTGGACTCCCCCACCCCAGGGAAAAGACTTTGCCTATTTACCCTATCCATGCCCCTCATAATTTTGTAAACCTCTATAAGATTACCCCTCAGCCTCCAACGCTCCAGGGACAACAGCCCCAGCCTGTTCAGCCTCTCCCTGTAGCTCAAATCCTCCAGCCCTGGCAACATCCTTGTAAATCGTTTTTGAACCCTTTCAAGTTTCACAACATCTTTCCGATAGGAAGGAGACCAGAATTGCACGCAATATTCCAACAGTGTCCTAACCAATGTCCTGTACAACTGCAACATGACCTCCCAACTCCTGTACTCAATACTCTGACCAATAAAGGAAAGCATACAAAACGCCTTCTTCACTATCCTGCCTACCTGCAACTCCACTTTCAAGGAGCTATGAACCTGCACTCCAAGGTCTCTTTGTTCAGCAACACTCCCTAGGACCTTACCATTAAGTGTATAAGTCCTGCTAAGATTTGCTTTCCCAAAATGCAGCACCTCGCATTTATCTGAATTAAACTCCATCTGCCACTTCTCAGCCCATTGGCCCATCTGGTCAAGATCCTGTTGTAATCTGAGGTAACCTTCTTCGCTGTCCACTACACCTCCAATTTTGGTGTCATCTGCAAACTTACTAATTGTACCTCTTATGCTCGCATCCAAATCATTTATGTAAATGACAAAAAGTAGGGGGCCCAGCACCAATCCTTGTCACGCTCCACTGGTCACAGGCCTCCAGTCTGAAAGACAGCCCTCCACCACCACCCTCTGTCTTCTATCTTGGAGCCAGTTCTGTACCCAATGGCTAGTTCTCCCTGTATTCCGTGAGATTTAGCCTTGCTAATCAGTCTCCCATTGGGAACCTTGTCGAACGCCTTACTGAAGTCCATATAGATATCATCTACTGCTCTGCCCTCATCAATCCTGTTTGTTACTTCTTCAAAAACTCAATCAAGTTAGTGACACATGATTTCCTACGCACAAAGCCATGTTGACTATCCAGAATCAGTCCTTGCCTTTCCAAATACATGTACATCCTGTCCCTCAGGATTCCCTCCAACAACCTGTCAACCACTGAGTTCAGGCTCACAGGTCTATAGTACCCTGGCTTGTCCTTACCACCCTTCTTAAACAGTGGCACCACGTTTGCCAACCTCCAGTCTTCCGGCACCTCACCTGTGACTATCGATGATACAAATATCTCAGCAAGAGGCCCACCAATCACTTCTCTAGCTTCCCACAGAGTTCTAGGATACACCCAATCAGGTCCTGGGGATTTATTCACCTTTACCCGTTTCAAGACATCCAGCACTTCCTCCTCTGTAATCTGGACATTTTTCAAGATGTCACCATCTATTTCCCTACAATCTATATCTTCCATATCCGAATAGGAAGGGTTTTGAGGGATATAGGCTAAGTGCTGGCAAATGGGACTAGATTAGGTTCGGATACTTGTTTGGCATGGACGAATTGGACCAAAGGGTCAGTTTTTCTGTTTTTCTCTATGACTCTATGACACCGAACAGGCACAAGTTGAATTGAAGATACGTTATGGAGGTATAAAATTGAATTTGTCTGTATTAGAGAAGCTGATACTGTGTTTAAAGAAATGTGCTTCAGTCAAGGTACATCAAATAATGAATGAAACTTGATTATTGCAGCACTTTGCACGCAATCACAGCATCTTAAAGTGCTCTTGAAATGGGAATGCTGTTAGTTACGTTAACAAGTACCAACCGATTTTCATAACCCGGTTTCCACACACAGCAGGTTGATAAAAGACTGTTTTGAGTAATACTGGCAGATGAAGGTTTATTATCCAGATAATAGTGACATTTTTCATGCTTTTTCAAGTGTTAGGTTATTTTTCTCTTGACATTCCTACGCACTTGGTGCAACTGCAATACGCCAACGTCAGTGAACAGCCAAAATTTATTAAGCCAGTACAAGCTTTAGAGGATTATTTAACACTTTTCGCAATGTTTGCGAAGCGTGTCAATAGAAGTCTCTGAACAAGGGAACAGCTCTCCTTTTTAGAGGATTTTTACATCACAGTCAGTAATGCCCAAAAGTCAACCCCCAGCCATTCTCCCACAGTCACATGCCACTCAAAACACAATGCAATGATCAGATTATCTCCAGTAACAATGTAATGTAAATCATCCCTTAATGGCAAGATCTGGTGTTAATCTTATTTTAACTGCAGGGTATGGTCAGAATTTTAATTGCAATGTTCTTATTGATTCTGAATGGGAGATGATAATGTAAATTTACTCTGAGATGGCAATGTAAAATTTTTTACATTGTACCTGCAAGACATAAATGTACTACCCTACCCCATCAAATTTCTTGAAGGTCAGCAGACCAAATTAACATCTCAAAGAGTGTTGTTGGTTTTCTTTTATTATCATCCCTTGATTAGGTAAAGGACACATTTTATCTGTTTGCCTAACAATACAATGCTGTCTGAGTATTGCATTGAGTTTCCAGGATAGATTATGCTCAGAATGTAAAGAAATGTTTAAAAGCATTATTTTCTGCTTCTGTGGAGAAATAGTCAGTTCTGAGATAAGCTGTGGAACCGCTGGTAAATAAAAATTGCTCTTTTAGGGCATCACCTATCTTTGAATCAACTGTGCAGCTCAAATTAAGCCACAACTGGCCACTAGAGAACAGTATGGCATAATGTGGTTTTCTACAGAACAGAAGGGGAAAGTGTGTATAATTAGTCTTAGAATGTTGTTGGGACTGTCATTAATTATAGTTATACAAAACACTCCTATCCCGGATACAGTAAGCAAAATGGTGGCTACAGGCTGTGAATAAATATTTAAATTGTCAAAATACAATGTTACTTAAATTGTCTAGCTCAAAAGCTGCTAAATTAACACTTCTATAGCTTTAGTGATGTTTTAGCAGCATGTCATTTATTACTAAGTGTGTAACAAACCTCTTAGACTCATAAAAATATTTTACATTTATTTAAAAGACAAAAGAAAGACTTGCACGTATGTGCTACTGCTCAGAAGCTTTGGCCATATCAAAGGACTTTACAGGCAATTAAGTAGTTTTGAAATGAAGTAACTGCTGTAATTGGAAAGCGGTGGCACAATTGTAATGGCACCAGACTAGTAATCCAAAATCCCAGACAAATGTTCAAGTTTCAGGCCAGAGGGCACAGTCCCAGAAATAAGAGTTACCAATTATGGACTGAGATAAGGAGGAATTCCTTCTCTCAGGGGATTGGGAGTCTTTGGAACTTCTTAGCACAGACAGCTGTCGGGACAGAGTCCTAACTAGCTGAGCCAGGTAGATAGATGGATAGACAGATAGACAGATAGGGAGGTAGATAGATAGGGATTATTGATCTGTAGTGGAGGTAAAGGTTATGGGAAAAGGACAGGAAAGTGGATATGATGAATGTTAGTGATCAACCATGATGTTATTGAATGGCAGAGGAGGCTGAAGGCTACTCCTGCTCCTATTTACCATGGTAAGAAACATGGCAGCAACTTGTCCATAGCAATTTCCCACAAATAATAATATTGTAATGACAGATAATCTGTTTACATGATGTTGTTTGATAAATGTAGATCATGACACCATATGTCCCTATAAGCCTCTCCCCCAACCCACTCCTAGACACCCTCCCCTAACTCTCTTTCAGAAAAATGCCATGTGCTTCCTAATGACCATCTGAGAGGGCAGATGAGGCCTCAGCCTAACGTCTGACCAGGAAGAGTTAATGTAGAAACAAAATCAGAAATTGCTGGAAGATCTCAGCAGGTCTGGCAGCATCTGTGAAGAGAAGGTGGAGTTAGCATTTCAGGTCCAGTGAACCTTCTTGAGAACTGGATAAAAGATGCTATTTAACTTCTTCAAATTCTTCATTACATTCCAAGGGTGTTCACTTTTGAAATATTGTTCTTGTTATGTAGGGAAACACATCAGCAGATGGCCAGTGACTGTATTATTGTGCTAGCTGACATTGTAAGTGGCCTCTTTTCTCAGGTTTTGTTCCCATCTCTTGCAAAACCTCTGTTTCAAACCTTGCTCTAGATTACAGAATATTTTGTTGCCTCCAAAATCAATGTGCATCCTTCCCGTTATTCTATCTATATATTTCTTCAATCAGGTTTCCACGTCTGTCATATGTGGGAATCATGATTGCAATGTTTTGTGACAAATGTTATAACTGCTAACTCTCCTTTTCCTTCTTTAGCTCTGTACAGACCTTGAAATGGTGGAACACACCAACTTCCTCCAATAAATCTCCTCAACTACTTAATTAAGTAGATGTTTCAAAATTGACCCATGCGCTCCATTCAGCCCACTGTGTTCTAACTTTACATTGCATTTCTGCACATTATAACTGTAACAACATTTCAAACTCTTCAGAATGTTCTGAGGTAAAAAGACACTATATTAATAGCATTTTTCTTTGTTTTAGTTTCTTCCCAACCCACACAAACCAGAATTGTTGTAGTGGACGCCAGAACGAAAAAAAAAAGGGACATATTAAGCCAACATATGGAATAGGGTCACCACCTCATTAACACACAGCACAAAAGAGTACTTCAGCTGATCAAAAGTGAATTTGCGAGGACATCATCACAGTAGAAGAACAAAATTATGGATGCAAGCAGTCTGATTTTCAATATTCCAGAAATAACATGAAACAAAGAAATAACATGTTAACAGTACTATAATCAGCTGCATAATTTGCCAGGTTAGAGACTGAAAAGTAATATTTTCCTGTACATTCTCCTGAGATCAATTGTTTACTGACACTAACTCACTGTAGTGGAAATAAAATCTGATGTTTTAGCTATGTTTGAGTCATGAACGATTGTCAAATTTAGACGCATGGACCGCATTTCAAAGAGTTCTTACTTCGTCTACAGTGTGTAACAACTGGTTTTGTAATGAGTCCTGCCAAAGCTTGGGAGAAAATCAAGTCAGAAAATGATGTAAAAGTTGGAAGAGCTCACAGATGTTCATTGAACATGTAATACCAATCTGCTTAGAGCAGCTGCACATATTTTAAGTTTGGGTGTGTGAACTTTGCTCTCAAGTCAGTCATGATATGGGAAAGATCAGGTCTCATGTCCACTCAACTTACTGCTATATTGATTATTACAATATGAACTAGTTTATGTAGTGTATGTGATACGTTAGTATTTTGGAGTTTTGAATTTTGAACTAGGAAGTTCGGAGGAAGGGTCACTCAACCTGAAACGTTAACTCTGATTTCTTTCCACAGATACTGCCAGACCTGTTGAGCTTTTCTAGCAATTTCTGTTTCTGTTGCAGATTTACAGCATCCACAGTTTTTTCAGTTTTAATTTATTGGTTTTCTTGTGTCTGAAAAGGTTTCATGTTGACCTTACAAGTACTTTTGTAGCATGTTCATACCTTTTTAAAAATACAGTCTGGGAAAGATTGTTTTGGTTGTTAATAGAAATGTATTTACATTAGGAGTATTTACAAGGCTTTCAGATAGATTTTTCTGGAGTTATTTTGGGGCTATGAAGCTTGGATATGTTCATTTTAAGTTTGGGGCAGTTTGCAGAAGTTTTTACTGAATCTGGAAGAGTCAAACAGTTGCACCTGAGAAAGGTGGGTAATAAGAACTGTAAGAGAATAGGTTACCTTAGTGTAAGCAGTTTAAAACTTGCAAACAACAAATATTTGGTTAAAATTCAAAAGAGGTCGTTTGACACTTAGAAAATCTAAGCTCAGCAGTATGCTCCAGAAAAAGACGAGTCAGTTTTTCAAGATGGCAAATTGAGGACACAGTTAAATTAAACCCTATAGATGTGAATGGAAAGGAAATTCTCTATAGTGTGAGGACTGTAGAGGAATGTTGTTGAGATTGATGAGTTTCAATTTACAGTGTGTTTTGAAATCTTTAAATTTATATTATATGCAAATATTTTATTTTATCTTCATTACTTTTGCCTAATATTTATCTGTTTTATTGTTAAATCTGAATCTATAGCATCAAATATTAATGTTTCAGTGAAAGATGACTGTTAAAACTAAAAAAAAATCTATTGAGCCAGATTTTATTTTGGATCTTACTTGTCCAATAACAGCATTAGCTGGCGTATAGTTTTCCGTGACACTAGTTTTCTGTGGAGACACAACAGACATTCACAGCTCAGTTAAACAATATTAATAAGATCTGAGGCCCAATTCAATTCGTCCTTTAGTATCTCATTTGGAGCACAAACTCCATATGTGATGTTCATTTCTGTTCTGAAAACTGGTCTAAAGCAAGTATCCCACATTCCTGATGAAGGGCTTATTCCCGAAACATCAATTCTCCTGCTCCTCGGATGCTGCCTGACCTGCTGTGCTTTTCCAGCAACACACTTTTCGACTCTGATCTCCAGCATCTGCAGTCTTCACTTACTCCTAAAGCAAGTGTTCAACTATTGTATTTTAAAACAGTTCACTGGTTATTTTATGTTTATAATGCAGCTTCCAGCAGTTACACTTATCTTGGAGTCAGAGCAAGATTGGACCTGCGAAGGAGGAACTCAGAGCAGGAATGTCTAAATCATGGCTGAAGCTTGAGGCCTACATTATTTACCTGGGAGTCAGAGCGGGATCATTCCTAGCAGCTGAGTTTGGGATATCAATAAATTCATTGGTTGTTAGGGAACTGTATTTGGGGACTCTCTGTAAATCATTATAAATTAGAAAACTGTTTACTTTGAAATAAATATTTTAACTGATGCACCAGGAAAAAATGAAAGTCAAACCCAATATTATATAACAATATAAGTAAGCAAAACATGAGTAAATGAAGTACAGTAATATTAACATAAGGGAAGTACGTTTAAGATTTGGTGGTACAGGAGTTGGTTGAATGAAATAGGTGGCCTGTAATATGTGGAATGTCATGGATCCCATCAGGGTCCCACATGATTACATGTCCAGGAAGTGTTTGCAGCTGCAGAAACTTGAGCTCAGAGCTTGAGAGGTGGCTGGAGAGACTGTGGCATATCCACAAGGCTGAGAGTAATGTAGGTGGCACTTTCAGAGGAGTGGTCACATTACAGCTCAACGGGCTGAAAAGTAGAAGGGAATGAGTAACCACAAGACTGTCCAAACTAAACAGTATCAGAGTCCCCAGGATCCTGCTTACAAATTGGTTTTCCATTTTAAAAGCTGATGAGGGTACTGGTTCCACAAGGGAGTGCAGTCAGAGCCATGTTAATGTGGTGTACGGTAACGTCCAGAATGCTTTTGATACAATGCCACATAACAGATGTTTGAGGAAAATTTTAGGCCAGTAACAACATGGATACAAAATTGTATGAGTGATAGGAGACGAGAGTAATGGTCAATAGTTATTTTTCAGGTTGGAGGAAGGCTTGTGATGGAGTTCCCCAGGGCCAGTATTAGGACCCTTGCTTTTCCTACTATATGTTAGTGATCTAGTTCTTGATGTACAGGAGACAATTTCAAAGTTTGCGGATGACATGAAACTTTGAAGAATTGTAAAGATTGATTAGACCTCCAGAAGGACATAGATAAGTTGGCAGAATGGTTGGATAGGAAGCAGATAAGTGGGTGAATAAATGGCGCTGAGTGCACGAGAAGATCAGCCGTAATCTTATTGAATGGCAGACTAGGCTCGATGGGCCAGATGACCTACTACTGCTCTTGTTTCTTATGTGCTCAGATGCGGTTCAATGAAGGGGTGTGAAACAATACAAATTAGAGGGTACAATTCTAAAGAGGGTGCAGGAGCAGACGGCCTGAGTGTAAATGTGTAAAGATTATTGAAGGCAGTAAAATAGATCATAAAGCATATAGTGTCCTAGGCTTTATTAATAGGGGAAGAGAGTACAGTAGCAAGGAGGTGATATTGAGGTGTAAGATATGTTTAAACTTCAGCTAGAGTACTGTAAACAGTTCTTCCATTTTATGGGAAGGGTGGGAGCACACTGGGAAGAGTGCAGAAGCAACTTAGAAGAATACCTTTATTCTATAAGGTATTTATAAAGGTAGATCAAAGAAGTTGGGGCTGTTCTCTTTAGAGAGAAGGTCATGAGGAGATCTGATAGAAGATTTCAGAATCATGAGCATGCTGAATAGAATGCATAGGGTTAAACTGTCTCCATTCATAAAAGGAATCAAGAACAAGACAGCACAGATTTAAAGTGATTTGCAATAGGAGCAAATGTGATATTCACACAGAGAAAAAAATATTCACACGTGTAGTTAGGGTATGGAACGTATTGCCTAGAAAGGTGTACAGTTCAGATCAACACAGGTTGTTGAGGCATTCAAGACAGCATTAGATGCTTAGGAGAAAGTGAGGACTGCAGATGCTGGAGATCAGAGCTGAAAAATGTGTTGCTGGAAAAGCGCAGCAGGTCAGGCAGCATTCAAGGAGCAGGAGAATCGACGTTTCGGGCATAAGCCCTTCTTCAGGAATATCGATGTTTCGGGCATAAGCCCTTCTTCAGGAATATTCCTGAAGAAGGGCTTATGCCGAAACGTTGATTCTCCTGCTCCTTAGATGCTGCCTGACCTGCTGCGCTTTTCCAGCAACACATTTTTCAGCATTAGATGATTATTTGGATATAAATAAAGTTTGATGATATGATGAAAAAGCAGGAGATTGACAATAGGTAGAATTAGAATTAGCTTTATTATCACATGTACTCACAAGTTTACAGGTCGTCACTTATAATGCCATCCTAGGTACCAACTTACAGATTCTTAAGAACAAATTCTTAGGGAAAAAAATCAGAAAAATAAAGCAATTTAAAACTCCAGCAATTAATTAGAAAAATAGAGAATTAAGTGTTCAGAATAATAGTTCATCTAACCCAGACTGGACTGAACCGGGAGTCCATGCTGGCTTTTACTCCGGACATCACTGATGCTGCCTGAGGAAGGGAGGTAGAAAGAAATAGAAAGAAAAGGCAAAAAAGAGAGAGAGAAAAATAAAAGAAACAGACAGAGCAGACGGGTTCTGGCTTAGGAGTCTGACTCTACCGCCATCTTGTAAGTAAGTTTCAGGTAATGATGCTCATTTGAACAGCCAGTGCAGGAACACTAGGCCAAATGGTCTCCTTCTGTGCCATAACACTCCTGTCATTCTGTGATTACCTTGTTTTCACATTAAACGAAGTGGAGGACCATCAAAATTATTATCACTTTTTATTTTGTATAACCTGAGGTAAGTTTTCAAGTGAGTTCTTTATCTGTAAACTGTGATTGGAAAAAGAATCAATGCTACAGAGGGAGGAACAGCAGAGTACTGAGATGTTGCCACTGCCCAGATACAAAAACTGACTAAAGTATGAAAAATAAATCAGAAGTGGAAACTAATCAAAATCTTCACAATTAAACAGGTATGACTTTCATATACAGCATTATTTTGTCAGAAAGTGGCCATTTTAATGTGTGAAGCTCTGAAAATTGTTCACAAGTTCTAAAAGTCACTAGGTAAGTGCTTTCATCACTATTATTACTGAATTGAACTCAGTGCTACAGTAAAATAGTTATCATAAACCCCTATCGTATCTGTCAAGGTAAGACAGATAGAGAAAGTTTACCTTAATATGTAAAGCACTTTCACTGTAGTTTGCATTGGTTTAATACCAATTTCCCAATTGCAATATTAACATGTAATCTTATTTGCATATAAATACATGTGTGTAGGGAACAAAAATTGCCTTAAATTCAAAGTGTTGGAGACAAGTAAATAGGAGAAAAGAAAAGCAGGGAAATAAAACTGGCTTCTGGCTTATATTAAGAAGCATGTTAACTCATCAGATATCTTTGCTATTGTGGGGAGGGCATGGTATAAAGAAGTGGCAAACAAAAGGTAAAAGACCTGGAGATGCATGTGTTTGCACATAAGTGATCATGGCACTCGGTTGTCTCTTTGCTAGCACATAAATTTGAAGCGGTGTTGTTGTCAGGTGAATTTCCTCTGTCCCACATATGGCACTATCCTTGTTTTCAAATCTTTTGAAGGCTTTGCCCCTCCCTAACTCTGTAATATTTTGTAGCTTGACAACACTCTCCACATCCCAATCATTGGATTTCTCAAACTCTGTTCTATTTACATTCCTGATTTTAACTATTTCCACAATTAGCAGGTGTATTTTCAGCTGCATGACTCCGAAGGTCTGAAATTCCATTCTTATATCTTCACATCTGTACCTAACTTCCTTCTTTTAAGCTTCTCCTTAAAACCTACCTCGTTTGCCAAGCCTTTAAATCATCTTGCTGAATATCTCCTTGTGTAGTTTAGTGTCAAACATTGTGATGTAACACACCTATAAAGCATGTTATGCTGTTTAATTATTGTAAAGGTGCTACATAAATTAAACTTGTTGTTCTCTCATTGTTGGACCAAACTCCTGCAGATGCCTAACTAAAAATACTCTGGAACTACCTTTTCCACATGGTTCAAGTGGACAGCACACCATCACCTCCTCCAGCAAAATTGATGGTATTTAATAACAGTAACACCCATATCATAAGAATGAATATTAAAGAAAAAGAACTGTGGAGCAGCAAGGAGATCAAGTATCAGTGTATACCAGTCACTAAGCTAATGGGCAGACCCCGAAATTGACCTTTCTGCCTACCTGGCCCCACTTCATACAGAGGATTTGTCCTGAGACCCTTCTAGTCTCCTGTGGTAACATCATCCCTTTCTTCCCAACACCCCCCCCCCCCCCCCCCCACTATTCCTCATCCACATTTAACCAGGGAAATTAAGGATAGTATCAAATTGAAAGAAAAACAATGCAATGCATCAAGGATTAGTGGTAAGACACAGGATTGGGTAAATTTTAAAAACCAACAAAAGATGACCAAAAAGTAATAAAGAGGAAGGAGTAACATTTCGAGGGTCAATTTGCAAATATTATCAAGATGCTCAGCAGGAGCTTCTTTACACATAAAAGGAGAGAGCAACCAAAGTTATACTAGGCTCTTCGAGAAGGCAACATAGAAAATTGGTGCAGGTGCAGGTCACTTGACTCTTCATGCTTGCTCTACCATTACCCAACAAAACCAAAGAAATAATAATTGAGAACCAGGAAATGGCAGAGGAGTAGAATATATGCATTGCATCAATCTTCACTGTATAAGATACTATTAGTATTTCAAAATTATAAATATTCAAAGGGTAAAAGGAAGAGAGGAAACAAATATAATAACTATCACAAGAGAAAAGGGACCAGGGAAATTAATGGGGCTAAAGACTGGTAAGTCCCCTGGACTGGATGGGATGCATTCTTGAATATT
Source organism: Chiloscyllium plagiosum (assembly GCF_037043375.1). NCBI lineage: Eukaryota > Metazoa > Chordata > Chondrichthyes > Orectolobiformes > Hemiscylliidae > Chiloscyllium > Chiloscyllium plagiosum. The sequence continues at coordinate 86,659,682 of NW_028270141.1, read as the reverse complement.
AAAGGAAGTAGCTGCAGAGATAGTGGATGCAACGGTAGAAATCCTCCAAGAGTCCTTGGACTCTGCATTCCGGAAGATTAGAAAACTTAAAAAGACAAGACAAAACCAAGAATTATAGGTCAGTTAGCTTAATGTCTGTCATTGGGAAATTGTTAGATTCTGTCATTAACAATAAAATAGAAAGCATCTTAAAACACATAATATGATCAAGCTGAGACAGCATGGCTTCATGTAGAGGAATTAGGCCTGACAAATTTATTAGAATTTTTTGAGGAGGTAACAATTATGATAGATAAAGAAGAAATAATATACTTGCATTTTCAGAAGGCAGTTGATAAGATACCATGCTTTAGACAATTTAATAAGACAAAAATCTATGGTGTTAGAAGAAGTACATTGAGATAGATAGATAGACTGACAGACTAATTAGTAGAAGACAGAGAGTTAGGATAAGGGGGGGCATTTTCAGGATGGCAAGATGCAACTCGAAGAGTGTCTTAGGGGTAAGTGCTGGAACCACAATTACATGCAATATATATTAATGATATACGCGAAAAAAATGAATATACAATAGTCAACTTTGCGGGTGATACAAAAATAGGTTTGAAAACAAATGTTAAGTATGATAGAAAGAGTCCAAGGAGGGATATGTGCAGGTTAAGGACATGGTCAAAGATTTAACGGATGGAACATAATGTGTGAAAATGTGAAGTTATACACTTTGGCAGAAAGAGTAGAGGAACTAAATATTTTTTTAAATGGAGAACACCTGCAAAAAGGTACAGCACAGAAGGATTTACAAGTCCTCATGCAGAAAAGCTAGCATATAAATTCAGCAAGAATGTCTGCCTTTATTTCAAAGGGAATGGAGTATAAAAGTAGGGAAGTCTTGCTGAAAGTATATGAGGCATTAATCAGATCACAGCTGAAATACTGTGAACAGTTTTGGGCCCTTTATTGAAGGAAAAATATACTGTTAGTAGAGACAGCCCAGAGAAGGTTAACTAGGCCAATCCTAGATACGTAGAGATTGTTTTATGAAGATAGAGCTTCAGGTTGCTCCATTTGAAGCGTCCTATCTTACCTCCAACACTTTCTGTTCCAGTTCCAGCAACTGCTGCTGCAGCATGAAAGCACTTCTCCTTTAAGAGAGTGAGTTGCCTTTATCACACGTTCCTAAGTTCTCTGTTAAGTTGCAGTCAGTCAGAAGCATGTTTTGGATGGGCTGCACAGCATAATCAATGAGGTGAACAAGTCATCTGAAGCTTATGTGCTGTCTGTCTCAACTTGTCCAAACTCAGGATAATTATGCTTCACGATCTGAACATGAGACTGATAATTTTTTTAATCCAAATTATTTTTACTGATAGGAGAATCCAGAACAAAAGTGAATAACCTTAAAATTAAAGCCAAGCAATTCTTTAATATAATCAGAGAGAACTTCATGAGGAAACTAGTAGCAATCTCCCATAAGTCTGTGGATCTTGTGTCAATTAAGCTTTCAAAGTTTGAGATAATATTGTTTCTTAGAATTAACAGAAATATAGTTCTGGACTTTGCATTGTCCTACCAGTGTAAAGATTGTTTAAAGATGTTTAAAGATTGCCAGCCTGCTCACTGCAACCCAATTGTCCCTGCCCCTCCTGTGGTTTTAGCAGTGGAGGGAGAGGCATTCAGCAGCCAGCCACCAGTGGGCTGATTAAGACCCTTAAATGATGAGATTACAAACAACAAGAGAGGCCACCTCTTCCTAAACTCGTAGGCTTCCCTGTATAGGTTGGGATGGACAGGGGAAGGGCACCATCTAACATGCCCCTGGGTCCATAGAATGGCTCCTAATGTGTTACCACTGTCCGTCACTTTATGGCCTCTCATACTGAAAGTGCCACATCCAGTTGCGAGAGCCAACGATCCACCACTGAATGTCTCTTGATCATGAATGAAGCATTGAGAATGACCTCTGTGCCTGGTGCCCCTGCTAGTCATGGAAGACATTTGGCATCTGATTAGCTGGCTGCATTTTAAGTGGAACTTCATATCTCTAAAGCATGGAAACTCCACTGACAGTCTATTTCAAGCCAATTGACTGTTAACTCGCTGCAGGCCAGCTGTTTTTCACCGGGGCTTCTACCTTGGCATCTAGTAAAATCCATTCCCTGGAATAAAGGCAGATAATTATGATTGCTGTGCAGGTCAGCTGTGTTCCAGTTGAATGGTGGTAGAATCTTGAGGGGTCAATAACTTAGTCTGCAATCCTATGTCCTATGTTCTAATACCCTTTAGTTAGAAACATGCTATGTGAGAAGCTACCAGCACAATTCAGTTCATTCCTTTGCTGTAAGTTATGTTGCAGGATTTGGATATTGCAGCACTGCATCACTTAAAGTGGTTAATTCTTAGACAAAATTGCAATGAGCTCTGGGTGAGGATATAATTCTTAAGTCAACCCTGTTAATGAATGGAATATTTGAGATGCTATCTTGGAAAAATAAATATTCGTATATCAAATGCAGGTTTTGTTTGAACATCTTGGACTGCCAATATACCCCAGATCATTCTAACATATAGCTAGTAATTCAACACCAACTTAATGGAAGGAACAAATGACAGTAATAACGTTTTCTTCTATTGCTGCTTTTCAAAGTCATGCCAGTAACAAGAACTATAAAATTTGGGTCCATATTCTTCAGTGCAAAGAATTGTGATTATCAAACAATATAACTATTTATAATAATGGTCTTTTTCACACATAATATTTCTTGAATATAACTGCTTTTCATAGATATTGTGAAATAAATGATTAAATTATGAAAAATGGGTTTACTTTTAACAGGGTTTTTAACAATAAAAGAGAAATCAAAGCAGAAACAAATACCATTTAAAATGAAAATGTTTAAATGATCAATGATTCCCTTTCCAAATCAGTCAATCTTGCAGACTACTCCTGCATCCTCTGCATGCCCACAGTTAGTTTTTCCCCATCCTGAGAATTTGCATTGAAGAATCGTCTCCTCAGCTCCCGTACAAGCAACGTCATCCATCCAGATATGACCAGTACCTGTAAACAATCAACACAATCCTCTTAATCAACCTGTTTTCATTTAAAAATACTTAAAGTAAAAATTCTCTTTGCAGACATAAAGTAAATCAAAATGACTTGATATTTGAAGGTGAACAACTTTGATGATGAAATTATATCTTTCAAATTTATTTTAAATTTACTGCCTGTATTCAGATTTGTTATCCATTGATGTGTCCATGACATTTAATGTGATTTTTTCTGATTCAAACTGTTGATCGTTGCCTGGAACAGCAAATATAACTTTGTGTGCCAGATTTCAGATACTAGCATATTTGTCCAGAATAGATAAACACTGAAGTGAAAATTTGTTGAAAGTTGTCCAAAATGTGCTCCTTTTAGCATTTTAAGAAATGGCAAATTTTGTGCAGTTTCTGTCATATCAGCTTTGACACAAACTTAGATTTCAGAACTTCATGCTTTCTGGTGAGCATCCTTGATTATTTTTCGGAACGTGAAATGGGCTGACAAGAACAATGTTGTGAGTTGAGTGCATGCGAAGGAAGAGCTTAAAAGTATATGATTGGAACTGGGTTTAGTAAATTGAATTGAGATGACAGTGAACCCAAAAGTAGATCAAAACCAAACATTTCTATTTCTCTACATTTTGCATATAATCTTGCAGTGTTTTTAAGAGCATTTAAAAATGACTTTTAAGTGTTTGCATCAATTTTAAGGGGATCAATTGTAATTTCTTTGATCATGAGAAACCCTTGACTTAGAAGTAGTTCCAAGATAATGGAAGTAACATACAAATCAATATGGCCAGATACAAAAAAAAATTGCTGCACAGGGCACATTTACTAGGAGCTTTACATGAAGATTAGATTCCATACAGTGTGAAAACAGGCCCTTCGGCCTAGCCAGTCCACACTGACCCTCTGAAGAGTAACCCACCCAGTCCCATCTCCCTCTGACTAATGCACCTAACACTATGGGCAATTTAGCATGACCAATTCACCTGACCTGCACATCTTTGGATTGTGAAAGGAAACCGGAGCACATCCACGCAGACACGGGGAGAATGTGCAAACTCCACACAGACAGTCGCCCGAGGCTGGAAGCAAACCTAGGACCCTGGTGCTGTGAGGCAACAGTGCTAACCACTGAACCACTTTGCCACCCCCCCCCCCACCCCCCCTAGAAGCAGGGCAGAAAACTAAATGCAGGTTAGAACCAGGATTGTGAATTAAACAATTTTACTGCTGTTATTTCAGCTTTGCCAGAACTAACCAGATCATTTAACTGGGAGTGTCTGAGGAATCTGTGCGATGAAAACTGTCATGAACCTTAGGATATTCTGCAGTAGTGTGCCATTTTTTGTGCTGACTTTCTCAAGGGACTTTGGATGGAATACAACTATCAATACAATGCACAATAAAACCATAGTCTGGTCATAAAATGACTCAGTGAGGATCAATGATTAACAAATGTGACCATAGAGAATATCCAATCAAAAATTAAGGCATTTCAAGCGGTGAAAACTGTTGGTAGGCAAGAGGATTAGAATGATTTTTTAGAAACCGGCAGTGGATGACTAAAAAGCTAACAAAAAGGGAGAAAATTAATACTGAAACTAAATTAACAAGAAATTAAAAACAAACAGCAAGACCTTCTAGTAGTGTATAAAAAGAAACAGAACAGATAAAGTGAGTGTTGGAACAAGAAATGGCAGATAATTTAAACATATATTTTGCATCAGACTTCATGGCAGAAGACACTGTAAACATTCCAGGGAAATCAGATAAGCGATGTGCTATTGAGAGGAAATATTTTATAGCATTCTGTAATACAAGGAACAATATATTTAACAAATTAACTGAAATCATAACAGACAAGTTATCAGGACCTCCACCCTCAAAACCCATCCCTCGAACTGAAACAAGGACAGAACCCCCCGATCCTCACCTTCAACCCCACCAACCACTGGATACATCGCATCATCCTCCACCATTTCCACCACCTACAAACAGACCCCACCACCAGTGATATATTTCCATCCCCAACCCTATCTGTGTTCCATAAAGGCCATTCCCTCTGTGACTCTCTTGTCAGGTCCACTATCCCAATCATCCCACCCTGCCCTCCCAGCAAGAATTGCAAAACTTGCACCAATACCTCCACCCTCACCTCTGTCTAAGGCCCCAAAGGAGCTTTCCACATCCATCAGAGATTTACCCGCACTTTCATACATGTCATTTACTGTATCCATTGCTCCCGATGCGGTCTCCTCTATATTGGGGAGACAGGACACCTACTTGTGGAATGCTTCACAGAACATCTCCAGGACACACACACAAATCAACCTCACTGCCCCGAGGCTGAACACTTTAACTCCCCTCCCACTCCCCCAAGGACATGGAGGTCCTGGGTTTCTTCCATTGCCAAACCCTTACCACCCACCACCTGAAAGAAGAACGCCTCTTTTTCTGCCTAGGGACCCTCCAACTACATGGCATCAATGTGGATTTCACCAGTTTCCTCGTTTCCCCTGCCCCCCCCCACCTTATCCGAGGTCCAACCTTCCAACTTGGCACCACTTCTTGACCTGTCCATCTTCCTTCCCATCTAGCCGCTCCACCCTCCTCTCCGACCTATCACCTTTACCCCCACCTTCAGCTACCTATCGCACTCTCAGCTACCTACCCTCCCAGCCTCAGCCCCCGACCCCCATCCTACGCCACCTCCCATTTATCTCTCAGCCTCCTTAGCCCACAAGCCTCATTCCTGATGAAGGGCTTATGCCCAAAATGTCAATTCTCCTACTCCTCGGATGCTGCCTGACTGGCTGTGCTTTTCCAGTACCACATTCTCAACTCTGATCTCCAGCATCTGCATTTGCAGTCCTCACTTTCTTCCATCAGGACCTGATAGTCTGCACTTGTTTTACAGCAAGTTGTTATGGAGATGATGGAGACATTGGTCAAAATATTCCAGTTCTCACTAAATTCTGGGAGGGTTCGAGGTGACTGGAAAACTGCTAATGTGATCCTCCAATCAAGGAGGGCAGGAGACACAAAGCAGGAATATATAAGCCAGTTAACCTTACATCTATCATTGGGAAAATGCTAGAATCCATTATAAAGGTAGAAATAGCAGGACATTTAGAAATGTTTATGCAATCAGTCAATATGGTTTTGTGAGAAAAAAATCATGTTTTACAAACTTGCTAAAGTTCTTTGAGGATATAACAAACAAAGTTGATAAAGCCAAATGGGAAAATGTATTGTATTTGGATTTCCAGCAGGCTTTCTTTAAGGTGCCACATAAAAAGTTATTGCATGAGATAGGAGTTCATGATATATGGGGTAATTATTAGCATGGTTTGAGAATTGGTTAAGACATAGATGACAGAAATCAGATTAATAAATCTTGCAGATTAAATTAGTGGCATGCCACAAGGATCAGTCCATGGCACTTAATTATTTGCTGCCTATATTACTGACTTGGAGGGGAGGGGGCAGAGTGTAATGTGTCCAACTTTGCTGCTGATACAAAAGTAGGTGAGAGGGTATTTTGCAATGAGGGCATAAGGAATCTGCAATGGGATATAAATATACTGAGTGTGTAGGCAAAAACTTGATAGGTGGAGTTTAACACAAAAGTGTAAAGTCATGTACTTTGGTAGGAAGAATCAAAGGCAAACTATGAGTTAAAGTCTCCAAAAAGGTGTAGCACATATGGATCTGTACGTTCTTGTGCTTGAAACACTAAAAGTTAGCAAGCAGATGCAGCAAATAATTAGGAAGGCAAAAGGAATTTTTGGCTTTGGAATTTGGAGTTCAAAATAGAGGAATATTGTTACAACTGTATAGGTTGCTAGTGAGTCCACACTTGGTGTTTTGGTTCCCATGCTTAAGAAAGGATATAATGGCACTGGAGACTGTTCAAAAGAGATTCACTAAGCGGTTTCCTGAGGTGAAGAGATTGACTTATCAATAACGGATATTTCGGCTGGCTGGCCTTTTATTTATTAGTGTTTAGAAGAATAATGGGAGACTCGTGAAAAAAGATGGGAAGGAATTTCTTCTCAGAGGGTAACAAATGTCTGGCTATGTGTACACAGAGAGTTCTGGGGATTGAATCACTGAAAATATATAATGAGGAGGTAGGTAGATGTTGGAAATAAGGAGGGCTATGATGACTTAGTATGAAAGAGCAGCTGAGGGCTGGGGCAGATCAGCAATGATCTCATTGAATGGCGGGTCAGGCTTGAGAGGTTACATAGAGTCATAGAGATGTACAGCATGGAAACAGACTGTCTTGCTTCTATTTTCGTTAATCTGACTGAATGGGCAAATTGATTCGATGGGAAAATGAAATATGCCATGAATCAATTCAGTTTTAATTTCAGTTTTTATCTATATTTGAAGTCATCTCACTGAAAACTCGTCTGAAGTCACAAGATTGCATTCTTTCCAACTGTCAGATTATAAGGTAGTTCTGAAGGAGAGCAAGGCAGAGCTAAATCTGATGTACCAAGAGTTGGTGTATGGGTGCATGGGTTAAAAATTGGACGATCAATGGTGCCTGCTTTTATGGAGGTGAGCTTGGTGGGCAGGGAGAAGCACTCCTGCTCCTTCTGGCCACCAACAATGTTTCAAAGTCTTTCACAACTCCCCTCAACTGCCGAGATTCCACAGGCACAAGAAACTCAGTCTTCGGGTATTAAAATTTAAATTACAATGCAGTTATTCATCCTCTTTAAAATCTTTCAGTGACTAACCTGTCTCCTTACAGTGGGTTGGTTAACTGTCTCAAGATAAATCAATGCTGAGGGAGGATACCAACCCAGCATTTTACCAGTTTTCTTGCTTTGGAAATACTCTGCTTCAAGCATGGGTAAAGAACACCACCTCCTTCCATTATATTCAGAGGTGAAAGATTTGAAGGTAGGTTATTTTTAAAATTTTGCAGTGCTAAACCACCCTGTGTAGGAGAAACTCAGCAGGTCTGGCAGCATATGTGGAGAGAAATTGGAGTTAAGATTTCAGGTCCAGTGACCTTCTATAAAACAGAAGAACTGAAAAGGACGAAAGTAAGGACTGCAGATGCTGGAGATTAGAATCGAGAGTGTGATCCTGGAAAAGCACAGCAAGTCAGGCAGCATCCAAGGAGCAGAAGAATCAATGTTTTGGGCAAAAGCCCTTCATCAGAAGAACTGAAAAACCCTGCCCTGGATTAAACCTCAGCGTGCCTTTTTTCTTTTCCAATGTTGAACCTAACTACGTTGTGGTCTGTCTTTTATTAATTTATTTTTCCTAGGCCAGTTGTTCTCCTTAGCTCTAAATAATTTATTTCCTTTATTGGACTTGAAAGACATTCATCTAGAAGCAGTCCTGACTGCAATGTAAAACTCCTACATGAATTACCTTTATCACAGTCAAAATTAAGAAGCTAGAATACAACAAAGGAAAAATAAAATGGCATTTGGATTTTTAGCAGACTTTCAATTATCCGGAAGTACCTCAGTAGTTAATTTCTACTTGTTGCCCACTTTTAAAAAGGCACTGTACTTGTGTGACTCAGTTCATATGGATCCTGTATCCTCCAGTTGATCATCTTTCACTGAGACACTGGGGTGGAAGTTAGCCAACATTGGTCTTTAAACATGGGCACTATGTGGCCAACTATGGCCTCCAAATGGCAGTTTAGAAGTGAGTCCGTGTTCATATTGGGCAAGGACAAAAAAAAAGGTGTTCTTTACCACGCTTGAAGTAAATGTTGCAGTTTTGCCAAAAGCAGGAAATGTGGTAAAGCCCCTGCTGGAGATCTTCCCTCCAGCATTGATTTACCCTGAGTCTGTCAGTCTGTGCAATTAGAGAAGCAGTCCTGCTGAATACCTAACACCATATTAAAGGACCCTGATGACTGCCACCACTTCAGTCCTTAACTTCTCCTTTGCAACGAGATCTCTGATCCCTGATTTTAAACCTGTACATATCTAAGTGTCCAGCTTTCCATCTACACCTTGTCCCACATCCCATCAGCCCTGTCACCCTTCTATTCTTTCTCCCCAGTGACTCTAGGAATCCATCTGTTCTTTCCCCTGGACCACCCACTGAACTCTGGCACTACCTTCCTCTGCATCTTGTTCCTGAACTTCCAGGATCCACTAACTTGAGGAAAGCTGCAAAATTAGGCAGCAGCCTGATATTTATTGCAGTTCTCTCCAGTCCCTGAAGTGGGCTGTAGTTCCAGTCATTGAGATTTAGGCAAAAGTATCAAGAACAGCTTGGATCCTGCTATTCTGATCTCACCACCTGACACTCTTTGTCCTTTTTTCACCTAGTCAGGCTGCTTTGAACAAAATGGAAGCAATTTTTAGCCAACAGACATGTTTATTACTTGAAAAAGCATCAACACGCACAATTTGATCCAGACCTGAAAAACAAGGAAGTAAGCACTGGGATTTGAATCGGCAATCAGATGACTCATAGTCAAGAGAACAGCCACAGCTAACACTAAAGACAGAGTCACTAAGCACTGACAGCAGGGATTTATTTTGCTGATAGGCAGCCTAGCCTGCGGGCACATGTGGGAAATTGATGGGAAGTTTTGGGACACATGCCCACTATAGCCTGCTGTGAGCTGCTTGGGTGTGAGACCCCCCATCAGCAACATGGACAATCATTCTTAATAAGTCATGGCAAAACTACTAAGATATTTATGTAGGATGGTTCATGGTGTTTGGAAACATCTTCAAAGTCTCAATTAACTACAAGCATCTGTCTTTAATCACAATTTCTGCAAAAGTCCTGCAGCCAACAAATATGTAGTCTCTCACCCTGACAAAGCCATCTGTGTAACTAATGGATATCATTTTTTCTAAGGGATGCGCATTGTTTTTGTCAGTTTTAAATTAATTCACTTGTAATATACCTTTTTTTTGTTTCAAATAAATGATATTGAGCTAAATATTTGTAACATACACTTAAAAACATTGTTTCCCTCTTTGTAGCATATTCTAATTGATAGCAAATGTAAAACCAAATGTTGCAGAACAGGTTTTTCTTTGCAAATACAATTTGTTCTTTATGTAGAAGAAATACATTAATAATTTTCTTTCATCCAACTAAGAGTTATGTGCTAAATAACTCATCACATTTGCCCACATGGGTTACATTTACGAAAAAACAGAAGATATGAGCTATAAACATTCATAGCAATTAATTGCATCCAAATCCTTTTATTTTAATGCCAAGTTTTCTTCTGCAAGATGTGTAAACAAGCAAAGTTGATCACCAGTCAGGCACTAATTTAACACATTTTTCTTCTTTCAGGTTTCCTCTCATTTAATGCAGGCAATGGATGAGTACTTAGAACACAGAACATAGAACATTACAACGCAGTACAGGCCCTTCGGCCCTCGATGTTGCGCCAACCTGTCACACCAATCTGAAGCCCATTTAACCTACACTATTCCATGTACGTCCATGTGCTTGTCCAACGACGACTTAAATGTACTTAAAGTTGGCAAATCTAATACTGTTGCAGGCAAAGCATTCCATACCCTGACTACTCTCTGAGTAAAGAAACTACCTCTGACATCTGTCCTATATCTATCACCTCTCAATTTAAAGCTTTGTCCCCTCATGCTCGCTGTCACCATACTTGGAAAAAGGCTCTCCCTGTCCACCCTATCCAACCCTCTGATTATCTTATATGTCTCTATTAAGTCACCTCTCAACCTTCTTCTCTCTAACGAAAACAGCCTCAAATCCCTCAGCCTTTCCTCATACCAGGCAACATTCTAGTAAATCTCCTCTGCACCCGGTCCAAACTTCCACATCCTTCTTATAATGCAGTGACCAGAACTGTGCACAATGCTCCAAGTGCGGCCGCACCAGAGTTTTGTACAGCTGCAGCATAACCTCATGGTTCCGGAACTCGATCCCTCTATTAATAAAAGCTAAAACACTGTATTCCTTCTTAACAACCCTGTCAACCTGTGGGAACTTTCAAGGATCTGTGTACCTGGACACCGAGATCTCTCTGCTCATCTGCACTACCAAGAATCTTACCATTAGCCCAGTACTTTGCATTCCGGTTACTCCGACCAAAATGAATCACCTCACACTTGTCCGCATTAAGCTCCATTTGCCACCTCTCAGCCCAGCTCTGCAGTTTATCTATGTCTCTCTGTAACCCACAACATCCTTCGTCACTATCCACAACTCCACCGACCTTAGTGTGGTCTGCAAATTTACTAACCCACCCTTCTACGCCCTCATCCAGGTCGTTTATAAAAGTGACCAACAGCAGTGGACCCAACACTGACCCTTGCGGTACACCACTAGTAACTGGACTCCAGGATGAATATTTCCCATCGACCACCACCCTCTGTCTTCTTTCAGCAAGCCAATTACTGATCTAAACTGCTATATCTCCCACAATCCCATTCCTCCGCATTTTGTACAATAGCCTACTGGGGAGGAACCTTATTGAACGCCTTGCTGAAATCAATATACACCACATCAACCGGTTTACTCTCATCTACCTGTTTGGTCACCTTCTCAAAGAACTCAATAAAGTTTGTGAGATACAACCTACCCTTCACAAAACCGTGCTGACTATCCCTAATCAAATTATTATTTTCTAGATGATTATAAATTCCTTGAATAAGCTCCACATTTCTAAGTTATATGCATTTGACTAGTCCTATCAGAACTGGATAGCAATCTCTGAAAATATTTAATCACCAATTGACAGTCTTTTTCACGTGTTGCTTCTGTGACATGGACTGACTGAAAATTGCTGCTCAAAAATGCCTTACAACTCAGTATTTCTCCTTGGTAAAGAACTGAAATATGAATGGGTGGAGTTAGAGCATCTGTATGAATATTGCACTTCAAGGATACCATGTGAGCAAAAATGAATGATGATAGTTAAGTTTTTTTGTGTTCCAGATCTGGAAGTCCTTATAATGCAAATTCTTAAATTGCAATCCCTTGCTGGCCAAAATTGGAAATTTGGCTGCAATCCATACTTTTCTGTGAATTAAAATTTATAAAATTTCTGATATGCAACTGGAATGTGAGTTCATAAATGACCTACAACCTGTACCCCTGTAACATATTGCACGTTTATATCTCATGGGATTATTTTTAGCTTCCCAGTATTATTGTTAACAGAATCATTGAATTATATTGCTGTAGAAAGCTAAAGTACATTTGGATTGATTCTGGAAGAAACAATTGATGCAGCATTATCTTTTATGTAAGTTGAATTCTGATACAATAGATTAAAATATTTAAATGAAGTTTATCATTAAGCCATTTTGAATCAAGAAGAAAATACCACACATTTGCAGTTAAGATGCAGAAACTGGCTTAGTACAAAAGCTTAAATTGACATATCTCCCTCTTTACTATTACCATCAGGCCAGATTATTGACCCTGGTTAAATGAAGAGGGCAGGAGGCTGTGCCTGTTTAAAAAAGGTGTAAACATGAGAAGCTACAACACAGAACTACTTGCATACAACATGAGACAGACAGAATTAAGCAATTACCCATAGATCAGATCAAACTTTTGCAGTATCCAGTCGCGAATGGTCATGGATAATTAAACAACTAAGTCTAACCCTATTGAGGAAGCTCCACAAATAGATAGACTTGATGGCAAGGTTACATCATGTGAAATCCAGAGGTAGCTAGCCATTTCAATACAAAATTTTACTTGAAAGGTTGGAAACAGAGAGTGATGGTGGAGGGTTGTTATTCAGAACAGAGGCCTGTGACCACTGGTGTGCCGCAAAGATTGGTGCTAGATCCACTGCCTTTCGTCATTTATATAAATGATTTGGGCTTGAATATAGGAGGAACGGTTAGTAAGTTTGCAGATTACACCAAAATTAGTGGTGTAGTGGACAGTGAAGAAGGTTATCTCAGCATACAACAGGATCTTGATCAGATGGGCTGAGGAGTGACAGATGGAGTTTAATGTAGGTAAATGTGAGGTGTTGCATTTTGTCAAGGCAAATCAGGACTGGACATACATGTAATGGTAGGATCTTGGGAGTGATGCCAAACAAAAGCAACATTCTTGAGTTGCAGTTTCATAGTTCCTTGAATGTGGGGTCACAGGTAGACAAGGAAGTGAAAAAGGTGTTTGGTATACTTGCCTTTATTGGTCAGTACATTGAGTATAGGAGTTGGGATGTCATTTTGCAGCTGTACAGCATATTGGCTAGGCCATGTTTGGAATACTACATGCAATTCTGGTATCGCTCTTATAAGGAAGATGTTGTTAAACTTGAAAGGGTTCAGAAAAGATTGACAAGAATGTTGCTGGGGTTGGAGGGTTTGAGTTATAGGGAGAGGTTTAATAGGCTGGGGCTATTTTCTGTTGAGTATCAGAATTTGAGGGGTGAACTTGAGAGGTTTACAACATCGTGAGGGGCATGGATAGTGTGAAATAGTCAAGGTCTTTTTCACAGGGTAAGCGGTCCAAAACTAGAGGGCATAGGTTTAAGGTGAGAGGGGAAAAATATAAGAAACGTTGACCTAAGAGACAACATTTTCATTCAGAGGGTGGTGCAGGTATGAAATGAGCTACCGGGGAAGTGGTGGAGGCTGGTATAATTACAACTCTTAAAAGGCATCTGGATGGATACATGAATAGGCAGGGTTTAGAGGGATGTGGGCCAAATGCTGACAAATGGGATTAGATTAATTTAGGATATCTGGTCGGCATGGACGAGTTGGACCAAACGGTCTATTTCCGTCCTGCGCAACTCTATGACTATGGCTTTATCCCTATCCTAAACCACTCCTTAACTTCCATTGACAGATGAATACAGCCGTATGCAGCATCAATGGACAGGAAAATCACTGCAAGAATTTTAGATATGTATGTTCTACCAAGTGTGTATCACTGAGTTGAAAACAAATGTCTTTTGTGATGTATTCCTCTAAGCTTTTTCTGATCAAGCCTCTTTCATTTCTTTATCTTCTCAACAATACAGGAAGAGAATATTTCCCATTCAGAAATTCTTCTTAGAATCCCTACTGTGTGGAAGCAGGCTTTTCAGCCCAACGAGTCCACATCAACACTCCAAAGAGCATCCCACCCAGAACCTTCCTCTCCCCATAGCCTTGCATTTCTCATGGTCAATCCACCCAATCCACATGTTCCTGGACACTCTGGGCAATTTAGTATGGCCAATCCACCTAACCTGCACATCTTTGGATTGTGGGCGGAAACCTACACAGACATGGGGAGAAAGTAAGTTGGAACGGGTGACAATGGAAAAGCACAGAGGGTCAGGCAGCATCGGAGGAAAAGGAGAGTCGACATTTTGGCCTGAAACGTCGACTCTCCTGCTCCTCCGATGCTACCTGACTAGCTGTGCTTTTCCAGCAACACCTCTTTTCAACTCTCCAGCATGTACAGTCCTCACTTTCTCCACAGGGAGAAAGTGCAAACTCCACACAGACAGTCACCTGAGGCTGAAATTGAACCCAGGTTCCTGGTGCTGAGAGGCAGCAGTGCTAACCACTTTGCTACCCAAATTCTTTACAGTGCAAAGGTTAATTTGTTCAATATTTATCTTATAATGTCAGAAAACCTCTGTGGCACTGAGCAAAATTCCAAAAGTCACTGTCCTGGGAATGTCAGAGAAAGATGCTTTTAGGCGAAATATAAGGTCCTTCTTGTATTTAATATCCAAGCGTTCTGCAATGCTCATTCTGATACTTACATTTTTAAAAATTGAATTTGAGACATTTATTTGGAAAAATTAAAGCAAGATTTTGGCCATGCCCAAATATTGCTCCTTCTCCCCAATATGCATGGACTGGACCAGGTTAAAAAGAGGCAATTGTGAAAACTAGTGGTTTTTGGAATGAAGACATCTGATCAATTTCTGAATGCTTGATTGTGATCCAGATTTTTACACCTCAAACCTCCCAAAAGGGGTTGATATTTCAAAGGTAGAATCCTGTCCAACATTTTTAATGCTTGCAATAACATTGAAAACTCAAAAGTGAATTCCAGCCATGTGCAACAAACACACTACACTCATTACAGGCAAAGTTAAAAGGAGCCCATATGTCAGGAATCACAATGAGCTCCTGCCTCTGAAATTAAATGTTAGAATAACATACTGCAGCTTTTTTCTGTTAGGAAAACATACTGTGCCTATTTCCTTCTGCGTGCAAAAGAAAATCAGGAATAATTCTTAAATCAGTCCTGCCAACTGAAGTACAGAAATACTAAACATCAAAAGTGCACTCCTGTTTAACATGTAAACAATAATATGATGATTTAAATCCTCCCTTGACTATTTGCTCACCAGGTCCTGTAAGCTCAATACACTAGTAACTTTTCAGTCATTTTTGAAGTTGACTTCTCACCTACATAGGAGTCTGTCATGAAGCAGGAACTTTGAGGCATTTTTAAACATCTGAAGCTGTATATCTGGATCAAATTGATACAAAATTATGACACACGTTTTCCTAATGCTTTGTCTGATCCATTAGTTTATTAATTGCTGTATTTTTTCAGAAAAAGTAGCTTAGTAAATATCGAATTAAAATGTATAATGTGTACTCCGGTTTGTAAAGGTCAAAAAAAAGCAAATTAATTGCTGATTTCAGTTTAGTATGTAAAATGTTGTAAAGAATGTTTTAGGCTCTCTTCCGTTTCCTTTTACTTAACTAGATCCTGGAAAATTATTAACTTATTTTGTATTATTTTTCTTTTAGAACCTAGTGGTCAGAGTATTTAATTCACACCATATACCTGCTAATGTATCATTAATAGTTCCATGCCACCTGTTTTGATTTGGAAATGGATATTAATATCAAAGATCTACTCAGGTATTGATCTGGTGACATTATTGGTTCAACTGATCAATTGAATATTTGTAATTGTACATTTAATTGAAGTTCCGCATGAAATGAACTTTGAGAATTTTAATATTGAACTTAGCAGACATATGCCCAAAGCCCCTTATTGCCACTAATTTGGACACAGTTGTGAGGATTAATTATGTGTTTTTTTTCCCCTCAGTAATTAAGACATGGACTTTGACTCTTTAGTTATTTTGACTGCAGTTTATATGTAGACAGAAGGTAACCCCCACCCTCCTCTAGCTTATCTCTCCACGCTTCAGGCTCTCTGCCTTTATTCCTGATGAAGGGCTTTTGCCCGAAACGTCGATTTCGTTGCTCCTTGGATGCTGCCTGAACTGCTGTGCTCTTCCAGCACCACTAATCCAGAAGATAAGTTGTGACAAAAGTGGTCTCTGAGGATGGGTCCTTTTAGTTACCAGGCTGGAATTTGCCCAGCCTGAAATGAAAGGGAACAGAGATTAGTGGCAAACAAACGAGCCAATCAAGGACGTCCCCACCTGTGTTTCCATCAGGTATCGTTTTCATGAGAACCAGGGAAGGTCCAAGTCCTCTGTGGTTCTACTCCTTTGAATAAGCTCGTAACATTATCGTGGGGTGACTTGCAGCAACAAGTCTGAGTTCCAGAAACTCTCGAGTTTTCTACCAGTTATGTGGAAGCAAGAACAATGGTGATGGAAGCCAAAAGACTTTTAAAAGGCAAGTAAAATGGTTGCGACTATTTCATGTTTCACATAAAATTACGTCTTTTTTTAATTGAGTCATGATGGTGCTGTGAGTGGAAGATTTCACAACCAAGGTATTTTCCAAATGTTATGCTGCTATTGTTGAATGTTCTTGTAGGTTGAATGATGTGGTGTGTGACAAGGAGAACAATTAGCTGCTAACAATGAACAATAAGCTTGTTGCTGCACCTCTATTTGGACAGTTGAAGAGTAATGCCTGAGCATTTGCTTAACCATCCTTTCATGTGGAAATATGAATAGCTGCAGTCTAGCAATTTTTTTCTCATGGAAGAAGTGAACATTAAACCAGATTCTTTCTGTTAGCTATTTTGCTACCTGCCAACTGACAAGCTGCCAAATAAAAGATTGTAAACAGTCAGAATGGTCTTTTCACACATCTAACCAAATTGGTGCCAGTTACAAGAGATCTTCCATATTTGCTTTTAGAAACAAGTTTAGTTCACAAGTCTGCACAATAATTTCTTTTTCTGAGGTTTGATGATTGTGACCTTAAGCATTACAGGTGTAAATGATACTTACATGTCATGTAGGAATTGATGTGGAGCTTTTAATCTGCCTGTTTTAGAGTCAGCCCACCTCCTATCTCTTATCTGCTGACAAAGGCAACAGACTCTCCTTCTGGCCAACTAAAACCACCATCCTGGGAAAATCCACTTCCTTGGAGGCTGGTGGTAGAGGTGGAATTGGTCCTACCTCCTGACTCCATCTACAATGGGATAATCTGCCCCTAGGTACCTGGGAAAAGAGGGTGTTGACTACTTCAACATTTTTCCTTCTATGTTCTGTTGGGGTATTTGGTACTACATGGTGATCAAGTCAGATAAGACATTAACATTCTTCACCAGCAGGGTGGTTGTTAAGCTCAGGAAGTCTGCACATTGCCACTCTTAATCTGTATTCTGCAACTTACTCATCACAAATGATGAATTTTACCTGTTGTCGGTTTATAAATGTGTGTAACTTTGAAATGTTTAAGTATGTAAAGCTATTCAATCTGTTAAAAATCACACAACAATCAGGTTATAGTCCAACAGGTTTATTTGGAAGCACTAGCTTTCAAAGCACTGCTCCTTCATCGGGTGGTTGCCAACATGATAATTTTCATAGGGTTGTGTTAAATTTAGAAGGGAAAGACTAAGGCAATAGGACAAACTGGTGGCTCTTTCAGTGAGCTGAGCCAGGCATAATTGGTCCCTATAGCTTGCTTTGGTTTTGGCAGACTAACCAGTAGAAGCCTGCGGTTGGGTAGTTTGCTGCTAACAACTGAGTCTTACCAAAGAGACTCCTATCTTAAATGGGATGGAGTTTATTGCATAGTAATCAAATGCAAATTACTTGAATAAAATAAACTTTTTCACGGAGATTGTGAAGGGACCTGAGGGTACCTTCGCTCCAAAAATTCCATAATGTTCTGCCTTGCTTCAATCCAAGCTTGCATGGAACTTTTAATAAGATTGGATGGAGCTTAATGCAGTCTCCAACATTAGCCCTGTCAGAACCATTATCTTATTATACAATACTTTTGTAGCTGTATATTTCCATGACTAAAAGATCCCATTCTGCCTAAAATCTATTGAAAGATTGAAAATGATCAGAAATAAATAATTTTTCTTAAAGTCAAGTAACATATGGTTAATCTTTCTCAACGTTTTAATGCATCAGCATCCCAAAACATTTAATTCTGTAGATTAGAAATTTGTTTGCAACAAATCCTTTGTACACAGAGTGTGTTTTAGTCTGCCTCCTTACTTAAATGATTGGAGCTTGTGGCTCACTGTGACCAGAATACTGCTGACTGGATGCCCCTCACTTGAGCTGTAAAGGCAGACAAGACCAAGACATGTTAGAGAATTGTATTACTGTACCCAAAAATAGTCATAAATTGTTTTGGGTATCAGAAAAACTGAGTGGGGGTAGGGTTGAAAATTTGAATTCCCACTTAGAAACAGCAACACACAAACTGGCTCAGGTTGCTGCCCCCCCCCCCCCCCCATACATGTCCTGTGACATCGGAGTCCCCATCGACAGACCTAAGGAAAGTTTATATTTATGTCTCACACTATTTTGTCAAGTCAAGATTTTAGAATCCTTTGGAAAACTGGCCAAGAAACAGAATTTGCAAACTTTTAAGAAGCCTGCTGAGAAGATGGGAACATTCAACCTTTTGACAACTTCAAGTGTCACTATTAGATGCTTTCTTCTATGTTAAATGTGTTTTTATAGCAGTGATTATCATAATACTCTACCGTTGAAAGAGTAAGTTGACCATTGACAACCATTTGTTTAAGTGTGGTGATGCTTTACAGTATATTTCCTTTATGTAAAATTGCTATTGAGCCGTTAGAACTACAGGACACAGTGGTGGAAACTCTAGTGTCTCAATAAATGGCTTGACAGGATATGCTGAGATGTTGTTTGACTAACCAATTTGATTTTACCAGTCTAAAAGAAGATTAAAGACAATTATGATTAATATGCTACCATTTTTAACATGCCCTCATTATCTCCTTAGTCATAGAGTCATAAAGTCATGCAGCATAAAACAGGTCCTTCGGCCCAACTCATCCATGCTGACCAGGTTTTTTGGTCCCATTTGCCTTGGGCCCATATCCCTCTAAATCTTTCCTAACCATGTACCTGCCCAAATATTTTTTAAATGTTGTAATTGTACTTGCCTCTACCACTTGCTCTGGTAACTCACTCTGTGTGAAAAAGTTGCCTCTTGAGTTCCTTTTAAATCTTTCCCCTCTCATCCTAATCCTATGCGCTCTAGTTTTGGACTCCCTGACCCTGGGAAAAGAACTTGGCTATTCGTCTTATCTATGCCCCTCACGATTTTATAAATTTTATAAAATCAGCCCTCAACCTGCTTCATTCCAACCTTCCAGTCTTGGTAACATCCCTGTAAATCATTTTGAACTCTTTCCAGTTAAAAAACATATTTCCTGTAACAGGGTGATCAGAATTGTATGCAGTACTCCAAATGTGGCCATACTAATGTCTTGTACAGCAGTACATGATATCCCAACTCCTGTACTCAATGCTATAACTGATGAAGACAAGTGGATCAAGTCCTGTGTACCTGTGATGCCATTTTCAAGGAACAAGGTACCTGTGCCCCAATTCTCTCTGCTTGACCATACTGCCCAGAGCCTTGCCATTAACTGTGTAAGTCCTGCTCTTGTTTGTCTTATCAAAATGCTAGACCTCACATTTACCATTAAACTTCATCTGTCATTCCTTGGTCCACTGACCCAGTTGATCAAGATCCCATTGTATTCTTAGATAACCTTCTTCACTGCCCACTGTATTCCTTTGATTACTCCTGATTATCTCTGTCCTGCAGTAAAGCTACTTTGAGGGGGCATATAGACTATTCTCTCCAGCATCTTCTCCCTTATTATTTCTTCTCTCCACCCACATGGATTCTATATCTTCAAATCTAAGATTATTTCTTGCTACTGCACTTATTCCATTTTACCAGAACAAAGTTACCCCACTGCCCATTCATTCCTGCCTGCCCTTTTGAAAACGCATGTACTCCTGTTCACAGCTTTGATCTCCTTTTAATCACATTCCTGTAATGGCTATAAGATCATACCCATTAACCTCTATTTGTACTGTTAATTCGTTTATTTTGTTCTTGATACTACATGCTTTTAAGTAAAGAGCCATTACTTTTGCCTTTTTATCATTTTCCCCCCTTCAACCCAATTTATTGTTTTTTTCTATTGTTGTATACTTTGTTCCTTCCTGACTACTCTTGGTAACATTTCATAAAAAGCTACCCTGCATTACTACCACGTCATTTTGCTTTGTAAGCCTATTTATCCCCTTTGTCTGGACACTGGCCCAGCTCGGTTCAAGTGCAGCCCATTCCAATGGAACAGCTCCCTTCTATTCCAGTACTAGTGGCAGTGTCCCATGAACTGAAATGAATGCACCCAGACCAATCTTTAAGCCAGGCATTGAACTGATTGACTTTATTTATCCTATGCCAATTTGTCCTAGACTGAGGTTGCAAGCCAGAGATCATTCCCTTGGAGGTTATGCTTTTTCATTTAGTTACTAACTGTTCAATTTCTTTCAGTGGAACCTCCTTTCTAGATCTATCAATGTTGTTTCTACTAAAATGTGGACAACAGTAGCTGCATCCCTCCCATCCATTCCAAGTTCTTCTCCAGCCCCGAGGAGATGTCCTTAACCCTAGCAAGAGGCAGACAACAGACCTTGGGACTCCTGCTTATTGTTGCAGGGAATAGAATACATCCCTCAAATTGTTCTGAAACCTAGCACTACCACATTCCTACTTCCTTCCCCCACATCAATAGCTCCCTGTACCATGATGCTCTGGTCTACTCATCCTTCCTACTGTCCCAACTTTCATTCACTCAGCTTGCATGAACCACCTAACCATTAAATATTTACAGGAGCTGGGGCTTCTTAAGTGTTACCTTGATTCACCAGACCTGTCTCATCTTCAGTCATACCCTCCTGTCTCTGATTACAGGACAAATTTGAATTACCTATTCTGAGGGCTGTGATCATCACCTGTAGGAAAGTGTTCAGGTAACTTTCCCCCTCCCCGATGCGACACAACATCTGCAACTCAGATTCCAGCTCCACAGCTTGGTTTCAAGGGTCCTTGAGCTACAAATACTTACTACAGATGTGTTTGGTCTGGATCACGTTTGTGTCCAGCAGCTCCCACATGTTACAGCAGCAATATATCACCATATTATATATCACAATATATCCTACTACCATCATATTTTATTTATTAATTAATTACTCTAGTTTCCCCACTCTCTGCACTTACTTGTTTTTTTTTGTTTCTCTCTCGTATCAACCGTACAATAATACAAGCTATTTTAAAACAAAGTGATAAACAAAGACTAGAGACCTGAACACAAGCTCAAGTCCTTACTTTATTTTAAAGAGTAGAAATACTGACCAATCCTACTAACTAACAAGTTGCTTTTTCTAAGTTATTGCCACATTGTGGTTCATGATACCACTCTTCCCTGGTCCCACAGTAGTTAGGTTTCTCTATTCTCCCCTTATATCCTCCCCATTAACCGCTTACTCTGAAAATATTATTTCTTGCAGTAAACCTTACATAAAGCATCTGTTTCCTCCTCTGCACCAAAATTCCACTTTGAATCAAATTCCCAGATGTACTCACTTGGCCTCACTTACTGAGAACAAGTCTCCCTCACACTGATTCCTTACTGAAGCATTAGCAAAATATAAAATCTGACACTGTACCATTCTAGAGCATCAGTGGTTGGCTCACACAAATCCCCTCTCCAAACCTGATGGAGGAGATTGTTCTGCAATTGAGAGGCCAGCTGCAACAGAAGCTTTATCGTTCATTGACAAAAGGTTAATTTTGGAGAAAGTTATTGCACAAATGGGAAATATCAATTCACACTGATTCAATAATGGTGCTCCCATCAGTATATTGCGAAGTGCTCTAATTATCAGTGGGATTTCATCAGTGAAAAATGTAAAGTTTATCATTGCTAATAGCTCCAAGATGAAGAGTCAGGAAAAGAGAGATATAAAGATAAATCTTTATTCATGTTTGTTTTTTTTTAGAAGCAATGGAATCTTGAAATCAAACAAAGCCTCTTTTATATAAATAATTGAGAAAGATTGGTAGATAAAAGAAAGGAAGAAAACAAGTGGAGTGTAAGTTTGATACATCTTCCAGCCTCCTAAAAACGATCTTTGAGAAATCAAGTGGGAGTGATGGAAAAGGATTTCAGTGACAGTGAGAGTAGGCTACATGAATCCGGGGGTAGTTAGATCAACGTGAAGGTTGTTAGTGTTAATTAATACATCTACAAATGCTGATGGAGAATAAAAAACAGAGGAGGCCATAAAATACAGAGATGTGGAGAATGAGATGGGAGTGAGGGCATTGGAGGACTAATAGAAGTAGGGAACGGGAAATGAGTCACAGAGGGCTACAGCCCACAAAAGTATTTATTTTGATCAGGCCCTCATTTAGGAGCAAGTGAGTGTGACTTGGAAATGAAGTCCTATCTCCTCATCTTATGGTGGCATTAGTGGGGTTGGAGGAGATTATTGAGATAGGGTTTGTGGGGAAGGGTAGAAAGAAAAGTGGAATCTCAGTGCTCCCTACTACAAGATTATCTCAATAGGCCAGAAAAGTGGCAGAGGTCTAAATGGTTCTTAGAAATGGTTACAGCACTGAAGGTGGCCATATGGCCTATTGTGTCCATGCTAGCTCCCTGTGTGAACAACGTGGCTTGACTTACCTCAAATTGCACCCCTCACCCAGATTGCGTTTGTTTTGTGTTAAAGAGAGACAAGAATGTCTATCTCCAATCATTTCTGGTTGACAAAGAGTCAAGGGTTATGGGGAGATTTGGTGGCATACAGCAAAATGGAATTGAGGCCACAATCGATCGAGCATTCTCTTACTGAAAGACAGAGTGGGTTCAAAGGCCAAATGGCACACTCCTGTTCCAAAGTCCTTTGTTCCGATTAAACTTAATTGGCAAATCGCTACTGGCAATCCAGCATATTGTTTGATGATAACAGAAACCAAACACTCACTGACATTTCCACTTTCTGAAAAAGAGAATAGTTACCTTGACCAAATTTATTTGCCGTGTGAATTTCATAAGCTTCTTTATAACCGAGCATCCTGCAGACCACTTCAGCATCCTGTTTGTCCCATTTATCATCACACACTGTTCCCCAGAGCTGGTCATAGAAAACCTCCACCCTGCCTTCATGAGGTCCTGATCCATTCACCAGTCTTATGATAGGTCCAAGTTCTCCTAGTGAAAAGATTAACAAATTGATTAATATCCCATCAAGGTAACTAAGCCCACTGAGTAGCCAGCAAGATATAGGTAGGATTTTTTCAGATGACAGGAATTGGTGGGGTATCTGCCTGCCAGTTATAACAGACCCACAGCTTTTAATGCTCCAAGGAAATTTGATTAGATGTTTGGTCCTTTATCTCACCCTGATTGGTTGAGCCACATGCAGTAACAACCAACAATGCACTTGCTCCTTTTGTGCTTTCTTACTCTTACCACCCACATGGCCTCATTTTTAAAAATTTTTTTTCATGATATCGTCTCTCCTCCCCGATAGAAGTGATTCTTTGATCAATATTGTCAAACTCTTTCCTCTTCTATTTCCTCCTTTCCCCCCACCCACCTCCAATCTAAATACCCTATATACAGGAATGTTGAGCTCCAATTCTGCCAATCCAGCAGCCAACAATTGGTCACAGTCTAGATATCAGACACCCAATTGTCTACTTGTACTCTTGTTTGTCTTATTCTTCAGGCTTGGATTGGAACATTTCAAATATCGTTCCATTATTTACAAATGATTGCAATGAATGAAGAAACCACCAAAAATAGCCTATCAATTTAACATCAGTGCAGAAAATCCACTGAAATCTTTCCTAGCAGGCAGATTGACTGTGCACATGGAGAAATATGAGCTGGGCAAAGATACAGCATAGATTTGTAGTCTGACTAATCTAGTTGAACTATTTGTGGAGTTGTTAACACAAATAATTATTAGTCAAGACGAAAATGCAGAGTCTTGGAGGTAACTTTGTAATGCAGATCGGTGTTGGTTAGAATGTTAAAGAATAAAACAAAACAGGCTTTGTAGCTAATTAGCCACAGTAGATCTGTGACTAAAGAATCCAGAGAATGAACAAAATGTCAACGCGTAGCTCTGTTGGAAGTGGACATTACCATGCAATTTTAATTATTACAGTGTGGTCTCCACAGCTATATCAGCAATGTCTGAGCCACATCAGAGGCTGCCAATGTGTAAACATTTACAGGAATGGAACTGCAAGCTGCTGAACCTGAAACAATTCAATGGAGACAATGGGGTGTAATTTTCAACAAAAGAAACCCTTTTTACAGCATATGATCAGAGAATCACAGAATAGCTATGAAGGATAATAGGATTAACATTATCTGCACGTGTAATAATGCAATGCTGATGTCAATGTCACATGAAGAGGTCACACTGGAGTCAAAATATTAACTCTGTTTCTCTCTCCACTGATGCTGCCAAACCCACTGAGTTTCTCCAGTATTCTCTGAGTTTGGTTCACATGATTATGAAATGGAGTGGATGCTGTAACAGGGTCTTGTGTGTACAGGTCAAGCTGTAAATAGACTCAAACAAAGAAAAGACTTAAGCAGCAGTAATTTGAGAGACTAAATAGAGTTAGACACCACATATGCAACAAAACAGGATACAGAACAGAAGGTCATTTGGCCCAATGCATCTGCACTAGCTCTTCAAAGGAACAATTTATTTTGTGCCATTCACTGGTCTTCAGCCAGAGTCCTGTGCATGCTGTCTTATCAGATAATCATTTAATTTTCTCTTAAAGTTTCAATTTAATGCACCTCCACCCATTCTCTCAAGCATTGAATTTCTGATGCAAAAGTCTTACAATGAAAAATGTAATTCTCAAACGTAATTTTACTTCATGGGGCATGAACGTAATTATGGTATGTGAGTGCACGTGGTAGGCTGAGTATTTGTGCTCCCACAGTGATGGAACTATAGGCAGAGGGAGTGCCTGGAATTGGGCTAGAGCCTCATCGTTAACATCCTTTTTCTAATCATTCTTGGGATAGCGGTATGGCATGTGAGACCTGCATTTATTGCCCTTCCCTAATTGGCTGCAAATGGCCACTGGTGAGCCAGCTTGCATAGTTCATCCTGATCGGCTGGGTTTTGTTAATCTGTCCACCATCCTCAACAGGTTGGCAAGTGTAGAGGCTGGTGTGATTTGAGGAAGTCAATAGAATTATTTGAATTGTGCTTATGCTTGGCACAAGCAAATGAGTAAAGGATGCGGATCTGTTTTGGTGTTGTTGCAGGAAGAATATTCCTCTTTGATTTGAGCCAAGGGATTATATCCAGTAGAGTCAGCAAATAGAGCCTTCAGTGACTGCCTCATTTGAAGTGTGATATTTCTGAGAATGCAGTCCTGCCTTAGTACTGCACTAAAGTATTAGTCTAGATTATATCAGAAGTCTATGAAGAAGATTTAACACACAAAACTTTGAATGTGCTACAATCTGAACTGAGTGACACTAATGGCAAAGGCAGACTTGTTATCTTTCCAAGCATATCAAAGACATTGAAGGAAGAATAGCCCAGCTTCCATTACTAGTAGTGTAAATTTCAATTTGATTCCTCACAGACAGTTAAATGCCATTATTATTAGAATTATTATTAGACAAATAATATGTGATCCATACTCAATGTCCACATGAAAAATCTTAAATTGTAAATGTGAATTATTTTCTATATGTGGGAGTTCCTGGCAGTATTTTACAGATTGTGATTAATGATTAACAGATGGTATTGTTAGAAATACTTTCATTTACAAGTGAAAGCATACCTACTGGGCCCCTTTTTATGATATCATGATGGAAAAATCCACATGCTGCATTACAAATCCAACTAAAGCGGCATTTATTTTTATTCATTCACAGGCTATGGGTTTTGCCGGCTCGGCCAGCATTTGCTGCCTGCCCCCAATTGCCTTTGATGGTGAGTTGTCGCCTTTGACTGCTGCAGTACACATTGAATGGTCTAACCCCACAGTGCTGTTAGGAAAAAGTTTCAGGAATTTGCCCAGCATTACAGGTAATCAGCATGGATTTGTAAGAGGGAGATCAGATCTGACTAATTTAGTTGAGTTTTTTTAAAAGGTGACTCGATATATAGATGAAGGTCATGCAGTTGATATGCTTTACATAGACTTCAGTAGAGACTTTGATTGAGGTGTACTAAGTTATGAATGGCATGGACAGGGTAGGTCATGAGAGTCCTTTCCCTATGGCAGACGTGTTTTAAGACCTGAGAGCATACATTTAAAGTGAGGAGTAAGTGGTTTAGAGGAGATCTGAGGAAACATTTTTCTCACCCAGAGAGTGGTAGAAATATGAGACGTGCTGCCTGAGAAGGTGTGGAAGCAGGTGTTCTTGCAATATTTAAAAAGCATCTGGACAAGCACTTAAAATGCAATGGCATAATCAGCTGTGGAACAAATACAGAGAAATGGGAATTGGTGTAGTTTAGACATGAAAGGCCTGTTTCTATGCTATATGACTATGATTCTAATAGCAAAGCAACAGCAACATATTTATTGCCAGGGTGCTATTTGGTTAGGAGAGGAATGTGCATGTGGTTGGTCATTGTCTTCTAGTGGGTAGAGCCCATGCTTTTGGGTGGCGCTGTCAAATAATCTTGCTGAGTTGCTGCAGTGGATCTTGTAGCTTACACACACACACACACACTACTGACACTTTGTGTTGATGGTGGAAGGAGCAAATGTTTAAGCTGGTGAATGGGTTGGCAACGTTATCAAAATGTTTGATCATTAGTGGCTACTTCTTTCCAGGCAAGTGAAGTTTATTTCACCATTCTCCTGACCTCTGTGTTGTAGATGGCAGATGTTTCGGGGTAGTCAGGAGGGGAGTTACTCACCACAGAATTCCTAGCCTCTGACCTGCTCTTGCAAGTGTCGTACTTTTATAATTGCTTCAGTTAAGTTTTTGGTCAACATCAAATCCCAGGATATTGATAATGGGGGATTATGGAAGTGAGATTGAATTTTAAAGGAAGATGGTTTGATTTTCTATTGATGGTTCTCTTGTTTTTGTGGTGTGCTTGTGAAAATTAAATTACATTTAATTAATAAACCCGGAATTGAAATGTCATCTCAGTAATGGTGACCATGATCTATTGTTCACTCATGCCTTTCAGGGAAGGATGTCTCCAATTCTTACCCAATCTGGCCTATATATGACTCCAGACCTTCAGCGATATAATTGTTTCTCAACAGCTCTTTGATAAGGCCTGGCATATTACTCAACAAATACTGGCATTGCCCAAGGTACCAACACCCCAAGAAAGAAAAAATAGAAGTAAAAAAGACTAAGATTGTTGGGACGAGATGAACTCCTGTAACAACATTCTGGGATGAGATGATTGACCTCCAACAACCATAATATGAGCTAGATATGATTCCAACCAGTGGACAGAATTCTCTCTGTTCCCGTTGATACATGTTTTGCTTGAGATCCCTGATTTCCCACTCAGTTAAATGCTGCCTTGATGTCATGAACACTCACTTTCACCCCGTGGTGCTGAGGTCTGCTCTTTTGTTTATTTGTGGACCCAGACTGTAATGAGGTCAGGAGCTAAGGAGCGTTAATGGAACCCAAACTGAGCATTAATTAGCATACTGTTTTTGAGGAAGTGTTTTTTTTGTTGTTAGTTCTGTTGATGAGTCCTTCATTTTACTGATGATCTAAAGTGGATGGGACAGCAGTTGACCTAGTTTTTGTGAACAGGACACTTTTTAGCTTGGTGGCACTGCGAGGACCGAAGAACTGCTAACTCTTAGATTAACAGGTGGCTTTTGGAGGCAGGATGTTCTGTGTTGGTGTGAATTAGAGGTGCAGAGAGCCATGACTACAGGCAATTAATTACACAAACAACATAAAATTGAGTGTGGCTTCTAGGCCAATGGAGAGGTTTGGCCCTGGACCTTCTAGCCATTAAGCACATAAACAAAAAAGGAGACACTGCCTTTGGAATAGAAAGAGAAAAAACTCTGAAGAGTTAAAAGAAGAAGTCAAGATATGATGCAAAGATATGAGCTAGATACTAGCATTTAGATGTAGTTGCATGACTAGTGCTCAGGGGATGGTTGAGACCTTCAAGTTCCCAGGAATAAATATCACCACAATCTGTCCTGGTCCACCCATGTTGATGCTATGGTCAAGGAAACACACCGATGACTATTTCCTCAGAAGGCTAAAGAAATTCAGCATGTCCACAATGACTCTTACCATTTTTAAAATAAATGTTCCATAGAAAACCTCCTATCCAGTTGCATCACAGCTTGGTATGGTAACTACTCTGCCCAAGCCCACAAGAAATTACAGAGAGCTGTGAGCGCTGCCCAGTCCATCACGCAACCAGTCTTCCTTCCATTGACTCCATCCATACTTCCCCCTGCCCCAGCAAATGGCATGGTGGCACAGTGGTTAGCACTGCTGCCTCACAGCGTCAGAGACCCGGGTTCAATTCCCGCCTCAGGCGACTGACTGTGTGGAGTTTGCACGTTCTCCCCGTGTCTGCGTGGGTTTCCTCCGGGTGCTCCGGTTTCCTCCCACAGTCCAAAAGATGTGCAGGTTAGGTGAATTGGCCATGCTAAATTGCCCGTAGTGTTAGGTAAGGGGTAAAATGTAAGGGTATGGGTGGGTTGCGCTTCGGCGGGGCGGTGTGGACTTGTTGGGCCGAAGGGCCTGTTTCCACACTGTAAGTAATCTAATCTAATCTAAAACAGCCAACATAATCAAAGATCCCTCCCACTCCGGTTATACTGTCTTCCACCCTCTTCTACTTTTCAGAAGATACAAAAATTTAAAAACACATACAAGCAGATTCAAGAATAGCTTCTGCCTCACTGTTTTTAATGAACCTCTCATATACCAGATTTACCACATTGCCACACAGTACTTGGGAGCTGTATTGGAGCAGTTTGGCTGGGATATGGCTAGTCTGGAGCACAAGCATTTAGTACTATTTACAGAATGTTATCTGAGTCAGGGCCTTTGCAGTTTCCATTACAGATGTTCAACAAATACTAACCGAACATATATTAACTCTCTTCGTTAAATGATGTCCAAATGAAAGAATGATATAATTACACCTTTAGGAAGAGAATATAAATACTTGTCTTTGTATAATATCTCTCAGGCAAGAAAACCACCAATCCCACCTCACATATCTTAAAGCGTTTCTTTATTTTATTTCAATATCATGTGTTGTGCTTCTTTCAGTGGCTTTTGATCAGGATGAGCCCATGTGTTGATCTTAAAAATATTCCAGGCAACAAGTTAAGGTGAAGTCAATTCCATAATTGCTAATTAACACTCAAAAATAGTGTACTCCAACATTTTCTGACCACAGGGACAAGAAGAATAATGGTGAAAACACTACCACATCCAACTTTCCCACAGAGACTTAATTCATCCTGATTTAATCAAATATTACTGTTTCTTCTTCACTGTTGGATCAAGGTTCTGGAATTTCCTGTGTAAATACCAGGGCAGCACCACTACCATAAGGATTCAACAGGTTTTGTTCAAGGCTAACCACCACCTTTTCAGTGCGACAAGGAATGGAAGATAGAATGCCTTTCAGAATTGTCTATGTCCAGATTTTGAAATAAGGAAGATGCAAAGAAAAATCTCTACATCTCAATTTAGATATAACGAAACTAATCCTCTGCATAAAGTTTAAAAAAAAAAATTTGCTGCAGCTCAAACAGAAGAAAATAAGTGCAACTTTTGTTCATGATTTTGTGACAAAAGCAGCAGAGTAGAAGTTTTTACTGAGCCTACGCAAAAACCATTTGAGTCACTGCCAATTTGTCTGCAGTAAATAAACTGGGAGAGCTATGTGAGAAAATTAACAATGTAGACATGATAGACTACATGATCTGATTGTGAGCTGCAATATTCTCTAGTTATGTAGTGATACATACCCAAGTATGGCTATGCAGTGTTATTCAGTAACTCATACCATTTGATTTGTTCACCAATAGAATTTACAGGTGCAGATTAAAAGCTCTATCCCAGCATGTCTAATGGGCATTTGTTACTACTGTCCTTTTTTAAAAGATTCACTCAGTGACTCACCTTGATCACCTTTCTCCCCCTTTTCTCCTTTTCTTCCTCTCTCACCTCTACGACCTTTAAAACAAATCACAAAAGAAACACAAATATTAACATAGAAGAATGCCCATGTTGTAAACCGATTGCTGTCCATAGCACTGGAATTATAAGTGCCCAATCAAAATACATGCAAATGAAGAAAGAAAGATTTGTAAACTGCCAAGATGGTTACATTTTCTGGATCAGTGGTGCTGGAAGAGCACAGCAATTCAGGCAGCATCCGAGGACAGGCAAAATCGACATTTCGGGCAAAAGCCCTTCCTGATGAAGGGCTTTTGCCTGAAACGTCTATTTTGCTGTCCTCGGATGCTGCCTGAACTGCTGTGCTCTTCCAGTACCACTGATCCAGAATCTGGTTTCCAGCATCTGCAGTCATTGTTTTTACCACCAAGATGATTACATTTGTTTGTTCTTCTTGGTTTGTACTTTGTTAGTGCCTGGTTTGGCTCAAAGTGAAGCTTTATTCTAAACTATTACTTATTATAAAATTAGAGCTTAATCTAGCCACAAAGTGTGTTGAATATTGCCAGGAATTGACTGTTATAAAAAACACAAAATATTTTATCTAAATCAAAAATTGCATTTAGTTGCACCAGTAGAATAGGAAGGGCATGGGTTCAAGTGAGTATCCCAAGCATAATAGGAGAGTTTATCATGTTACAATACTGAAGTTTAGAAGATTGGTGTATTTTGGAACACTGCCTTTCATTTAGGATAAAATGGAAGGCATGAGGTCTCGACCAAAGCCCATCCAACATTGGGCCTCATTGAGCAGACTACTAGCTATTAAAGGATAATTTAGAATGTTTTACTGAGAAGAAGCTGTAAGGTGTTCACACTTGGAGACAATGGCAGCGGCATTTGTAATAACAGTAATTAGACAAGTCCTGTCCGAAGTCCCAGGTAGGTGTTAAGAATGCCAGGATGTAAACAATTATACTTTAAACTGTGCATTTAATTGTTAAAAATGGAATATAATTGGAACATAAAGAATAGCTAATCAAGCTCCTAAGGGATCTCAGAAACTCAGACAAGTTATTCTGCCAGGATCTGTGAAAGAGAGATCAACTAGAGGCCAAAAGTCTCTCTGGTTCATTGCAGAGGAATGTGGGTACGAGCTCATGCTCAGATGAAAAGATTAAATTTGTCAGGATTTGCAAGAGGTTAGACAGAGAATCTCCAGTTAGAAACCCCACTATAAAAGATAACAAAATTTTCTGCTGTGTTGAGCAGTGTGATTGGGAAAATAAGGCAAGAATGAAAAGGTCAGATTCTTGATGCAAGAAAAATATTCCAATCATTCCCTGAGGGTTTAAATGTCAAGTGATTGAATCTTGCTATTGAGCGGTGACTATCTTATTTCGATGCATATGCACCTATTATTAGCTTATCTCTCCTCATTTCTATGCAGCTCCCAAATTTCCCTTCCCTCTCCAAGGAACTAGATGGCATAATTTGGAATATGAAAAGCAGTGTGGCTGCCTGGTGGTAGCAGCTCACCATTTGGTTCTCTGGGCTTTTAATCAACTCTACCTTCATCACCGTCCCCTGACCAATCCATTAACATTGTCCTCTTCCACAAAACAATACAGAGAAGCTGAATAGGCTGGGGGCTATTTTTCCTGGAGCATCAGATGTGGAGGGGTGACCTTATAGAGGTTTATAAAATCATGAGGGCGCATGCATAGGGTGAATAGCCAAGATCATTTTCTCAGGGTAGGACAGTCCAAAACTAGAGGGCATAGGTTAAGGTGAGAGGGGAAAGATTTAAAAAGGACCTGAGGGGCACCTTTTTCATACAGAGGGTGGTGCATGTATGGAATGAGCTGCCAGAGGCAGTGGTGGAGGCTGGTACAATGCATTATTTAAAAGGCATCTGGATGGGTGTATGAATAGGAAGGGTTAAGAGGGATATAGGCTAAATGCTGGCAAATGGGACTAGATTTGTTTCGGATATCTGGTCGCCATGGACAAGTCTGTTCCTATGCTGTACACCTCTATGACTCTTATGATTCACAAAAGTTGGCAGGCCACCAGACTCACTACATCATCAGAACTATTTTTGGACCAATTAACAGGTCTTATCAGCCTTTCACCTTGGAGCTCAGGGATACTTATGACTTGCATACTTTGTGTGCAGGGACACGCACATCTTACGTTGGAGCGGGGCTTGCACTCAAAAGGATTGGTTTCTGTCAGGGTTACATCTACCACAAATCTTTATGCCAATGGCTCATTTCAAGGAATTAGTGTGGACTCTGCAAGATGTCTCTCTATTCTTGGTCCACAACTACATCCAGAATGTCACTACCACATTTTCCCCACAGTCCCCTCTAGTTTATATCCTTCCCCTACAATGAGGAAGGTCAATTAGCTCAGGCAGTGGGATTCTCCAACATCACTGGTGCCCCCCACCCCCAGCCCTGGTGCAGGATCATATGGAGAGCACTCACTTTTCTTTGAGAGTGTCCTATCACCAACTTGCAAAGTTCATCAACTGAATTCTAGGAATGCTGAGCTTGTGAAAGATCATTGATGTGAGTTTTAGTGGTCTGTCTCAGCTATCGTGGGAGTTGCCATGATGTGTATATACACTCTCAGGTTCCTGCTTCTCTTCAAGATCCTCAGACTGTAATGGGATGGCTGTTGGGAAATAAGAAGTACTCTCTACAAACATAGCTGATGACATCTTTACATAATCCTCGGACTGATTCATACCAGAGGTACAACTCTACCCAGGGCCATAGTGGAATAGAGCGCAGGTCTCCTTAAAATAAGGGCCTCAATGCACTGCTCTAGGGGTCTTGCAGTAAAGTCCAGGAAGAAGGCACCACAATATTGGAGTATGCTGTGCCCTTCACAACTGGAGCCCACAAAGGCCACTTTATTATCCTGGATGCCCAAGAAATGTGGGATCAAATGCTATTCTGAGAATGAAGATCAGGACATTGACAGGATGGATGTTCAGGAGACCATGATAGGGCTGTGCATCATGGTACGCGAGAGGTCAAACAGAGCCTGCACTTTACAGGTCCTACTCAGTGTTTTGGAAAAGGGCTGCAATCAGTGAGACATAGCAGTAACATTACATTGCACCTGTAAATATGGATGATTTGTGGAGCAGAGGCACTTTTGCAGTTTCTGAAGAATGGGTTTAGTCTCATCAAGTTAATCATGTTAAATATCAGATTGAAATAAATCAGAACATTAATGTGCTAAGATGGGCTACTTAGAATGTGGAAAGCTAATAACATACCCCATGATCCCTTTTGTCCTTTGACAGAAAATCCAGGTAGGCCACGTTCTCCTGGATCTCCTTTGAGGCCTGGTATTCCAGGTGCTCCTGTCAAGCCAGGTAAACCTAAAATACAAAATTGCATTGTTTGGTGAGCAATGTGTTTATAGTATCACAAATAAAATGGGATAAAATCACAAAGAGGAATACACGAATACAATTTCTCACATTTTGAATCCTTCAATAAAGAAACTAGAAGAGTGACATAAATTATATAAGAACAAATTTACTCCCACACACTCCTCCACCCATCCTGCTTATCACCCCACCCGTCAGTTGTGCTAACATACAACTTAGAGTAAATACGTCTGAGTGTTCATTGCTTTGTCTACTTTAAAGCCACCCCACAGAATCACAGAAATTTTACTACAAGAGATCAATTTTACCCAAGGTTACATAGCCCTAGCACAAAAGTACCTTCAGAAGCTCTATTGGAATATTTTATCTTCCACTTACATCTTTAAAAACTATATTCAACTAATTACAAGAAATGAGCAAGTTACAATATGGGAAAATGTGAATATACAAATTAGGAATAGAAGTAGGCCATTTGTTCTCTTGTGCCATTTAATAAGATGATGGCTTATAAATAATAATTTAAAAGCATGTTTATGGAATAACTCTCATTTAACAAATTTACCATCAGGTTATTTATTTTGCATCAATTTAACATGCATTGACTGATTATAATATTTCCTGTTTGTGGAGGCTTTTGCTACCTTTGGAAGCTCACCTATTATCAATTACTATTAGAAGTACCAAACAATCCTCCTTCTTTAACTACTTTTTGGTATCAGTTGAGGAAAATTTGCTTTTGGAACTTGCAAGATCTTTTCAGTTAATAAAAGTTGGCCAGATCTTCTGGAGAAACTTCAATTTTCAGCAACATAATTTATATTTTGCTTCGCATCCTTTGTTGAACTCACCTTTTTTCCCAGCTACACCAGTGAGTCCAGGAAGTCCATCCAATCCGTCATCACCCTTTTCACCTTTTGGCCCAGGAGGCCCTAAAATATTGAATAGTCAATAAAGCAATTGAACTGCAGTTAACCAACCTATGCAGGTTACCTTATTTCATCAGGGAATTCAAAGTGTTTTGACCTGATCAGTTGTTTCAAAGATCACTGTACTTTGACTTTTTGTTGTTTATTGAGTACTCAGATTCAACAAGTTGTTGAAAATCATGTCCTAAGAAATGAAAATTTTTATTAAATAAATGTTTGCTTTCAGCAGCGAAATCACACATGCAGCCAGCACATATCAACTAAACAGAGGCATGTTTTCACCAGTAACCCAATAAAACAACAAAAAAGTGATAGTTTTATTTCTATGTTTTGGTTAAGATTAAAAATGATCAAAACCAAACACTGTAAACTGATGGCAGCTTTGAGGAAATTGTGATGTTGTAGTAGGGCCTACATGACACCTTCTATTTCCTTGCAGTTTTTATTCATCTTATCAATGGACTATTACTTAATGTTCAACACATACCTCTACAATTCTTCCCTGCATAATCTAATATTGAAACTTTTAATTATCTAATTGTATAGTTTTCTCTCCATAACCATCACATAAGCCATCAGTTAATCTATTCATTTATGCTTTGTTGTATGCATTATTTGTGGTGGAATTCCATAGAGATACAGTTTGTATTTCAAATGAACTGTTTCCATTTGCAAAGATCATTTTACTGTTTAACTTTGGCAATCTCCGTAAGCTTTTCTAAGTTTGTTTTATTGCCATATTTGTGGTTTCAAGAGAATGGTGAGCTGTCAGGCCTCAACTTTAGGAAGTGAAATTCTGCTACTTGTAAAGCACATGTACTTGGCTGTGTTTGTCACTAACAAGACACAAAGGAACAATATATGAACAAGTTAGTATAATAGGTGAAATTTAGCATGGTTTCCTTAAGGTCATGTGATATATGAGCGAAAAACCACAAACCAGTGGTTTAAATTATTTCTACATATTAAAGGCATGCCTCTTTTCAAGTTTCTATTGCTCTGAACAGTGCAACGTAGAAGAGGGTATTATAAAGACTACAGAGTTCAATTTAAGGTAGACAAATAATGAATTATCCCTGTTCATTAAGTAGCTGCTTTTAAAAGTTTTAATGAACGTAGTTAGGAAAGTGATTCCCTGCTCACAATTCTCACCAACTATGATGAGTACATAAGAAGATTCAACATAAAAGAGTATTTGAAAGTATCAAAAGAGTTATATTCAATAATAACAAAATTATAAATGTTCTATAAATTAAAACAAAATATGGTGCAACTTTAAAATATTTAGTTCATGTAAAATACTTTAGCAATGATGTAGAAACTATTTGAATCTGCACTCATATCATAGGTATACCTCACAGGCACCAAAGTGGCCAGTGAGTAGTGTCAAAAGTGAATGTTCTGCAAAAGGCATTCACAACTAGAAGAGCTAATATTGTTTGAGAATCCCATTATACAGAATTCAAGAAATATGCTGTACATATGGTTTGAATAACAATCTTCAAAAGGATTGGAGCCTACCATGAAGATAATAGGCTTGTTGAAGTTACGAACCTGAATACTCCTCCATGTTTCACTGCAACGCTGAACATTGTTAGAATTCACTTGATGTTCTCCTCCTCTGCAAGTTGTCTACCCCAGTAATTGGGCCCCTCTCGCCTCATTGCCTCCTAACCCCCTCAATTACTTTCACACTCTGACTGTTTGCCCAATGCCGGTCACCTCCCACATTTGTCTAATCTCTTGTCCCTGACTCCAGATCACCCCCTCTCCCTCCCAATCAGCACATCAGGGGCTAAGGCTGATGAGCCACCCAATGTAAATAACATCATAATGTGCTGATAAGTTGCCCGGCACACCCTTTACTGTTGTATGTCCACAGCTTGCTGGTTTAAGTGAGTAAATCTTGAGTCTGTTGGTTATGATGCAGGTATGGTTATCTGTGCCAGTTCATTTTGACCTGTTGGCATAAAGCACTTTCGAAGTTACTGTTTGCTTTCATCAGGGCATGATCTCCTTACCAGACAGGCCTGTGCCTGTCTCCAAGGTTTCCCCACAATCAACCCTGCAGGTCCTGTGCATCATATCCTCAAAATACTTTCTCACAGTGATACAACATGCATCATTAAAGGTAGAATTCCAACTAAAAGATATGCTACTTGCACAAAATAAAGAAGAGAAAACAAAATAAAGAGAATGCTTCAAGCAACAAAACGACGGTAAAGTAAGGATATCCCTCATTATACCCTGTTATCTTTCATCACATTTATAATTTATCTTCCTTTGGGATATTATTAAAATGGAAGAATAAAAGGGAAACAAACTTCAAAGAATATTAAATTACAAACTTCTCATACCCTGCACTAAGGTAAGATTTTTCAGGGTAATTGAATGTTCCCAGTCTTTCAGTCTCAGGTCTTCTGTGACATTGCTGAGTATGGCTACCTCATCTTTCAGTTGTTTCTCTATATTTTGCTGAATGACTTTCAATATTTTTGCATCTTCTGACACATTTGCAACTTGTATTTGAAGCTGCAGTAGACTTGTATGGTGGATGCTTATATCCTCTGTGAAGGTGCCATTGACTGCATTTAGAGTCCAACGTGCCTCCTTTACCTGCCTGCTAAGATTTCCTACATTTGATGTTATTTGTTTCAAGTTTGCTTGTTGGTGTCGCAGTGTACCCTGTGCACTGTTTATACTTATAGACAAATTGTATATCTCTTGTCTATTTGTTGAACTGAACTGTTGTAAATCATCATCTAAATCATTCACAGATGCATTAATGTCATCCATGCGTGCCTCAAAACTCTGTAACTTGTTTTCCAGTTTCTGGACAGACTGACTCAGTTGAAGGAATAGGATTGTGTGATTCTGGAAAAGCTCCTGCAGTTTGAAAATATTATCCATGACATCTTCCTTGGGTGCCTTCTGCTCCATTGTTTGACGCATGTCTTTGAAGCCTTCACCTAAGTTTGTGACGTTTTCTGTTAATATTTTCCAATCAGAAGGTGGAGGTTGATATCTGGGAACTGAAATATATCAAAAGAGGTGTCATTTATAAACATCTTGCTGTCATTTGATCTTATATCTTTTGGATAAGCGTTTCTTTAAATTCTTAATAAAAGTGAGCAATTTGCAATTCATCAATTCATTTACTCTTCAAGCCAGAATCAAAGTACGTATTTTTATACAAAATAGTTTTAAAAATATGTTGGTCTCTGCAAAATTCATGAAACATATTGGACAGATCATTGAGAACTCATTGGCTTCTCATTAGAAACAGGTAATTATAACTCTTTTCTGCAAATATCTAATCAATGTAATAGAAAACATTTTGATTGTGTGAAGCTATTTGCCATGTCTTACATGCTTCCTCTTTTAAAGTAGTGATTTATACTGGGATAGAGTCTCACTAGTCTCTTCTGATGCCTCACTTATTAGCTGTTTTCATAGATGAACCTAATAATCAACACCAGTTAGAGCACTTGATTCTTGGAATCATGCAATCACAATTATCTGTCCAGTTTCTTTCATTTCAGCTATTGTGAATCATTTCATGTTACCACAAAAGCACAATTTTATCCTCCAGTAGCCTCAGTGCTCTGTTAGCTGAGTTCATCTAACTGAACATAAAATCATCATTAGAACTTCTTTAATCTTGTGGCTAAGAATCTCTTCATAATGAATCACTGGAAAAGCCTCATTGCAAGTGTCCTTTTCCTAATTTACAATAATTCAATTATGTCAACAAACTGTACCACACCGGTAGAGGATGTTCAACCCATCAAGCAGAATCTTAACATAAAAGTCACATCGTCATGGGACCGATAGTAGGTCAGAAACTCAGTTGCAATTGAAATGGGTTTGTCTGTCTCTTCACCTCAGCCATAGTATTGATATTCTACTTTCACATTTCATGACTTATCACTGTAGAAGTATGTGATGACGAGTTCAATGTGTCAAAGGAAGGGTTTCTATTTGAAAGGACCCAGGTGAGAATCCTAATAAGTGAAACATGTTGATGACTGATATTTCATAGTATGCAATGCAAGAGCCATTCTCTAATTGGTATCTAATATTATTCCAGCAGATTTATGATCTTATAAGAATATAAGATAGGCATTGGTGTTCAGGTCCATTGTAACCTGAAGGTGGCAACACAGGTCGATAGAGTTGCCAAGAAGGCATTTGGCATGCTTTCCTTGATTGGCTGGGATATTGAGTACAAGAGTTGACAGGTCATGTTACAGTTGTATATTTGGTTTAACCACATTTGTAATACTGCATACAGTTCTGCAAACCACATTACCATAAGGATGTGGATGCTTTGGAGAGGGGGCAGAGGAGGTTCACCAATGTGTTGCCTGGTGTGGAGGGCACTAGCTATGAAGAGATGTTGAGTTGATTAGGATTATTTTCATTGGAAAGACGGAGGTTGAGTGGGGACCTTATTGAGGTCTACAAAATCATGAGAGCTGTAGACAGGGTGGATAGCAAGAAGCTTTTTTCTAGAGTGGGGGACTGAATTACTAGAGGTCATGAGTTCAAAGTGAGTGAGGAAAAGTTTAAGGGAGATATGCATGGAAAGTGTTTTACACAGAGGGTGGCGGGTGCGTGGGATGTGTTGCCAGCAGAGATGGTAGAGGTGGGCACGATAGCATCACTTAACATAGAACATAGAACAATACAGCGCAGTACAGGCCCTTTGGCCCTCGATGTTGCGCCGATCCAAGCCCACCTAACCTATACTAACCCACTATCCTCCATATACCTATCCAATGCCCGCTTAAATGCCCATAAAGAGGGAGAGTCCACCACTGCTGCTGGCAGGGCATTCCATGAACTTACGACTCGCTGAGTGAAGAACCTACCCCTAACATCAGTCCTATATCTACCCCCCCTTAATTTAAAGCTATGCCCCCTTGTAATACCCGACTCCATACGCGGGAAAAGGTTCACACTGTCAACCCTATCTAACCCCCTAATCATCTTGTACACCTCAATCAAGTCACCCCTAAACCTTCTTTTCTCTAATGAAAACAGCCCCAAGTGTCTCAGTCTATCCTCATACGATCTTCCTTCCATACCAGGCAACATCCTGGTAAACCTCCTCTGCACCCGTTCCAGTGCCTCCACATCCTTCCTATAGTATGGCGACCAAAACTGCACACAATATTCCAGATGCGGCCGCACCAGAGTTTTATACAACTGCATCATGACCTCAGGACTCCGGAACTCAATTCCTCTACCAATAAAAGCCAGTACGCCATATGCCTTCCTCACCGCACTATTTACCTGGGTGGCAACTTTCAGAGATCTGTGTACATGGACACCAAGATCCCTCTGCTCATCCACACTACCAAGTATCCGACCATTAGCCCAGTACCCCATCTTTTTGTTATTCTTCCCAAAGTGAATCACCTCACATTTAGCTACATTGAATTCCATTTGCCACCTTTCTGCCCAGCTCTGCAGCTTCTCTATATCCTGCTGTAACCTGCCACATCCTTCCTCACTGTCAACAACTCCTCCGACTTTCGTATCATCCGCAAACTTGCTCACCCAACCTTCTAACCCCTCTTCCAGGTCATTTATAAAAATGACAAACAGCAATGGTCCCAAAACAGATCCTTGCGGAACACCGCTAGTGACGGCACTCCATGAAGAAACTTTGCCATCAACTACTACCCTCTGTCTTCTTCCATCCAGCCAATTCCTAATCCAAACCTCCAACTCACCCTCAATGCCATATCTCCGTATTTTCTGCAGTAGCCTACCATGGGGAACCTTATCAAACGCCTTACTAAAATCCATATATACCACATCTACCGCTTTCCCCTCATCAACCTCCTTCGTCACCTTTTCAAAGAATTCAATAAGGTTTGTGAGGCACGACCTGCCCTTCACAAAACCATGCTGACTATCCTTGATCACATTATTCCTATCCAGATGTGCATAAATCCTATCCCTTACAATTCTCTCTAAGACTTTGCCCACAACAGAAGTGAGACTCACCGGCCTATAGTTACTAGGGTTATCCCTACTCCCCTTTTTGAACAAGGGAACCACATTTGCTATCCTCCAGTCTTCTGGCACTACTCCTGTAGACAAAGAGGACATAAAAATCAAGGCCAATGGCTCTGCAATCTCCTCCCTTGCTTCCCAGAGAATCCTAGGATAAATGCCATCAGGCCCAGGGGACTTACCTATTTTCACCTTTTCCAGGATTTCCAACACCTCTTCTCTACATACCTCAAAGCCATCCATTCTACTTATTTGTGACTCAGTATTCACATCGACGACAATGCCCTGTTCCTGAGTAAATACTGAAGAAAAGTATTCATTCAGTGTCTCCCCAATCTCTTCCGCCTCCACACGCAACTTCCCACTACTATCCTTGACTGGACCTATTCCTACCCTAGTCATTCTTTTATTCCTAACATACCTATAGAAAGCCTTAGGGTTTTCCCTAATCCTACCGACTAAGGACCTTTCATGTCCCCTCCTTGCTGCTCTTAACTCTCTCTTCAGGTCCTTCCTGGCTACCCTATAACTCTCAATCGCCCCAATTGAACCTTCACGTCTCATCTTGAGATAGGCCGCCCTCTTCCATTTAACAAGGGATTCCAATTCCTTATTAAACCACGGCTCCCTCGCACGACCCTTTCCTCCCTGCCTGACAGGTACATAATTATCAAGGACACTCAATAGTTGCTCCTTGAACAAGCTCCACATATCATTTACTTAAGGTGTATCTAGACAGATACATGAATGGGTAGGGATCAGAGGGATACAGATCCTTAGAAAATAGGCGACAGGTTTACATAGAGGATCTGGATCAGCACTTAGAGAGCTGAAGGGCCTTTTCCTATGCTGTAATTTTCTTTATTCTTTGTTCTATATTTCAGCTTCAAGGAAAGTATGCTGTGTGCCTTCTGACACTTTCGCATTTTTCTTCCTCACTATCGTCT
The DNA here is from genome assembly GCF_037043375.1 of Chiloscyllium plagiosum. NCBI lineage: Eukaryota > Metazoa > Chordata > Chondrichthyes > Orectolobiformes > Hemiscylliidae > Chiloscyllium > Chiloscyllium plagiosum. Next base: position 86,617,938 of record NW_028270141.1, on the reverse strand, counting down.
ACACTATCAATTTTGTATCATCTGCAAATTTTGTAATTGTTCTTAGATATATAAGTCTTTGTGGGTGGCACGGTGGCACAGTGGTTAGCACTACTGCCTCACAGCGCCAGAGACCCGGGTTCAATTCCCGCCTCAGGCGACTCTCTGTGTGGAGTTTGCACATCCTCCCCATCTTGCTTCCTATCCCTAAGCTAATTTTGGATCCAATATGCTATAATCCCTTGGATGTTGTGGTTGTTTTATAAACCCAACCAAAATTCATTCAGACGATGTATTGCATGTTTCCCTCATCCATCCTCCCTGTTACCTGCTCAAAAAGCTCAAACAAGTTAGTCAGATACAAGGGGCAGACTGTTCTAGGAGCCACATGGGCTTTAGCAAGAATTGTGCAAGAAGTCTGGTGAGACCTATCTTGATGGCAAGAGCATCTCGCTCCATCTGATATGCTTTTGTTGAGTCCCATGGTGAGCTTCTTGTCAGGTAATGGTTAGTTGACAATTAAGAGGGATTAAAGGTTGTTAAATGTCTTGCTAATGGCCCAACTCACCTCAGTAATATTTATCTTCCTATTTTCCCAAACACATCAAGCAAGCTCGATATCAACAAAACACAGCTAGGAAATAATCACAGCAAATGACATCAGCTTACCACATGCTCCATGCTGGCCTTGATGACAGTGGGTCAGGGAAGATTTTGTTGGTAATAGTGAGACTCGTAGAGCATAAGCCTTGGTGGGAGGTGGGTACAGTAGCAGAAATGAAGTGAGTGTCAAGTATTGGATAGAAAATGGCAGCACTTACACTGGTGAAGTGGAGAAGGTCATTGAACTTCTTCCTACTGTGCTGAACATTCCTCCAGCTGGCTGAGGCTACTCTAAACTGGGTGGCAGCTTTGGACTAGGCTGATACGGCCTGGCGTCCTCACCTGCTCCTGGAGGATGTGGAATTTCTGCCTCTACACTACCTCATCCAGTAGGATCTCCAGGTCCCTGTCCACAAAGAACAGTGGGGATTTCCCTTGTCTAGTAAGTCCATTCCCAATGACTTCAGACTAACAGTGATTATCCAGGTATGACAATGTACTCTTAAAGATGGCTTAAGGACATCAAGAATGCTGGTTAATTCAGGCTATGCTGAGTTGTTGCAGGAAGGGCACATGAGATGAGGCTGGAATCAGATGTGAGGGCATCATAAGCATAGAGTAGGTAGTTCATGAGGTAAGTTTCTTAAGAGACGATGAGAAAGTTTGTGAGGTCTCACGGCAAAACGCCATTCCAGAAAACTCAATTCAGCTTACACTTAACCAAAAAAAGTGACGTTCACCCTGAGATCTTTGTTGACGTTTTGCTTTGGCTAAAGACAATTAAGATTGAAAATAGAATGAATCAAACAAAACCACAAATTTCTATTTTTGTTTGTTTCAGATCTCCAGCATACACAGTTCTTTGTTTTATTATAAATAAACTGAATAATGAGTATGAAATTGAGACTATTCAAAGAAGGGAATGGAGAAAGACTTTGAAATAAAAAGGAATGAGAAGCTAGTTCCAAAATGAACAACCACCACATTTCAGTTGCTTCGATAATGTTTACTAGCCAGAGAGAACGTCTTTGGACAAAACAGCAGAATTAGGTTGGTGGACATGTATCACTTACATTTTCCAATGTTAGTAATGATCTGGACATATATGTGGAAGGAGATATTCAAGTTGGGGTTGATGGCAAACTGCGAGATGTGACAAAATGCTGAAAACAAGCCAAAGACTACGAGGGATGGATAGCTACCATTTAATGCAGAAAAAATTATGGTATGCTTTAGCTTTAGCCAAAAAGAATAAAAAATGTAATGGGATCCAAGTGTGTAGATTCATAAATTCTCAAAAATATGATTACAAACTTTAAAAACAAAGAAAAACTATATTTTTTTGTGTATTTTGAGAACAACTGGTAACAAAAACACTGCGGTTAGGCCATCTCTGGAATGCAAGACAGAAAATTACAAGCCAGAAACAACATTCATTCCCAGTATATATCCCTGAGAGCATACTTTCATTGCATGACATCACCACAGTATTAGGTTCCTCAGTTTAGGAGAAATATAATTAAATAATACTGGGTGAAATAATGATTTATGATAACAGAGGTTAAGGGATTGAGTTGTTAGGAAAGGTAGAGTAACTTAAATTGAAGGGATATTTAAATGACATCAAAATGATACAAATCTAGATGACTGATTTCCTTTAGAAGATTTAGTGAAGAAACTATAATCTTAAGATTATAAACTATAACCATTTACCACTCTATTGCCATTGGTTATGCTTGCTATGATTTTGACCACACCATTTAACTTCTGAACTCCCATTCAGTGTGCACTACACCTATTCAATACCCCTAGTATATCTTCCTGATGTCTGACACCAACGTAACATTACTTCCACAACTTTGCAATCCAGGTCTCTACAGATGAAGACCAAAATTCCATTATCTTTTATAATTACAATTTGTATTTATCCACTAGATTTTAACAACTTGTGTGAACTGGCAGCTCTGTTCCACCACAGATTCTAGTTTGCCATTGTTTAGAAAATACTTTGACTTTGTTGTTTTTAATCTAAAGTGCATGATCATACAGTAAATGTAATGTTTTATCCCTCTACAGGCTAAGTTTTTTCCTTGTAACCTCTTGCTTTCATTCATGCCACTTAGTGTGCATCCTAACTTAGTTTAGGCTAGATGATACCCCAGTAGATACCCAGAGAGAGAGCCTATTCTAATAATTGGCTGAATATTTTTTTTTCTTATGCTTTCAGGCAATATCACAAGCAAGACCAGTATGTGTTGGCCATTCCTAATTGGCCTTGAACTAAGTGGCTTCCTTAGCCTTTTTTTTAAGGTGGCTAAAAGTCAAACGTGGGTCTGGACTCTTATGTAAGCCAGACCAGGTAAGGACTGCAGTTGCCATTGTACTTACTTTTAATTCTAGATTTATTGATTAAATTTTGAATTTCAGCACCTGCTCTGATGGGATTTAAACTCATTAGTCTGTGTCCTGGATTACTAGATCAGTGACAATGCCACTATGACACCCTCTCCACAAATGGTTGTTAATACACTTTGCTATTTAACTTAATTTCACACACACTGTGCACTGCCAACTCAATTTCTCTACACTTTTGATCTGTAGGTTCATCTATTTTTATTTTGTGTTTTTACCTCAGATCATTAACATATGCACTTTGCTTCTTTTTGTACATCTTCTAATTTATCTTCTAAATGAAACAAATCATCTGCAAATGATTACATTTTTGCTTTTCAAGCTGGTACCAAATCTGTTAACATTAGCAAACTTCAAAAACATAATTTAGATAAAAATAAGGATTGCTGAAAATGCTCACCATGTTAACCACTGTCTTTGGAAGGTAAAACAGAGCAAGTTACCACTTCAAGTCAATAACAACATAACTTTAAATATTAACTCTGCTTTTTCTTTCCACAGGTTCACTTCCTGGCAATTTGTAACATATTTGGTTTTTGTTTCAGATTTCCAATAACAACATTTTGTTTTTGCATGAGAAAAGATATTATTGTGCCACACAGTTTACTACATTAGGGCATGAAATTATATCTTTGGACAATTTTCTCAACCTGTGAAATGCTAGTGTATTCATGTAATGGTCAGAGTGTAAACTGTTACACCTGGTCCCTGTGAATCTTATATTGTCTAGAATTATCTCGGCATTGAGATGAGATGTGTATTTCTATAATAGGATTAGAGTTAGGGTTAGGGTCTCATAACTTGCACACATTAGATATAGCTGCTGGACCTGTTCTCTTGCCACTATTTCCACTTCTCATATTTATTGCAGACTTATTTTTAGCAAATCCTATAGAAATAAGACACTAAAATAGTTTTCATGGTTCCTGGAAATGTATTGTCTGCAAAAATCTTAGGGCAGCCTAAAGGGAATAGGTTCTGGCAATCAGAAGCACAAATGTAATCATCTCAATGGCAACAACAACAACAATTTGCAATCATAAAGCATCTTTAACTGTTAAAATGTCTCAAATTACAACAAAGGGTTGCTATGAAACTAAATTTCAGAACAACAGTCTACATTGCTTTCTAAGGTATGATGAAAAGCAGAAAACAGCAGTGTAGTTGGATGGGCTAAGAGTTGAAATGGGAGAAGGAAAGTCAGCTCATTATTTTTACAGTGTAAATATTCAGTAGTGTTGTTTATTTACCACTTACATCTCAATTTCAATTTTGAGAAGTCTTATTATTCATCAGAAGTAGAAAGACCATCATTAACTTGGTCTGTATTTTGAGAACATTTGATGAAATTATGAACTCATGAGTTTTTTGACATGTGCCTCTCAGTCTCTAGGAGCAATATGAAATGTAATTATTTGACATCCTAAAGTATCTTGGATGTGTATCTAACATTGGTGCCATGGCTCTGTGCAGCATATCATCTTTTCTATGTTGTATTTGAGCCTCAAAGCCATTTAATTACATCTTATTTCCTTTGATTTAGTATATAAGACCTTGAACAAGTGACCTTAACCAATGCAACATTGACAACTCGCTGCTTAAAAGCAAGCCACCCTGTATGCATTATGTCCCATACTGCAGAAACATTGTGTTCTTCCCTTTGAAGAACACACAAAAAAGGAGCTAAAAAGCCTGTTTTAACAGTATTGGAGTGCGCTATTGGGATTGAATATTCCTCTGTGCACCAGCTCATGTTTGTCCATTAATGTACTGTGAAGATTATAAAAGAGTCCCCAAGTCATCCCGATGTTGTAGGTAAAGGGACTATTTCACCCTACATGCTGCAAATTAGTTAAAGTTGGATATAGGGTAATGAAAGGATTTCTGTCTCTCTGAGTGGAGGAACTCAGTCACAACTGAAAGGAATTGAAACAATGGCATCTTAACCAATCTGCAAAATGAAGGATTGTGGAAATGTGTATTGAACAACTGATGTCAAACTACCAGGAGCCTCCACCACAATGGCTGCAAAGTTCAATTCAATCTCTTTGCAAACAGGTGTCACCAAGATTGGTGGTATAGTAGACAGTGAAGAAAGTTATCTGGGAATTTTGGTAGGTCAAACTAGGGCAGGACTTACACAGTCATCAATGGTAGGGGAGTGTTATAGAACAAAGAAATAAAGGGGCACAGGCTCATAATCCCTTAAATTGATTCACAGGTAGTCAAGGTGGTGAAGAAGGCTTTCGACATGCTTGCTTTCATCAGTCAGAGCTTTGAATGTAGCAGTTGGGATGTCTTGTTGCAGCTATATGAGACATTGGTAAGGCTACATTTGGAGTGCAATTCTGGTCGCCCTATTATCGAAAGAATATTCTTAAACTAGAAAGAGTACAGAAAAGATTTACTAGGATGCTACCAGGAGAGGCTGTTTGAATTATAAGGAGAGACTGTATCGGCTGGGATATTTTACCCTCGAGCATGGGAGACTGGCGGGTGATCTTATAGATCTATAAAGTCATGAGAGACATAGAGAGCCAACAGCTTTTACCCATGGTAGGGGAGTCTAAAACTAGAGGGCATAGGGTTAAGGTGAGAGGGGAGAGATACAAAATGGTCTAGATGAGGTAATATTTCCACACAGAGAGTGGTGAGTATCTGGAATGGACTGCCAGAGGTAGTGGTGAAGGTGGGTACATATTTGTAATTTTAAGAAACATTTGGATAGTTACATGAATGGAATAGGTATGGAGAGATATGGACCAAACACCAGCAAATGGGACGAGATTGATAGTGAAAACTGGGCAGTATGGTCAATTTGGATCGAAGGACCTGTTTCCATGCTGTAAATCTCCGTGACTCTAAACAATTCAGAGACTGATCCATATTTGAATTTTTTTTGGAGAGTGTGTCTGTGTCTGTGGGAGAAAAATATTCACAAGGAAAGAGATCTTGTTTTTTAAATTAACTTTGTTGAAACCAACCAAGGGAACATATGAAAAGGGAAGGGGGTGCCCCAAGAGATTAATGACTGGGGATATCCCGCCTGGAACTGTAACAAATGGAGGAAATTTATCTGCGGTCTGGTCACTCTGCAAGGGTACGTGTCATCATCTTCTGCTATTTCACATTTACAGCTCTGCCATTACACATTCATCTCACAAAGACTGATGGACAACTCTCAGTATTGCATGCATCATATCCAGTCAAGGCTTCACACCCACCTCATCATCCTGAACTACTAACCCTTCCTGCCCTCTGTGTTTCTGATTTATTCCATCATACTCAATCTCTCCTTATCTCCTGACAGGAAAAACTGGCCCATAACTGGATCATTAGGTCTAAGACCCCAGTACTTGGGTGGGTGGTGGACATTAGACCCCTGAGGTAATAAATCTGAATATGGCCAGAGAAGAGTGGGACTGTTTATGTGGGGAGGGCAAGATGCAAATGGACAAGCAACTCACTGAGTTTCATTATGCTGCTCTTCCACTATCACCAGTGTTAACAAATTCTTAATGTGCACAAACCTGTATCCATTTCCTACAACTAATTCCCCCTCTTTGCTTATATAATCACTGGTCGCATTCAACATAACTGCAATGAAGAGACCAGTGCTGAAGACTGTCAGGGCCACCTGCATCCCTGAGGAAGTCACTGGATCCTCGGAGGATACACTGGCAAGGTTTTCATCAAGGCACCTTCCACCAGCTCAGAGACTTTCTGGGAATCTCAGTAGGATCTCCATCTAGATTCAACCATGAACACAATCTGATAGATACATCAATGAGACCGCTCTACAGCTGGTCAAGTAAGGACCTCCCCAAGTTTCTGGCATTCAGAGGCCTGACAGAGCTCAGCCTCAAAGAGAATTACTGTCTTGGTCAAGATCCAGTGACAGGCACAGGGACATCAGGCAGGCTGGCTGGTGGAAGTCAATAACGTAGGATTAAGAGGGCAATGTTCTCAGTATTGTGCTGTCTCCAGCATTTCTGTGTTTGGCTGCTTCCATAAAAAGTTTGCCGAATGACCTGGAGACCCAGGTCCCAGCTAAGAGTCTGTCAGGTACAAGCATGAACCTGCAATGCATTACTTTGGCCACTGGTGCTCAGTGGGTGAGGTCCTTACTCTTACTCTAAGTGCCCTTTCTCTCAAGCATACAGGGTTGAGTCAGCAGGTGCTCACAGGGAGGAATTTGATGACATTGATAATACATAGCAGCTTTAAAAATATAAGCCAAACAATTCTAAATTGAAGAATATATGGGAGAGCAGCAAAGTTAACACCAAAGGTTTTTGGATATATAAATATTGTGTTTTGCAATCAAAAAAGTCAAACATTTTAAATAATTGCAAGGCAGCTCAATGAAGTAACTTTTCATCAATTTGAAGAGAAGGGAACATACTTCCTTCTGAGACAAGAATTGATAGTTAAGCTTCATAACAATGATGATGCTGACACATTGATATTCCACATTGGATTCGAAATTCTTACCAGCTCTTTGAAACCTTATCGGCATATTGCTTTGCTAGCTGTACTCATTCACCAAAGGGAGTTTGCACTTAAGAGTGCAGTAATTCTAAGGAACAGGAAGAGGCCATTACTACCATATCTATTCATTCTGGAGTGATGTGGATGCCAGGTCAGATTATCAAATAAAATCAAGGGAACAACAATTGTTTTAAAATTAAGAAACAAAATACTAAACAAAATCACTTGCAGATGATATCAACACAATACATAAACCATCAGTATTTTGATGAATCTCAGCTTTCTGAGATTTATTGCCCCTTTATGCTTGGACACACAAATTGGGCACAGTAATCTCACTGGCGCCTAAAATATATCTTGTACAATTTCCTTATTGCTTCATACCTGGTGTACTGTATAGTCAATATTTATAAAACCCTAAATTTTATTAATCCTCTCTTTGGTTCATGATGCATTCACATTTTCAAAGAATTTTGGCAGAGAAATTAGATTGTATTGCAGATTCTTTGATAAACACATATGGACTAATTTCAGCACATAAATTCCCAGACTCTTTTTTATTCTTTCATGGGTATGAGTGTCACTGGCTAGACAAGCAATTATTGCCTATCGCTAATTGCACTTGAGATGATGATGATGAGATGCCTTCTTGATCTGCTGCATATGGCAACAATGCTATTAAGAAGGGGTGTCCAGAATGTTGACCCAATAGCACTGAAGAAATATCAATACATTTCCAAACCAAAATGGTATGTGGCTTAAATGGGAATTTGTAGGGGTGGTATTTCTATGTATCTCTTGATTTTACCTTTCTGCATGGTAGAGTTTGCTAGTTTGGACAATGATGCAAAAAGACACTTGCTGAGTTGCTATTGTGAAGCTTGTAGATAGTATGTAATGCTACACATCAATGCTAGAGGGAGCAAATATTTAAGGTGGTATGTGGGGATGCTTATTAACGAGGCTCAACTCAAGCTTCTTAAGTTTTGTTGCAGCCGTAGTCATCCAGGATAGTTAACAATGCTCCACAATTCTCCTGACTTGTGCCTTGTAGATGATGGGCAGACTTAGGTACTCATCAGAAGAAATATTTGCTATTATCCTAACTTTTGACATGGTCTTGCATCCATAGCATTAATTAGGCTGGTCCAGTTCAATTTTTGATCAGTGATCACCCCAGGATTTTGATGGTGGGGATTCAGCTATGATAATGCTGTTGTACATCAAGGTGAAATGACTAGATTGCCCTTGTTGGAGATGGTCATTACCTAGCACTTGTGTGGTACAAATGTTACTTGCCACTAATCTGTCAAAGGTTAACTATTGATCAGATCTTTTCTGATCTGGTCATGGACTGCATCAATATCTGAGGAATTGCAGATGCTACTAAACATTGTGCAATCACCAACAAACATTCCCATTTCTGACCTTACAATGGAGGGAAAGTCATTGATAGAAGAATCTGAAAATGGTTGGACCGAAAGACTACCCTAAAAAACTCCTGCAGAGATGTCCCTTGTGTATGATAATTGCCTTCCATCTTCAACAACCATCTTACTTTGTGGTGGGCACATCCAATGAGTAAGGGGTTTTCCCCTCTGATTCTCTCATTGTTTTCAATTTTGCTGGGTATCTCTGATATCATATTTTGTCGAAGGCTGCCTTGATGTCAAGGCTGGATATTTGCACCTCATCTCTTGAGTGCTGTCTTTTTGTTCATGGGTTTTGAGAAAATTTGTAGCTCAGGTTGAGGTTCTGGTTGTGGGTTTTTAGATGTTCCATCACCATACTAGGTAACATCATCTGTGAGCCTCCAGATGAAGCACTGGTGGCATGGACCGCTTTCTATTTATGTGTTTAAGTTTCCTTGGTTGGTGACGTCATTTCTGGTGGTGACATCATTCCTGTGGTGATGTCATTTTCTGTGGTGATGTGGAAATGGCATCACCAACGGAAATGATTTCATCACAGGAAATGACATCACCGACCGAAGAAAACCTAAACACATAAATAGAAAGCGGGCCATGCCATCAGTGCTTCATCCAGAGGCTCACTGATGATGTTTCCTAGTATGGTGACAAAACATCTGAAAATAAACCTTCTAGCTCAGTGAGCAAATTTGTTTTTCATGTTTGGACTAAGGTTGTAATAGGTAAGGAGCTGGCCCTCCTTGGCAGAAGCCAAGCTGAACATCAGTGAGCCAGTTTTTGCTGAGCAAGTGCCATTTGATATTGCTTTCAATGACACTTTCCATCACTTCACTAACAATCAAGAGTTGGTTAGAGGGTGGAAGTTGTTCAGGTTGCATGCAAGCTGCTTTTTGTGGAAAGAAAATACTTAGGACAATGTTGAGTAAAAGCTAATGTTGCAATTGTACTGGGTCAGCGTGGTTAAGGGCACAATGATTTCTGGAACATAAGTCTTGAATGCTATATATGGCATGCTGTTTGACCAAGTATTCTTTGCTGAATCCAATGCCTTCAGTCATTTTTTGATATTGTGAGGAGAGAACTGAACTATCTGAAGACTAGTGTCTGTGATATTGGAAACTACAAGAGAAGGCCACGATAGATCAAAATACTTTAACCTTGACTTTTATGCTGATCTGCTGACCCCCACCCTTCCACCATCCATACTGATGACAGGGACTTTTTGTGCAGCCTCCTCCTCCTGACAATTACTGTCCACCACCATTCATGGTGGCACTGAAGAGATTTGACTTGGATCCATTGGTTGTGGAATCACTTAACTCTGTAAATTGTGTGCTATTCTACTATTTGTTATGAATATCATCCTGTGTTGTAGCTTTTCCAGGTTTGCACTTCATTTTTAGTATGCTGGGTGCTGCCTCATGTTCCCTCACCCACACTCTCACTTGAGCCAAGTTTAATCCAGGCTTGATGGTAATGGTATTGTAAGGAATATGTCACACTTAAAGTTTACAGATTATGGTTGAATATAATTCTGCTGTAGCTGATCAGTCACAGCGCTACATGAATGTCCAGTTATACATTCATAGGATGTCATAATAGTTTGGAAAGCCAACATTTATTGTTGTCATGAAGATTCATAATATATTATTATTCTTTGATGGCTTGGGTTCTAAAATGGAGAAATAATTATAGCTTTAAGTTTGATTTGCATTTGCATATGCATGTTAAGAAGTGGGAAAACATGGTTCATAGTTTCATTTCTATTTTGTTCTAAAAGTGCTGTGGAGGTTTATGAAAATATGTTTTGTTTACTTGCATTTTAATGGAGTTTTTAAACCCTTGAGGAGAACAATTGTTAGAAAAACAAAGATTATGAGGAAACTGCTATTGCCTAGCAACAGGGGTCAAGTAACGTAGAAAACCAGAACAATCCAAAAGATGTCAGGCATTATGAAAGGTCATTGAGAGAGAAGTGGTCCTTAACAGTGAAGGTGCTATTAGGTTAGCAATCTTTAACAGAGTTAAGGCAGGACTGGGGGGAGTTTTGATTTGCTTAGAAGAAAACTCCAGAAGGAGAAGGCTGTTGAACTTTCCAAGGAAGAATGCATCTTACAAGGCTGTTATGGTGGTTCAATGGTTCGTACTGCTGCCTCACAATGCCAGGGACCCAGATTCAATTCCACCATCATCTGAACGAAGTTTGCACGTTCTCTTCATGCCTGTGAGTGTTTCTTCCCACAGTCCAAAGATGTACAGGTTAGGTGGATTGGCCATACTAAATTGTCCATAGTATAGGCTAAGTGGGTTAGCCATGGAAAATGTAGGGTCACCATGGATGGGGTGGGTCTGACTGGGCTGCTCTTTGAAGGGTTGATGTGGGCTTGATGGACTGAATGGCTTGCTTCCACACTGTAGGGATTCCATTCAGTAAAGACATAAATTTTCCATAAAGAAACTGACTACAGTCAGGCCAGCTGAACAAGGAGCTTTAGAGTGTAGACTGGCGAGACCGCTCCCTGAGATTTGAGTGTCTATCTACTTGTGTTATGGTTTTAATGAGATTGTTATAAATGATTATTGTATAGTATAATATATAGGGTGTATGCTTTTCCTTTGTGTATACATTTATATTTTGTACATTGGTAGCCTTTTGTGAATGTTTTCAGTGACTGATCACAGTAAACAAAAAGTCAGCTGTCACTCTGGAAACTGACTTGTTCAGCCTTGCCATCATATTGTCTATACCAAAGGTGACGCACCTTCTTCAACACAAGACTGGTAGTTTTTGGGGTGGGGCAATAAAAAAAGACCATCCCCTTTCACCATCCACAATTTATAAAACAAAGAAAATGAAAGTTAATTGGATAGTGATGTCTCAGAAGAAGGATTGTATGTGACCATACTACATTTATCAATATCTCAGGCCCTGCATTACCCATGGCTATTGAGTATCCCAACAATGATCAACTTTATCTTCCATGAGGTTAGAACATTCAGCCTCATCTGTTCCCTCTAGTCATCTCCTACTGTTTCTGATGATGTATTATCTTGTTCAGCAAGAGACAGGACAGTACATTTGTTAGAATCAAGCAATCTGTCTGACTGACGCGATTGCTAAGTTTGAAAATTGTAAGATGATGTGAATCTTTCAGCAGTGTTGATGATATGGTGTAGTGATCAATGTAGGAGCTCTGATTGATTGTTAGTGGATGTGGGCTGTAGATGTGGTGAATTAATCAGAATAATGGTGCAATTGGTGGGTCATGCTCTTTGAAAATGCGTTCACGGACCTTGACCATTCATGTGAACCGTTGAACATAGACCATTTATTCCAGGTCCTCAAGCTTGACATATGGGATTGGTGTCTCCAGCTATCTGCTCCCAATGTCTCTGAATGTATATCTGGAGAGACTCCTGACCCCCAGCAGGTACAGGGCATTTATCCTAAATGCCTCTAGCAATGCCTCCAATGTAGCATCTGAAAACTGTGGAGTCAACTGTAGAGCATTTTGAGCCAATTCTCAGTATTTCTCATGTCAGATTTAGTTCCTGCCTTGCTGTACATTTGCCAGCGTCTGAGGCAGCCTTTCTATACTTCCCATTTAATAGGTGCAGACAAGTATACACAGTGGGCAGGTTAGATTTACTTGATGCTAGCAAGTTGCAGTTTTGCCCTCCGCTGCTCTGTGCAGCGAATGGTTGGTGTGGTTAGCGTGGCTGCATGCAGGTATCCTTCAAATGAGCAGGCTGTCTAAAGTTGCTGAGCTATTTGTGTAACATTGAAAGGGCATTGATTACTTGCCCATTGCAATCCCACATCTATTTTGGCTAATTTAGTAACCAAGGAGTTTTAGAACTTAGAAGAAGGTTATCTGGCCTATCCCACATATCCAGTTTTCTGAAAGGACTGTCCACTTATTTCCATTTCCATGGGTTCTTACATCTACGATATATTTCCACCTAACTGCTACGTTGAATTTATGAGATGGCTGGTTAGCAGTTTCAACTTTGCATGGATAATTTTTTATGTTAGTTTGCTTGGTGGGTTCAGTTCTTTAGTGAGATTATCATTTCCCATTGTAGCTGGTTTAACCATAAAGGTCCAGTTTATGCCAGTTAGTGCTGATTTGATTTATGATTCAAGAAAGCTATGACTCATTCCTCTGAACCAAATGCAGCCAATTTTCCATTGCTGATAAAATATAGCTTTACTCAATTATAAAATATAATTGAGTAAAGCAGTAAATTGCATGTCACAAATGGATGTTGATGATAATTTCCAAGAGGGGGTCACCTCATTCTTGTGTGTCTGCGCTGTATGCATGAGGCACCACGACATGAGCAGATCAGTTTGCCGGATTGGCTGGTTGACATTAATAAGTAGGTTAGATGTGACCTGGGATTGCAGATCCTAGCCTGAGGGAAAATGCTAGGTGTGAATCAAGCTGATAAACCTGTGCAGAGCATCACACCACACCACAACAAAGTGAAGAGAACGGCTCTTGTGGTTCAATGTGCCTGATTCTCTCATGACTTCTTGAACCTTTTAGGAATGAACAGCTTCAGAAAATCCTCAATTTATATATTTCAACAGCAAGAAATTGAGATTAAAATTGATAACCTGAATTGATGCTAACATTGGAACAAGTATAATAGACTGGGTGAAATTTCCATGATTATATGCAGCTGTTGAAGGCTATAAACCCCCTTTTTCAGATCTGTTTGGAGAAATATTTATTATTAAAAATGAACAACTGTTTCCACTATCTCATTAAATCTGTGTTGCTTCATTTGCACATTACTGATGCATAATGGTCTTGAAAAATGTCCATATTACAGAGGAGGAAGTGCTGGATGTCTGGAAACGCATATAAGTGGATAAATCCCTCAGACCTGATCAGGTGTACCCAAGAACTCTAGGAAGCTAGGGAAGTGATTGCTGGGCCTCTTGCTGAGATATTTGTATCATCAATAGTCACAGGTGAGGTGCCAGAAGACTAGAGGTTGGCTAATGTGGTGACACTGTTTAAGAAGGGTGGTAAGGACAAGCCAGGGAACTATAGACCAGTGAGCCTGACGTCGGTGGTGGGCAAGTTGTTGGAGGGAATCCTCAGGGACAGGATGTACATGTATTTGGAAAGGCAAGGACTGCTTAGGGATAGTCAACATGGCTTTGTGCGTGGGAAATCATGTCTCATAAACTTCATTGAGTTTTTTGAAAAAGTAACAAAGAAGATTGATGAGGGCAGAGCTGTAGATGTGATCTATATGGACTTCAGTAAGGCATTCAACAAGGTTACCCATAGGAGACTGGTTAGCAAGGTTAGATCTCATGGAATACAGGGAGAACTAACTGTTTGTATACAGAACTGGCTCAAAGGTAGAAGACAGATGGTGGTGGTGGAGGGTTGTTTTTCAGACTGGAGGCCTGTGACCAGTGGAGTGTCACAAGGATCGGTGCTGGGTCCACTACTTTGCATCATTTATATAAATGATTTGGATGTGAGCATAAGGGATATAGTTAGTAAGTTTGCAGATGACACCAAAATTGCAAGTGTAGTAGACAGCGAAGAGGGTTACCTCAGATTACAACAGGATCTGGACCAGATGGGCCAATGGGTTGAGAAGTGGCAGGTGGAGTTTAATTCAGATAAATGCAAGGTGCTGCATTTTGGGAAAACAAATCTTATCAGGACTTATATACTTAATGGTAAGGTCCTAGGGAGTGTGCTGAACAAAGAGACCTTGGAATGCAGGTTCATATCTCCTTGAAAGTGGAGTCGCAGTTAGATAGGATAGTGAAGAAGGCGTTTGGTATGCTTTCCTTTATTGGTCAGAGTATTGAGTACAGGAGTTGGGAGGTCATGTTGCGGCTGTACAGGTTAGGCCACTGTTGGAATATTGTGTGCAATTCTGGTCTCCTTCCTATCAGAAAGATGTTGTGAAACTTGAAAGGGTTCAGAAAAGATTTACAAGGATGTTGCCAGGGTTGGAGGATCTGAGCTACAGGGAGAGGCTGAACAGGCTGGGGCTGTTTTCTCTGGAGCGTCGGAGGCTGAGGGGTGACCTTATAGAGGTTTACAAAATTATGAGGGGCATGAATAAGATAAATAGACAAAGTCTTTTCCCTGGGATGGGGGAGTCCAGAACTAGAGGGCATAGGTTTAGAGGGGAAAGATATAAAAGAGACCTAAAGGGCAACTTTTTCACACAGAGAGTGGTATGTGCATGGAATGAGCTGCCAGAGGAAGTGGTGGAGGCTAGTACAATTGCAACATTTAAAAGGCATTTGGATGGGTATATGAATAGGAAGGGTTTGGAGGGATATGGGCCGGGTACTGGCAAGTGGGACTAGATTGGGTTGGGATATCTAGTCGGTATGGACGGGTTGGACCGAAGGGTCTGTTTCCATGCTGTACATCTCTATGACTTTAACCTTACTGGAAAATGGGAGATAAAAACTAAGATGGTAACTATTTCCACTATCAAAGCTGAATTGACAAGTGTTCAATCAAGGAAATGAGTGAGATTTATGAACAAGTGAGACCTATTGCAATTGCATTTGTTGTATTTATTTTTCAGGATGAGTTACTAATTTAGAATGTTCATCCATGGTAAGTAACAATTTGCTTATTAGAGACAAAAAAGTAGCCATGTTAGAGAATATTTTGACAAGTTAGAAATTGGGATCATTGCTTCAATCATTTTCGTTCCTGCCATTACAATCTGTTGCAGTAACTAAAATCAAAGTTTGCATCCCTGATACCCGTGAATGAAACTGGAATATTTTTATAAACACCTAAAAGTTTATATAACCTCTGATTCTGGTTCAATCTGTAGATGGAATACGTGCAAACTTAGGACAGCTTCACTGGTGCTGATTATGATTATTGACCTCTACATTCATCTTGCTGTTCTCTGAACCTAAATTGCACTATAACTAAAGGGTCTCATCAGTGGGAGAGAGGAACTTCAAATGAATACAGGCTCATAAAAATACAACTCTCTAATGTACACATACTGTGGGATGACAAACAAATAAGTAGCAGCTGTTTCCTCAGAAAGAAAGCTTTGCTGTTGTGTATCTATAGCAATGCTATTACTGTACAGGTAACAGCTTCAAACCTGGATGAGACACTGCAAAATTGCAGACGAAATTAACATGTTGACTGACTTTCTTATGATGGTAAAATAGTAAGTGTTTGCAAAGGTGGGAACGTTGTTTTTAATCTTCACAACAAATTCTTTTAGTTATGGCATGCATTCTTTCTTAACATGAACAGAATGAAAAATAATTTATTAGCATTTCAGTATGTTCAGTGGACTATCTAGGGATTTTAAATGGGGTTTTATACTGTAGTTATGCAACATCAACTGCTGACCCTTTGTCACATGAGACCACTGTTATTCTTGTTGTAATGTGTTTGGCAGTCTGATGCCTAACCTAATATGTATGTCATCCTGCTGCCATGGCTTTGCTGAACACTCAATTTCAGTGTACATCAACACAAAGGTGATCAGATTACAACAGCCTTTACTAAACTTGAAGGCATCAATATGTGTTAATGTCAAGATATTTACAAAACATAAATACCATCTTTCATTTAAAAATTGAAAGAACTGTGGATACTGTAAATCAAAAGTAGACAAAAGTAGAAGTCTCTGGAAAAGCTGATCTGAGAAAGTGTTCTGAGGAAGGGTCACTTGACCCGAAACATTAACTCTGATTTCTCTCCACTGATGTTGCCAGACCTAATGAGCTTTTCCAGCGATTTCTATTTTTGTTACCATTGTTTATTTACTTACTGCATATTCAATGCCATCATCAAATTTGATGAATTGTGAAATTTATGTTTAAAATGAAATCTGTTCTAGATTTCATCCCTAGTTAGAATTTATATGAATTCATCTATATTTCTGTGACCATGGATCATAATTCTGGATTACTTATAGACATATTAAACTTTAAGGCCAATATATTTTTTAAAGGTGCACTGATACAGCCAAATAACTGCAATTATAAATCCAACAGCTGACTGGATAGAAACTCTGGAATGTTTCCTGATGAAGGGCTTATGCCTGAAATGATAATTCTTCTGCTCCTCAGATGCTGCCTGACCTGTTGTGCTTTTCACTCTAATCTCCAGCATCCGCAGTCCTCACTTTTGCCTAGAAACTCTGGAATGTCACACCTACAATTTTCAAAGAATTTCAAAGGGATAGCAGGCACGATAAACTGAACTGCAATCCTATCTGAATATCTCAGACTGTGAACATGATGGTTTAAAAAAAAACAAGTATGTGCGAGACATATATTTGCGCTTTCCTCTCGCTAGAGAGCTTCAGCCGTGGTCTGTGCATTAGTGACCAGCTATCCTAGTGTGTGTAGGCTAGTGTGCTGTGAAGGTCATAGCTTTGGCAGCAGCCATTAAACACCTCTACACCACAGGTAAAGAAAGGGAATAGACTCTTACTCGAAGTGCTATTGTACATACTCTGTCTAAAGGAACCATGCCAATAGAAGTTCAATTAACTTACAGAGCCAAGAATCTTGAAATTGACTGTTCAACTACCAACATAAATGTTACTGGTAACATTCACTGCAATGGCCACAACCATAATGTTCACTTCATGAATAATTCACCGAAACTGATCCATATATATTGTCTTATTTTTCTTTGGACTCACTTTACATTTCTAATCTGTATGTTTGTGTGTAGCATTATTATTTCCATAGATAAATTAAATTAGATTAGATTACTTACAGTGTGGAAACAGGCCCTTCGGCCCAACAAGTCCACACCGATCTGCCGAAGCGTAACCCACCCATACCCCTACATTTACCCCTTACCTAACACTACGGGCAATTTAGCATGGCCAATTCACCTGACCTGCACATCTTTTGGACTGTGGGAGGAAACCGGAGCACCCAGAGGAAACCCACGCAGACACGGGGAGAACGTGCAAACTCCACACAGTCAATCGCCTGAGGCAGGAATTGAACCCGGGTCTCTGGCGCTGTGAGACAGCAGTGGTAACCACTGTGCCACCGTGCCGCCCACCACATTTCTTCTCACATTTCATAATTAACAAGCTTACTCCCTAGTTAACTTGGGAAATTGACTCCTTCTAAAACATAAATGAATTTCAGTCTAGGAGAAAGGTATCTAGGAGAGGGAATTCATTGTGAATTAACTTTTTGTGAAAAGTAGAGGCAACAGAAGAAGTGGGAAGTGGAGAGATGGAGCAAATTCATTGCCTCTCTCCTGGGAAATTGATAATTTCGAGTAATCCCTCTGGTGCCACAATAACTTGGAAAATCTTGCCCAGGGCCAAGTCATAACATTGTACATGAGAATTATTTTAAAAATGACCTTTCTGCATTATCTAAGCACCTCATGGATAAGTGAGGGAAGCATCTGACTTATGGTTGAGCTGAGATTTTATCAATGATTCAATGCTTGTATATAGTACCTGCCACTTACGACAACAGGGAAAGAACTGCACTATGAAAAGAAAATATGTTACCTGCAACAATGATAATTCCAATACAAATGAGGAAAACCAGGAGATACAGGACTACTATCGCACACTTCATCCCTGCCATTGAGTTCCAGTGGTTGCAAAAATTGCTTGCGGTCCCTCGCCTTCCAGCTGGCCCTTAACAAAATTAAATAAACGGTCAATGGTTGTTCTGTTTTGATGAGCCACAACTATTACACATTGAAACACTTTCAAAAGTATTGCACAAATCCTGTTAGCAATGTGAAATCATCAACATAAAAATCCCTTTAATGTCACCATTACAGAATGAATCTTAAACATGCAAATTTTACATTCATGCAGATAAAGCCTCTTTCTTTGTCCAATGCGTGGTAGTGCATATACGTCTGTAAGCATCCAGAGGTATTCCTACTATGCATTGTGAAGAAAAATGTATATTTACGTTTTACAAAGTTTGCGTTTGCAATAGGTTCAACAAATTGAAGATTTTAATGTAAAAATTTATTTTGTGTCAATGTTTGCAAGAATGAGTGCAAAGGGTAAATTCTAAGCAGAGATTTCACTATTTCCAGCCTCTATTATTTCAGAAGGACATCATTGGAAACTCTGGAGCAATGATGAAAACATCTGTTTGTGCCATTTTATTCTGTTTATTCTGCTGATCTTGCATCAAATGTTTTCCAGACAACCATGCATAGCCAAGTGTTGAATATGGCATACTAGCCATTAAGAAAAAAGACAGCACCTTTCCCACAACCCTAACACAATTGTGTAGTTTGAGAAACATAATTGTTTGAGAATTGGTTAATCACACATCCAAGTGTTTAAAACAGTCTGCATTCACAGCCAGTGTGTCCTTTTTTGTATTTTCTTGAAATCAGTCACAAACAATTAGAAAAATAACATAATGCCAGTTATGTTCGAAATCCTAATTTGGGTTCTCCAAATTAAGTTATATAGACAAAATTATTTATATTGCGCTTTCGTCAGATTATTTCAAGCATTTTATATCCAAAGTGGTCTGCTCTCTGTTATATAGATATAAATAGACAGAGACCAGGAGAACACTATGAAACTGCTGTAGAGACACCTTACACTGGGAACAATCTGCTCCTGATAATTTAAAGTTTTGTCTTTGCACTAAAACATTAATTACCCAATAATTTGTATTACGGTACATTAAATAATGTTGAAAATGATAGTTTAGTATTGAAAAATGAAACTGTCCGATAATCAACTTTAAGTGACTTTGCATTAAAAGCAGACTGCATCAGATATCATATAGAAATAGATAGAATTTACGGCCCAACTGGTTTGTACCAATATTTATGTTACACACAAACCTCCTTACATCATTTAAATGTAATTTTGTCAGCATAACATTCTCTTCTTTCCTCCTCACTTATTTTCCTAGCTTCACATTTAATGTACCTATTTTATTCACTTCAATTACTCAGATGAGCAATTGTTGGCGAGTGATATTTCATCGGGCCAGTGCTGGCACAACTGATCATATTGATGAACAACTGATCACCATATTGGTGAACAATTTAGACTTGGGAACCGGAAGTACAACTTTCAGTTGAAGATGACATCAAAGTGAGCTGTACAGTTATTACAGAGGAGGACTTTGATGAAATACAGGAAAACATGAATAAACTTGTAGAAAGGTAATGAAATTCACAAATGAACTTCAATGTCAATAGTGCGAGGCATTGTGTTATGATAGGAAGCATGAGGAGGCATATATTCCTCATGGAATAAGAGCTGAATTTTTTACGGTGTTCCTGAAGACCGCAATGGTGCCAAGGAGCCTTGAAAATACCAGCATTGAATGGCATTTTGATTTTAAAGCAAGAATACCACTTTCCCTCCAACTCAGGCCAGTTAAAATAGAAGAGTTAAAAGCGAGGACAGGTTTTAGAATTGTAGTTTGAAAATAGTGGAGGGTAAGCAGGTACACAGTGGGAGGTGAGTGAAAGCATTGCTCCAGCCTCATATGAGATTCTGAAGGGCAAACAGGAACTGCATGCTTGAAGAACAAAGGAATAGGTGGATATGTTGATGGGGATAGATGAGGAGAAAGCTCATTTGGAATGCTGTAAAAAGATACAGCAATCTGAACAGGGTCTAAGGTTTGCCTTACGTAGCACCCAATATCATGCTGTTAAATAGAATTGTTGGGTGAATAGTTTGGGATCTGGATAGAGTAAGGCTTAACATTTGGGTTTTCCTCATATTCTCTGTAAATGATGTCTATCACATAACTGTAACTTCTTAATAGTTCTGACAATAAAATAAATCACATGTCATTGAAGACAGGTGCTTCTTCTTCTTAGAGTTGAGAGTGTGGTGCTGGAAAAGTACAGCAGGTCAGGCAGCATCCAAGAAGCAGGAGAATCGACATTTCAGGGAAAAGCCCTTCAAGGCTTTTGCCCGAAATGTCGATTCTCCTGCTCCTCGGATGCTGCGTGACCTGCTGTACTTTTCCAGCACCACAATCTCAACTCTAATCTCCAGCATTTGCAATCATCACTTTCATGTCTTCTTGTTCAACTGCCAAGTAGATGTTTTTACAGCACTAGGTCAAGTAAGCACTGTAAACCCCTGCCTGAAAAAGGCTAGTGGCAGCAAACCTACCACATAGCTCATACATGTTGAGCAAGGGTGAGGATTCATATCATAACATGGTTGAAAATGGTGCCACTGACTCCATTTAGCTCCCTCCCTGGCAGATATAGAGATCAGAAGATTTCTTCAGTCACAGCTTTAAGAAGGCTGTTCATGCAGAAAATGAGTTGCCAATCCTATATATAGTTGAAGGTAAAGTTGACATATGAGAGCTCACTAAGGTATTAAAGAAGCATCAGATACTTTTGAAAAGGTAGCGAAAGCCTTTAGCAATTATGATTAGATTTGATTCCCTACAGTGTGGAAACAGGCCCAACAAGTCCACATTGACATTCCGAAGAGTAACCCAGACAGACCCATTTCCCTCTGATTAATGCACCTAACACTATGGGCAATTTAGCGTGGCCAATTCTCCTGACCTGCACAATTTTGGACTGTGGGAGGAAACCAGAGCACCCGGAGGAAACCACACAGACACAGGGAGAATGTGCAAACTCCATACAGACAGTTGCCCAAGGCTGTGATTGAACCCAGGACGCTGGTGCTGTGAGGCTGTATTGCTAACCACTGAGCCTCCATGCCGCCCTAAATGAATGGCCCTCTTGAAAGATAAAAGATTTCAGCCTTCAGGACTTTCTAATTCCATTAATCATTTCTACAGATTTGTGTAAAAATATGAAATTATGGAAATTTGAAGTCACAGTTCAAAAGGAATGTGTTGTTTTAGGAGTTACTTGTAAGTCTTTATCTAATTTAGTACAGTATAAGGAAGATCTGATCTCAGAAAATGCCATTCAGATGGTGCGTGAAGCAATCACAGATTAATCCTAAGAGAATTTATCACAGGTGATCAACAGTATCCATTTAGCTCTTGAGGTATAAAACTCCTCAAGGCAAAAGTGAGAAACTAAAGCAGTGAGATAGGATTCGGATTGGAAGGTAGAACATATAGACTCTGAAGAAGGGAGAAAGGCAGCAGAGTATAAACTATAGGCCAGTTAGCATGACATGTGTCATGGGGAGGGTATTAGAATCAATCATTAAAGAGACTATAATTGTGTATTTAAAAACTCTAGGTAATCAGGAAGAGTCCTGTTTAGCTAATTTATTGGGGTCCTTTTAAAGATCAACGTGCTGTGGATAAAGGGAAGCCTGCAGACATGACGTATTTGAATTTCATAATTTCATAAGGTCATTGCAGAAAATACATGTTAGTGGCTGGCAGAAAACAATAGGCTGAAATTTATGTTTTTTTGTCTAAGTTTCAGCTTAGGGTTAAATCTCCTGAGGATGTAGTACAGAGTGGGTCCTTTGCAATTCTGAGAGAGTGTGGCCCTCAGCTGAGGCAGGGCTACAGTCAGCCCTGCCTCAGCTGAGGGCCACACTCTCTCAAATTGCAAAGGACCCACTCTGTACTACATCCTAAGTTTCAGTTTAGTCAAGTTTCATGGAGGGTTTCACTCTGCAAGTTCTCTCTATGTACCATACCAAATCTTATCTCATTAACTATTTACCCTATAATATGGCTTCTCCCTCTCATCCAATTCTAGCCCCATTCTACCACTCATTGTACCCAGAACAACTTGCCACTGCTGGGTTATCATGGAATGTAGCAGCATCGCTGGCACGGGGCCATCTTTAAAAGCTCTGTTGGACCAGAGCTACCCCGACTCGTACCCTGAACATGACATAAAAGTGTAAATTTGCACCTTGCTTTATAGGCAGGGTCATGAAGATCCTGACCATGGATAGGCAGGATGTCCTCTTGCCCCAGGATGAGCAGAAGAGTCCGTGACACCAGACCATGTGAAACTGGTCCAAGGACGCCACCCAAGTCAAAGCAGTTCCAGCTGGCTGGAGGAATGCACAGCACTTTAAGAGGAAGCGTAATGACCTTCTCCACTCTGTCAGCATAAGTGTCACCAACTTCTCTCCAATACCTCAAACTCACTCTACTGCTGTAGCTAGCCACTCCCACCAATGCTCATGCTCTACCCTCTCACCATTGCCTGCAGTATCTTCCCTCACTCACTCTTACTTACCTCAGTCCCTGGCACCACTAACCCTGCAAGCCCTCTGCATTACCAACTCAGGAACCACCTCTATACCTACATTAAAAATAACAGCTATGCCACACATTTTCATCTCTTTTAAAACTTGCTTTTTCTCTCATTCCAGTAGGAAAACAACCAACAATAAAGCCGAAACAATCATGACAGATGATGCTCAGCCTGACATTTAGCCCCTTATCACTCATACGTAGAAGATCCAGATTCTGACAATCTCAAGTGACTGACTGACCGTGTCCAGGTCCCTGAACCGATATCAGAGGTTTCTTTTGACATACTGTGCCAATAGCCCCTGACTGAAGGCTATCTCCCTTGAATTTATGGGAATTCCTAATCTCCATGATAAACGTCTTGGCTTTGTGTTTTCACTAAATGGCAATGCAATTCAACAACTGTCAGCCTGATATCTCTGACTGAGGCGCAAGGTGCAAGGTAAGTCAAGACTAGGAGGGATTCTGTGAGATTCCAGATAGGCTCAAAGTGACTGAATGCTAAGAGAGCAGGTGAACAGCCCAGAGATGCCACCGGGTCCAGTCCATGAACTGGATGTGTGTCCCTAAGAGCAATGTGGAGTCCGAGGTGTAGCAATGAAATGTAGGTGCATTTTCTTTTACTGTACTGTAGGTGGATTGAGGTTGAGCCAATAGCTTCTTAGAAGCTGGCACATTTCAGATGTCAATATCCATAGACCATGTGGTGCATATGTCCGATGGCCATGGAGCGTGCCTTTGATGATGTTGAGTGGTGACAAACATGAAGCTCTTTTCAGTGAGGGGCAAGCTGAAATTGGCAGGTACCTGCACTGACTTCCATGATGAGAATCCTCAACATCCGTCGTTTGCTTGTGTCCAATTGTAAGATAGAATTCAGTACCAGTGACAAAGCAAGAAGCAATCTTCAAGTTGTATGACTGATGAAGCAAACATTTTGGTTTCAAGAATACTGCAGTCACCAAGATTAAATAAAACTGCCCAAGTTAAGCAACAAGTTGAAGTGTAGACTCCCTACTTCAGAAGGTTGAGAATAAAAATCTGTTCACGTAGATTGAACACGTGGTGTTCACAACTCCATGGAAATCACTAGATGATTTATTTCACAGATCTCGGATATTATCAAGAAGAGAAAATTGCCTTGCTCAGAGATCCTGGATGCTTGAAAAACGTTTTGGCTGTTTCATTAGGACAGCTGTTCTCCATGAGGGAAATTCATGAGATCCTCCAGACACTACAGTGGAGAGATTGCCTGTTTCAGCAGGAAAGTGTCCTCAGTAAAGGACAACATCAAGAGATAAAACATCTTCCAATGTAAAGGACTGTCAGGAGCAGATTCATTATCAATAATCTTCACTGGAAAGACCTACATCTACCAAGCTTCCAAGACTGAAGAGAATGCATTCTGAGAAGATAGTGAAATGTCCAAATCAGCTGAAGTTGAGAAGTGAGACCTTTGGGGGAGTTACTGTATAGGACATAAAAGCCTGAAATGCTGAGGAGTGCTTTAAGCACCATGATGATGGGAGGTGAACAGTTTAGATCTTGAGGAATACATCTGGGTCTTACTCATCATTTCTGAAATGAGGTCCATTTTATTAATATAATTTATACACGTTTGCTATAATGCAATAAACTACCTCTTAGAGTCATAGAGATGTACAGCATGGAAAGAGACCCTTCAGTCCAACCCGTCCATGCCGACCAGATATCCCAACCCAATCTAGTCCCATCTGCCAGCACCCGGCCTATATCCCTCCAAACCCTTCCTATTCATATATCCATCCAAATGCCTCTTAAATGTTGCAATTGTACCAGCCTCCACCACATCCTCTGGCAGCTCATTCCATACATGCACCACCCTCTGCATCAAAAAATTGCCCCTTAGGTCTCTTTTATATCTTTCCCCTCTCGCCCTAAACCTATGACCTCTAGTTTTGGACTCCCCAACCCCAGGGAAAAGACTTTGCCTATTTATCCTATCCTTACCCCTCATAATTTTGTAAACTTCTATAAGGTAACCCTTCAGCCTCCGACGCTCCAGGGAAAACAGCCCTAGCCTGTTCAGCCTCTCCCTGTAGCTCAGATCCTCCAACCCTGGCAACATCCTTGTAAATCTTTTCTGAACCCTTTCAAGTTTCACAACATCTTTCCGATAGGAAGGAGACCAGAATTGCACGCAATATTCCAACAGTGGCCTAACCAATGTCCTGTACAGCCGCAACATGACCTCCCAACTCCTGGACTCAATACCTTGACCAATGAAGGAAAGCATAACAAATGCCTTCTTCACTATCCTATCTACCTATTTAAGACAAGTGCCCATTCCCATTAGATTACCAAGTAGTTTTCCTCCAATATACCTAGTTCAACCAGGCCTTGTAGATCCCAAACAGGAAAGAAAATAAACTTACCAGCTACAACATAATGCACAGTGGTCAGAATTCAACTTGTAACCTGAAGTATAAATGCTAGACTGGACCTGATTGGCCAAATGGACTATTTCTCTGCCTTAAATACTTATAATACTTTCTAGCTACTCCACGTTGCAACGGTCAACACTCTCTGGATAAAGACATTTCTTTGGAATACCTCACTGGATTTATGAGTGAGGACCTATTATTTATAATTCCGAGTTGCATTTATGATTTTGTTTTAAAGTGTATAGATTTTTTTTGCAGAAATAGGTAGTTACCAGCACAGAAATATTTTATACCTTTTCTCAGGCATGGTGAAACAGTCCATTGGATACATTTGGTGAAAATTAAACTGCTGCCGATGATAACTAACCTTCTTTGATCAACAGATCAATGCTGACTCCAGACCATACCAAGATGTGCTTCCGTTATAATACACTGGTGTTTGATATATTTGTGGTGGAATTCGAGAATTTCCTCAAAATATGTTATGCCACAGTTGTGTCATTTAAAATGTAAAATCACCACACAACAGCCCAGAAAGAGAATTGAAAGGTGAATTTCCTGGGTGTACTTACTTGCATTCTTATTGGTGCTGTCATTAGAGTAAAATACAAATGAGACCATCTAGAAATGTTGGCAACAGATAGGGAACCAACAGGTGAGATGTAAGGTGCTTGACTCTTTCACCACAGTTGAAGAAATTTCTATTTAAATGCCCTAAATTCTTCCATAACAGACACCTCACACTTTCTTGTAGCTGCTGCATTTGGTAACCGCAGTTACTGTTTATTACATCATAACCTTTTAGGAAAACTGCAGTTGCTGCACATGGCTCTCACTGTAATATCTGCTTGCAACACCAATGCAGTAGTCCCATTGCAAGATGATTGCATGCTGAACTGACAGTAGAGCTAACTGAAAGGCAATAAATGCATAAATGATCCCTTTGTCAATGATGTCCACATTCAAAGAATAGATTTACTTAAACTTCGGAAGATCGTAACTGAAGGAATATGCTAAGGCTAGATTCATTAGTAACAGGGCTTAAACAATTCTAGAACAGGATTTAACATTCAAGAAACAGCAAACCTAGGAAGTCATTCAGCTATCCACATTTATGAAAATTACTTTGAGCTTCGAAATCTTAATCATCGAATAATAATCCAAATAGCAGCAAATATAAAATAACAGAAAACCGTGAATCCTTCTATGAAAACAGAGATCTCTTGCTCTCAATTTCCAATTCTCTTTATGGACAATTATACGTACTTTCTTCACAAAGGTTCAGCTTTGAGAGATTCCTTCCATCAAACTCAAGTGATTCTTCATACATTGATCCATTTTCCTGAAACTCATTTGCGATGAGAGGCAGATCTTTGTTCTCCATTTATTCTGAGCACTGAAGACTTCACCTATGATAAGCACAGTTCAGCCACTCAGTTACAGAAGTCAGATTTTGCTTTAGATTTTGTATCAATAACCTGTTAGCTACTTTAATTTAATCAGAAATAATTGCAATAAATCAGATTCTGTTAATATTATTCATGCTGCATACATTTAATGCTCATTCATTTTCTTAGCAAAAGAAAAAAAATCATCCCTTTATTTGTATGTGCATTGCTTGACAGGTTAAAAAGGAGAAAGTGAGGGCTGCAGATGCTGGAGATCAGAGCTGAAAATGTGTTGCTGGAAAAGCGCAGCAGGTCAGGCAGCATCCAAGGAACAGGAGAATCGACGTTTCGGGCATAAGCCCTTCTTCAGGAATGAGGAAAGTCCTGAAGAAGGGCTTATGCCCGAAACGTCAATTCTCCTGTTCCTTGGATGCTGCCTGACCTGCTGCGCTTTTCCAGCAACACATTTTCAGCTCTGACAGGTTAAAAACCCAATGAACAGTATTCATATGACATAGAGAAAACTTTGAGATGTGGGTTTAAAAATAACAAGAAAAAAAGGTTAGGAGGGATGACAAAAAGTATGAATGAAGAAATGATTTTTAAAGAATAGGATAATGGACTGTTTGAAGGTACTGAGGGAATGCCAAACTGTGGGTGGCTTAAGGCATAGCCACCAATTTGCAGCCTAGAACCTGCAGGAGTGCAGTGAATCATGTGATTGTCTTCCTCCCTCCACGGACAGGTTGGTGGCTGCCATGGAGAGCCCATGTCCAGAATCCCCAGGGGCTGCTGAAAAGGCACAAATACCTGTACTCCATCGCCCAAAACACTGGTCTTCAGGACTGAAGAAATGGTGTCAGTTGGATGGCTAACCTGGCACACAGTCCAGGTGTCCCTTCCTCACATGGAGATGTGTCAGTGCTAGGAAGAAGAATCACACACAACCCCCTCAGAAGTCTCCTATCAAGAATACTCCACCTCCATTTTACCTGTTCCTCCCTCTGACCTTTGCAATTTGACAAGAAGATCCTCAGCAAATCACTTCCATGCACACTCAAGCCTCCCTTGGGTTGTCTGACCAAACATTCAGAATCATCAGGACCTCCAGGTTCCATTAGGAGTGAGGAGCGCAGATGTTGGAGAAGTCAGATTTTCCTTCACATCCACCCACCTCATCTCCTGCATCTATTGCTCTCAGTTTGGCCTCCTCTACATGGAGGAGAGAGGAGCATTTTAGGGAACAACGCTGGGACACAGACACCAAACAACCCCACTGCCTTCTGGCCAACCACTTCAACTCCCCCTCCTACTCCCCTAAGGATATGCAAGTCCTAGGCCTCCTCCACCGCCAATTCCAAGCCATCCACCAACTAGAGGAAGAACGCCTTATCTTCCACCTTGGGACCCTTCAACCACATGCCATCAATGTTGATTTTGACAGTTTCCAAATCTCCCCTCCCTTCCCACCTCATCCCAGATACAAACCTCCAACTCAGCACTGCCCTCCTGACCTTCCTTCCTACCTATCCACTTCACACTCCCCACCAACCAATCACAATTACCCCCACCTGCATCCACCTATCACCTTCCCTCCTACCTTGCCCCCTAACCCACCCCCCCACCCTCCCCACATTCCTGATGAAGGGTTTATGCCTGAAACGTCGACTCTCCTGCTCCTCAGATGCTGCCTGACCTGCTGTGCTTTTCCAGCACCACCCTTCTTGATTCCAGGTTCTACTGCAGAGCATGCTCCCTCCAGCCCAGCTGCAGAAATAATGAGTACACTAAGGTGCAGTGGAAGAAAGAAGATAAAAAACTTATTGAGGGCACTTTGGTTGCATGGTTGAATGCACAATATATCATTTTGGACTTTTTTTATAGACATCACTGACTTCACGTTACATCTGATTCTTTGTGTCCCTGTGTAGCCAAGTCGTTGTTTCACCATGAGATATCACTTCATGATCACAGACAATGTCCCATGGATTGATGTCTGTACTGACACTGCTGTTTCTTCCAGAAGTAAGAGGAACAAGACGCACACAGGGGCTCTGAGTGCTGGTGACACCTTCAGCCATCCATGTAAAACATCCCTATTATTTAATGCTCCCTATGTTGAAAAGTGTTGCAGTGAATGAGTAGGTCACTGATGTCTGGAGATGTGTAATGCAAACAATGATCAACGTTTAATGATGGCCAGAGAGTGGGAATCCCATAGATCTACATGCTATACATTGCATGGGTCTGTGTGCAATGTTCCTTTTGCAAGTCCAACATCAGTGGGCCCTGCAGTCTCCTTCCTCACAGATCGAGATACTCACCCTCCCCACCCTGAGTGTGGATGCAGCCATTTCTCTCCCTGTTGTGCACTTTTGGTTCGCAGCTCAGTGAGCCCTGGGCTGAGAACAATGTGCAGCCTCAATGTGTTTGTGAGCCCTGCCAAATGTCCAGATCTCCTTCCCATAAACTTCATCAGCTTCTCACCTCCCCAGAGCCCTTCCCAACGTGTCTACATGAGTCTGCCTACCTTTCCTAGCTAGCCCCTGGAATATGAGATGACCATGCTAAGTATGGACTGCCCCTCCATCCCTGATCTTGAGGTAAAGCTACTCTTGATTGTGGACAAACTCCTTCCCATGTGACCAGTCTCCTGCCCATGGTGGATCGTATTGCCCCTTGCCGATACGCTTGACCCCATCATCGCAATTGTCGTTCTCCATTCCCAGACTGACACTGTAGCCCACACTCCTGAAGAATAACTTGATGAGTCTCCTTTCTGTGGCAGCTCTGTGCACTCTCAAATCCTCTTTCCCCTACTTTCTCTGGATAGATCCAAGAGATGGACTACGGCCCACTCCCTGGAGTAACTTAACTGGCCAGCCCTGGACAAGAAGTCTGGAGATCCCTGAGGAGTGGCTGTACTGCACCCTGATCATGTTAGCCTGAACTGTCCACAGGAATGACCAACATCCACAGCTTAGACTGTAGAGACATGGACTCCCGTAGAGCACTCCACCCGATTGCCTGACCCTGGCCAGTACCCTGGACAGGTGTCAGAGGTTGCCCTTTTTTTTTGATTAGATTAGATTAGATTAGATTACAGTGTGGAAACAGGCCCTTCGGCCCAACAAGTCCACACCGACCCGCCGAAGCGAAACCCACCCATACCCCTACATTTACCCCTTACCTAACATTATGGGCAATTTAGTATGGCCAATTCACCTGACCCTGCACATCTTTGTGACTGTGGGAGGAAACCGGAGCACCCGGAGGAAACCCACGCAGACACGGGGAGAACGTGCAAACTCCACACAGTCAGTCGCCTGAGGCCCTTGACTTACTGCCTTGTCTGGCAGGTACCTTTGTGGACCCTAAGACATTGCTGCTTACTTGCTGAATAGACAGTGTATTTGCCAGTTAAACCACTGGCACACAATGTAGGTGTGAGATCAACTTAGCATACTGCAAGAGAGAAAGATGAATGCCCCCTTGCCTGAGGACTGCTGCCCAGCAAGGTAAGCTGCCTGCTTTTCTGACTGAACTAATTGGAATAGTAAGGCAAGGAATGAATTGTATGAACATCCAGATAGGCGCTAAGTGAGTCATCGAGAAGCCTTAAGATGCAGCCTGGTCTAATCTGTGAGATGGGTCCCTGCTAGTTCCTGGTGTAGCCTGCTTCGTGAGTCTGTACTTCCTGAGTGATCTGCAAGTGTGTTGGAGAGGTTCTGTGAGGGTGGCAACGGATTGGCAAATACCAGACGTGAACGTGCATAGGTAAAGTGTGCATGCAGCTGATGTGTGTGTGTGTGTTGTGCTCCATGATGCAGGTTAGTTGTATGCAACATGGAGGCTGCTTGGAGCAAGTGGGGAGCTGAATTTTCCAGGTACACGTTCTGGCCTCCACGTCAGGTTTTCTCATCTTCCAGCTTGTTTCATGCACTTGGCAACTCAGAAAGCTGAATATTAATTAGGTTAATTGCTCCATTAACAAGGGATTTTACAAGCAATAATCACCATGAATTGGCAACATGTCACTGACTAGTGAGAAACTCACCACAGCCCTTGTCAAAAGTATAAAAGATGGAGCAAGAAGTTCCTGACGTCGAAATGGGCCTGGCCAGAGTTCCTGTCTGATCCTGCCACAAATCTCACCACGACCCACATTGCTCAGACCCCTGTATGATTTTGTTCAGTGTTTTCTGGCCATGTTAGCTAATGAACAGACAGGCAAACAGCACAAGACAGAGAGGGTTCTACCGCAGGATAAACAGCAGATTTTAATGCCAAAGTCGAGAAATGAAAAGATAGCCTCAGCTGATACATGATTTGGAGATGCCGGTGTTGGACTGGGGTGGACAAAGTTAAAAATCACACAACACCAGGTTATAGTCCAACAGGTCTATTTGGAAATACTAGCTTTTGGAGCGTTGCTCCTTCATCAGGTGGTTGTGGAGCATAAGATCATAAGACACAGAATTTATAGCAAAACATTACAGTGTCATGCAACTGAAATGATATATTGAACAACTGTGGATTATTGTTAAGTCTTTCATCTTTTAGAATGGATTGCAGGTTTTGGTTGTTATTGCAGAAATTTCATCTTCCTCAACGTTTATTAGAAAACTTCAAACTATCTGTCTTTGGAAACTCTCTTATCGAACTGTCTCTGGTTGTTGTTTGTGTAAGGCCCTCTTTCACTGGGCCCCCAGCAATCCCTGCTCAAAGGTACTATTGTGTTTCACTTAAATGCTGGAGCAGGCTTCTAACTCTGTTTATCACTTGTCAGCTATTTTGTGTCTAAATGCTGGAGCAGGCTTTTTAACACTGCTTATCCCCTTGTCAGCCAATTTGTGTCTTTCAACTATGGGCAGCTCTTACGATTACTTATTTTGAACCTGTCGCTTGAGTGGCATAAGAGTGTGATATGTAAAAGTAACTCCCTTCCCAACATCATGTGGGTGCACCTAGAAGACATGGACTGCTGCAGTTCAAGAAGGCTGCTCATCACCACCTTCTCAAGGACAATCAGGGATGGGGAACAAAGTCTGGCCTTGCCAGCAACACTAAACCCCATTAACGAATATATAAGAGGTCTGTATTACTGCCATGGGTAATGCAAAGGAAAATTTACTCTTGATCAGGTATTCAAACTTTCTCCAAATTCAGCCTTGGATTCTGCAATATCCTGGTAAACAAGCAGTTGCTGAAGCTATGAT
This sequence comes from Chiloscyllium plagiosum, assembly GCF_037043375.1. Lineage (NCBI taxonomy): Eukaryota > Metazoa > Chordata > Chondrichthyes > Orectolobiformes > Hemiscylliidae > Chiloscyllium > Chiloscyllium plagiosum. The sequence goes on along the minus strand of NW_028270141.1, from coordinate 86,585,796 downwards.
TTAGATGGTTTCCCTTTTAGTTGTGAAAACACAAAGTTGAACTGCCAGTTCCTGGCAGTGTAGGAATTTGCATACTTTCTTTTTTGACAATCAAGAGTGGCCTTGCCAGTTTTGATGGGAGTTTGAGGTGATCTCAGTTTCTCAAACGGCACAGTGAGATAATCTGTGTTCATTAATAGTTTAAAGATTTTATGTGTTTAAAGACAGGAATATGATAGGATGTTGGACACTGGTCAGAAATACCATTTCTTCTTGGTCCATTAGGCCACTCCTTATTATTTTGTTCAAAGTAAAAATCCCAAGTGGAGCAGCCATGCATATTAGGATATTCTGCGTCTAAAAAAACATATTTATAGTTTTGCTTCATGCTTAATATATGAAAGGAAATTGTGCACTAATCATACTTGAAAAAAACGAATACTTTCTTGTGACAAAAATTCTGTTAAATTCAACAATTTTTATTACGTGAGGAAAACTTGTTTATCAGTAAATGAGTAGGATCAGGAATACATTGCCTCAGAATGTAGTGGGAACACAATCAACTATAGCTTTCAAACGAGAACTGGATAATTATCTGAATTGAAAAATAAAAGCAGGGCTAATGTGAGTTGCTCTTGCAAAGAGCCAACAGGAACATAACAAGCCAAATTTCATCCTTCTGTCTTGTAACCATGGTAACCAAACTGCATAAGAGATATCAGCACACATGATGGTCAGAGACAAACACTAAGGAGTAACTTAAATGAAGAAACAAGTGAAGTGATAAACAGTTTCAGAGATGCAATTCCAAAGTTAGGGGCCTAGACAGCTGAAGGTATGGCGAGCAATGGGGGGTATACACAAGAGGCTAGAAGCTGTCTTCTCTTTAAATCCTATCCTATCCTCTCCCTTGACCATTTCAACTTCCAATGGACAGAATTTTCTAATTTTGCCAACATCAGCTCCTTTTACTTTTCACGATCAACAGAGTTGTCAATTAATCAGCTGTTGCCTCTTTACAATTTCAGGCCTCTTCTTTCCATAACTTGTTCTTTTTGACTAGCTGTTTTTTTTATGAACAGCTGGTCACTTATAACATTTTCTAGTTGTAATAATATGTCAGCCACCTGAAACATTAATTTTATACCTCTCTTTCCTCTGGTTAATTGTTGCCACTATTTTCCGTTTTGATTTTGGAAATTATTTTTCCTAGCCCAGGGTAAAATGTGACAAAAGTTACTGCCATCCATCTAGCATCAACCAGACAAATACAAGGATCATACCTTGAAAATTCCCGGAAGGTTACAAATTCCTCTGGTCACTAGTTCAGTGACATTTTAAACATGTTTGTGAAAAAATCTTGCATTCTGTGTCTGTAGTGAACCTGAAAATATTCTCTTTTCAAACAGAGTCTGCAAAAGCTAGCAGAGAAAACTTCACAGACATCATTTAAATGTCACTACGCATAATATCCAAAGGAATTCTTACCTCTGGTTTGAATGGCTCAATGCCACCACATGTGGTATATTTACCCACTAGAGTGATTCCAGGATTCCCTGATTCTTGCAGGGAGCCACATTCTCCGTGACTGCAGGCTACAATGCTGCAGTCCAATCCCCAATCCTTGATCCCTACAATTAAGACTTCCCTGCTGGAAAGTACAAGATTATGGAAGAATCCCATCATAGAAATCATTGTATTTTAGTTGTTACTAATGTGCAAAAACCTCACTGTACTTTATTTTTATTATAACTTTTTTTAACATAGGCTATTTTAATATAATATTTTTATATAATTTTAAAGCAACAATCAAAGCTCAAACACTGATTTTGGTTTTCACTAAATTTATATAAGTCCAAAAAATCAATTATAACGAAGTTAAAATGACTTACCTTTGTGTTAAAGAATCTTTGGTGTTTTCTCTTTGCAGTTACAGTTAAAGCAATGTTGCATCATTTACATTGAAGTACAGTATATGTTAAAACCATTAGGTGCTTCACATTATTTTAACTTTTGAGCATTTGTGCATTTCCAGAAAGTGACAAGAACATGGTCTCTCATTAAATACAGTACATGATCCTACAACAACATTGTATCAATGTTGTCACTAGAATGGTCCTGTTCTTAATCCAAAATACTTTCCCAGAAAGGAAATTGTGAGATAATGGGAGGTGGAAAAGCTTGAAGGGAGGAGACGGAATCTGCATCAGCCCTGTGTTCCAAGAGTTCTGTAACTCAAGAAGTTGTTATTATTGCGAATGTTAAAATGTCTGCTCTTTGAATACGGATGTGGGGATGGGCATTGATGCTTCTAGCTGATGACATTTATCATCAATATTTTGTAAACATGGCAAAGTCAATTAAAATGTTATTTAATTCAGGCATGTTCATAATAAAATGCTGCTGCATTCTCTGTTACTGGAATGCTGGCACCAAAAACCACTGCTGGCAAAAAACAGAGCATAATATTAACACAGACTGCAAAGTTAACCTCACAGTTTATCCAGTGTCTATAAAAGTCACTGTTGCTGTATACTTGATTATTTTTTAGTGATTATGCTCTCGTCATTGGAGGATCTTTCATTGTGTCTAATTGCTACATAATTTAGCTTTTTCTTTCCTCTCTACTTGACAGTGGTAACTTCCACCATCTGTTATTTATTATTTTTCTTGCTTAACACTTCAAAGTCAGGGATTATTAAATTAGAATTATAACAGCTATAACAGCAGCCTTCAATCATAAAAAAAATTCTATTAGGTGAGGTTCAAACTGTTGTTGTTGATTGACAGTAGATCTGTTCATGAAATATCATTTATGATTTGTACAATATGTTTCATAAATTTGTTCACAGATGGTGATTGCAACCAAGTGTGAAATCAGACATGCATAGTTTAGTATCCACATGAATTAGAGTTACTTATTTGCCATAATGTACCATCTTGCCTTTTCGTGGATGAAGGAAAACAGAATCATTGCTTCCCTAGTGATTATAATTTCATCAAGTCCCCTTCTTCCTTCACCTTCCTCATTTACAGGTATTACTAGAGTTTTTTGGACTCTATAATGAAGACAGAAGCAAAATATTTAATCATTGCATTTACAACTTTTTTTATTATGCACTTCAACTCCCCTGTCTCACTCTTTAGAGAACCAACTTTATCTGTTCTTGTTTTTAGATACATGTAGAATTTCTTTCTATCTGTTTTTATGTTCCTAGCTACTTTATCTCACACTTTAGTTTATCTGTTCTGATTCAGTCACTTTCTGCTATTCTCTGTATTCTGACCAGTAATCTGACCTGCTTTCCCCTCTGCGTAATTATATGTTTTTTCCTTGAGTATGTTGCTTTCCTTAACTTTCTGAGTTAACTGTGGATGGTGGATCCTCCCCTTGAAACCTTTCTTTATTGCAGAAATGTACTTATTCTGTGTATTCTAAAACATCCCATTAAATGTCTGTGACTGCTTCTGTATTGATCTGTCTCTTTGCTGAATGTCCCGGTTCATGTCAGCTTGCTAAGTCTTCATATTCACACAGTCACCTATTTTTAAGTTGTGACATATTTCTCAATATCAGGTTTTGCTCTTGGATCTGTTCCAGTATGTAGTATTCTAAGAAACTTTCCTGAACTTATTCTAAGAACTCTGCATCAATTGCCAATCTGAACTTTCCCGTTTATATGTTTGTAAAATTATCTATAATTATTACTGTCCCTTTATCACAAGTACACATTATTTCTTCTTCCATACTTCTGCTGACATTGTGGTTATTGGTTGGGAATTTGTAGATGTTCCCATAAATCATTTCTTTCCCCTATTTTTCCTCATCTCCGTCTGAACAGATTCTACATCGTGACCTCCTGAACCAATAGTTAGAAATTATAGTTAGTTTTTATCACCTTGACTGTTCATATCTTCTTAGGTTTTTCTTTCTCACTGCCATTCTCTGATCTTCATCTTCCATTTTGATATTTTAGTCTCCTATCTCAACTCTATCCTTTGATTTGTTGTATTTACCCAAACTTGATCTTTCACCCCAACTCTGCATTTAGTTTAAAGCCTTCTATTTTTTCCCTAATCATGCAGCTCACAAAAACATCAGAGCTAGCACAGAGTCTGATGTAGACTTTTTCTGATGAAGAGCTGATGCTGAAACATTGATTCTCCTGCTCCTCGAATGCTGCCTGACCAGCTGTGCTTTTCCAGCACCACACTCTACGACTCTGATCGCCAGCATCTGCGGTGCTCAATTTCTCCCAAATGTAGACAATCCCTGTGGTACAGCTCCCATTTTCCCTGGTATTAGTGCCAATACCCTACAAATAGGAATCTATTTCTCTCATACCAGTCTTTGAGCCATTCATTCACTTAGAATTATAGAGTCATAATTTGTGGGCGGCACGGTGGCACAGTGGTTAGCACTGCTGCCTTGCAGCGCCAGAGACCCGGGTTCAATTCCCGACTCAGGCGACTGACTGTGTGGAGTTTGCACGTTCTCCCCGTGTCTGCGTGGGTTTCCTCCGGGGGCTCCGGTTTCCTCCCACAGTCCAAAGATGTGCAAGTCAGGTGAATTGGCCATGCTAAATTGCCCGTAGTGTTAGGTAAAAGGGGTAAATGTAGGGGTATGGGTGGGTTACGCTTCGGCGGGTCGGTGTGGAGTTGTTGGGCCGAAGGGCCTGTTTCCACACTGTAAGTAATCTAATCTAATCTAATATACAGCAAGGAAACAGACCTTCGGTCCAACTCATCTATACCAACCAGATATCCTATATAAATCTAGTTCCTTTGTCAACATTTGGCCCATATCCCCCAAACTCTTCCTATTCATATATCCATCCAGATCCCTTTTAAATATTGTAATTGTGCCCGCCTCCACCACTTTCTCTGGCAGCTCATTCTATATACACACAGCCCTCTTTATGAAAAAGTTGCCCCTTAGGAACTATGGACCTGCCCTCCAAGGTCTCTTTGTTCAGCAACACTCCCCAGGTCCTTACCATTAAGTGAATAAGTCCTACCCTGATTTGCCTTTCCAAAATGCAATACCTCACATTTATCTAAATTAAACTCCATCTACCACTCCTTAGCCCATTGTCCCATCTGATGAAGATCTCATTGTATTCGGAGGTAACCTTCTTCGCTGTCCAATACACCTCCAATTTTGGTATCGTCTGCAAACTTACTAACTATACCTCCTATGTTCACATCAAATCATTTATATAAATAACAAAAAGCAGTGGACGCAGCACTTCTCTAACCTTATTTAATTTATCCTAATTTGCATGTGACTCAGTTAGTAATACAGAGATTCTTAGCTTTGTGAGGTGCTGTTTTTTAATTCAACACCTAACTTCTCAGACTCCCTTAGCAAAGTCTCTTTCCTAGGGTTGCCAGAATTGGAGGGTTTGAGCTTGCAGAGAGGCTGAACAGGCTGGGGTGTTATTCTCTATAGTGTTGGAGACTGAAGGGTGACTTTACAAAGGTTATAAAATCATGAGGGGCACACATAGGGTGAATAGTCAAGATCTTTTTCCCAGGTTAAGGGACTGCAAAAGTAGAGGCCATAGAATTAAGGTGAGAGGGGAAGGATTTAAAAGGTACCTGAGGGACAACTTCTTCACACAGAGGGTGGTGTGTATATGGAATGAGCTGCCAGAGGAAGTGTTGGAGGCTTGTATAATGACAATATTTAGAAGGCTTCTGAATGTGTATGTGAATAGGAAGGGTTTAAAGGAATGCGGTGCAAATGCTAGCAAGTGGGACAAGATCAGTTTAAGAAATCTGATTGGCATGGACAAATTGGACCAAAGAGTCTGTTTCTGAGCTGTATAACTCCACGGCTGTATAAATGTATCTAGCTTTGTCATTGGTACCAGCGTGGACCATGACCATGGATCATCCCCTTCTCACTGTGAGTTCTTCTCCAACTCTGAGCAGATATCCCAAACACTGACAATAGACAAACAGCTGTCTAGGTTTCCACTCAGAGCTGCAGTGAGTAGTGTCAATTCCCTGTCCCGTACAATCCTTTATGTGCCATTACATACTTCTTACTTCCCCCTCTTGAGTAGCTTCCTTGGCCATTGCCTATGGTCAGTTCACTCATCCACCCCCTCACCCTCACCCTCATCCAAACCTCAAACCTGTTGGATAATTGCAAAATTTGAGGCTCCTAAATTTCTGCCTTCTGGTGGCCTTACCTGCCTCACTTGAACACATGTACTCCTACCCATAACCACGAAGCAAATCAGAGGACCCTACCCTAAGGGGTGTGTTTGCTCCCTGGAATAAATTGTTCAGGAACTAACTCCATTCGCTGATGTACCACAGTACCTGCAGCTTAGCCTCCAGTTCAATAAGTCCGAGCTGAAATTTCTTCAGCCACGAGCGTTTACTGAAAACGCATTTGCACTGAATCACACCAAGGTCCAGAAGCTCCCATATTCTGCAATTGCAACACATCACTTGCTTCGCCATCATTAATATGCAAACTAGTACTGGTTGCAACTGCAAAAGGTTTACATTGGAAAAAGATTGGAAATCAAATCCTGATCAAAAGTGTCAAAGAAAACACCTCTTCCCACCCTTTATCAAGTTCCTCACTCAGCACACTTTTCTTCTTGCAGTAAACTTTATTTGAAGCACTTCTCTACCCTATTCAGCAAATTCCCCACTTTGAATCAAATTCCCAAATATACTCATTTTGCCACGGTCTAATTCAAGTGAAATCTCTTACACTCAGATCATACTCCTGTAATATGATCAGCACAGAGGGTCCATAGTCACTTCCAAAGTCAGGTGTTCCAGCTATTAAGAACAATAAATGCCTTTTATCTCACAAAGTGAGCAAAAATGTAATAATCTTCCTTTTTTTTCACATAGTCAATGTAGACATATTATGAATATACCTTCTCCCTTGGAGAAATCAAAAGTCATTGGAAATAAAGGGCAGTATAGACATTGTCGGATATATGGGACATCTCAGTCACAACAGCCCGAAGTGTGGTTTCTAATGTTCAGCCTTACATTATGTTTGTATAGCTTGCTGCTTTCACATATATTAATAACCTCAATTATTCTCACCATTGGTGCCTACTGTGCTTCCTTGTCAACACTTGCTTCTATCTACTGTGATTTATCACTGAGATTTGCTACCCTTAAATGTCTTGATAAAAATTCTCATATACTATTCATTTACTGATACTGGTGTAGTATATTTTAAATACTTTTGTCTATGAAGAGAACTGATAGACTTGCCAAGTCTAAACTGGAGTCAAAAACATTTTGTTTTGATTGCACATCAGTGAAATTCTTTACAAGCTTCTCATTAATAGCAATCTGAATTTAATTTGGGTAAGATGACTTTTCACTAATGTTTGGTAATGCGTAGTTGATTATGGGTTAGAAATACTTAAAGTGGATCTAAACATGCCAAATCAGTTTGTTAATCCTTTCTACCCACTTGTTAGCATTTTAAAATAAACTTTTACTTTTTACTATTAAAATTAACCTAGTCAAGAGTTTTAACTCTTCTATGATTTAACAGTGAGAATTATAGAAAATAGCAGTGACACCTGAATTTTTGTACCTGTGAACATTTTCTAAGTTCATTCCAGTACGAGAGAATTTTCACTTAAAACTGATTTAATCCATTCCATACGCATACCAATATAATGGTGGTAGTATAAGTACACTTTAATTGAATCAATCTGTGTATGTGGTTAGGGAGAAAGGCAGCAGCTGGTTTATGTACTGAAAAGAGAAATGACAAGCCAAGGTTTGCAGTTACTGATTTTATTTAACTCTTTTGTTGCATTAATCCATTTTGTTTTCACTCCAAACAAGTCCATATTGTTTCCCTAGGTTTTTTTTAAACCAGTTTGAATGAAGAGTCTTACCTTTAATGTTGTATTCTAGAGGGCAGCTTCAGCGGAGTGCTTCATGAATCATCAATTGCAGTTGCAGCTTCGAATACTCACGACTGTTCTCTTTCTAAATCACACAAGGCAAACAATGGCTGTTGAGAAGAAATCTAGCCACTGCAGCTAGATACCTCTTTTCAGATGAATTCCTTTCTGGACAGAGCAGTAAAGTTGTTGTCAATTGTATCACATTTAATTGAAGACAGACCTTTTAAACTACATCTGGAAAATCTGATGTTGATAGAATCTATAATCCGAGCGCTTGCCCTTTAGCCATGGAATGAATGAATTTCACCATGTTATCATCTCTTAGGCAGCAGGTACTAGGTTGCCTGGTGTGAAGCAAAAGCAAACTTTTGTTGCCTGCTTTGACTCTAATTCAACTTCACTGTGTTGAGGTTTTGTTCATGAAAGGGGTCTACACATGTTCAAAAGCATCACACTGTAATTAACCAGAAAATCACGCCAGCAAGCTGAAACACCATTTCCTTTTATTCCTTCCCAAAAGACAGAAGATTCTTCAGCTTCTGTTGTGTATGAATGAGCACATATGAGAGAGGAAAAAAGGAAATGACATCTTCGCCCCTCTTCATCTGGAATGTTAGATTAAAGTCTCAAATGCAAGACAAGAGGAGAGCAAAATGGCAAAGAGAACAAAGGAAACTATAGTGGATCATGTAATTTCTCAGAAGATGCATCCCTGGAGACACAGAAAAAAGCATACAGACAACAAAAATATAACACCATCTGCACTTGTCTTTTTGCTCAGACTGGATCAACTCTGCGGTTCTATGACCAATGTGTTTTCTGTAAACCTACTAAGCCCAATGGAATTTAATGCTATTCAGGCTGGGTTGCTCAAGTATTGCACCACAGTTCTGAATCTGTTTGGAAACTTTATTGTTAATTTCCTGCTGCATGGCATGGTCCTGTCCCACAATCTGCTCAGCACAACTACTAGCTTTTGATCATATCAACAGAATATCCCAATAGGCTTCACGTCCAAATATATTAGGTTTGTGATTTGTATTGCTATTAATCTAGAATAAATTGTGGTATAAGGTAATGGTCTGGAAGGGGTTAATGTTCAATGACTCTATGTATTCTAAAGATGTCAAACACAGTCTGTGGGTGGAGACAAGGAGTTTTGCTCTCACTTTCAGAGGGAGCAGATGTATCTGAACCAGCTCCCGAAACTCCTCATATTCTGCCTGACCAAATCACATTGTTATCATGTGATAATCATTATTGTTATCCAAGAAAAAGTATTTGGTTGTGCAGTAGTAATCATAGAGTCATAGAGATGTACAGCATGGAAACAGACCCTTCGGTCCAACCTGTCCATGCTGACCAGATATCCCACCCAATCTAGGCCCACCTGCCAGCACCCAGCCCATATCCCTCCAAACCCTTCCTGTTCATGTACCTATCCAGATGCCTTTTAAATGTTGCAATTGTACCAGCCTCCACCACTTCCTCTGGAAGCTCATGCCATACACTTACCACTCTCTGAGTAAAAAAGTTGCCCCTTAGGTCTCTTTTATATCTTCTCCCTCTCACCCTAAACCTATGCCCTCTAGTTCTGGACTCCCCTGGCACAGGGGAAGACTTTGTCTATTTATCCTATTCATGCCCTTCATGATTTTATAAACTTCTATAAAGTCACCCCTCAGCCTCCGATGCTCCAGGGAAAACAGCCTCAGCCTATTCAACCTCTCTCTATAGCTCAAATCCTCCAACCCTGGCAACATCCTTGTAAATTTTTCTGAACCCTTTCACCTTTCACAACATCTTTCCGATAGGAAAGAGACCAGAATTGCACGCAATATTCCAACAGTGGTCTAACCAATGTCCTGTACAGCCGCAACATCACCTCCCAACTCCTGTACTCAATACTCTGACCAATAAAGGAAAGCATACCAAATGCCTTCTTCACTATCCTATCTACCTGTGACTCCACTTTCAAGGATCTATGAACTTGCACTCCAAGGTCTCTTTGTTCAGCAACACTCCCTAGGACCTTACCATTAAGTGTATAAGTCCGCTAAGATTTGCTTTCCCAAAGTGCACCATCTTACATTTATCTAAATTAAACTCCATCTGCCACCTCTCAACCCACTGGCCCATCTGATCAAGATCCCATTGTAATCTTTGGTAACCTACTTCACTATCCACTACGCTTCCAATTTTGATGTCATCTGCAAACTTACTAACTATACCTCTTATGCTCACATTCAAATCATTTATATAAATGATGGAAAATAGTGGACCCAGCCCCGATCCTTGTTGCACTCCACTGGACACAGGCCTCCAGTGTAAAAAACAACCCTCCACCCACCAACCTCTGTCTTTCACCTTTGAGCCAATTCTGTATCCAAATGGCTAATTCTCCCTGTATTCCATGAGATCTAACCTTGCTAACCAGTCTCCCCCAAGATAGGCATAGAAGTGTATCATAACACATCCAAACAGATTGATTGAAAAAATGATCACTGCCTCTTCTGTAGATATTCTATGGTACTGTATGCTGTACCACCAATGACTCGATAGGCAAAAGCAAAATAATGGCAAAAGAGGATGGTGGCAGTGAATTATCCCAAAATAATCCTTATCCAGACATTGAGCTGCCAATATCAGAGGCACGAGAGCAGTCACCTGAAAAAATACCACATTGTTGCAGTGATACAAATCTGACTTAGACCTTGAGAAGAAGAAATCTAGAAGACCCAGAAGAAAAGATTTTAACATCAATTAAGTGAGTTTACTGCTTTAAGAGTGTTATCATTTTACGAAGACAGTTACTTACCAGCTGAAATGCAATTATTGACAGAGAAAGGAAATAGCAGCCATAGAAGTAGCAGACAGACAATCTCAGCACTTGAAAGACAAAACCTCATTGGAAGCTGGTAAGAAGTGCTGGAGTGAGACTGCCAAAAATAGAGAAAAACCAGCCACATTTAGTGCTCTAAAAAGCAAAAATAAAAGTTCAAGCGGATAATGTTAGAAATTCTGAAAGGAAAAGTGAAAATACAACATTTGAAATAAACTGATTTAAAAAACAGTAAATTACCACAGAATAGCCTCCAATTAAATTTAAAGCTTTATTGAAGAATACAATATAGTTTTATATAAAAGCAGTTATAAATCAGGACAAATGAAGGAAATACTGCAATATTGCTGTGGTAGAGTCTAACAGGCTCCACAGTTATTCAATTTAAAACAATGTTACTAAATACAAGAATACAAGTTTAGAGAATTACAGATTAAAAGCAAGTTTGAAATGACATAGATTTAAACTATCTTTACGGTAAGATTAATCAGCGCATTGCAAAGAAATTGAAGAAGTTATATTACTTCCCAACAGATTAATTGTCAGAGATAAGATCGTATAGAATGGAAAGTTTGGACTTCTTGGAAGTGTCAGCTCTTGAGAAACAGCATTGTCTCAAAGTTAAAAACTAAGACTGAAGCTGAGCAAGTAAGTACAGTATTCTACTCCATTGTTTTGATTTGAAGATGATATTATCAAAATATTGGAATACATACACATCTGAATGCCTTCAATAATTACTTCAATTTAAGAACAAATAAAATCCTTGAATTAGCAATAATTAACAAAAATTAGTCTTCCAAGAGAACCCACAACCAATTTCATATAACTTCCAGTACAGGCAAGCGCACCACACTGCACAGTCCCCTGATCATCCTGATTTGGTTGTTAGCACAATTCATTGCACACTCAGTTGAAATTCAATGCAGAGAAATGTGAACTGATACATCTGGTAGGCAGACCTTGGAGACACAATAAAAAAAAGGTTACAATTGCAAGTGGTTTGCCAGGGCAGAAGAACCTGAGTATGTATGTGCATAGGTTCTTCTGCAGCTGTACAGGGCCCTGGTGAGACCACACCTGGAGTACTGTGTGCAGTTCTGGTCTCCAAAGACATTCTGGCTATTGAGGGAGTGCAGCGTAGGTTCACGAGGTCATTCCCTGGAATGGCAGGATTACTTTACACTGAAAGACTGGAGCGACTGGGCTTGTATATCCTTGAGTTTAGAAGACTGAGAGGGGATCTGATTGAGACATATAAGATTATTAAAGGATTGGACACTCTGGAGGCATGAAACATGTTTCCGCTGATGAGTGAGTGCCGAACCAGAGGACACAGCTTAAAAATACGGGGTAGACCATTTAGGACAGAGATGAGGAGAAACTTCTTCACCCAGAGAGTGGTGGCTGTGTGGAATGCTTTGTCCCACAGGGCAGTGGAGGCCCAGTCTCTGAATTCATTTAAGAAAGCGTTGGATAAAGCTTTCAAGGATAGTGGAATCAAGGGTTATGGAGATAAGGCAGGAACAGGATACTGATTAAGAATGATCAGCCATGATCATATTGAACGGTGTTGCAGGCTCGAAGGGCAGAATGGCCTACTCCTGCACCTATTGTCTATTGCCTATTAAAAGTAGAAGAACAGATTGACAGAGCACTGAGTACACGATATGCTAAGCTTTATTAATAGACGAATAGAGTTATATTAGACTTGTATTCAGCCTCAACTTGAGTATTCCATCCAATTCAGTACTTTTGGAAGGATATGAAGACCTCAGAGAAAATGCAAAAAAAGAGTCATAAGGAGAAATTAGGATTTTTTTTGTTGGAAAAAAAAGAACTAAAGGGTTCAATAGAGCTATTTAAAATCATGAGGGATCCAGATAGATCGGGAAAATTGTTCTCACATGAAAAAATTGAGAATGAGAAGGCACAGATTTAAAATAATTGGCAAAGAAGCAAAATCGTCATGAAAATGTCTTTTCACACAGCAAGTAGCTGAGGTCTGGAATGCATTGCTTGAAGGTCTGATGAAAGCAGTTTCCATTGAGACATTCAAAATGACAGTTGTCTAAAAAGGAAGACTGTATGGGAAGTATATGGGAGAAGGTGGGACAATGGTAACAATGGAATTGCTCATTTGGGTAGCCAGTGCAGATATGATGGGGCTGAATTGGCATCCTTCTGTACGATAACAATTCAGTGATTCTGTGATGATGGTTTAGTGATAAGATAATGTCATTTTAAGAGGCACACATTGACGACATCACAGACTTTTGTGAAATTATCAACCAGGTCCTCGGAGCAAGAGTACTGACTGACCACAACAGATATATGCTCCTACTCCTTTGCAGTGTCTGTGTGGAGGGTCTCTTGGCCTTCTGCAGAAGTGGACCTCTTTCTTCCAGTCTACCCCCTACACCATGTCCCACATGGGAGAACCTTGGAATCTGATCTCTACTATGCTGTACCATTCTTGTATCTTTCCCAGGTCAGTCTCACTCTTAGCATGACCTTGCAGCAGCCGCTCCTGTCAAAATACACCTCTTTTTAGAGGGGCAGGTTTGCTTAAAGTTGTATTATCAAAACTTTGAATTCATTGCTCAGAACTGAAGACACCAAACATTATAATTATGATTAGCACAGGCTGCATGCAACAATTATGGGCAATAATCACAATCTTCATACAAGATTATAAGAAGGCAAGAACTAGGAGCAGGAGTAAGGCAACTCAGCCCTTCAGGCCTGCTTCACCATTGATACAATCATGGGTGATCTCATCTTGTTTTCAACTTCGCTTTCCTGCCCATAACCCTTCAAACCATTACTAATTAAAAACTTTGCCTATCACCTCCTTAAATTTAGTCAATGTCCATCACACTCTACAGCAGTAAATTTCACAGATTCACAATCCTTGGAGAGAAATAATTTCTCTTCATCTCTGTTTTAAACTTGCTACTCCCTATCCTAAAACTATGACCTCTCATTCTAGATTGGCTCATATGAGGAAACATCTTCTGTAAGTCTGCTTTGTGAATCCCTTTTAGCATCTTATATACCTCAATTAGATCTCCTCTCATCCTTCTAAATTCTAGAGAATATAAGCTTAAACTGTTCAATCTCTTTTCTAAGACAAATCCATTATCTCTGAAATTAATCTAATGAATCTTCCCTGAATTGCCTCCAAAGTATCTCCATTCCTCCTCAAATTTGTACACAATAGTCCAGATGCGTTCTTACTGATGCCTTATACAGTTGCAACAATAGAGTTATTATCTCTTGTACCTACATTCTAGTTTTCTATAATTCTTGTCCGAGATATCCAGATCCATCTGCACCAAAGTACTCTGACATTTCTATTTAGATAATAAATTACCCCTTTATTCTTCTAAATAAAATGAAAAAGTTCACACTTATCCACGTTAAACTCCAGCTGCCAAATATTTGCCCATTCCCCTAAACAATCCATATCTGTTTGTACATTTTTTATTTCTTTCTTGCAGTTTACTTTCCCATTTATTTTAGTGTTATCTGTAAATTTGGCTATTGTATCTTCTATTGTGTATCCAAGTCATTAATATAGAATGTAAATAGTTGGGGCCCGAGGATTGAACTCTGTGAAAACCCACTAGTTACTACCAACCCACCAACCTCCATATACATCGTATCATCAGTCATCATTTCCGCCACCTCCAAACGGACCCCACCACCAGGGATATATTTCCCTTCCCTCCCCTATCAGCGTTCCGGAGAGACCACTCCCTCCGCGACTCCCTCGTCCGGTCCACACACCCCACCAACCCAACCTCCACTCCCGGCACCTTCCCCTGCAACCACAAGAAATGCAAAACTTGTGCCCACACCTCCCCCCCTCACCTCCCTCCAAGGCCCCAAGGGATCTTTCCATATCTGCCACAAATTCACCTGCACATCCACACACATCATTTACTGCATCCGCTGCACCCGATGTGGCCTCCTCTATATTGGGGAGACAGGCCGCCTACTTGCGGAACGTTTCAGAGAACACCTCTTGGACACCCAGACCAACCAACCCAACCACCTCGTGGCTCAACACTTCAACTCCCCCTCCCACTCCACCAAGGACATGCAGGTCCTTGGACTCCTCCATCGCCAGACCATAGCAACACGACGGCTGGAGGAAGAGCGCCTCATCTTCCGCCTAGGAACCCTCCACCCACAAGGGATGAACTCAGATTTCTCCAGTTTCCTCATTTCCCCTCCCCCCACCTTGTCTCAGTCCCAACCCTCAAACTCAGCACCACCTTCCTAACCTGCAATCTTCTTCCTTACTTCTCCGCGCCCAGCCCAATCCGGCCTATCACCCTCACCTTAACCTCCTTCCACCTATCGCATTTCTAACACCCTCCCCCAAGTCCCTCCTCCCTACCTTTTATCTTAGCCTGCTTGGCACACTTTCCTCATTCCTAAAGAAGGGCTCATGCCTGAAACGTCGATTCTCCTGCTCTTTGGATGCTGCCTGACCTGCTGCGCTTTTCCAGCAACACATTTTCAGCTCTAACCAGAAAATGACCCTTTTATCCTGACCCTCTGCTATCTGTTGGTTCACCAATCCCCTATATAAGCTAATAAAATAACCGTAACTCTATATGATCTTACCTTGTGTAAAAACCTCTTTAAATAAGAGGTATTCACATTTTTCCACTCCACTGAAACCTTTCCCACTTCCAGGGAATTTTTTAATATTAACGCAAATTAATTGCGCATCTTGCAATTAATTCTGGAGGCTATTAAAATGCTTTCTGGAAATTCAGATATACTATATCTATAGGGTCCCAATTATTCACTTTGCTTATTACATCTTTGAAAAACTCTTGCAAGCTAGTCAAATATGATTTACCCTTTGTACAACCAACTCTGATGGGTTGCATTTTGACTTCATTGTTATTAATTCCTTAATAATGGATTTTCACAATTTCCCAATGTTAAACAAACTGATCTATTGTTTCCTACATATTACCTTCATCCCTTTTTGATTATATTAGCACTTTTCCAATCCCCAGAACCTTTTCTGTATTCATGGAATTTTGGAATATTATTGCAGATTAATCGTGCATCTTGCACCCATTTCTGGAGGCTATTCGATTTTTGTCCCGTATGTCTACTGTCTTTCTTTTCTCTTTTATCTTTTGTTGAGTATTGCCGTAGTACAGAAGCTAAGTTCAATGAAATTATAATTACAGCAAATTTTAAATCGTCTGTGAACAAACGCACTTTAGAAGCAGCTTGAAAGGGATATGTTTGTTTTGAGCACGTTAATTTACAAGTTAATTATTCATAATAAGAAAACAGCAATACCTCAGTGAATGAAAAAACTAACCAAAAATGGAGTGACTAAGTTCAAGCTAATCTCCTACCCAAGCAGGCGGTTGGAAGAACATAGCAATCCAGACAGCATCAGGAGGTGGGGAAGTCAATGTTTCGGATACAACCCCTCTTCAGGACCGGGGGTGGGGGTGACAGGAGCAGCAGATAAAGAGGGGGTGGGGAAGGGTTTTGGGTGACAGAGGGTGTTGTTGGTGAGGAAGGCAAAGGTGAACATAGGTAGAAGGTAAGACCTGGTTGATCGATGGTAGGAATGAATCTGGTTGGTAGCTGGATGGAAGGAAGGGTCAGTCAGAGAAATGGAAGGGAGGGGAAAGGGATGGAGTCGGGGATGAGATGGGAGGTTATTTGAAATTGGAGATCTCAATGTTAAGTCCTCGAGGCTGTAAGCTTCCCAGGTGGAAGATGAGGTGTATTTCCTCTAATTTGTGGTCTGAATCACGGAGGCAATAGAGGAAGTTGAGGATGATCATATTAGAAAGGGAGTGGGAAGGGGAATTAAAGTGGGTGGTGACTGGGAGGTCAAGTCGGGCCCTACTGGCCTGGTTGAGATGCTCAGCAAAACATGTCCTGAGTTTACGCTTAGTCTCCCCGATGTAGAGAAGACCACATTGGGAGTACCGGATACAGTAAACTAGGTTGGAGGAGAGGCACGTGAACCTCTGTCTCACCCGGAGGGACTGTTTGGAGCACATGGATGGAGGTGAGGGCGATAGTGTGCAGGCAGGTTTTGCATTTTTTCCGGATGTAAGGGAAGGTACCTGGGTGTTTGGGGTGGGGGGGGCGCGGGGGAGTTGGTGGGGAGAATGGCACGAACCAAGGATTGCCGAAGGGAATGGTCCTTGCAGAAGGCAGAGAGGGGTGGGTAGGGGAAAATGATCTTGGTGATGGGGTCTAATTAGAGTTGGCAGAAGTTTAAAGAATGGTACGTTAGATGTCTTTATTGCGCTTCCAGGGAGAATTTAGAGCAGTGGAGCAGGGAATGGAGGAGGTGCAGTGGAGGGCTGTGTGGGTGACAGAAGGGAGAAAAGCACATTATTCAAAATAGATGGACATCTGGGATGCTTGGGAGTGGAATGTCCCCTTGACTGAGCAGATGCGGCGGAGGTGGAGGAATTGTGAAAACGGAATGGAGTTTTTGTAGGATACTGTTTGGGAGGAAGTGTAGTCCAGGTAATTGTGAGAGTGTGTGGCTTTATAGCAAACATCCATCTGGAGACTGTCACTGGAGATGGAAATGGAGAGTTGAGAGTGTAGTGCTGGAATAGCACAGCAGTTCAGGCAACATCCGAGGAGCAGAAGAATCGCGTTTTGGGCGTTAGACATTCATCAGGCTTATACCCAAAATGTTGATTCTCCTGCTCCTCAGATGCTGCCTGACCTACTGTGCTTTTCCAGCATTACATTCTCGACTCTGAGTTCCAGCATCTGCAGTCCTCACTTTTTCCCATGGAAATGGAGAGGTCAAGAAGCTGGGCCTGCAGGGACCGACCTGTCACTACTTATTTCAACTCCCCTTCCCATCCCCTCTCCAACATGTCCATCATCAGCCTCCTCCATTGCCGCAGTGAATCAGCATGCAAATTGGAGGAACAGCAGCTCATCTTGTGCCTGGGCAGCCTTTCGCCCGGAGGACCCAATGCTGAGTGCTCCAATTTCAAATAACCTCTCTTCCCATTCCCCAACTCCCTTTCCAGCCCTTCCCCCTCCCTTCCATTACTCCGTTTGACACTTCCTTCCAGCTACCAATCAGATTCATTCCTCCCATCGACCAACCAGGTTGTACCCTCTACCTATATTCATCTATCCCTACGTCATCCCCCGATCACTCACCCAAAACCCTCCCACACTCCCCCATTTATCTGCATCTCCCCTTACATGCACCCCCCATCCTGAAGAAAGGTTACACCTGAAACGTTGACTTCTCCAACCTCCTGAAGCTGCCTGGCTTGCTGTGTTCTTCCAGCCTCCTGCTCATCCACCTTGGATTCCAGCATCTGCAGTTTTTTTTGTTTCTGATCTCCTACCCAAAGCTGAGTCCAGCACAGTGATTCAAACCAACACAACTAACCATCAGATCTTGGAGAATTCTAGTACCACAAACTCTGCCCAATGCAACTAGACGCAATGGATGTAACTGTAAAGAGTTAATTATGCCTTTATAACTACTGAGCGTGTTTAAGTAGAATTAGAGTATAGTGTCGACAAATTACATGTAACTGGACCCTGATTCCATCAGGTACCTGCAGGATGTCTTTATTTTTAACATGCCTTGTTACTGTTCATGTTCAATAAATGTGTTCATGTTCACTCAGAACAGTGTAAACTTCACATTACCACAATAACTGAGCAAATAATGTACATATTTTCTTCAGCAAGTTCACGGCCAAAATAAATACCTTTCAAATTCTCCAAGTTCATGTTTGCTTTGTAGAGGCGAGTGAAGAATCCAGTCAACCATGTAACATTTCATTGCTTCAGTGTCATGATTAACAAAGTGAAGGTGTGGGTCAAGTTGGGGCCAAACCATTCTCCTTGACAGACAACAGAATCTTTGCCGGGTCTGTCATTGTACCGAGCATCAGTATGCCACTGTATGCCACTGAAGTTTCAATCTGTGTCTCTCGTAAAAGAATGCACCTGCAACCTTACTTTTTAGGGATCTGTCATAGTAATTCACTTTCTGCAGATTTCATACTTGCCTTTTCTCACAAAGTACATCAATAGCTGAGCTGGTGGCTGTCAGCATCAAATGAATGGTGGTTTTCTTCATCAAACATGTATTCTCATTCATGCCCTTCAGTATGAGAATACATTGGATAATCAGGAAACAGTTTTAGGTATTTGAAAGCACAAATACTTAAGGGATGGGTTGAAGTAAGGGAATGAAGGCTAAGATGAAAAGCAAGACACTACATGTCAGGTGTACATGAAGCCAGATTACAGGATGAGCAATTTTAGTTGGTGCATCAAGCAGGAACACACCACCATCCGGGATCATTTCAACAATCCAGCTTGAAATGGATTAAAAGCACTATATCTACAAGGGGCTTAGCAAATACAGCTGCATCTGTCCCCTGTTGAGTCTCTATTGCCGCTTCCTATTATTTCTAACCTGTCCTGCAGGAGATAAGGAAGTCTGCCAATGAGTGTGTTGCAATGTGTTTGGGTGATGAGTCTGTTGGAGCTGACTAACTGGTTGTGTGTAGAAACTGTGAGACGTGGGTGTGAGGTTTGAAGCCATATTACATGTGTTTTGAGACAGATTATTTGAATGTTAGGCATGAGTTCTGATTATTAGAGATTGTTGGCATGTGAGTACTGAGTCTTTGGTGCATTGAACTATCTAGGGCATTGGAGATTCAGTTAGTAGGATATGTTATTCAAGTTGGAGTTTCTGATATTATCCATTTGTGTAAAATCATTAAAGTTTATGCGGCTTTGCGGCCACCTCCTTATATAAACTCCTTACGTCGGCTTGTGTGACAATCAGCTCCCATCCCCTTCACAGTGGATGCCTGATGGGTTCTGCCTTACCATGGAAATGTGGCAATTCCTCTCTTTTCTATCTTTATCACTAATGTCTCTAGCACTGTTTCACAGAATCTGGGAGCTTTCCCTCTGGCTTACTATTTCAATGTTCCACTTTTTTCTGTGTGAGAAACATTCACAGAAACCACTCCAACATCCAAAATAAGCCAGAATGCACTCTGTTCCCCTTTAAGAGGCAAAAGGTTGTTTTAAAATGTTTGGGCTAGCTTTAACTCATGCAATCTCTCCCAAACCTGGGCCTCTTCCTGAATATGCAGCCTCCCAGCAGCATATTTAGCACTGGGCTACATGCCACACTCATAGTGAAGTTTCCTTACAACCTGCATCACCTCAATTGAGTGCAAGGTGATCGTGCATCATATCCCTGAGCCTGCAAGCCAACCAGAACAAGTATTTAGCCCTTGATTTCTTTTGATTATAATTGTGCTTGCATGAAAATTCTTTTGTGAAGTACTTCAACATAGGCGTAAACACAATTTGTTTTAAATAGATTAATGACTGCATGAAGTAACACACACAAGCATTTTGCAGGAATTTAACCAGAAACTACCAAGGGAAAGACTTCTCTTTTCAAATAGGAGCCAGATTTTCTGTTCCTGCCCTTGCCAACCCCGCAATTCACTGTCACAATTTATTTAACTAGACAGGCAAGCACAGAACAGAAATTAATACCTACGTTGGGGGCTAGATTGAACATTCTCATGCAGACCAGGTGATGTGTGTAAAGAATTCACCTTTGTTAAAAAACTGAATTCAGATGTTGGGATTTGGACCCATATTTACTAGATTATTAGTCCAGTCCCAAGGCAATTGCACAATGTTGAATGTTGAAATCTATCTGCCTATGTTTGTGCTTATGTATTATTCTGTTATAAAAGGTGGATCTTGTTTTTAAGCTTATATTGCAATGTAAGAATGTCTCCCTGATGGGGTCAAACAAGAATTATTTGGAAATGGTCCTCTGTATTGGGCAGCCAAGGTAGGTAAGCATGAATACTCTAAGAATTACTTTACATTTTCATGTCCTAGGCCCAACCAGATGCTTCATCAATGACCTTCCCTACATCATGAAGTCAGAAATAGGACTGTGCCCTGATGATTGCACAATGTTTAGCACAATTCTCCCCTCAAATAGTGAACTTGTTTATGTCCAAATGCAGCTAAACCTGAACATTATCCAGGCTTGGGCTTGCACCACACAAATACAAAGCAATGACCATCTCCAATAAGAGACAATCTAACTGTTGCCCTCGACATTCAATGTATTACCATCACTGAATCCCCCAATATCAACATCCTGGGGGTAACTATTGACTAGAAACTAAACTAGACTAACCATTTAAATGCAGTGGCTGAAGAGCTGGTCAGAGGCTAGGAATGCTGCAGCAAATAACTTCTGATTCCCCAAAGCCTGTCCATCATCTACAATGCACAAGTCAGGAATGTGATGGAATACCCACATGGCTAGGTGGGTGCAGCTCCAGCAACAACCAAGGAGTTTGACACCATCCAGGACAAAGCAGATCGCTTGACTGGCACAAGCATCTACAAGCATCCATTCTCTCCATCACCGATGCTCAGTAGCAGTAATGTATACTATCTACAAGATGTACTGCAAAAAACACCAAAATTCCTTAGACAGCATCTTCTGAACCCAAGACACTTCCATTCAAAAGGTCAAGGGCAACAGACTATTGGGAACATCATCAACCAATGGTGGTTCCCCACCAAGCCACTCATCATCTTGACTTGGAAATATATCACTGTTCCTTCAGTTTTGCTACATCAAAATCCTGGAATTGCCTTCCAAATAGCATTACAGGTTGACCTATGGCAAATGGATAACAGCGGTTCAAGAAGGTGGCTCATCACCACCTTCTCAAGGACTAATGGGAATGGTCAATAATGGAGTCATAGTAGAACAGAATGCTGGAAAAGGAGAGTTTATGTTTATTAAATTAATTAATCTCACAAAAAGAAGTTAAAGGCAACCTGTCAAGACAACAAGCAAGAAATGATACATTAGAGAGAAAATAAAGTCATTGGAGTAGAGGTTTGATTGTGTTGCACCCGTTTTAAGGATAGTAAGGGTTCAGCAATGGTAATGCCATTGAACATCAAGAGGCAATATTTTGATTCTCTCTTGTTAGAGATGGCCACTGTCTGACACCAGTGAGGCATGAGGGTCACTTGCCACTTTTTAGCCTATGCCTAGATGCTGCTCATGTCTTAATGCAATTCTATGCAAGCTTCTTCAGTGTCTGAGGAGTCATGAATGGTGCTGGACATGTTCAAGTTGTCAGCAAATATGCTGATTTTTGACTTTATGATGGAAGGAAGGTTATTGATGAAGCAGTTGAAAATCAGAGGGAGCTGATGATGTCCAAGTAATGTATCTAGTAATGCAGAAGCCCAAGCTAATGCCCAGTGGAGATCCCACCACTGGGATTGCACCAGTTGCACCGAGGGGTTTTGAGGTTATGTCCCTCGAGTAACAGTAAGAGATTCCGGATCACTTGTCCAGTTTTGGCCTGGATTGCCTGGTAATATCTTCCAACTGCCATTCTAATTCAAATTTTGCCTGATCCAGCAGCACTGCACATTCCTAGTTGGGTATTCCAGGCCTGGCTCCTTTAGAAACAAAGTCTATAGCATCGGATGAAGAGTTTTAGTAGTGTCCTGTGTCTTAGAGGAAACTCGCCAAATGCCAACTGTCAACAGCACAAGCTGCCATTAAGTAAATAGAAATGTCCAATGTGAACATTAGTGAATGAGTAACTGGATGACTATTAGTAAATAGGGAAATGGTGGGTGAATGAATGTGTGAATGGATGAGGTGGCAGGCGAGTAGGGTGTCAAGTAAGTGTTATAAGGATGGGTAAGCGAGGTGGGTGAGGTTGGTAGGTGGTGAGTGGGTGAATGAACCAAGGATTAGTCTATGTTGGGAGGAGTTTTATTCTGGAGTCAGTTCAGGCCAAGAGTGTTGTCGGGTAGGAGGTGAGTGGGACTAATCCAGTCCAGCCACAGGTTAGTTGACTTGAGTGCAGGTGGAGCCAGGTCTGATCGGGGAGGGGTAACAGCATGTCCATGGTAGTAATTAGGTCAGGATGGATTGTGGAATAGTTGGAGGTATCAGGCGGACAGATATTAATCTGGTTGTTGAGGTGATGGGGCGAGGAAAGGCAATGCACGTGATAGGGGTCAGTTGTGTCATTACCTAGGAGTTAGATGAGGTTTCCATTGAACCTTTCCTAGGTAAGTACATCAGATTTGTCCAAGGCCTCTGACCTTACCTCGGAGTTGAAGAGTTTTGCAAATGGTCCTGAAGATCAGGGACTTGCATATGAAAAGTTTAAACTTTCTGGGTATGTTTCACGTCTTCAGGATTTTGGGGTCTTGATGCACACCTTAATATCTTGAGCGCTTGTTCTAGATTCCCCCAGTCAGGGGATACATCATTCTTAAATCCAGTCTGTCCACCTCTGACAGAATTTCATACATTTTAATCAGATCCCCTCATGTTATTCCGAATTACAGTGAATAAAAGCCCATTTGGCTTAATCTTTCCTACATAACAAACCCTCATCCCAGGAATTAGTCTGGTCAACCTTCACTGCACTCCCTCTGTGGCTACTCTATATTGTGTTCAGTTTTGGTCAACTTAACTAAAACAATTTTCCAGGTGTGGTCTCACAAAGACCCCGTACAATTGCAGTAAGACTTACTTTGTCCTGTAATAAATAAATGCCAACATTGCCTTAGGATCATATCTTTTGGGAATTTTATTCTCTTCTGTTTAAATTTTTATTGATCATAATTTACATGATTTTACTTATTTCTGTAATCAGAATTTGTTTTTGATTTCTTTTACACAACTTATAGTTTAGTCATTTTTCATTCATGCAACAGGTCCCATTTTATTAAATCTGTGAATCGTATTGGCACAGCCTGTGTACTTTCATTATCTATATCAGCCATGATTCTGCTTTCAACATATTCAACAACCTTTTCCATCCTAAACATTTTTAACCCAATTATCCAGTGACCTGCATCATTGTAATGAGGCAGCTACAATGCAGAGATCCTTAGACAGCAAAAGAAGAAATTAGGCAATACATTCCACTATTACTCACATTATGTTCTTTTGCAACTTTGGCACAGCTGTGTTGTTGCTTTGCCAAAAACAGAGAGAGCCAAATTTGCATAACTGTCCGTTCATTTAAATCAATGCCAATTCTGATTTTCCAACTAAATGTCAGTTTTCCCACCAATGGCACTTCGACTCAAAAATGAGGTGCTGTTAGTTTCACAGTAAAGTGATTCATTATTCCTAAAATGATTCATTTAAAAATATTTTCATTGCCCACAGAAGATTGAACAACAGCTCTTAAGCTAGAAGCACAGAATCTACGGGGAGGAAATAGTGTTCCTTGAGTTCATGAGAAGCACCAATTTTATTAACCCCCTTATAATCAAGATACCTTGATGTCATGTCATTGCTGCTATCCCCTCTCTAATGACATTTTCAAAACAAGCAAGTCAAATGTATTAAAGTTGACTTGAATGATTTCTGTAAACATTTTAAGAGAAAGAGAGAGGTAAAGAGGAATACAAATTCTTTAGGGCCAAATGATTTGGAGGTGCCAGTGTTGGACTGGGTGGACAAAGTTAAAAATCACACAAGGCGATGAAATCATTCAGGCCCACAAACTTCCATTTGATTAGATCAGACCCGTCTGACTGTGGCTTCAACAAACCTTTCTTGCCAGCTCCCTCAAGAACCCTTGTTCATCAAAAATTTGTCTAACTCCATTGTGAATATATTCAATGACATAGCCACCACTGCTCTCTGAGGAGACCGTTCTAGTCAACTAATCCTTTGAGAAAAAAACAATCACCTCATCTCAGTTTTAACTGAGAAGCACCGAATATTAGAACTGTTTCCCTTCATTTTAGACTCCCACAGGGGAAACATCCTCTTAGCATCTGTCAAGTCCATCAGGATCCTGAAATTTAGGTCTCTCTGTTCTTGGAGAAAATGAGGACTGCAGATGCTGAGATCAGAGTCGAGAGTGTGGTGCTGGAAAAGCACAGCAGGTCAGGCAGCATCTCACCCCCCTTCCATTTATCTCTCAGCCCCCAGCCCACAAGCCTCATTCCTGATGAAATGCTTCTGCCCAAAACATCGATTCTCCTGTTCCTTGGATGCTTCCTGACCTGCTGTGCTTTTCCAGCACCACACTCTCGATGCTCTCTGTTCTTGGCAAAGCAATAATGGAGCCATGCCAAAGTCCCAAATGAATATAGTGCAAGTAATAGAGGAACTTGTTCCCTAATTTCTATTTGTGTTTTGTTGTCTCTGCATTATAGCTGCCTCATTACAAAGATGCAGGTTGCTGGAAAATTGGCTCAAAATACTTATGATAGAAAAGGTTTTTTAAAACGTTGAAAGCAGAAACTAGTAAGTTCACTAAACCCCAATGGATACCATCCCAGCCTGCTGTACAATTCCCCTTAAGCTAACTCCTTCATTACAGGAATCAGTCAAGTAAACCTTCTCTGAGAAATTCTGATGAATTTGCATCCTTTCCTAAGTAAAGGGAATAAAACTGTATGCAGTGCCCAAAATGCAGATATACTGAGGCCTGGATAGCTGTAGCAATGCCTTCCTTCTTTCATACTTAATTTCTCTTGCAATAAAATACCAACCTTTCATTGTCCACCTATGCACTTGCTGTGCCTATATATTAACTATGTGTATATCATATACCAGGGCATCCAAATCTCTCTCTACATTAGAATTCTGTTGTAGCTCTCCAATCACATAACATATTACTTTTCTATCTGAACTGCCATAATGAACAAAGTTTATATTTTCCAACATTTTATTCTACCTGCTATCTTTTCTTCTCTACTTGATATATCTAAATCCATTTATATGCTCTTTATGTTTGCTTAACAATGTACTTTCTTATCTTGCCTATCTTTCTGTTATCAGCAAATTTAACAGTCATACACTCTATTCCACCATCAAATTCATTTATGTGAATCATAAGTAATTGAGGACCCAACAATGACTCCTGTGACAATCCAACTGTTACAGTTTGCCAACTCGAAAATTTCTCATTTAGCCCTATTCTGTGCTTCCACTAACCAATCCTTCACCCATGCTCATATGTATCTGCCTATATAATCAGCTTTATGTTGTGAAGTAACCATTAATGTGGCACATTATAAAAGTGCACTAGACTTATAGGTTGCTTGTACCCACTTCGCTTATTACTTCATCAAAGGATGCTAACAAATTACTGAAACAATTTCCCTTTCAAAAAACTGTGTTAATTCTGAATGTATAATAATTTTAAAATGGCTATTACTTCCTTAATAGAATTTTCCCCAGCTCAGATGTTTAGTGAACTGGCCTATAGTATAGTGCTTTCTGTGTCCCTGCTGTCTCCAAGTGATGCATTTACGATCTTCCCAAATCTAAGGAAATTTTGAAGATCACAACCACTGCAACTATTAGTCTATGGGCAATTCTTTCAATAGACTAGCATACAGGCTATCACGCTGTCATACAGCCTATTAGCCTTTAATATTATTAGTTTTCCCACTACCCTTTCCCAATTGGCACAAGTATTTTCATTTCCTTCCTCCCTTTTATCCCCAGATTTTCAAGTATTCTTGGGATATTATGTGTACCCTGTAGAATGAAGAAAGACATAAAATACTGTGCATTACTTCTCTCATTAATTTGTTTCACAGTATTGATACTCTAGTCTCACCTTTTAAGTTGATCAACAATCATCCTGTTTACTCTTTTCTCTTAAACTAATTGAGCAACTCTTACGATCTGTTTTTATATTTCCAGCTCACTTTCTGTCATGTTCTAATTTATCCATTTGTTTTAGTTATGTTTTGTTGGTTTCTAACTTACCTCTAATCATCACAGCAGCAGACGGTGTTTCTTTCAATTTGATACAATCCATCCTTAACATCCTGAGCTCACATTTACTGTATCCGCTGCACCCGATGTGGTCTCCTCTACATTGGGGAGACAGGCCACCTACTTGCGGAACATTTCAGGGAACACCTCTGAGACACCCGCAACAACCAACCCAACCGCCCCATGGCTGAACACTTTAGCTCTCCCTCCCACTCTGCCAATGACATGCAGGTCCTTGGCCTCCTCCATCACCAGACCCTGGCCACACGACGCCTGGAGGAAAAGCACCTCATCTTCCGACTAGGAACCCTCCAACCACACAGGATGAATGTAGATTTCTCCAGCTTCCTCATTTCCCTCCCCACACCTTATCTCAGCCCCAACCCTCGGATTCAGCACTGCCCTCTTGACCTGCAATCATCTTCCCGACCTCTCCGGCCCCCACCCCCTCTCCGGCCTATCACCCTCACCCTCACCCTCACCTCCTTTCACTTATCATATTCCCAGCGCCTCCCTCCCAAATTCCCTCCCCCCTACCTTTTATCTCAGCCTGCTTGGCACACCAGCCTCATTCCTGAAGAAGGGCTAATGCCCGAAACGTCGATTTCCTGCTCCTCGGATGCTGCCTGGCCTGCTGTGTTTTTCCAGCACCGCATTTTTCAACTCTCACATTGGGTGGTCCATCCTTCTCACAAAATGTACCTTAATCAAATGTATCTATGCTGAAAGTTATAAAGATCTCCTTAAATATCTGCCACTGATAACTGACTGTCCTCCCTCTTAATAAACTTTTACAGTTCACTTTAGTCTTCATCCCTTTTGCTGCTGGTTAAATTTAAGTCACTAGTCTGTGACCCACACTTCTTATCCTCAAGCTGCATGTGAAATTCTATCTGGTTGTGATCACTGTTGCTTATAAGTTCTTTACTCTGAGATAATTAATGGTTCTTACTTCATTATAGTGTCACAATAGTGTCCTGAACGACATAAGTTTCTGAAGGTTTCTTCACAACCACTCTGGCTTCAACAGGGGGACAGGGCAGCCTGATGGTTGGCATCGTTAAGCTGTATTCTACACTGGCATCAGGGGAAAGTAATACTGCCTTAGACAGGGTTCTAAAATGGGATGACACTAAAGATGGGTAACCTCTATAGCTTAGTTCTTAAATAGGAATAACTTTATGAATGCATTTGTAATGTTCCTTATTTGTCCTGAGAAGCATTCTTTCTTTCTTCCTGTCCCTCGAACTGCATGTTGCAGGGTAACTGCTGGAAGCATTAGATCTGATAGATGGCTGGGCTTTAAAAATGGTTCCGGGAATAGTGGGAGGATCCAATGGGGTGTACTCTGGCCTGTGGTGAGAAGGAAGGTAAGACAAACGGGGTGCCATGGAAGCCAGATGCAGAGATAATGATGCGAGCTTTAGACAATAACATCATTAATCCCTCTGGGCTCACAAAGTGAAACTGTGGGTGGAACTCATCAAGATTGACACTGAGCTAATCTTTCACAAAATTCACCTCATAATCTTTAAACCTGTTTTAATGATGTTGTACTTTCAAGAAAAATCAATGCGACACAAAAATCTGCTGACATGTAGCTTATGCTTATTTGTTTAAGGATGGCGTGTGTCAGTTCTTGTTGCGTGTCTGAGATCAGTAGTTTCCGTGTTGAACTTCCCAGCCCAAGGGCGGGGAGCAGGACAATGAAAGCTCGAGGCTCAGGGTGTGTCAGTCACGAGGGAGGGAGTGTGAACAGAGTCAGAGACACAGAAGAGGGCAAAAAGGGCTGCAAGGTGGAGTTAGACGTTTAGTTTGGCGAATAAAGTCAAGAGGGGCTGGTGCTCTGGGAGAGTGCTTAAAACAATCAGTCAATGTAAAAAATTGAAGGGTTAAAACATCAATGACAATACTGTCCACTTGTATCTGCCTCATTGTGTTGGCATACAGAGAGCTTACCTGGCTTAGAGTTTTCATAATTTCAATTATCCGTGCAGAGACTGATTTCAGACCATGTGAATTTTAACTTTGCCATCTTTGCCATGGTGTGGCCTGGACTGGAGGGTTTAAGCTATGAGGCAAGATTGAATAGACTGGGGTTATCTTATTTTGAAAATCGAAGGTTAAGAGAGGATATGGTCGAGGCGTATGAGATAAGAAGGGGTATAGATAGGATGGATAGGAAAGTATGTTTTCAATTAGTAGAGGGGTCAGTAACCAACCAATAAGGTTGAAAGAAGGCTGAAACAAGAGTTGAAGAGAATGTTTTTTAACTACAGTGTGTTGGAAGTCTGCAGCTCACTGCCTGAAAGTGTGGCTGAGCCAAATATTCTGGAAACTTCTAAGCAGTTTGGACCAAAAGCTGGAAAATGGGATGAGTACACTGTAGTTAGATCTTTATTGACCAGTATGGATACAATGTGTCAAATGGCCTCCTTCTGTGGTGTAAAGAATATATGAGTCTGTCCTTTACAATGCTCGGTAGAGGGGACAGAAGAGTTGATATTGCAAGTTTAGCCACATCCTACAATTTGGCAAGTACAATATGACAACTAACATGAACCTTCACTGAGAAGTGAACACAAAAACACCAATTGTTTCTTTTGCAAGAAATAAATGTTCCTAACATGTCTGTAAACATCAATGTGAGCCAACAATGAGGCATGCCAGTACTTTTAGTTCCCTGGCTAAGCTAGGCTCAACAAAGAACCATGACACATACATGAGAAAAATGAAAATAATGCAAAATATTTCGAAGTGAAATCTAAGTTTGACACCTTTGCCATCTTGGTTCTCTCAATAAGACTTATGTAAGTGGCAATGGAGTTAGATAGGAATGTTGTGATTAGAGTGGTGCTGGAAAAGCACAGCAGGTCAGGCAGCATCCGAGGAGCAGGAAAATCGACATTTTGGGCAAAAGCCCTTCATCAGGAATGGAGGCAGGGAGCATCCAGGTAGAGAGGTAAGTTGGGGTGGGGGTTGCTGCTGGGTAGAAGGTAGCAAACAATACAATGTTGTGGCCTCTCTATTTACCCAGGATGTTCTAGCCCATGGATTACTGCTGCATTGGCAGCTGATGGCTGGTTTCAGCACTGAAAATCAAATCCGCATCGTGATAGTAAGTATTTCCTGTGTGTGTTAAATTTTAATTGAAGTTGAATGGAAATCATCAAAAAGCAAGAAAGTGGAAGTGATGATCATGTTGCTGTTCTGCTGTTGAGAATAAAATGCCACAATAAATATTCTGCTCAGTGAATTCTTAATTTGGGTCAGGCCCTGTAAATATCTAATGTTCTATATCTGAGCTTTGACATTAGCTAATAGCAGGTTACCTCTTTGCATATGTAAAACGTGAAACAAGCAACATAAAGGAAACTCCACTAGATATTTCCAAGTGATTTACAACCAATTAAGTATTTTTTGATAAAACAAAGAGCTGGAGTTGCGGGAGATCTGAAATGAACAAAATAGGAAGTGCTGGAAAAGCTCAGCCAGTAAAGATTAGATTCCCTACAGTGTGGAAACAGGCCCTTTGGCCCAACAAGTCCACACCGACCCTCTGAAGAGTAACCCACCCAGACCCATTTCACTGTGACTAATGCACCTGGCACTATGGGCAATTTAGCATGACCAATTCATCTAACCTGCACATCTTTGGACTGGGGGAGGAAACCAGAGCACCCGGAGGAAACCCACACACACAGAGAACATGCAAACTCCACACAGACAGTCGCCCAAGGCTGGAATCAAACCTGATGCTGTGAGGCAGCAGTGCTAACCACTGAGCCACCGTGCCACCCACATATATGGAGAGAAAAACACAATTAACATTTTGAGTCCAGCAACCCCTCGTAAGAAGTATCTTTGAAGAGTATTCACTGTTGTATTGTGTGAAAATGATCAGATGACCTATTACTGTTATTGAGAGACACATATATTGACTCAGACACCAAAGTGACCTTTATTGCTCCTCCTAAGCATACTGTCTTTCCACCTTTTCCCCTCAGTGCACCAACAGTGCTGCATTGATGTGTCAGCATTAATTGTTGTACTGAGGTCCCAAAGCAGAATTTAAAATGGGGATACTTACCACCCCATGACCAACATCCTTTCCAATGAGTATTATCCCACAGCTACTTGGGAGGTGAGATTTCCATCTCACATTTGGCAGAACTGCTGGCCACTGGGATGGAAACAGTCCCAAGATTGTAAGTCCCATAACCAGAATGTGGGAGATCACCTAGCATCAATGCAAGGGTGCGAGGGAAGTCACGGGGGCTGAGGAGGAGGCAACTTGACAGAGAAGCTTGGGAATAAGTTCCGGGGAGGATGTCCAATTTGAAACAGTGGATACAGAAGCCTGGACACACACACCAGAAGGTTGAGGAACACTTTCTTTCCTGCTGTTATTAGACTGATGAATGGGCTCTCTAGTTTCAATAAGCAATGTAACCTGAATGCCTCTAAGCTTTTTGATTTGCACATCCTGGTTTACTATGATCTGCCTGTGCTTCTCATAAACAAGCTTTTCACCACATTTCAGTACATGTGACAATCAATCAATCAAAAGTATTTGGAAAGGCAAGGACTGACTCAGGATAGTCAACATGGCCTTGTGCGTGGAAAATCATGTCTCACAAACTTGATTGAGTTTTTTGAAGAAGTAACAAAGAAGATTGATGAGGGCAGAGCAGTAGATGTGATCTATATGGACTTCAGTAAAGCATTCGACAAGGTTCCCCATGGGAGGCTGATTAGTAAGGTTAAATCTCATGGGATACAGGGAGAACTAGCCATTTGGACACAGAACTGGCTCAAAGGTAGAAGACAGAGGATGGTGGTGGAGGGATGTTTTTCAAACTGGAGGCCTGTGACCAGTGGAGTGCCACAAGGACCGGTGCTGGGCCCTCTACTTTTTGTCATTTACATAAATGATTTGGATGTGAGCAAAAGAGGTACAATTAGTAAGTTTGCAGATGACACCAAAATTGGAGGTATAGTGGACAGCGAAGAGGGTTACCTCAGATTACAACAGATTCTGGACCAGATAGGCCAATGGGCTGAGAAGTGGCAGATGGAGTTTAATTCAGATTTTAATGCGAGGTGCTGCATTTTGGGAAAGCAAATCTTAGCAGGACTTTGCACTTAATGGTAAGGTCCTAGGGAGTGTTGCTGAACAAAGAGACCTTAGAGTGCAGGTTCATAGCTCCTTGAAAGTGGAGTCGCAGGTAGATAGGATAGTGAAGAAGGTGTTTGGTATGCTCTCCTTTATTGGTCAGAGTATTGAGTACAGGAGTTGGGAGGTCATGTTGCGGCTGTACAGGACATTGGTTAGGCCACTGTTGGAATATTGTGTGCAATTCTGGTCTCCTTCCTATCGGAAAGATGTTGTGAAACTTGAAAGGGTTCAGAAAAGATTTACAAGGATGTTGCCAGGGTTGGACGATCTGAGCTACAGGGTGACCTTATAGAGGTTTACAAAATTCTGAGGGGTATGGATAGGATAAATAGACAAAGTCTTTTCCCTGGGGCTGGGGAGTCCAGAACTAGAGGGCATAGGTTTTGGGTGAGAGGGGTAATATATAAAAGAGACCTAAGGGGTAACGTTTTCACGCAGAGGGTGGTACGTGTATGGAATGAGCTGCCAGAGGATGTGGTGGAGGCTGGTACAATTGCAACATTTAAGAGGCATTTGGATGGATATATGAATAGGAAGGGTTTGGAGGGATATAGGCCGGGTGCTGGCAGATGGGACTAGATTGGGTTGGGATATCTGGTCGGCATGGACAGGTTGGACTGAAGGGTCTGTTTCCGTGCTGTACATCTCTATGATTCTATGACTGTAACAGGTTGGTCAAACAATAAATAAGGCACCTGATTTTCTTCATGCAAATAACTTATTGACTTTTCCAAGCAAACAGTTCTCTCCTTTAATCCTAGCCACTCCCCTGCTTCACCCGAGTCACAAGTTAATCAATTAACTGCCATCACCATTTCCGTCCTAATCTAATATCTGTTATATTAAACACATTCTGTGTGCCGAAGGGCTGTGCAGTGCTTTCCCCCGTAATCCTTATCCTTTTATTGACTAGCTGTAAAAAAGCAGCTCTTAAGGACCTTAAATGTGCCAAGGGCAGGTCTATCCAAGTGTTGGTTTTGAACCTACAAGAGGGAGTGGAACAACAGAAACACAGCTAAGCCTGTGCCTGCCACACCTGAAATCTTCCAGTAGGTGTCCCTGTATAATAATTCTGAAAAATGTGATGATAACCTGCGCTTATTGATCTCCAGAAGAGGAGCAGAAGGGCCAACTGCCACTGACTGAAGCCAACACTATATGCAACTCATGCTGATAACATACAAGAAAATATCTGACACATTTTTAATCGGACACAACATCCTTCCTTTTCCTCTCATTCTTAGAAATCACAGAAACAAGAATGAAAGTTGGCAATTGAACAGCTGTGCTTTTGTTTCACTGCATTCCATCATGAACCAGCTCTAATTCAATTAGACTCTCCATATACTTCAGCTTTACAATACAGTTCTCTGCCAGACTCAGACCCAAGGGAATAGAATAAAGATGAAATAAAATCTGGGAATGAGCTGAATAAGGACAGACAAAATTCAGCAAGTGTATGGTACTATCAGCTCACTGGGGTCAGTTGGCTGGATGTCTAGTTTGTAATGCAGAGTGATGCCAGCAGTAGGGGTTCAATTCCAACACCAGCTAAAGTTACCATAAAGGACTTACCTTTTCAGTCTCTCTTACCTGAGGTGTGGCGAACTTCAGTTGAAACTGCCACTAGTCAGCTTTTTCTAGAGGGGAGCCTCATGGTTGTCTGGGACTATGGCAACTTTACAACACTGCAGAATGGAAGAAAAATTTGACTGGTCTATATCCTTTATAAATGGCATTCAACAGCATTAATGGGAAATTGGAAGGTCTAGAGGTTGTGATAGACAAGGCATTAAGGATGACATTGTAATGTGATTACTCTGCCAACACATTATGCACTGTTATGGAAGAATGATTTTTCAATAACACAGAGTTGCACAAGAACACAACAATCATGTTATAGAAGAACTACCTGTATTTGCACCAGCTTCCACCACCTCCTCTGGCAGCTCATTCCATGCACACACCACCCTTGGTATGAAGAAGTTATCCTTCAGGTCCACTTAAAATCTTTCCCCTTTCACATAAAATGTATGGCCTCTAGTTTTGGACTTCCCACCCTAGGAAAAAGACCTTGGATTTTCACTTTATCCATGCCCCTCATGATTTTATCAACCTCTATAAGGTCTCCCTTCAGCCTCCAACACTCCAGGGAAAATAGCCCCAGCTTTTTAGCCTCTCCCTGTACCTCAAACCCACCTCTCCTGGCAACATCTTTGTAAATGTTTCCTGCATTCACCCAAGTTTAACAACATCCTACCTTTTGAAGGGTGAGCAGAATTGTATGCAGTATTCTGGAAGTGGCCTCACTAATGTCCAGTATGGCTGCAACATAAAGTCCCAACTCCTACTATGACCAATTAAGACACGTGTACCATACACCTTCTTCACGACCCTGTCTACCTGTGATTCTACCTTCAAGGAACTTTGCACTTGCACCCTGAGCTCTTGTTGCTCGGCAACACTTCCCAGGGCCCTACTATTAACTGTATCAGTGCTGCCCTGGTTTGCCTTCCCAAAGGGCAGCACTTTACATTCAGTTCTGTTTAAATCCTGAGAGGCCAAGCACCACTTGGCCACTGAGCAACTAGATATAAACTAGTTGCCTCTGTATTTGCAACTGCCTGTTGTATCAGCATTCCCCACATCCTGAGAATGATCAATTGGAGATATCCTTAAGGAAAGTATAGAATGAAGGACACAAGGCCCCAATAATTTCTTCAAGACCGATCAATATGCAAAACGACCTAGACATGCTAATGAGAGGCAAATATTTTCAGATGACATTCTTCAGAATGCTGGAGGGATGATGAATACCCATTTGTTTTGCAATTAAAATATTTGACATTGTAAAGCAGTTTTTAAAATAGTTCCTGAAGTAGAATGCAATGTTCTCTATTTCACTGCAGTGTGGTAACAAAAACATCATGTACAATACAAGAACAAGGAATTTAAAAATCACCATAATTTTACCAAGCCATAGGGCTGTTCTCTCATTAGAGAGGGACAACAGGCGGTGATCACCACACCTCACACAAAGCGGGAGACTGAGAAACATAAAACTTATTGGCGATCACCGTGGGTCAGACAGCATCCACCGAGAGACAAAATTAAAAATCACATGACACCAGGTTATATTCCAACAGATTTTTTTGGAAGTACAAACTTTCGGAGAACTGCTCCTTTGTCAGGGAGCTTTGGAACAGGATCATAGGACACAGAATTTTATAGCAAAAGATCATACAACTGAAACAATATATTGAACAAACCTAGATTGCTGTTAAGTCTTTCAACTTTTAGAATGGGTTGCAGGTTTTGATTCATTACTATGTAAAACCCAGAACTTCTTTCAAGTCACTTTTCTAAGGTAACTTAAGGTTTTATAAAAAAAGGTGACATCACAGTTCAGACAATGCATTAAAGGTGTGAGGTTAGAGTCTGTTTGTACTCTAATCTTGAGTTGGATTGGTTCTGTTTCCAAAGTAGGAACTTATAAAATGATACATGGATTGACTGCCTACAGATTGTGTAGTTTTTGAACAAAATAGAATGTATCTGCAAATACAATTCTACAAATGCAAATTCCCCCAAAGACTTATATGTGCGTGTGCGTGCATTGAGGGACAGAGAGAGACAGTGTGTGTGTGTATATGTGTACGTGTGTGTAGTGTAGTGGGGTCACCTGTAGTGTGACTTGAACCTAAGGTCCTAGTTGAGGCAATCCTCATGGGTACCGAACTTGGCTATCAGCCTCTGCTTGGCCACTCTGCATTGTTGCGTATTCCGAAGTCTGCCTTGGAGGATGGTCACCCGAAGATCTGAGGCCGAATTTCCCGGACCACTAGGAGGGAACACCCCTGTCTGGTGATTGTTGCGCGGTGTCCATTCATCTGTTGCCACAGCCTCTGCTTGGTCTCACCAATGTACCATGCCTCAAGGCATTCTTGCCTGCGGTATATGAGATAGACAACTTTGACCAAGTCACATGGCAACTACCAACCAATCCGACCGAAGAACACACCCATGAACTAAACAGGTTGATCAAGATCTTTGATCCAGTCCTTCAGAGTTCCCTACGCACTGTGATCCCACGTACCTCTTGCGTAGCAGACTTCTACTGCCTTCTGAAGATACACAAAGCCAACATACCTGGACGTCCCATCAGGTCATACAACAGGACCCTGGGTGAGAACCTCTCTGGCTATGTCGAGGGCATCTTGGAATCCATTGTATGGGAGACCCCCAGCTTCTGTCGCAACACTACAGATTTCTTACAGAAACTCAGAACCCATGGACTAGATGAACCAGGAACATTCCTTGTCACAATGGATGTTTCCGGACTCTACACCAGCATCTCCCACAATGATGGAATCACTGCAACAGTCTCAGTACTCAATACCGATAACTGTCAAATTCCGAGTACAATCCTACAACTCGTCTGCTTCATCCTCGACCATAACTTTTTCACCTTTGTTAACCAGTTCTTCATCCAGAACAAAGAACAGCCATGGGGACCAATTTGCACCCCAATATGCCAATGTTTTCATGCACAATTCTGAACAAGATTTCTTTGCTGCACAGGACCCCAACCAACACTATACACCAGATATATTGACTACATTTTCTTCCTCTGGGCCCATGGTGAGGAGTTACTGAAACAACTATCAACAAGTTTCATCCCACCATCAGACTTGCCATGGACTACTCTTTACTATCCGTCTCATTCTTAGACATACGCATCTCCATGAAGGATGGGCAACTCAGCACCGCACTCTACCATAAACCCATGGATAACCTCGCAATGCTGCACTTCTCAAGCTTCCACCCTAAACATTTTAAAACAGCCATCTCCTATCGACAGGCCCTACGCATACACATAATCTCTTCAGATTAGGAGGAACGCGACAGACATCTGAAGGTGCTGAAGGACACCATCATAAGAATAGAATACAATGCTCAACTCATTGATCGCCAGTTCCGACATGCCACAACGAGAAACTGTAATGACCTCCTCAGGAGACAGACATGGAATGTGACCAATACGGTACCTTTCATTGTCCAGTACTTCCCGGGAGTGAAGAAACTACGCCATGTTCTTCGCAGCCTGCAACACATTATCGATGAAGATGTGCACCTCATCAAGACCTTCCCTATGCCTCCACCTCTTGCCTTTAAACAACCACCAAACCTCAAACAGATCATTGTTGACAGCAAACACCCCAGCCTTCAGGACAACATCGACCACAATTCCGTCTAACCCTATCATGGCAACCACTGCAAGACGTGTCAGAATGTCGACATGGATACCACCATTACATGTATGGACACCACACGCCATGTACACGGCAGGTACTGATGTGACTCGGTCAACATTGTCTATCACATACGCTGCAGGGAAGGATGCCCCAAGGCATGGTGTATTGGCAAGACCAAGCAGATGCTACAACAGATGAATGGACAACGCCATTCGCCAGACAGGGATGTACCCTCCCAGTCGGGGAACACTTCAGCAGTCAGGGACACTCGGTCTCGGACCTTCAGATGACAGTCCTCCAAGATGGACTTTCGGATATGCAACAACACAGAGTGGCCAAGCAGAGGCCGACATCCAAGTTCAATAGTTCAATACTCATGGGGATGGCCTCAACCAGGATCTTGGATTCATGTCACACTGCAGGTGACCCCACGACACCATACACACACAAACTCCTACACTCACACACACACACGTACTCATACACACAAACTCCTACATATACACACACACGTACACATACACACAAACGCCTACATATACACACTCACACATATGTACACATACACACAAACTCCTACATATATATATGCACAGACACACACACCACCTCCACATTCACACCATGCGCACACACTCTCACAGGCATATACTCTACCACACTCACACACAAATCCAAAGACGTGCAGGCTAGGTGAATTGGCCATGCTAAATTGCCCATAGTGTTCAGGATGCATAGGATAGGTGCATTAGTCAGGGGTAAATGTAGAGTAATAGGTAGGGGAATGGGTTTGGGTGGGTTACTCTTTGGAGGGTTGGTGTGCACTTTTGGGTCGAAGGGCCTGTTCCCACACTGCAGGGATTCTATGATACTATGATTCACCCACTCTATCAAGCACATGCACTCATACTCAAACTCTCTCTTTCTCGCACACACGCACACATACAAACACATACTCTCTCTGTCTTTGTCTCTCTCTCTCTCTCTCTCTCACTCATGCACACACACATGTACGCTCACACACTTATAGGTCTATGGGGGAATTTGCATTTGCAGAATTGTAATTGCAGATACATTCTATTTTGTTCAAAACCCACACAATCTGTAGGCAGTCCATTCATGTGACATTTCATAAATTCCTACTTTGGAAACAGATCAAGATTGATGAAGTTGATGTGCTAGAAATTTTGGAAAACATTAAGATTGATAAGTCTCCAGGGCCAGACCAGATTTATCCTAGGCTGCTCCGGGAAGTGAGAAAGGAGGTTGTTAAGCTGCTGGTGAAGATCTTTGCCTCCTCACTCTCCACAGGAGTCGTACCAGAGGATTGGAAGGAGACGCATGTTGTTCCTCTTTTCAAGAAGGGTAATAGGGAAATCCCTGGCAATTACAGACCAGTCAGTCTTATGTCTGTGGTCAGCAAAGTTTTGGAAAGAATTCTGAGGGATAGCATTTATGACTAT
The DNA here is from genome assembly GCF_037043375.1 of Chiloscyllium plagiosum. Lineage (NCBI taxonomy): Eukaryota > Metazoa > Chordata > Chondrichthyes > Orectolobiformes > Hemiscylliidae > Chiloscyllium > Chiloscyllium plagiosum. The sequence goes on along the minus strand of NW_028270141.1, from coordinate 86,547,306 downwards.
TTGGCAAAGCATAGTGTGATTAAAGGCAGTCAGCATAGCTTTGTGAGGGGCAGGTCATGCCTCACAAATCTTATTGAATTCTTTGAGGAGGTGTCAAGACAGGTTGACAATGGTCGAACAGTGGATGTGGTGTATATGGACTTCAGCAAGGCATTTGATAAGGTTCCCAATGGTAGGCTCATTCATAAAGTCAGGAAGTATGGGATACAGGGAGATTTAGCTGTCTGAATTCAGAATTGGCTTGCTGACAAAAGGCAAAGTGTTGTAAATGGAAAGTATTCTGCCTGGAGGTCAGTGTTGAGTGGGGTCCCGCAGGGCTCTGTTCTTAGGCCTCTGCTCTTTATAGTTTTTATAAATGACTTGGATGAGAAGTGGGTTAGTAAATTTGCAGATGACACAAAGGTTGGCAGTGTCATCGATAGTATAGAGGGCCACTGCAGGCTGCAGCGAGACATACACAGGATGCAGAGCTGGGCTGAGAAATGGCAAATGGAGTTCAACCTGGATAAATGCGAAGTGATGCATTTTGGAAGGTCAAACTCGAATGCTGAATATAGGATTAAAGACAGGGATCTTGGTGTTCAAGTACATAGGTCCCTTATAGATAGGGTTGTTAAGAAAGCATATGATGTTTTGGCTTTCATTAACAGGGGGATCGTGTTTAAGAACCATGAGGTTTTGCTACAGCTCTACAAGTCCTGGGTGAGACCACACTTGTGTCCAGTTCTGGTCACCCTACTATAGGAAAGATACAGAGGCAAATGTTTACCAGGATGCTGCCTGGACTGGAAGGCTTGCCTTCTGAAGAAAGGTTGAATAAGCTCAGACCTTTCTCTCTGGAGAGAAAGAGGAAGAGAGGGGACCTGAATGAGGTGTACAAAATAGTGAGTGGAATAGATAGAATCAATAGCCAGAGACCTTTCCCCAGGGCAGGATTGACTGGTACGAGGAGTCATAGTTTGAAGATATTAGGAGGAAGGTATAAAGGAGATGTCAGAGGTAGGTTCTTTATGCAGAGAGTTGTGAATGCATGGAATGCGTTACCAGTGGTGGTGGTGGAAGCAGAGTCATTAGGGACATTTAAGTAACTGCTAGACATGCACATGGACAGCAATGAGTTAAGGGGTGCATAGGTTAAGTTACTATATTTTACATTAGGATTAAACCTCAGCACAACATTGTGGGCCAAAGGGCCTGTTCTGTGCTGTACTTTTCTATATTTTATGTTCTAAAACCAGTCTGACTCAATATTGGAATACATATGGACTCTAACCTCACACCTTTAATGCATTGTCTGAGCTGAGATGTCACCTTTTCTGATAAAACCTTAAGTTATCTCGGGAATGTGACTTGAAAGAAGTTCTGGGATTTACATATTAATGAATCGTAATTTGCAATCCAATCTAAAAGATGAAAGACTTAACAGCAATCTAGGTTTGTTCAATATATCATTTCAGTTGTATGACACTATGATATTTTGTTATAAAATTCTGTGTCCTATGATCCTGCCCCACTAGCTACCTGATGAAGGAGCTGCGCTCTGAAAGCTTGTACTTCTAAATAAATCTGTTGGACTATAACCTAGTGTTGTGTGAATCTGAAGATTATATAGAGATAATAAGAGGTTCAGGGATAGAAGGACTGAAGTAGGAATTGAAATGAATGATATCACAGAGCTGGAAGTAAGGAGGACTTTTCATGGGAAAGGATTTCAGGTTTGAATAGAACACTGTTCTTCCAAATAATCTGACTCAACCTGAGACATTCACTGGAGAAGAGATGGAATTGGTGGTGAGGATACAACATTTTTCGTGAATGGAAATGTTTGGCTTCAGTTAAATTGTGCTAAATTGTGAAATGTTTGGCTGAACACTAACTCACAAAATTCTTGAATTATTTTATGAACGTTCCGAATCTTATGTTGCCAGCAGCACTGGAATTTGAGACTTGCCACAGTAGCATTCACAGTGGGCAGGATAAACATGAGATTACCTGTAGTTTTGGGGAGTAGGGGAATGTCTTTGTCCCTATAAGAGTTACAATGGATTATTGTCAATCAGTATTACATGATGATATAAGGATTTCTGAAAAAACTTAATTTGAAAATTCGATTAACATCTGCTTCGATCTGCAGTCTGCTGAAATGGCATCAGCTTCTTCTGCCACCTTCAAGCATGACAAGTTTCCATTGATTTTCATAGAAGGTTGCCTCTTGCTACGACAAAGCATCATGGGTCTGACCAACGCACCCTGTAACTTAACTTTGAGATATGTTTTTGGAAATAGCAACTGACCCAAGTTAGCCTTGTTGTGATCAATTCTCTGTTTTAACAGTCCTGACAAGTTTAATATGATGCACATTCACAGGGTTTAAAGGTGGGTTTCTCATGCTCAACAGCCATTGACAAAGAGCTTCTTCCTGACTACTGACAGACACCAGATTTACTGATAATATTCGATGAAATGAAGTGAAGTGGGAGGAGGCTTTTTGTGGACTGTAAGTGGTGACAAACACCATTGATGGATCTGTTACTGTACTGTACATTCAATGTTAGCTCACCTTTGATTCTGATTTTCCACTATTGAACCTTCCTTTGTAACAGCAACATTAAACAAATATTTGATCTTATGTTGTATGGCCAAACCTTATGCAATGTCCAAAAAATGAACACATTTTCACAGCATGTGTGCCACATTTCGGATCCATAGTTCCCATATTAATATTTAGTATACAGAATTTTAATTGATTGTTAAATGCATTGTGCAAATTGCAGCTTCTGTTGCTGAAATGCTTTTTAAAAATAATTATTGTATTCTTTGTGGCCTATAAGTTATACCATCAACTCCTTGTTAATGTTATGAGTGAAGTACAAGTCTGTGATTCATCGATTTTATATTCTTTGCACAGCTGACTTGACAACTCCATGCAGTTTTAATTAAAGAAAAAGCAAACCTTTATGTTTGGAAAGTAGTTTGCTTCTCCCTGTTAAACTCATTCATTGGGAATATCTTTTTGACCCTTTGTTATTAATGTACTGGATTGACATGGTGTAATAAAAACAAATCCATACGGACAGTTTAAACCCAAAAGCTCCTTACAAAAAGAACCATATTTTTCTGTTTAAACTGGTCTGCCATGTGACCCATCCAGAACCATTTGAAAATACGCTTTTAAAATTATTTGCAGGGAACTGCAATGTGTTGCAGTGAAAACAAAAAACACACCAAAAGTGCCTACTCCAACAAACACTTTAAAATTGAACTTACAGTATACTGCAAATCTTTAACTTCCCACATTTACATGTATTAAATGTAGTCAACATAATAACTCAAAAGGTGACAATAGTTTATATAATCTACATTAAGTGAAAAAGATTGTTGCAAAGATGAGTGAATACTTTTAGGAGTGACCTTAGTGAGGTTTATAAAATCATGAGGGCCATGTATAGGGTAAATAGACAAGTCTTTTCCCTGGGATGGGGGATTCCAGAACTCGAGGGCATAGGTTTAAGGTAAGAGGGGAAAGATTTAAAAGGGACCTAAGGGGCAACTTTTTCACACAGAGAGTGATGTGTGTATGGGAATGAGCTGCCAGAGGAAGTGGTGGAGGCTGGTACAATTACAGCATTTAAAAGGAATCTGGATGTGCATATGAATAGGAAGGGTTTAGAGGAACATTGGCCAACTGCTGGCAAATGGGACCAAATTAATTTAGGATATCTGGTCAGCATGGATTAGTTGGACCAAAGGGACTGTTTCCATGCTGTACATTTCTATGACTCTATGATTAGGCTTTATTTGCAGTTATTAGTATATATGTACATTCGCAACATTTTTTAGAAATATTCAAAATGATCTTTATTAAAGCTGTGGCCAGGTTTGCTCACGATTTCCAGTGGAATTGGATTGAAACAATTGCTATTGATGATGAGTGTGGTCAGTCTGAGATTAATCATTTCTTTGAAGGAATATGCCATGTGAGTTTTCTGAAAACACATCCCTTTACCCAACAAATGCACAGATGCCAGACCTAAATAAATAGGCAACACTGCTTTATGGTCAGAGGTTTTATCTCATTGTTTCTTTTTAAATCGATGCCCAAGTTGTTAAGCTGCATTGGGAATTGTTTCCTTTCAAAATAAATAGGACAAGGAATGTGAATGATGCATGAACAACAAATAAAAACATGGCAATGTCACTTAGTTAACATTCCCAGCATTGAGACAATTGTGGTGCCCTTGTTTCAGAAGAGAAAAAAAATAAAATATTGTCACAGCTACAGAATATTATATTCTCATCCAATTGGAAAAAACTTTGTTTTAAAATATTTTGATTTTAGTTTGTAATTTTTTTCATTATTCATTCATCAGATGTGTGTCGATGGCAAGGCCTGTGTTTATTGAAAAACTGTATTCGCCTATATGCCCTTGAGAAAATGGGGGTGAACTGCTTTCTTTGTTCACAGTGCGTCAATCCAATGTTGTCACTTGGCTCTAAGTGAGAGATCAAATGTGCAAGTAATCAAGGGCAAGAAGTAAAGAGGGCCACAGAAAAAAGGAAAATTAGAAAGATTAAAATGACGGAGAAGCAAGCCTAAAGACTTTAAACTTTAATGCATGAAGCATTCGGAATAAGGTGGATGAACTGGATTAGCAGGATTTTGCAAAGACATGGCTGGTGAAATTTCTCTTGGAAATTGTGATGAGTGCTATCTATTATCCGTGCCTCTGATATGTACAGACCAGCAGGTAATATGACTGGGTTGTGGAACATAAACTCAGAAGTCTTCATCATCAACCACTCTGTTTCTCAAAAGGCCAAAGATTGCACTGGCACATTGAAATGGGGGGGGGGGGGCGTGGGAGACACTGCCCTGCCCCCATAATGTAACATGTAGATAAAGGTGCTCACCTGACTGTCCCCTGTGTATGCTAGGAGAAGTGATACTGTAACAATATCACATGGTTTTATTGATGTGACTTCCAGACATATTTGGACTGAGCCTTTTGGGTAAGATCAAGTGTAGTGTCTATTCTTATCAGAATCTTTTCTGACGAGCGAGAGACCATGATCAGGAAGGTGGTTCTCGCAGGATGGACCTGTGTCGAGACCTTTCATCATCATCAGAAGATCATGATGTCATTGCTGGATCATGACTGCTAGTGGAAATTGGAGGATCATTGGTGGAGCTGAGCTGCAATTGCTGGATCTTTGTGCTGTCTTCGGCATAACTCCAGTTTAGTGACTAGCCAATCAGAACTATGGCCTCTGCGAACACCCAAGTTCCAGACCGAGGTTTGCAATACAATGAGGGTGACTGTGAAGACAGTGGAGGAAGGATTGTTGGTAGACAATCTTCGTGAAGAGAGTCTTCGTGGATTGCTGTGGGTTCGTAGCAGTAGATATTTTCGATTTGTAGGATTTCCCCAGTGCGGGCTACTTTGATGTGACCTGCAGGAGCATGAAGCAATGTGAGCATCTCCTGAATGTATTTGAGGAGAAAAGAGATCAGGGTCCCCTCTCCATCCTGTTTGCAGCACTGCACTGGCACATTGAAGGGTGGGGGATAGAGGTGGTGGGGTGAGAGTGTGGTGGGGAGTGTCAGTTTCTTTGGACCCTCCCTGTACAAAGGAGCTAGGTTGTTAGAATCCATATGTACAACCCCAAAACCTGGCAGCAGATATCTTGACCTTCTCAGGAAGGTACATACAGCTTGAAGGAGGCAGTACCAATGTAGTAGATCCCTTTGGACTGGACTAGCAAAAGGCAGGTCAAGGTACATAGAACATAGAACAATACAGCACAGAACAGGCCCTTCGGCCCACAATGTTGTGCCGAACATTTGTCCTAGCTTAAGCACCCATCCATGTACCTATCCAATTGCCGCTTAAAGGTCGCCAATGATTCTGACTCTGCCATTCCCACAGGCAGTGCATTCCATGCCCCCACCACTCTCTGGGTAAAGAACCCACCCCTAACATCCCCCCTATACCTTCCACCCTTCACCTTAAATTTATGTCCCCTTGTAACACTCTGTTGTACCCGGGGAAAAAGTTTCTGACTGTCTACTCTATCTATTCCTCTGATCATCTTATAAACCTCTATCAAGTCACCCCTCATCCTTCGCCGTTCCAATGAGAAAAGGCCTAGCACTCTCAACCTATCCTCGTACGACCTATTCTCCATTCCAGGCAACATCCTGGTAAATCTTCTCTGCACCCTCTCCAAAGCTTCCACATCTTTCCTAAAGTGAGGCGACCAGAACTGCACACAGTATTCCAAGTGTGGCCTTACCAAGGTCCTGTACAGCTGCAACTTCACTTCACGACTCTTGAATTCAATCGCTCTGCTAACCCTAATGGTGGACACCGAAGGGAACATCCTCCACCCACCGTCAGCTTCCTGATGGGAGGGAGCCGTGGCCACCTGCCATACATGGGGCAGTCTGTAGTGTGCCGAATCTGCTGGAGGTCAAGGTACATGGCGGAGGACTGCAATGTCACCCTCTGCAGGGCCCAGGCAGGCAGCGTCAGTGGAGGAGGTGGAAATGAAAGAGAGTGAGGAGTGAATATCAGTGAGAAACAACAGAAAAAGGAAATTGTGTCAGACCCCCGCTGACCCACAAAAAAATCAGAAAGAAACAGCTGTACAATGGACATAGCAGCAGCTCCTCTGACAATGAAGATGTGCACAGGAAAGGCCCATCAGTAAGAAAAGAGGCACAGCACCACAGGGGAGAAGGAGAAGAACATTCCCCCATCCCAATGTGGCAATGTTGGATGTTCCAAGGGACCTGGTGAAACCCAACCTCCAGCTGTCTGGAACCAAGGGGTACCCATTACTCTACAGCACTGGGTAACTGGGAGCAGTAACGCTCTGAGTCAGGAGCAGAGCACCTCAGTCCCTCTGTCAGGCTCCGAACCAGACTTTCCCGGCTTCATCCTCACCCTGAAAACACCCCCAGGGAGGAGCAGGACAGCTACTTCAGCACTGAATGTGTCCAACAGTTCGCCCACCCCACAGGGATGCAGGGACTCCCCTGGTGACAACACTGTGGCTGAACAGACTGTGGATCGATGGATAATTCTATAAAAGTTCAAAAGAGGTTTTAGAATTAACTTGTGTAGCATTTAATCTACTGCATGATGTGTTTCCATGTTGGCTTACCTGGTCAACAACAATGTGGACCTCCTGTTTCTGTAGGAGTACAGCATCTTAGCAGCAATAGGAAATGGTCAAGCTTGTGGACCCAGGGCCTTCAATTTGATCAGGAAAAAATGTGGCTGTTCCTCCAGCCTGGGTATTCTGCTGCGAGGGGCAACTTCATCAACTCCGAAGTTAAGAAGGTAGTTGGCAGGCACTTCCTCAGAGTAGACAATATGTACAGAAACGCGTTCCTGAGACTAATTAATGAGTACATTCCGCTGGTAAAGTGAGTGTCCGACACAACAGCAGGCCGCACTGATGCTGGAAACATCCAGGCTAGAGATGTCACATGCATCATCATTGCAGATGGATGGTCTGGAGGGGTTGACAGGAAATTGGACGCTTGATGGAAATGGTTAAAATTGCCAAACTACAAAACATCTTCAGATGAAGCGCAATGTAGATACATCTGATCACAGCCAGCCAGCCCTGTCCACTAGAGGATATACTTCCTGTTTGTATTCCCCAGTGTTCTCGGTCCAATCCACCAAGGTCAAGCTGGTGTTCTTTTCCAACCACTGCCTCCTGTTGGCCGACTGTCACCAACACAGCAGGCCAACAAGGGAACATGGAAACTGAATGTGAAACTGTTGACCCCAGAACACATCGAGGAGCTCAAAAGGGATCACACAGTTTGGAGAACAGTGAGGCCTCTTTTTCAGTCTCCAGCAGACTGGTAGAAACAGTCAAGAGGAAAATCAAAAGGTTCTTTATCTTCAAAGGTATTCAGAAGGCAAGAGAGAGATGGGAAAACTGTCCAAACTCCAGAAGAGCATGCATAGCCCATTTCTGCTGCATACAATGGGGAGTCGATGTCATTGGAGGGTCATCAGGAGGTGAAGAGCCAGCAAGCCTCGTTCTTTGCCTTGGAGGCCTCCAAGATAGTGCTCTGGTCCAGTGTCCACACCGAGGAACAGGATGAGATGTGCTCACATTTCTTCTTCCACAAGATGCACAGGGAGAGTTCTGTCCTCAGCAGCATGAAGGAAGAAGATGGCTTGGTAACATCATCCTGAGGATTGGCAAATCCTTTTATGTCAGATTGTATGACACAAAACTGAGTGTGGCCTCTCAGTCGTTCCTGTCCTCTATCATGGAGGTCTTACACAACAACATGCAGGAGTGACTGGACCAGCCATTATCTCTGGAGGAGCTGACCAAGTCCCTCGAGTCCTTAGAACAGAATAAAACGTCTGGAGGTGTTGGCTTACTAGCCAAGTTACATTCAGCTCTGTGGAACTTGATTGGCCAGCACCTGCTGGACATGTTTGACAGTATGCTTCTGGCAGGTAGCTTGTATAAATCCATGAGTAAAGGTATCATCACCTTTAGAAATTAGAAATTGGTGACCAATTCATTGCTGAATGCAGATTACAAAATCTTGTCAGGTCATTGCCAAATGGGTTAGGTCTGCTCTGGGATTGGTGTTTTACCCCAACCAAATCTGTGCTGTATGGGGCAGGACAACTTATATGCAGATGGGGCAGGTGGATGCCTGACTCATCTGCCTGGACCAGGAGGAGGCCTTCGACAGGAAATCACACACCTACATGTGGGATGTGGTCTCTAAAATGGGCTGTGGGGAGGGAATCCTAAATTGGATCTGACTGCTCTACGGGGAGAAAGTGAGGACTGCAGATGCCGGAGATCAGAGCTGAAAATGTGTTGCTGGAAAAGCGCAGCAGGTCAGGCAGCATCCAAGGAGCAGGAGAATCGACGTTTCGGGCATGAGCCCTTCTTCAGGAAGAAGAAAGGCTCATGCCCGAAACGTCGATTCTCCTGCTGCGTTTTTCCAGCAACACATTTTCAGCTCTGACTGCTCTACACCAACATCGTTATTTCAGTCTCAATCAATGGGTGGGAATAAGAAAGCTTCCTGATCAGATCCAATTTGGGCAGGTCAACCCATTCTCTCCTGCCTTGCTTGTGCTGTACAGAGGATTTTGGTGAGACCATCAGGAAGGATGTGAGCCTGAGAGGGGCAACTATTCCACACAGAGGAGGCCTGCAGATCCGTGTACATGGATGACATCACAGTATTCTGCTCAGATCCGGTGTCAGTGTGCAAACCCATGAGCACCTGTGACCAGTTCAAAGTGGCCTCGGGAGCCAAGATACATTCAGGCAAGGGCAAGGCCATGTTCTTTGGCAACTGGACAGACCAGTCCTTTCTCCCCTTTACCATCAGGAGAAATTAGCTGAAGGTGCTGGGAATATGGCTAGCGCATGTGCAAAAACTTGAGAGGAGCATATTGCCAAATTAAGGCAGAAACTGGGATTTTGTGGGAGGCAGGAGATGTAGAAATTGTCACACATCTCCTGCTGGAATGTGCCTTTACAAATGTTGTGGTTTTTGTTGAAGTTTGCACCTCGCAGTTCCATGATGTAGGACTTTGTGCTATACGTGCTGTTCCCTAGGACACATACCGAGACAAACATCGACTGTCCCTGGAAGACCATCAACTCGTTAAAAGATGCTCTTTGGTCTACCTGAAACTTGTTGGTCTGCCAGAACAAGGAGTTGACTTCAACTGAGTTTGGCAGACTGGCAAATTCCAAGGTCCAGGAGTATGTGCTGAAGGACGGACTACAGCTTGGAGCAGCTGCTGCCAAGACACAGTGGGGAAAGACCACTGTCTGAGGTCTTTCTTTTAAAGTACAACGAGGGTCTGTTCAGTTATCGAACCTTCCCAGTGCCTCCATTATATGTAAATAGTATCTTATGTAAGTAAGAAATACCTTGAGTTTATTCGTTCTCCATATGCAAAGAATATACAGAACCGGACTGCTTTAGTGACTATGCATTTGTATGTCAAGACTTTTTACGAATAAAGTACATGTTTGAAATTGAAAAAACTTCACACATCTTTAGATCATGGACCACTTCAACAGAGCAGCAGCCCTTTCCTTCTCCTGGGGCTGCTGGTGTTGTACAAGGTAATTGTTTTGATTGACCTCCTCCCACCCTATGTTCTGCAAAAATGCTATCCCGTATTCCCAATTCCTCCGCCTCCACTGCATCTGCTCCCAGGAGGACCAGTTCCACCACAGAACACACCAGATGGCCTCATTCTTTAAAGACCGTAATTTCCCCTCCCACATGGTTGAAGATGCCCTCCAACACATCTCATCCATGTCCTGCATCTCCATCCTCGAATCCCACCCCTTCACTCCACCAACCGCCGCATAAATCACATCATCCGCCGACATTTCCGACACCTTCAAACGGACCCCACCACCAGGGATATATTTCCCTCCCCACCCCAATCCACTTTCCACAAAGAACATTCCCTCTGCGACTACCTGGTCAAGTCCATGACCCCCCCATCCATCCACCTTTCCCTCCCGGCACCTTCTCCTGCCACCGCAGGAATTGCAAAACCTGGGCCCACACCTCCCCCATCATCGCCATCCAAGGCCCCAAAGGAGCCTTCCACATCCATCAGAGTTTCACCTGCACTTCCATACATGTCATTTATTGCATCTATTGCTCCCGATGTGGTCTCCCTTACATTGGGGAGACTGGACGCCTTCTCGCAGAGCGCTTCAGAGAATATCTCTGTGACACCTGAACCAATTAACACCACTACCCTGTGCCCAACATTTCAACTCTCCCTCCCACTCTGCCAAGGACATGCAGGTCCTGGGCCCCCTCCATCGCCACTCCCTCACCACCCGACACCTGGAGGAAGAACACCTCATCTTCCGCCTCGGGACCCTTCAACCCCAGTGGCATCAATGTGGACTTCCCCAGTTTCCTCATTTCCCTTACCCCCACCTTATCCCAGTTCCAACCTTCCAACTCAGCACCATCCTCATGACCTGTCCCACCTGTCCATCTTCCTTCCCACCTATCCACTCCACCCTCCTCTCCAATCTATCACCTTCACCCCACCTCTATCCAACTATTGTACTCTCAGCAGCCTTCTCCCCAGCCCCATCCCCCTTTTCATTTATCTCTCCACCCCTAAGGCTCCCAGCCTCATTCCTGATGAAGGGCCTTTGGCTGAACCATTGATTTTCCTGTTCTTTGGATTCTGGCTGACTTGCTTTGCTTTTCCAGCACCACTCTAATCTTGACTCTGATCCCCAGCATCTGCAGTACCCACTTCTGCCATTTTGATTGAGTTGATGTTGAGGTAGCATTAGCTCCAACCAATTGTTTTGAACGATTTTCTTCTCACGTATATTTTACAGTGCGAAATTCAACAAAATATGGTGAAAAGCTTTCATTCGTCACCATGATACAGAGCCGTTTTGATAGTTTTAAGAATAAACTGAAAATAAGGAGATATAGCTTAAAGAGAAGTCCATCTACATTCAAGTTCTCAGCCAGCTCAGAACCCCTACTGCCACTTCACCACTGTCTACTCTGGACCTAACTAATGTCCAAGTCATCAATCCTTGGGTGCCATCTTCCACCACTGGGCTAATTCATCTCTACCATCGCCTCGCTGCTGCCTGCACCAGACCCACCAGCATCTGAATCGCATCTTGTGATGACACACAATCTTTAGGTGGGAAATCAAATTAGTTGTTTTACAAAGTTCCAGTAGAGAAAAATGTGACAAAGCTAGCTCCTAATAGTCATAATTATGGCTAAACAGATAATGTTAATTGTACCTGTTATTATTATGCAATAAAATATGCATCATTATGTTTGGCAAGTGTCTCTTTCGAGATCTATTGTCTACCACTGATCACTAGAGAAACTTGTAGTCTCAGCATACATGGGTCAATCAATGGCAGCTCATTACCCCAACCAAAGCTGCCAGTGGTTGGTACTCAGAGCCATAAGACAGATGACAGTTGCTGTGTTCTGGAAGCAGGAACTTAGAATGGGCGTGTTGGGGTCAGGGATTGTATGTAGAGCAAGAGGAGCAGGCAGCTTGTTTATTGTGCCAACTTGTAGGGAAAGAAACAACTGGCAGGCAAGAAGGAGCATGAAGCATTCTCAAAACAATCTCGGAGATGTAAAATGACATAGATTCAATTGCTGTTGACTTCATGCCACAGAGAACCAATTCCTCCAGAGGGATCAGGAAGTGTTGGTTTCCTTGTATCCTTGTGTGCCTAAAGCTCACTTATACTGTATTCACCTTTGTCCTTACAAGCATGTCATTGATTGTGAAGCAGTATGTTTAGATAATGTACCTGCGAAAGTTGACTAACACAAGGTATGTGCACGCAGTGAGAGGTATGTGGCAGAGTGAGGTGGAGTATCTAAATGCTAGTCCTGCACCTTGAGGGCCAGGGTGTGCTAATGGGTGAGTAACAGGAAGTGATGCTTTGAGGAATTTGAGAATCTGGAGGGAAGATGGTTAGGAGATGTTCTGTGAAGTTACATTCACTGCCATTGACCACCCATGAGGTTATTGGTCTCTTGTAGCAGTGCTGCCCAATTCTCAAGGCCAGAGTCTGGGAATTAATCTCCCTAGTCTCTCACTGAGAATGGTCCATGATCTCTCAGGGAATCAGGCCAACTCTCCTCCTGTTCATCTTCTTGCCTCCAACGCCATGTCTGTGACTCTGGAACACTACATCTGCCGTAATGTAGCAAATTCCTTGTTTCAACTGAAGCAATAATGTCCAGCAGTCTCTGATAATTGAATGTCTATTCCCTTTAAGAAGAACAAGCTACCTTTAGGAACAGAAGACAGTCTGCGCCACAGGATATTCGTGTGCATTGCTCAGCCTTCTAGTGACCACAGAAGTATTGACATCGGGGAAGAAATATAGCCTATATTGCAATCAGGTAAACAAGTTTTAAGAAGTACGCTGTGCACTTCCCACCCTTAAAAATGCAGGCAGATTACCTAGCAGCTAGGTTGGATTCTTTTAATAAGACAACCCCTTGCCAGTATAAAAATCATGTAACTACTGGCGAGGGAGCCTTCACAGAAAGCACAATGTTGTGGTTCTGTTTGCCGAGCTGGCATTTATAGTGATTTGTACCTGCCACTGCAGCGGACAGCTGGAACTGACAACCGGAAGCGGCAGGTACAAATCACCATAAATGCCGGAGGAAGCATCACAGAAGCGCTTCACAGGAGGCTCCCAAGCACTGAGGATGTCATCTAGACAGTGGCTGAAACGTCTGCAACACAAATTCCCAGCTCGGCGAACAGAACCACAACAACGAGCACCCGAGCTACAAATCTTCTCCCAAACTTTGAAGAAAGCACAATTTTAGAACTGATCCATGAGTGCAAAGTGCATTAAATGTAAACTGATGTGCTTATCGTTACATCTTTGAAGCCTTATTTTCCAAAAAAAAACTCACATTTCTTTGCCTAAGTTACTGTATCCTGGAAAAATCTCTATTGCATCCTTCAGCATCGTTAAGGGCAATAGTTCTTTTTTTGATGAGAAAACAGAACAATGTATACTAATCTGAATCAAAGGTATTTGTCAGTCTTTCACTTAATAGAATTGCTGCTACATTAATAACATTTGTGAGAAAAACCTGAGACATTTCTAGAACCTGAATGCAATGAAACGGAAATACTTAATTCTGAATGAACCAATTTAGCGCGAGGATGGAATCCAATATTATCCTTGGGGACTCCTATACAAGACAGTGGAACTATTTTATATGGTAAAAACAATGACTGCAGATGCTGGAAACCAGATTCTGGATCAGTGGTGCTGGAAGAGCACAGCAATTCAGGCAGCATCCGAGGACAGGCAAAATCGACGTTTCGGGCAAAAGCTTTTATATGGTGTGTCTCATGCTGTCCTGTTTCAATTTACTGTAACTTACTTTTGCATTTTATTTAAAAATGAGGAAGTCCAACATACAAATTATTTAAGCTGTTATTTTTCCTGTTAAACTCTATTGTGTCAATCTTTTCTCCAGTCTTTTCCTGGTAATGTTATGAGAAAGGTGATGGGTGCAGTGGAGTTAAGCAGATTAAAAAGAATTTTACGGTACACTTCCTTGTTTTTAAGCAAAACATAAAATTATATCAGAGTAACTTGAAACAGGATATGAGGAGAAGGACCATATAAAACAGTTTAAGTGTGTTTGTATAGGAATGCCCCAAGCATGATATCGTATTCCATCCCTGCACTCACCGTGACTCTAGGCAGTAAATAGGTCAAGAATTATAAAATGCTCAACCTTATAAAAATATTAGATTGGAATTTTGAAACTCTGCGGGGGTGAGTACAAAACTAAAAGAGCAGTGGTCACTCAATAGTGTTTTACAGAACTAATTAGATATACTACAAAATCCAAAGACGAGACAAATAAAACTGCCCAAAGCAACAGCAAGCCTGAGGACTGGGAGCACCTCAGAAAAACGAGGACAAAAGATTGAGCATGGACTGTCAAAGTAAATGTACAGGGAACAGAAAAAACTGACAGTAAAATCTTCAATATATATGTGAAGAGTAAAGTGGGGAATGAAGACAAATGTAGTCCCTTACAACCAGAAATGTGGGGAAATTATAATGAGAAGCAAAGAAATGGCAGAAGAATGGAACACATTTTATTTTTGTATTCACTAAAGAAGATACAAGTAATTCCTCAGAAGTCTTAGGGGACCAAGACCGTAAGGACATAAGAATGAGGAACAGAAGTGGGCAATTCAGCTTCTCGGGCCTGCTCTGCCATTCAATACAATCATGGCTGATCTCATCTGGGCTTTAACTCCACTTTCCTACCCATTTTCCATAGCCCTTCAACCCATTACTAATTGAAAATCTGGCTATCTCCTCCTTAAATATAATCAATGTCCCAGCATTCCCCACACTCATAGGTAATGAATTCCACAAGTTCTTTGAGAGAAGTAATTTCTCTTCATCTCTGTTTTAAATCTGCTACCTCTTGTCTCCAAACTATGACATTTCATTCTAGATTGTCCCATGTGAGGGAACATTCTTTTCACATTTGCTTTTTTAATTTCCTTTTGAATTTTAAATACCTCAATTTGATGTACTCTTATTCTTCGAAACACCAGAGAGCAGAGTTCAACGTCTCTTTAAACTGGTCGAGCTCTCTTCATAACCCAAACCCCTCATCTCTGAAATCAGTTGAATGAACCTCCTCTAAAATGCCTCTAATGCATTACATCCTTTTTCTGGTAAGGGGATTAAAATTGTTGGCAAAACTCCAGGAGCTGTCTCACTATGCCCTGTAGTGTTAAAGCAACACTTCTCTGCTCGTACATCTGTTCCTTATCTATAAACGCCAAAATTCCATTTAACTTCCTTACTTCCCGCTGTCCCTGCATACTAGTTTTTTGTGCTTCATGCACAGGGACACCCAGATCCCTCTGCACTGAAGCACTCTGAAGTTTCCTGCTATTTAAGTCATAAATTTTTATTCTTCCAACCAAAATAGAAAATGTCACACATTTCGTGTTAAGCAACAACTTGGTGAGATTGTGAGTTATAAGAAGGCGAAAGTGGGTACTGCAGATCCTCCCCCGTCACCTCCGTCCAAGGCTCCAAAGGAGCTTTCCACATCCATTAAGGTTTCACCTGCACTTCACACATGTCATTTACTGTATCTGTTGCTCCCAATGCGGTCTCCTCTACATTGGGGAGACCGGACGCCTCCTCGCAGAGTGCTTCAGAGAACATTTCCGGGACATCGGCACCAATCAACACCACCTCCCCATGGCCTATAATTTCAACTCCCACTCCCATGCTGCTGAGGTCATGCAGGTCCTGGGCCTCCTCCATCGCCACTCCCTCACTCTCCGATACCTGGAGGAAGAATGCCTCATCTTCTGCCTCGGGATCCTTCAACCCCTTTGCATCAATGTGGACTTCACCAGTTTCTTCATTTCCCCTCGCCCCATCTTACCCCAGTTCCAACCTTCCAGCTCAGCACTGTCCTCATGACCTGTCCCGCCTGTCAATCTTCCTTCCTGCCTGTCCACTCCACCATCCTCTTCAACCTATCGCTTTCTCCCCAACTCCATCCAGCTATTGCGCTTTCAGCTACCTTCACCCAGCCTCACCCCCCTCCCATTTACCTCTCCACAGTCCCCCGATGCTCCCAACCTCATTTCTGATGAAGGACTTTTGTCTGAAACATCGACCCTCCTGCTCCTCGGATGCTGCCTGACCTGTTGTGCTTTTCCAGCCCCACTCTAATCTTTGTAATTAGTCCAACTAGCCATTGTGCCCTGTATATATTACTATTATGCAACAAGCTTAAAAACCCATGGGCAATTAGGATAACTGAGGAAAACATAAAATCAACAAAAGTTACAGCAGAGAGGAGGCCATAAACATAAGATCGTGTCTAATTTGTTTCTGTTTCAAATTCCATTTTCCCATCTAATGAGCTGCCAGAGGAGTAGGTGGAAATGGGTACAGTTACGTCATTTAAAAGGCATTTGGATGGGTGCATGAATAGGAAAGGTTTAGAAGGATGTGGGTCAAATGCTGACAAATGGTTGGGATTTGCTTACTATATCTGGTCAGCGGGAACAAGTTAGCCTCAAGTGTCAGTTTCCATGATATATGACTCTATGACTTGATATCCTACCTAGCAATAATCTAATCACCTCCATGTTAAAAACAACCAATGACCTCACCTCCACTGCCTTCTGAGGCAGAGAGTTCGAAACACATACAATCCTCTGACAGAAAGAATTTCTCCTCATCTTGGTGATAAAACTGTGATCTCTAATTTTAAAATATCCCTTGGTTGTGGACTCACCCAAAGAGTAAACATTCTTTCAGTGTATATTTATGATCTTATACATTTTAGTCAAATCATCACTTACTTCTCTGAACTCTAGTGAAAGAAAGAGAAAAATAAATGGTTCACTGCACAGGTTCCGAATCCAATAGGCCACTGAGAGAGTGTAAATAATTTCTAATACAATCCATTTGCTTCTTACTAAGATATAAGAAGAGATGGAAGCATGGAATTCCCAAACCGAAACAGTGATAGAAGCTGTTAAGAGGGAATGAACAAAATCTGAAGAAGATAAAATGGAAAGAATTTATGGACTGGGTAGGAAAATAGAGAGCTGTGCAAAAGAATTCCATGTAAATAGCCTCCTCTCTGCTATAACATTCCATGATTTTATGTCTTCCTGAGTGGTTTTAATTGCCTGTGTGTTTTTTTTTAAATGGTCTGGCATCAGACTTTTACATCTTACAAACATATCTTTAAAATGGTGAAATTATGGAAGTAACTGGACTCAAAGCAATTGACTATCTTAGGAACATAATGACAGAAAGAGATCAATTGGAATATGACTGTTCTGCACCATTCATCCTCCGTGGGTCAATTTCCTTTTAGCTTTGCTAATGTCCCATCAGATTAGTTGCAGAAAAGACTGTATCTGATCAGTTCCTTGTAACGCTCACAACCATCTCCCTCCTTCACTCCAAACCAGCCTTCTACCTACACTGACTGTGGAAAAAAATTATCACGTAGAGTTATAGAATCATAGAGATGTACAGCATGGAAATAGACCCTTCGGTCCAACTCGTCCATTCTGACCAGATTTCCCAACCTAACCTACACCCATTTGCCAGCATTTGGCCCACATTCCTCTAAATCCTTGCTATTATACACCCATCCAGATGCCTTTTTAATGTTGCAATTGTACTAGCCTCCTCCACTTCCTCAGGCAGCTCATTTATACACGCATCAACCTCTGAGTGAAAAAGTTGCCCCTTAGGTCCCTTTTAAATTTTTCCCCTCTCACCCTAATCTATGCCCTCAAGTTCTGAACTTCCCCACCCCAGGGAAAAGGCCTTGTCTATTTACCCTCTCTATTTGCTAAAACATTTCTGAACTACTGGTCTAGTCTATTCCCTCTCCACTTTTGAAACTTTAGTTTCCTCTGGCTTCCTACCAGTACAGTCACCATCAATGCTATCTTAGTCCCAAGAATGCAGATTTGAACAGATATGGTGTTGAAATCTTTTAGCCATCTACTACCAGATCTAGTTGAGCCACATAAAACACTCTTGAGATCCTGTTCTCATCTGTTAAAACTAAGTGTTCTTTCAGTAATACCATAGAATGCATAGATAGCCCACTGTTTCTTCAAACTGTAACTGTAAACTGTATTCTTAAAACCCTCGCTGTCACCTCCATGCTCACCTCCAATGATCAGTGTGAGGACCTCACAGACATCTTTGCCACTAAGATCAAGACAATCTGATCAGCTCCTTCTGCCCCATCCTTCTCTTCCACTAGTGCACTTGAACTAATGCTTCTCACAGTCCTAACTTGAAGTTGCATTTATTTCTCCGAGGTCTACTGCTTAGCGCAAGCCTCGGGCGTTTGTGAAACTGGAGCCATAGTGGCTGGGGCCCAGCATGCGCCCTCATGGAGGTAGCAGTGAGTGGCAATCGGTGACCAGTAGTGAAGCGATCAGTGAGAATGTGACAGTCAGAGCTGAAACCTTGCAAGTGGCAGCGAAGTTTGGCCTGTCCAACCAGGTCTTAGCCCAGCGCGGGGAGATCGAACCCTCTTGGTGAATGCTCAGCTTGGAAAGCACTGTAATGTTTGACATTTTAACTTTATTTCTTTATTTTTGACTTTTATGCTAAGAATATTGCAGTGCTAAACTCTGTAGCTTATTTCTTTATTTCCCTATTTCTTTAAGTAAGATTTTGTACCTAGGTACTTTGTATGGTGACGTTGTACAATTTTTCTCTGTAGTCTTGTACTCTGTACTTGAATACATAGGACAACAAAACCTAAATCTGAACCTAAATCTAGAGCTGCTGAATGTGTCAAAGATTGGTTGAACAAGTTAAAAAGATGATGTCCTAAACCTATTGTTGTTAAATATTCGAAAAAGAAGAGTTGACAAAGTAAGTTCTATCAAAAATGAGCCTGAGGAATTAATAATGGAATTAATAAAGAAATAGCAGACAAATTAAACCGAACAGGTCTTCATTAGACACTACACATGTGATATCCTGAAAATAGCTGTGAATCAGGAATTGAAAGGGAGGGAGGAACTCAAGAAAATTACCAAGGAAGTAGTACTGAGTAAATTGTTGGAACTGCAAGATGGCAAGTCCCCAAAGTCTGAAGAGATTCATTCTGGGGTCTTCAAAAAGTAGTCAGTGAAATAATTGATGCATTGGTTTTTAATTTTCCAGAACTCTTTAGATTCTGGGAAGTTTCTTTTCGATGTGAAAGTAGCTAATATCACTCCTTTATTCGAAAAGGGAAGGAAGAATGAAGCAGGAAAAAGCAGACCAGTTAACTGAACAGGTATCAAAGGGAAAACGTTAGAGGCTATGATTAAAGACATTATAACAGGGCATTTGGATACATTTCAGGTATTCAAGCAGAGCCAAATGACTTTGTCAAAGGAAAATAATGTTAACTAATTTATTGGAGTATTTTGAAGAAGTAACTTGTGCTGTGGGTAAAGGAGAACCAGAAATGTATTTTACTTGGTTTCCAGAAGGTATTGAATGAGGTGCCACATCAAAGATTATTACAAAAATTAAAAACTTATAATGTTGGGGAGTAGCACATTGGCATGGATAGAAGATTGGCTCACTAACAAGAAACAGGGAATAGGAATAAACTGGATCTTTTGCAGGCCGACAGGATATTATGAGTGGTGCGCCACAGGGGTTGGTACTGGGAGCCTCAACTCTTAATAATTTATGTAAATTATTTAGATGAATAGACCAAAGGTATGGTAGCTCAATTTTCTGACGTCCCAAAGATAGGTTGGAAAGTTAGTTGTAAAGAAAATATAAAGAGCCTGCAAAGGGATATAGATTGGTTAAGCGAATTAGCGAAGATCTGGCAAATGGAGTATATTGTGGCAAAATGTGAAATTGTCCATTTTGGTAGGAAGAATTTCTTTAAAATCCACATTACCAAAATAGTGATGTTGCAGAGCACTGAGATGCCAAAAGATCAGAGTGTTCTAGTGCCTCAATTGCCAGATGTTTATCTGCAGTAACAGCAAATAATCAGGAAAATCAATAGAACACTGTGTTTTACGGTGAGGAAATTAAATGCAAGAGTAAGGGGTTTAAGCTTCACTTATATAGGGCATTGGTGAGATTGCATCCAGAGTACTACGTACAATACTGGTCACCATACAAGGAAGGATGTTAATGTACTAGAAGTAGTTCAGAGAAGGTTTATTAGATTAATATCTGAAGTGAGCAGATTGCCTGATGAGGAAAAAATAGCCAGGCTAGATCTGTATGCCCTCAAGTTTAGAAACATACAAGATCCTGAGGGGACTTGACTGGATGGATGTGGAAATGATGTTTCGTACTGTGGGAGAACCAAAAACTAGATACCGCAGTTTAACGCGAAGGCATCACCCATTTCATAAAGTCATACAGCCGTACAACACGGAAACAGACCCTGCAGTCCAACCTGTCCATGCTGACCAGATATCCTAAATTAATCTAGTCCTTTTTGCCAGCACTTGGCCACTATCCCTCTAAACCCTTCCTATTCATATATCCATCCAGATAACTTTTAAATGTTGCAACAGTACCAGCTTCCAACACTCCTTCTGGCAGCTTGTTCTAAACGTACACCATCATCTACGTGAAAAGGTTGCCCCTTAGGTCCCTTTTAAATCTTTCCCTCTCACCCTAAACTATGACCTCTAGTTCTGGACTTCCCCACCCCAGGGAAAAGACTTGTCTATTTATCCTATTCATGCCCATCATGCTTTTATAAACCTCCATAAGGTCACCCCTCAGCCGCCAACGCTCTTGTAAGACCTTGTGTTTGACTTAACCTTTTGTGCCAAGGGGTGTTTACGGGGATTGTTGCAAGTATTTGCATCAGCATCATTACGTTGGGATAATCTGTTATGTTTTTGGATAGGTTAAGTTATTCGGCATTATGTTCTCTTTTGCTTGTGTTTCATTTGGTAATCTTGTAAATAAATTCTGTTTTGTTTAAATCTAAGTAGTCTGACCAGCTGCATCACTTCTGGAATATCCAATGTCCACCTGCTTAAAGCAACTAGCAAAGTTTGGGTCTGGGCTACTTTCTTGAAATGTTTTGAGAGGGTCTGGCCTGGTCCACAACATTACCAAGAGGATGAAAGGTCATCAGGGCTAAGCACGTTTGTAGGGTTGAGGTCAAAATCAGACCAGCCGTGATTTTATTGAAGGATGGAGCATGCTCAAAGGGCCAAGTGACCTACTGTTGTTCCTTGTTCATTTGTTCAGAAATATAAACTCTCTTACAATAGCCCAACTCCTCTAAACATGAAAGTCATCTGACTTCTGTCAAGTGGCCATTCATAGATTCTGATTTTTAAAAATTCGGCAGTGGAGACTAATGCAAAGTATTTATTCAACTCCTACCACACAAAATGAAACCTATAACCTCCACACCAACCTTTGAGGCATGCACTTAACTCCTTGACTTAAAGCAATAATCACATCCCATGACAAAATAAATTTTAGTGGACCTCATAAAGCAGTGGTAGTATCCCTTCTCTGAGCCAGACAGCCTGGGTTCAAGTCTCACCTGCCCTAAATATGCATAATAACAACTCTGATGAGATTAGAAAATGGCTAAAATTAATTTAAACATATATGGGACAAACCTACACAAGAAGCATATTTATACTATTCCATGTGCCTGTTTAGCTTCAGTTATCTGTGACTTAGTTTTTGGTTTTTGCTGAAAAACAAGGAAGTGCAAGTATGTAATTTTTAGGCTACTATTTTCCTGTTAAACCCGTCTGTCAGTAATTATTTCTTTCTCCACTTTTTTTTTCTCATCGATACTAATTCTTGTTGAGATGTAGATGATAAGTGTTCACTTTACGATGGAAATCCCTGGCTAATGACTCCAGACAGTCAAAGACCCTGGAGAATGCACTAGACACTTAATGTTATGGAGATATTGGGCTGGATTTTCAAAACTCAATACAGCTGAGACCAAAGGTAGAATTACCGTGAAAGTACAACTAAGACTCCATGTGCTGATTTGTCAGCATCTTCTTGCCCCCAGGGCAGTTACAGACAGGGTGGGTCAAAAACACAATGATTACTCACCCACAGGCAGCAGCAAACTAATTAAGCAGCCCAGAAAGGCACCTCTCCTACAGTGACTGGAATTTACCCACCAGAAAGTACTCCTCCTCCTGGCCTGGCACCACTGCAGTGACTAAGAAATAAACAATGAAGGGAGACTGCCTGTTATTGGTAGACTGAAGATCAGTACTCAACATCGCCTTCTTTTAATACCACCTTTCCTCAGGCCTCCCCTTACTGCCAACTCACAAATGATCAGACTGTTTTTCCTGCAAGCTGGCCTGTCGTGGTAGTTTTCCTCCACAGTGTCGCTCTGGCAGCTCTGGTCATTTTTAATCTCAATTAAATGTGCTGCGAACATGTCTCCATCTTGGGCCACTGTCTCTCTCAATCTTTCTTGCTCACTCTATCTCCTATGCCTGATTGGGCAGGCTGCAGTTGTTTTACTTCTAGACTGGTCTCCTAATGGCCTTCCAGGGTTGGGAGTCAACCCGCAGTCCCAATTGGATGGCAAGTGTTCCCTCTGGACATCGTGGACCAATCCTGAAAAAGACTGTGTATCTGTTGACTATTGTCAACGTAGCAGGGTCTTGGGACATGTATCTGATCGTGATGTCAATCCCAAACCAAAGTCCAGCCATTTGTTATTAACAAAGCCAATGCCATTGGTCCAAAGTATGTAACATTACGATAGGTTTAGATAGTAGTGGTGGAGATAGTGGCGGGAGGGGGTTGGTGGTGGGAGTAGAAAGGCCTTGTTCTCCTGGGTTGCAGAATCCATAACCATATGGGAATAGATTTATAGCAAAAGGTAGGATGAAGTTTCAGAAGAGATCTGAAAGGGAATGTTATCACAAGGAGAGTGCTGAAGATTTGGAACTCTCTGCCTGAGTGCGTGGTGAAGACAGAAATGCTCCAGATTTCTAAAGCAGAGTGGGTGTGTACTTGAACTGCCGTAATATTGATATGATTTATTATTGTCACATGTACTGATGTACAGTGAAATGTTTTGTTTTGCTCTCAGTGCAGGCAGATCATACCATACAAAGTGCATAAGGGGAACATAACAGAGTGAGGAATACAGTGTTATGGCTGCAGAGAAGGTCAGCAAAGAGCCAGATCAATATTAACTTTAAAATTTGAGATGTCCATTTAAAAGTCTAATAACAGCTGAAAGAAGCTACTCTTGAATCTGTTGATTCGTATGTTCAAGCTTTTGTATCTTCTGCCCAATGGATGAGGTTATAACCAGCTTGGGTGGGGTCTTTGATGATGTTGGCTGCCTTTCTGAGGCAGCGAGAAGCATAGATGGCATCTGTGGATGGAAGGTTGGCTTGTGTGATGGACTGGGCTATGTTCACAGCTCTCCAGAGTTTCTCACAGTCCTAGGCCGACAGCTGCTATATCAAGCCATGATGCATCCAGATAGAATGCTTCCTATGGTGCATCTATAAACATTGGCCAGAGTCTTTATGGACAGGCCAAATTTCCTTCACTTCCTGAGGAAGTAGAGGCATTGTTGTATTTTCTTGACTGTCCTATCACACGGCCGGATCAGGAGAGATTTTTGGTGATCATCACTCCCGGGAATTTGACGCTCTCAACCATCTCCACCACAGCACCATTGATGCAGACAGCAGCATCCCCTCCACCTTGCTTCCTGAAGTCAATAACCAGCTCTTTTGTTTTGATGACGTCTTATCATTGTTTGAGATCCAGCCTACGACGGCCATTTGGCCTGCAAACTTGTAGATAGAGTTAGGACAAAATTTGGCCACACAGTCCTGAGTGCACAAGGGGTATAGTAAGGGGCTGAGTACACAGCCTTGAGGGGTGCCAGTGTTGAGGATTATCATGGAGGAGGCGCTGTTGCCTAATCTGTAAAGACTAGACAAAGGGATTAGGCTGGTTGCCTACTCCTTATTGGTGAAATCCATTATCAATTGATGATACTGCTGATGGGTTCTGAAGGAGACTGCAAAACCAAATGAGATGCTCCAAATCATGGCCAAAACTCTGCTGCAAAATACCATGGCCTGTCTTCTACAATGCCTTCCCTGGCTGACAACATCCTGATCCGCCTCAACTTTTGGTACTGCCCACTGCTGGCATTGAGGCTTCTGTGGCTGACTGGCAACAGCTTTCTATATTTTCATTTACTTATGGAATGTTGGCGTTGCTAAGCCAGGGCATCCCCAATTGCCTTTGAGCATTTCTCTCCCCTTGCCCCCAAGTTCCCAGTGATAGTGAGTGTTGAGAACTTTAGAATGATTCCAGCAATTGACTGTGCAAAAAAAGATTGAAGTTGTTATGAGAATGTGCGTGTCCATGAACTCGAACTGTAGAAATACTGAGCAAAGAGATTATTAACTCCTTATTAGAAATTCGTTCATGGGATGTGAGCATTGTTAGCTGGGCCAGCATATATTGCCCATCCCCAAGTTGTCTTTGAGAAGGAAATAAGGAGCTCCTGCAGTCCACGTAGACCCACAATGTCGTTAGGGGTAGAGTTCCAGGATTTTGACAAAGTGCCACTGACTATTTCCAAGTTATGATGGCGAGTAGCTCAGAAAGGAAGTTGCAGTCACAGTATTGTGAAGGAGGAGTCAGGCCTACATGGGAGTACATTCTGGAGCTGTGGTTAAAGAGAGGCCATGGCTCTGGGCCTTCCAGAAGATGGAGCTGATTTCTCAGTAAGGCCACAGAATTTCTGCTTTCTATTAGTCTTCAGTCAATATTAGAGTTAATAAGAAACTTAAACAATTTTCTCCTTGGATTAAATTTTGTTTCAGAGTAATTTGAGTAAGGTACGGCAGGAGAGCTCAATCCTGTGTTGCTGGGCCTGAAGAAGGCTTAGATGCTGCTAGAACTCTGCATGGCCAAAACTGCAGGACGTGCTGTCAGTTTGACTAGCTGGATTTTGGAGCCTGAGCATTAGCTGGAGACACTGCAGTGCATTCGCAAGGCTGGGAGTTACATGGATAACAGCTTAAAGAAGGCCAGAGAAAGAATAGGTGACGGGAGAAGACAGGAGGTAGAGAGGAAGGCAACACAGTGCATCTCACTCAAGAATGGGTTATTCCATGTTGGAAAACAATGAGAGTGATGGATCATCTGCAGAGAGCAGCCAGAACCCAGATGTACAAAAGAAGGAGGAGAAAGCAAGAAAGAGCAATTGTGCTCAGAAACCCAATAGTGAGGGGTACACACAGACAATTCTGTGGACTCAAACATGACTCCAAGGTGATCTGTGCCTCCCTGGGGAGGGCACCAAGTGGCTGTAGGACATTCTGAAGAGGGAGGGCGAACAGTCAGAGGTCATGGTTCATATTAATACCAACAATATCAGTAGGAAAAGGGATGTAACAAGAATTTAGGGAACTCGGTAGCAGATTGAAAAACAGGACTTCAAAGGTATAATTTTCGAATTCCTCAAAAGTGGCAAATGCCAGTGAGGAGAATAAACAAGCCGATGAATGTGTGGCTGAAGAGTTGGTGCAGGAGGGATGATTTTAGATTCCTGAATCATTGGGTCTATTTCTCGGGGAAAGTGGAACTTGTACAAGCTTACACCTGAACTGAAAAAAAACCCCAGGATTCTTGTGTACGGCTATGCAGGAGTTGCTGGTGTGGTTAGTAGGGCTTTAATCTAGTTTGGCATCATCTCTTTCTGTCGTCCACAACTAAGTCTGCACATGCCACACCCAGGATGGTCAGCCTTTCCCTCTTCTACATCTCGATGACCCAATCTCATTTCACATGACCCAAATGTAGCTGATCCTGAGCCTCCACACATGTTGCCATTCACCCCCTTCCCTCCAAGTCCAGCACAAACAACAGCTCACCTAAAATACAACTGGCACAAATCCAACTTTAAATCAGCATTAACAAGCCTCCTCAAGATTCTTGTGTACCACTGGTTACTGAAGATAGTACCTAGTTTCCTGGTAATAAGTAATATTTGCATACAAGTATGTGACAAGAACAAACCTGATATTGACCAGCATCAGGCGTAAACATGCCACTAGCTAAATCTTGAAACCTCAATGCACCACTCGGGAAATCGAACTTTCAGCTCCCACCTAATTCGTTCACCGCACAGGCAATGTCCCTGCTCTTGCAGGCTCCATAAACCCCCACACCCGATTGCAACCTGCCAATACATCTGCCGTGGGGAAACATTGAATGAAACTACCACTGCAACAACTTACTTTGTATAATGCCATTAACATAATGAAATATGTCAAATACTCCACAAGCTAAGCAGTAGTGATGGGGTGATGTAGATCAGATTCTTGTAAATCTTAACCTGAGCTTGGGCTCTTTAATGTTGCAAATCATAGTGAAAGATCAAAGTAGACAACAACTGAATCACAATCCAATTTGAATGCCCTACCTTCAACATCTATTAATTAAATTATATCACTCCAGTAATAACATAGCAGACTAACAAGGTTTTCCAGTCATTTTGTAATTTCATAGTATTATGTCCCACTGGAGTTCATATACCGAAATGTTAACATGCTGATAATGTAAGTCTCATATATAATGCAGTTCAGAACAGCCTGATCATGCGCACAGGCACTTTTTGAGCAACTCTTAGGTAGCATAATCTGCTGGAAGATCAGCCCTAACTGGGTTAGGAAATAGGTATATGTGCAATGTAAAATAGAATTATACAATGTCTGCTTTACAAGCATGGTTATCTTAAAAACATATGGCAAAGGAGTAATGTAGACCACGTGGGCTCCTTTGAAATGGTGACTACAATAGCCATGAGTACAAATGCACATTTATTACTCTCCACTGTTTCATTCAGGAGGATTAAGCAGAATGTGAGGCTTGAATGATCAGCTTTCATTAGGTGGTAGCACTCTCACCTCCAAGTCATGGACCTGTGAATCAAACCCCTACTCCCAATTACAGCACTAAAGTCTGAACCTGAGTTAGACTATTGAAGGGGTGTAGAAGATGCTATACTGAAGACCTGTTTAGTTATTAAATAAACATAAAAGACCCCCTGGCTCTTCTCAAAATCAATATTTTTTTCCTAAAACAATTCCCTGGCCTTGTGCTCCTCGAGGATTCATTGTGCGTGCAGTGTCAGTATACAACAAGAAAGAAAGCGCTTCTTATTTTCCTTGCCAATCTTAGAAGAGATGTAAGAGTTATTAAATTACAGATCTTTCTGTGGTTACATAAATCGTAACTGAAGCAAGCCACAGAAGTATCACGAGTGTGGGTGTTGTCTTGGCAACACCCTGAGTCTTCACCCTTGGCAAATTTGTACCAGGTAAGAATTTTCAGAAATTAGTATTAACTGAAGGGTGGTTGCTGGCTCATAAGTCTGTGGATCTTTGTTATTAAGGGTGGGAGAGAGAAACCAGATAACTTCAGGTCTGTCAGCTTAATGTCAATTTTAGGGAAGCTACTAATATATGATATAAGAGATAGACTGATTGAACAATTGAACAACTTTTTTATTCAGAAAGACAGCAAAGCATTGTTAAAATTTAGTCAAATCTAACTAACGTATTTGATTTTTTCTGGATGTTACTAACAATGTGACCAAAAGAGACTCTACAATGTTGCCAAATAGGTTTCAAAAGGCCTTCAATAAGGTTGCAAACAAAATATTAAATACACAAGTTGGAAGTTGGTTGAAAGACAAGTCTACATAAAGGGTATGTGCTCAGATTGGCAGGATGTGACACGTAGAACTCCCCAGAGTGCTCCTCTGAGATCTCACCTTTCCCCTTTATTAATGACTTGGATAAGGAAATGCAAAGTTATGAAATAAGAATACAAGTAGGTCATTTCACCTCTCAGTCCTGCTCTGCAGTTATCTGCTTCAAATTCCATATTGCCACCTAATTTCTGATAACCTTTGATTTTCTTGCTTAACAAGAATCTTAGTACCTCTGCTTTATAAGTACTCAATAACCCTGCTTTCAATGCCTTCGAGACATCCTTCTGAGAGAGAAAAATAATTCACCTCATCTTAGCCCTAATTAAGACTGCTGGGTCACAGATGCAAATTGCCACGTGAAATTGAGATGCTGTGATGATAACATAGATTTGGCTCAACAAAAGCTGGTGTAAGGTCACCATCCCGGTTAGTGTAGTGTCCATGGAGAAACAGCTCGCACTACCGCAGAGCATCCATGACCTTTGCAACACTGCCAGAGTAAATTCCACTATTTGCTCTCTGCTACCTCATACTCTGTCTCTGTACTGCACCCACTTCCCATCAAGAATCATGCTGTACCACTTTCATTGCTCCATGCAACATCTTTCCTCACTCACTCTTGTTGATGTATATTTTGTTGCACAAATTTTCTGTACAACAGCAACAGCGTTATTATCAGACAGCCGGCGAGAGATTCAAAATGTCCCCAAAGTAGCCATGTGTCTACTTGTGGTGACACTTCATCATGAATCCCTGCCCTACACACAGAGACAGTATATTTTCTAGGAATTAAACAAAAGGTTTATCAGTCACATGGACGATTGTCATCACATCGTTTAAGGTAGATAATTATGAATTTACAAAACCCAATGAAAGTCGATGTCCTGTGATAACGTGTGAATGGATTACAGAAACTGTTTATCATATTTTTCATGATTATGTGTTGATGGGAAGAGATTAGGGCAGAAGGGTTTTGCGTGCTCTAAATGGTGAATTCACGGTGGCACAGTGGTTAGCACTGTTGCCTCACAGCGCCAGAGACCCGGGTTCAACTCCCGCCTCAGGCGACTGACTGTGTGGAGTTTGCAGGTTCTCCCCATGTCTGCGTGGGTTTCCTCCGGGTGCTCCGGTTTCCTCCCACAGTCCAAAGATGTGCAGGTCAGGTGAATTGGCCATGCTAAATTGCCCATAGTGTTAGGTATAGGGGTAAATGTAGGGGTATGGGTGGGTTCTGCTTCGGCGGGTTGGTGTGGACTTGTTGGGCCGAAGGGCATGTTTCCACACTGTAATGTAATCTAATCTAATCTAATCTAAGCTAATATGGAGGGGAAGTAAGACAATGGGAGCAGGAGGCAGTTTAACAGGGTTGTGGCCAACGCTATCAGTCTTGTCTGGAAAGGGCAAATATCTCTGTCTGGGGCTACAGGGGAAATCCACAAATGTGGCTCCACTAGTCTCAGCTCTGAGAGACAGTCAGCCTCCCTCTTACTGAGAAGTTCTGTCTGTATTGTAAGAGTACAGGCTTTCAGTTGATATTGCAGTAACTCCTTTGGTAGTGGAATGTTTAACCCTCGACTCCCCAATGAGAAGTAAAGCATGGAACTGACACCTTTGTAGCATTTTAACTTCCTCACTCTCATCCACCCAATATCCCCACACCACTGACCCTGCATGGCCTTAGTGCCATTTAATCATTCAACTGGGGTGCCACACCATGTTTCACTAGTGCTAATAATTGTGCCATCCACTTTCATCTCACGCAACCTCTCCCTTTCTCTCAGTACAAGAGAAAACAGCCCATTACAGACCCAAAGTCCAGGGGTGGCTGCTTTCCCAATAGTCTGCTCCTCATTCTGTAAGAGGAAAGGATCCTTGTTCACTGAGAAGACCTGGACCCCTCCAGTGGAGATCTACGTCCTACAACTAATCGAGAAGCGTAGTTCATTGTTGTACAACTCTCTCACTGTGAATCTTTTCCTAACATGCCACAACTTATAACCTTGGTTGCGATGCATTCTTTTGTGGGTACAAATGGAATGTCTAATGAGGCTGCAGTGAAGGTGACTGCCCCACAAAATGTTCCCTCCTCCACCTCAAAACAAGAGATGCTTCAGAGAAAGCAGCAGCAAGGCTGCCTCCTGCATCTCCCAATCAGCCCATATTCTGGCACCTCACGAGATATTTTAGTGCCATGCCGCCACAGCTGGACAAAGAGGGAACACCCCAGATCACTGGCACAGTGAGGACTGTCGGGGACCAGGCACTTTCTCAGCCCCTGGCAAGAGAGGTGCCTGCTGTGTCAGCATTCAGGAGGACTCCATACAAATGTACCAGCAGACACCAGAGTAGCAGGCAGGTTTGTCCAGAGGACTGGGCAACCTGGCACAAAGGCTACAGGATGGCAGAAACTTGGCTGGAATCCTACTGCCTCAGGAAGGCGAGCATCCACCCGCCTCCATGGACAAGTTGATGATTGCCATGGAGAGTCAGATCCAGCAGTCTCCAAGTCTGCTGAATGTATGAATGGACCTACTCTCCATCGTCCTGGTCAATGGTCTTCAGTATCAATGACAGGGTGGCAAGGTCAAGGGAGCTTGACCTCACTCCAGGTGCCCCTTCTCTGGAAGCAGTGCCAGTAGGCAGTCAGTACGATCAAGAAGCAAACAAAGGACCCCAAAATATCTTCCCAGAACACTCCCCTGGGCCATTCAGCTCCACCCTGTCTGCCCCTCTCAGCCCTGTGGGGGTTCAAGCTGAGGAGAGAGCACTTGTTTCTGGAAGGACACACTGAGCATTTCTCAGCCATTTGGACAAAGATGATCCCAGGTCAGCTGACCAAACCTCCAGGGCCTCTAGGCTCTGAAGAAGCTGGATCTGAACTGGAATGTAGTGGAAGGGAAAGAAAGCAGATCTTTTAAGAGCGCATCGGTGGTACAGACAACATTTCATTGTAAATAAGATTTCACTTTGTAAATATACATTCTGTCCTTTACTGTCATCTGTGTGCTTTAGTCTCTGTGTAGTGGCAAATGCAACATTTTGATTTGATTTGTTTTATTGTAGTCACATCTACCTAATTACAGTGAAAAGCTTTGTTTTGCAAGCAATATAGGCAGATCAATGCAAACAAGGACACACAGATTATAGGGTGCTTAGACAGAGCAAGGTATATAAGGATATGGCTGCATAGCAGGTGTGCAAAGCAAAATCAACATTAGCAAGATCAATATTATTTGAAATTAGAGAATCCATTCAGCAAAGAATGACAACAGAGAAGAAGCCGTTCTTGAACCTGTTGTTATGTGTTCAAGCTTCTGTATCCTCTACCTGACGGAAGAGGTTGAGGAGAGCACTGAAGGTACTGAAGCCACCTTATCCCTAAAGGATGTTCCATGGAACTAGGTGAGGTGTAAGTGGCTTCTGAACCATGTGCAAGCAATGGGTAAGGTGACATTGACCTTGGGAACCAGCCTCCATCTTTCCAAGGTTACCAACATTGCTAATGTATCACAAGCATTAGTGAGCTCCTGTCATTATCCCACATGAATTGGTCAGGGATCTCAGTGAAGTGATTTGGACTGCACGCAGTCTGTAATCAGGAAGGCTAATTGAATGTCGGCCCTATTTTCAAGAGGATTGGAGTATAAAAATAGAGAAGTCTTATTGCAACTGTAGAAGGTGCTAGTGAGACCACAGCTAGAGTACTGTGAGCAGTTTTGGTCCCCGTATATAAGGAAAGATATTTAGTTAAAGACAGTTCAGATAAAGTTCACTAGGATGATGCCTGTGCATGTGTATGACGTCCCTGTTTGATGACATCACAGGCTCCTCTCTCCCTGAGGCTGACCAAGGGCCTGGTCCCCAGCAGTCCTGGCAGTGCTAGTGATCTGGGGTGACCGCTCCTTGGCCAAGTGTCGAGGGATGGCATTGAAGTGTTCACTAAAATACCTCCTAAAGTGCCAGCATCTAGGCTGACTGGAGATACAGGAAGCAAGGATAGTATAGAGGGGTGGTCTTATGAATGAAGGCTGAACAGATTGGGACACTGCTCACTGGAGTTTCGAAGAGTGAGAGGATCTCATTGAAACATAGAGGATTCTCAAGGGGCTTGACAGAGTAAATGCTGAGAGGACTTTTCCCTTCATGGGAGGGCATAGGACCAGATTGAATATACAGGTGCCAATTTAAGACTGAGATGAGGAGGAGTTTCTTCTCTCAGAGAATTGTGAGTCTTTGGAAAGCTGTGGGGGCAGATTCCTTGTGTATATTTAAGGCTGAGATGAATCGATTCTTATTCAGTAAAGGAATTGACGATTATGGGGAAAAGGCAGGAAAGTGGGCCTGAGGAGTATCGGATCAGCTACGATCCTGTTGAATGCTCAAGGCCACTCCTGTCACTATTTTGTATGGTGTTTGAGGGGAAACAATGGCCTGGGGTATTACCGCTGGACTGTTAATCCACAGATTCAGCTAATGTTTTAGGGACCTGGGATTAGAATCCCACCACAGCAGATGGTGGAATTTGAATTTTAAAAATCTGTAAATAAGAATCTAACGATGACAATGAATTCATTGTCAATTGTCAGAGCAATGCATCTGGTTCATTAATGTTCTTTGGGAAGGAAACTGCCATCCTTACCTGATCTGGCCTACATATAGCTCACAGCAATGTGATTGACTCGTAACTGGCCTCTGGGATGGGCAATAAAATGCTGGCCTAGCCAGTGACATCCGTGAATAAACAAAAATGATCTTATGGTCTTACTGTGCTGGGTCGCCTTGACTGATGCCATGGACTTCAGTGAGAATATCTCCCTTTAAACTATGAGACACGACTGTTTACTTGCAGCACGTGTGGTATGTTTACTGTGTAAGCATTAAACTGCAGAACTGTACTTGATGTGGATCTGTGTGGTGCCATGTTGATGTGTTGAGGCTAGCACTCATTGGATGCCAGAATCCTTGGATGTGTGGTGGATGTGGGCACTGCCCATGGGGTGTCCTCTGAAGCCTTGGTGATAGTATCCAACATGGTAGTCTGAGGGAGCAAATGACATGGACAGGCACTCAATCTGACCTCCACATTGGGAAATCTCAGCATTTAGTTTCCATTGTTGAGCTACAATAGCAACCTGCAAATTAATGAGGTGATGTTCAGCGGTAACGAGGGTGACAATTATCAGTAAATATGTTAATAAGCGTCCCGTCAGTCACTTGCAAGAAACTGGTCTGGAAGTGTGTTGGAAAAAGCAACTTGTTGCTCCCAATCTCAAGAAAGATCTTGGTTGACTTCTCATGTGATTCTTCCAGTTTTCCAAGCATACCCACATCATTCAGGGCCTGGTCAGATTCACACCATATGCTCAGGTCCAATGAGAAAGTGGCACTGCTAGCCCCGGTGGTTTGGAATGAGTTGGGTCAAGTTGATCAAGTGTCAGTGGAGGAGAATTCAGGGGACAGTCTTCATTATGTCACAAGATCTAGGATGAGGGTGAAAAAGGATAACAGATAATGCAGAGTAAGCTTAATTAACAGCAACAGAGCTCACTTTAATGGGTCAAGGGGCAGAGCTGAGTTGGATAGACCTGAGCCAATGGCCAATGAGAAAAACTGTAGCTGAAGAATGTGCTACCTTCAAAGCACAGGTGGTTTTGGCACAGTCAAGGTATGTTCCCTCAAAATGGAGAGGAAGGCAGACAAATCCTTAACCCCCTGTGGTATTCTCTTCCTCCAGCACTGAAGAGTCTGGTTTTCAGCCTTGGAGGTAAAAGGAGATAGAAATTAAAATTATTATGATTCCAGCTGAAGTTATTATGGGCCAAGTCAGATCCCAGACTGAAATCTGGCTTGATAGATCATATTTTGTTTCATATTGGTTGTAATGAGGGGGTTTCTTAATGAGGCAGAAGCGTGCAATGTTGCACATTTTATTTTAACATAAAAATGAATTTTATTAAGCAAAATAAAGATAAAATAAAATAAAGCAATCTATTTACTTGTAACACAAATTCAAAGTGTTTTAAACACATTGTAAATGTATAACCCTAATAACCCCAAAATACTCCCTTAACACTTTGCAAACATGTAATAACACACCGTATATAGTACCCAACAGCAACCCTTGTGCATTACTCACACTAAAATTACTTTCTTTATATCTCAATAGGTTCAAGGTAACTGTGAACTTTAACTCCTCGACTGGAACCTCTGATTGCTTCTTCTAGGACTTGCATGTGCCTGGGCAAGTAGAAAATATTCAATTATGCTCCTGACTTGTGTTTTGTAGATGGTGGCCATGATTTCTGGAGTCAGGCATTGAGTTACACATGAGAGAGTTCACAACCTCAAACCTGCTCTTGAAACCTCAATATTTATATAATTTCTGGTCAATCACAAGGATGTTGATAGTTGTGGATTCAACAATGGTATTGCCACTGCCTGTCAAATGACGCCAATTAGATTTCCTATTGTTGAAGATGGTGCAAATGATACGTGCCACATATCAGTCCAAGCCTGGATATTGTCCAGGTCTTACTGTATTCACACGTAAATTGCTTCACTACCAGCTGAACATTGTGGAATCATCAACAAACCCCCTATTCTGACCTTATGATGGAGGTATGAATGGTCAATGGTGAAGCAGCCGAAGATGGTTGGGTCTAGGACACTGTTCAGATGAATTCCTGCTGGAGTTGGGATGACTGACCTCCAGCTATCACAACCATCTGCCTTTTTGTCAGGTATGACTCCAACCAGAATTTACCTGATTCGTATTGATTATGATTTTGCTAGGTCTCCTTGATGCTATACTCAGTCAAATGCTGCTTTGATGTCACTCAAGCTTCCATTCTGTTGAGCCACTGTCTGTTAAAGTCATTAGTCTCTCTCACCCTGATTGTTCCGTGCCTGCAGACCCCATTATGAGATGGCAGTGGGCTAGTGATAATATTATTGGTACAAGGATTCCTGAACCACAGACTAATGTTCTGCTGACTTGGATTCAAATTCCACCATGACAGATGTCAAAGTTTGAATACAATAAAATCTGGAATAAAAAGCTTGCTTAAAGGTGACCATGGAGCAGTTGTTGATTGTCATTTAAACCCAGCTGTTTCACTAATATCTCTAGAGAAGGAAATGTATTGATCATACCTGGTTTGGCCAACATTCTAGAGTCAATTCAATTGTTTCTTACCTGCCCTCTGGGAAGCAGTAAATGCCAGGCTTGGCAGCAATGCCCTCATCCCATGAATTACTGTATTTTTTAAATTATCCCCTCATCTCCACTCCCTGATTGTCAAAGGTTGCTCACTTGAATTGTGGCCAACTAGTTTAGCCTAGTAAATGAACGTTCTTATTGTTGACAGTAATTATTTACCCTAATGAACTGAGTGTTTCTGCACCACATGGACTGGAGTGGTTCAAGAAAACAGCTCACCACTTGCTGAAGAGCAATTAGGATTGGGCAAAAAGATGCTGGCTTTGCCTATCATGTTCATCAATGGATATTAACTAAAGATTTCAAGATTATGCAGATGGAAGTTCTTAGTATGAGAAGTGCCCAAACAGTTGCCAATGAATCTTAAAATGATTCTGACCACTTATGAGATACGTGCCTAGCACAGAAAACTCTATTATAAGCTTATCAACAAAAACTTATTTGTTCTCCATCCTACACTGCTACCTGATATGCCTGTGTTCAGGAAGTAATTTGAGGAACAATGTAGAACCTTTAATTTGGTTCAACATAAGTAATGTCTTTCAAATCAAACTAAGCCTCCTTACAAGCAAAAGCTTTGTTCCTTTATTTCATGGTGTGAACACTTCTTGTAAGTGGAGGACAATTTGATTACCTTGCTAGCCTATAAATGTCTTTACCAAAGCCAATCACTGATACCTGAATTAGCAAGTTTAAATTTATGAAAGACAGACGGGAAACTATAACTAATAACAAAAAGACCAAAGGCTTGCAATGTAAAAATAGAACATAAAAAATAATTAATGTAAATATTTCATGATTAGTCATTACATACACAAAATTGGCACCTTTTGCTGACAATTGCTAATAGAATTTTAATAGAAATAAAATTTGAAATGTTTGGTGGCTGTATTAAAATATAAAATTTAAAAATGCAATTTTGTACTTCACCAGTACCATTCTGGAAAAATTACCTGATATCGTGTTGGAAAAATGCAAGCAAGCAAGATGGTCATTCTTGTATATGGGTGTAGATCATCTGCAGATAAAGCTCAGAATTTAATGGGAAAATAATAAACAACAAGCCTTGAGGAAGTC
The DNA here is from genome assembly GCF_037043375.1 of Chiloscyllium plagiosum. Lineage (NCBI taxonomy): Eukaryota > Metazoa > Chordata > Chondrichthyes > Orectolobiformes > Hemiscylliidae > Chiloscyllium > Chiloscyllium plagiosum. The sequence continues at coordinate 86,511,139 of NW_028270141.1, read as the reverse complement.
TTTCTGTAGTTATGAAACAATATTTAACTATTACTTTTCAATCCCATTCTAGTTTCAGGTGGATTTTGACCTCTGCAGCAGCTAGACAGTATTAGAGTTAAAAAGGTTGTGGCGTGTTTGCCATCCGACTTCCACACCAGCACCACGTATTTGCTGAGTTTTCCATGAGTGCTCCACATCCGTGTGAATGTGGGAGTCAGGATATTGTATAACTCATGACATAGAACACCAGAATAATTTCATAGGGCAGTAGAATGAAGCACACACTTCACACTCAGCCTACTGCTTGTATTACATGGTAAAGTGGAAGAGGGCCGTCAAAAGTAAACTAAATTTTGTGGAACTGAGATAAGCAGGGCAAGCTTCTTGAGTGACCTCACTCTATAATTGGCACCACTGACATGTCCCAGAATGACTTTCCTGCTGGCTGAATCAGTCTCTGAGACTTTCAATAGTGTGGCATGCAGAGTGTGCAACATGATAATAAAGGACCAGCATTCAAAATAAACCTGACCTCCCACTGTACGAATGTGCAGTCAACTGACTCACTCTCTGAGCCAGAGTAAAATCATTCTGGAGTCACTAAATGCCTCCTCATTTTGCTCATTTTAATGATTGTGTTAAAGGTTTCTGTAATTTTGGAGGGAATTATTTTGGGGATTGTTTTAAAACCATTAAATTGACCCCAGCTTCCAGTTGTTTGCTACTTCAACATACCGCCGTATTCCCAATATCTCTGTCTCAGGCCTATTGCAGTGCTTCAGTTAGAGGAACAACACCTCATCTACCACCCAGCCACAGCCTTGAGCAAGCATGACCCCAACCTTCCCATAGCCGGTCATTTTAACACAACATCGTGCTCGCATGCCCAGTTCTCTGAGCTTGGCATGCCATGATGCTCCAGCAAATCACAAACAAACTAGAAGAACAACATCGCATCTTCAGACTAGTCACTTTACAACCTTCTGGACTTAATATTGAATTCACCTTCAAATTCTGAATCCATTCTTTCCTTTTCTCTTAGCTTTATTTGTTGCATTCTCTGTCAATATTCTCTCTCCCTTTCCCCCACTCTAATGGGACTGTATGTTCTCTCCAGTTTGGAAGTTAGACATGCCATTGTTCTGCTGTTCTTACATTCTGAGTATTTAATCTGCACTATCAACATCCTTTCTCACCAAGCACTCTACCCCACCCCTTCACTATTATATAAATACTGCCCCCTCCACACTTCACTTCAGCTTCGATGAAGAGTCATCTAGACTCGAGGTGTTAGCTTACTCCCTCTTCATGGATGCTATCTGACCCGCTGTGATCTCCAGCAATTTTAGTTTTCAGAGGCACCTTATAGCCTGAAGGACTGAAAATTGAATTTAACAGCTTCAGTGTGGGAACACATGTTTGTTACTCACAGCCCTACTCCCTGGTCCTGTTTAATATGGTGTGTTTGTAACATAGACAACCAATCCTAACTGTGCATACTGCCCAGTATCATCTATTCAGCTTTCCTTCTAGCCTGGCTTACCATCAGCAATCCCTTTGGCCATTTCCCTGTGTTTTCTCTCTCTTGGCATTGTCGCCATCTATCCGTCTCACTTCTTAGTCATCACACTTCAGCTCCATCATCAGCATAAATATCATTCTTTCCCAGCTATTTTCAGTTCTGACAAAGGCTCACTAGACTCGAAAGGTTAACTCTGCTTTTCTCTCCACAGATGTTGCCAGGCCTGCTGAGTTTCTGTGGTGCTTTCCAGTTTAGTTGGTTTCAATGACGTTCTTGCCACAATTTTCTGTTCAGCCCTGTATGAGAGCACTGCTGATGCGGAAAGTCATTAAGGAGCAGGATCAACAGGATAACATTTAAACACATACAACCTCAACTGTTTAGAACACCCCGCCTTCCCTTCTATCCAAAATTAATTTCCCATACTTAGCTGACAGCTGGCAGATAATCAATGTCCACCTAATGTTCCAAAAGTTGGAATCTGACACCTGCACACATTCAGCCCATTTTGTGACCCAAACAGATTAGCCAAGAGCCCTGGGACTTAAGTCATATTGCAGTGGGAGGGCAAGAATCAAACTGAAAAACTAATAGTTTCTTCAAAACTCCTCTGATGTTTAAACACAAAGCTAACCATTTGGTGACAGTCTTTTTTGACACATTCATAAAGTTGGCAAGGCAGTCAACAGTAAAACTTGTCATAACATGATGTAAACAAATGAAACTGTAATCTAATACTTGCACAGTGATGACACACCATACCATTTTGATTGGTGCCTATTGTATTTCTACAAGCCAGGAGCCCACACTGAACACCAATGAAGAAGTAGAAACGTTTAAGTAAGGTGTGGCTGAATATTTCAGGCTTTCTTTCTCCTGTAACCAGCAGATATCAGAAAGCAGATTGTGCAAAGAACAGTCACAATCTGATTTAAATCTATCATTATCATAAACAGTTTAGAAATGTTTCAAAGCATGATTCTGTACATGGTTCCCATTTTCTGCGTACTATCTATCACTACAGTACTTGCTTGTGATATTCTCGATGATTTTGACAACACCAGAGATCCAGGACATATCATCATTGGAGGTCTCATTCCAGTACATGAAAAGGTTGTAATTGCTAAAAAACCAGAGAGTCAAAAATGTACAGGGTAAGTGACTGATTTAAAATGTAACAAAAGAAATGTATGCATTTAATAATAACTTAAATCAGTATAATTAGTATAAAAGATTATCATTCTAAATTAAAGTACTTTTTAATAGTTTACTATATTATCTTAAATTCAATAGTGAGATATGAGGTTCTTGAAGCGTTGAGTTCAAGGGGAAATATTTGGCTCATTATAATGCATGCTGTAACCAAAGTAGATATTTTGAACAATTGAAGTTACCATAGCACGTCTTTTCAAAACTTTTAGATGTTTATAATAAAATTATAAATTTTCATAAAACTAAAAGTGCTGATGGATCAAATTACTTACATAATTTTGCTTTAGGATAGAAATGAAGATATTGTGTTAAAAATCAGGTCAAACCCTTTAAATACCACTTGAGCATAGGTTTAGATTGGTTTACATCCCGTGGCAACACAAAGTTATATAGGGCAACAAATTTCATGATATTTGTTGCTGTGACCCATCTGATCCTGTAAGACATTTACGAGATTAGAACCCTTAATGAACAAGGAAGTTGTTTAGTTAAGTTATATAATGGAATACCAGACATTTTTTTCCATAGGACAGGAGGATGCTAGCACTTGTTTATAATTAATCACATCTTATTGTGGTTTGATGCAACTAAGTGGCTGGCACAAGACTATTTAAGAGGGCTGGTAAGAGTCAACCCAATTGCTGTGGAACTTTTGGCCTGACCATCCTTTGAAAGCTCTCTGACTTTACTATGGGGCCTGTTTCTATACCATATGACTCTATAAAACATCCAAACAAATGCAGGTATAAAAGTTTAAAAATGGGAGAGCATTTAGTAAGAAAAAAAATAAAGACTATGCTGTTTAAAATGTCCTTAGAGTCCCTGAGGTGCCAGATTTAACCAGAGACCATAGTTTCTCAATTGATGATTTCAATCCTTTGTAAAATTTGTAGCTGTCTGTGAGTTCTAGATGAATGAATATTTCATTGATTTGTTTTACACTGGGCACTGCTGAGACTTTGAGAGAAAAACAGGAAAACTAAGAGAGTTAACTTTCCAACTCTGCTGTTGCAAATCTATCTTTCCTCACAGTCTGTCTCTGTTCAAAAGCTGTTGTCTGAAATACAGTTCTTCTGTATATTCCTGTCTCTGGCTTCTTTTTTATCCCCCAAGCTAGATAATCTGCAGGTGATATTTCATCCCAATATGTACAATTTCCAGAACAGTATAAATCAAACAAGTGATACAGATCTGAGTGACAACCAACTTTAGTGATATATCAATTTCATTTCAATCTGGGGAATGATAATTTCATGAACCTGGGTCAACATGGTCAGATTTTCACCTTAATGAGTAAGTTTTAAAAAATACTTCAGTCAATAAAAGGTCCCAGGTATTGAAAAACAGGTGACGAGTCAAAAATTGATAGTATAGTTTTGTAACTATCATAGCAGTGCATAAATTCATTGCTATATTTCCTAAATAATATCAGTACAATGCGTAAAAAAGTACTTCATTGACTGCAAATAATTTGGGATGTTCTCATGCAATGAATGGTGCTACATTGGTGAAAATAGGAGCAACTTACTGCAGATGCTGGAATCTGTACTGAAAACAAAAAAGTACTGGAAATCACAGCTTATCAAAGCTCTGATGAAGAGTGATCTAGACTCGAAATGTTAGCTTGCACTCTCTCCATGAATGCTGACTGACCTATTGTGATCTCCAGCATTTTTTTGTTTCCACTGCATTGGTGAAAGTTTTCTTTCTAGTAGCAACAATGGTAAACAATAACAACAACAGAAATCATAATAATATTTTATATCTCATTATATCTTATTAAAATAATCATAATGATAGCAATATAATGTTAAATTATTGGAATAATATCATACATTTATTTAATAACTTTTTATTTGTGTTTCTATTTTCTTTACACTCTGATGTGCAGGTATGATGTCCGAGGCTTGGTGAAAGCCCTTGCCTTGATCCACTCCATAGAAATGGTGAATAATTCAACTCTATTGCCTGGAATCAAACTAGGTTATGAAATTTATGACACTTGCACAGATCCTACAAAAGCACTAAAAGCAACCTTGAGGTTCCTTTCTAACTCCAACTCCACAGATAATTGTGTCAAAGTACAGTGTAACTATACAGATTATCGGCCAACAGTACAGGCAGTTGTAGGAGCTGCTACATCAGAGGTTAGCATTGCAATTGCAAGGTTGTTGAACATCCAACTGATACCTCAGGTAAGGACATTTTCTCAATTGTATCTACGTGTTATTTTGCTGTTAAGGTATTTTAGAAATGATTGTATCAATCTTATACTCTTATTCAGAAAAAATATTACAAATCTAGCTGTGTATCGATATGGTAATTCACTGTTGAGTTCAGGTGGCAGATGAAATAAAACAACAAAAAGGAAAAAAAAAAATAGACCAATTATCCTGTCATTTTATGATTGATAATAATCCTATAAAATCTTCATATCCCTCAATACCTTTTCTCTCCTGAAATATTTGTGTTACATTCAGTAGTGATATTTTCTCCCTATAATTTTCCCTTCTTAAATATGTTAAATATTGTTACTACCAGAAAAAGAAGTTCTGTAGCATGTCACTCCCTGGCCCTCACTCTGATGGCCAAACCTTTGCAGTCAGTGGAAAAGCCACTCTGTCTGAAACAAAGCTGTATTGAAATATTGCACAATCTCTATGTTGAGGAATTTAACTCTCTTGACGTAGCATTGATTGCAGCAATCTTTGGTGGGTTCCAAAGAGCCAAATTGCTGTCATCATCACACCATCACATTCAAGATTTCTCACAGATAGCCACCAGGAAATGAAAAGCATAACGAATTAGATAATTTTTTAATACATTTCATTGTGAATGAAATAAAACTTCGAACATTCTCATGGCGTTGAGGTTGAAACTGAAATATTATAGAATTTTTTTAAAAAGTCATTAAAAAATCTACTTTTGAAAAACCTAGCAATTAATCATAATCGAGACTTTTGACATTGTTTCACTAAAATTGTATTATATTTTCAAGATCCGATTGGTTGCTTAGCAGTAGTTATTACTGAATTCCTGGCAGAAAAGCTAGTTCCTCCTCATCGAACATAGCTCAACATTTTGTGTGGTTTCTTACAATGACATGAGAACAGAAGTGGGTGCATTTTACCAGTTCAGCTGATTTCACTACTAACCAGCTTTGGGGTGGGGTTTGGGATGAAAGAGAAGGAACAGAGAATGACAGATTATAATTTCAGGGTTTCCAAGTTAACTTGTGCTCATGGTAAACTCTAAAGTTGTGGGCAGATCCAACAACTTCAGGGTGGCAAATAATATCCTATCAAATGTCCCACAAGTACTGGCCATGATGTACACAGTTGCTTTCAGTTTTATGAAATTGTGTAGAAAGACACACTTTTTGGTGGCTGAAATCTCAGTATGATTCATCATGAGCTATATTGCCATGAGATGCACTCTTATTTCCTTTCCTACTTGAAAATAACATCTTTGTGTGTTATATTGACCTCAAGATAAACTGATTTGATCACATTGCCATAAGGGATTGCGAATTACAGGATTGTAATAGCACATGATTGATATGATACTAAGAGTTTGGCCTTGTGAAAATTGATACTGTACTTTTCACATTGGCATGTCCAAAATTCATGACTGTTTTTTAAAATGGTTCGTACTACTGTGGGCATCATTCTCTTCTTTTGTACAGCACATCATCTTCTAATAAGCAGTAATAAGATCAGGCAGTGTTGTTTAGTTAGAAAGCAAAGCTCTATAAGAAATTGACAGACAAAAGATACCTTTTTTCTATAAGAACATTTAACACAGCCCATCTTGACACTTTAAACTCTAGTTGGTAATGTTCAACATCATTTTTAAGTCACTGAGAAAACAAAATCAAAAAGGTTTGATTGTTGGAAAAAATAGCAAATACTAACTTTCTTTGTGTGACGTTATACTATTAGAGTTTTAATAAATGGTGGACTCATGGTCGTAAATTATGCAGCATGTCAGAAATGTAGACTTCAAGACTGATATTTCTGAACATTTCTATTTTTCACAGATTAGCTACTCATCTTCAGCTAAAATCCTCAGTGATAAGGCTCGATTTCCTGCTTTTTTTCGAACAATTCCAAGTGATGAGTATCAAACCAAAGGCATGGTCAAACTGGTTCAGATGTTCCAGTGGAACTGGGTTGGAACTATCGCAAGTGATGAAGAATACAGCCGTTCTGGAATAAATAATTTCATCACACAAGCAGAGCAAGCAGGCATATGCATTGCTTTTCAAGAAGTTATTCCATTTTACTCATCAGTTCAAGTAACTAATTCCAGAATAAAAGAAATAGCAAACATTATCATCAACCAAACAAGAGTGAACGTCATTGTTATTTTTGGGAAAAGCTCTCATGTCACCCAACTATTTAAGGAATTAAGCAATCAGAACATAAGTAAAGTATGGATTGCCAGTGACAGTTGGTCAACTAACAGTAACATTACTCGTTTAGAGAACATTCAAAATCTCGGGAATATTGTTGGATTTACATTTAAGAGTGGAAACGTTTCCACATTTCAAAATTATGTGAAAAACTTACCACGTAATCCTAAAAGTTCGAACACATTTTTAACAGAATACTATAACCTTCGAAAACTTTGTGCGCATGTACAAACCTATAACTTAGATTCATGTCTTTCAAACCATACGCATCATGCAATGGCTAATAGCCTGCTTACTGTCAACAATTCCATGGAGATACAATACCAGGAGGATGATTTTCTGGTGAATTATATTGACCCAGGTGTTACTTCCAATATACAGTGGTCGGTGACTGCTCTTGCACATGCTCTTAAAATGCTACTAAAATGTAATGAAGGAATTTGCCAGAAGTCATTCAACTTTGCACCTTGGGAGGTAAACCTTATCTTAAGACACAAAAATGAATTACGTTATGTGCCATTCAGTCTAACTGCATGCTACGTATACAATATCCAATTTCAATATTAACAATTTTTCTGCAATTCGGCCTTTACAGTGCATAGTTCTATTTGGGGCAAGCAGGTTATTAGCACTGTTTACACTAAGAAATTGTTTTAAAGCACATACAATCTCTCTTATTAATGCATGTTGACAGGCTGATCGCATATAGTTGTGTACTGCAGTGTAACAATGAGATAAAGAATGAATAGTTCTGCTGAAATAATTACAAAGAACAAAGAACAATGCAGGCCCACCCAGCTTGCCCCGATTCCTAATCCTTATTTAGACCTGCTACATATTGCCCATGTCCCTCTTTTCACTTTCCTCAGCTTTACTTTCATTCTCTCAATGGTCTGTGGAAGCATTCTAGTTTATTTACACCCAAACCAAAAATGTAAGTTAAATTCTCCAAGGGCCAACAAAAATAAATGTGAATTTATAACTTTAATTTTTTTTCTAACATATCATTTGCTATTTGTGCTCCTGGTAAAAGGAATGTCATCCTCGTCCTATAAAGAATCAGCAGAAAAAATTGGATTTTTCACAGATTGTGGACCCTGACAACATTCCAGTAATTGTACTGAAGGCAGAAGCTCCAGAACTAGCCACATACCTAACCAAACTATTCAGTAAAGTTTTAATTCTGAAACAGACTGAACAATATTTGCAAAATTACTAAGTTGTCATGTCCACAAAAAAAAGGATAAATCCATTTCAGTTAATTACTTGGTCATTAGCAAAGTGATGGAAGAACCCATTGACAGTGCTATCAAGTAGCATTTGCTGAATAATATCCTACTCATTGATGCTTAGGTGGTTTCTGCCCTGGCCACTTAGTTCCTGACCTCATTACAGCCTTGGTCCAGATACGGACAGAAGAGCTGAACTTCAGAGACAAGGTGAGAGTGACTGTCTTTGGAATTAAGGCCACATTTGACACAGTATCAAGGAGACCCAGTAATATGGGAGTCAATGAAAGTCAAGACTCTTCTCTAGTTGAAGTTATACTTAATACAAAGGAGGATGATTGTGGCCATGGAGATCAATCATCCACATCCAAGGACATTTCTCTAGGAATTCTTCAGAGTTGTGTACTTGGCCCAATTATCTTCAATTGTTTCATCGATGACCTTTTCTCCATCATAAGGTCAGAAGTGACAATATTCACTGTAAAATTCACATCTACTTTTTTTTGGGCTGTAGACTAAAATTGAGAGATGCCTTAACCTAAAGAAACCCTGTAAAATGTTTGCAGTTTTAAAAACAAGTCACTTAAACACATTGTGAGTTGTATCTACAATGTTACCTTATTCAAGCAATGAAGGATCACTCCAGACACAATGTACTATGTCTATGTTCAGGATAATTATGCTCAGAAACAATCTTTTGAAAGGCTTTTCAATTGACATTAGTTGTTGTGAGCTCAAGAGAGCCCAGAATAGCAACAATCATTGGATTGGTTCCTGGGCAGACTTGGGTGTGAACAATATAATGGTAACATCCATCTTTCTCTCTCACTTCTTGGTGGAGAAGTAAAAGAAAGTCCCCAGTAACTAATCACTCTCCCTTGTCTTTTTCTGTAACTTGTTCTCCCTGTAAATCCCTTGCTGAAAGGAAAAGGGCTAAAAGCACATTTAGAGGCACTGAATCCTCACCAGTGAATGAAAGACTCAGAATTCCTGTATCCACATTTGCAAAGAATCAGGAGTCAAAAGAAATCTGTGAGAAAGAAACATTCATAAACATCTGTGATCCAGATTGGTGCCAGAACTGCATGTCTCTAATTCTTTTTGCTTTCCCACTCACAATACTTGTCTAGTCTTGTTGTTTTGTTGTTAGTTTAGAGGTGCATCTGCGTTTTTAAAAGGGGTACCATTTAAGTTCTAAAGTTATAAACTAATAATTTGATGTGTCTATTCTTTGCTTTTGATTAATTAAACATCTTGACTATAAAAATAGTAATTTTCTTGTTGATAGAAAAAATAATTGGTGCATATGTCTTTTTAATCTATGTTAGACAGTTAGGTAAAATTGGGCAATTTGGTGGTTTAATCAAACTTTCACTTTGGGATAGGTCTGGGAATAGTGGGGCTTGATTTTCAGTTCCAGTGAGTTGTGACAAGGTTTGTCAGGGTTTTGGAAGAATGACAAGGTAAGATTGAGTATGGAGTTAAATTAAGTGTTAATGGATAAAAGGCAATACCAGATTTTGTATTAAAAATAAAGATGGCATTAGATGCTGCTGAACACAAAAAAAATCATTTTGTCAATTTACAGATTTCTCCTTATGAAATCAGATTCTCTGACGTGAATCTCAATTGTCCTTTTCTATATTCCATAGTTTACCTAGATATGCCTCTGAAAATAAGTCAGTGAACACAAATAAAAGCTTTTTATGGACTAAATGCCTTCAAGCAATTATTTTGAAGATTCAAAATGAAGTTTCACCATCTTCATAATGGTGATAGTCTGAAATTCAATATTGATTCATATAATTAAGTCCAACCTATTTAATTAAGCTTAGTGTGATGATATTAAGTAAAAACATTCTAGTTATTCCTTACCTTTTCCTGCAGTTGCTGGAATACCTGAAGAAAGTAAACATAACTGATGAAGGAACAAAGATTCATTTTGATCCTTCAGGCGATTTAATGTCTGGATATGATATCGTGATGTGGAACTTCATGGAAGGCAAAGTGGAGATCAATCGGAAAGTTGCTGAATATGATATAGAGGAGAATAAAATTACAGTGAGAGATTCAAAGCTCAATTGTTTAAAGGTAATTTTGTTCAATATTAATCATTCTTAGCTCTTACCTTTTAGGGTTTCACATAGCACCAAAATATTATTGCCAGTAATATTACCAAATATCTTCTTAGGAAAAGTGACTGCCTTTCCATCAGGAAACTAGGATGGCCTGCCTGCCAGGTTGAAGGGGAACCTCTGTTTGTCCCATATGGGGACAATTGGAGGCATTGGTGGCGAAACAGGGATCATGGACCACCTGACCACTCCCTCCCCTTTCCCTGATTATCCCAGTATCTCCCGTGATGCCCATACCTTTCTCAGCATTGCTGCACAACTTCTGCCTTCAGTGTTCTTCACTTACATCCAAAAATGTAGGATCAAACATGTTGGTTTTAATCACATCACCAGATCTGGCTGCACTACATCAGTGTGTCATCAGACCACTACTCCCCAAAACTGTCCACTGCTCCAGGATCACACTGGAGAGAAAGGACAACCTTCAGCTTATTTTCTCACAAGTTTCCAAGATCCCCTCTTTTCTACACCTTCACCTCCAATAGCACATGCAAGGAGCTTGTACACCACAAAGAACCTTTCAAAATCCAATATAATTATGTCAAGTTGATTTGGATTTATAGAAGGAAAGTAATATTTCAAAAATCTTTTAGAGTTGTATGAGGGGTATAACTAAAAGGATAGATAAATGGGAGCTGGTGAAGGTGGAACATTTGGATTTTCAGATGGTATTTGACATGTTATAGGATTGGGGTATTATACATGGGAGATTATGTGTGGAGCCAGAGGAAATGGGTGAGATCCTTAACGAGTACATCGGTATTCACCAAAGAGAGGGGTGTGAGGCTAGTTAAGGCTAGGGAAATGTGTGTGAATATTCTTGGGCAGATCAACATAATGAAGGAGAAAGTGTTAGGTGTTTTGAAATGTATTAAGGTAGGCAAGTCCCTAAATGGGATTCATCCCAGGATACTGTGCGAAGAAAATATCTAGGGTCTGCACAGATATCTTTGCATCCTCTTTGGCCTCAGATGAGTTCTAGAGGACTGGAGAATGGTCAATGTTATTCCTTTGTTTATGAAGGGATAATTCAGGTAATTACAGGCTGGCGAGCCTGACGTCAGTGCTGGTGAAGTTGTTGGAGAAGATACTGAGAGACACATTTCATTCACATTTTGAAGCGAATGGACTGGTTAGTGATCGGCAGTGTGGATTTGTGTGGGGGTGGAATCAACAACTTGATTGAGTTTTCTGAGGAGATGACAAGAAAGATTGATGAGGGAAAGGCAGTGGATGTTGTCAACATGGACTTTAGTCAGGTATTTGATAAGGTATCTCATAGCAAACTGGTACAAAAGGACAAGTGAAATGGGAGTCAGGATGAGCTGGCTAGATGGATACAAAACTGGATTGGTCATAGAAGACAGGCAGTAGAAATGGGAGGGTATTTTTTGGAATGGAGATTAGTGTTTGCAATACATATAAATGATCTGGAATGAAAATGTAGGTGGTCTGATTAGCAAGGTTGTGGATGACACCAAAATTGGCAGAGTTGCAGATAGTGAACAGGATTGTCAAAGAATACAGTGGGATATAGATAGATTGCAGATTTCAGCAGATGGAATTTATTCTGGACAAATGCACTGTATTGTATTTTGGAAGATCAAATTTGGGTGCAAATTATACAATAAATGATAGAACCCTTAGGAGCACTGATATATGGAGGGATCTAGATGTGCCAGTCCATAGAACCCTGAAAGCGGCAACACAGGTAGAGAAGTGGAAGAAGGCATACAACATGCTTGCCTTGATTGGCCAGTGCATCGAGTACAAATGTCGACAAGTTATTTTATAGCTACGTGAAACTTTAGTTAGGCCATATTTGGAATATTGCATTCAGTTCTGGTCACCCACACGACCAGAAGGACTTCATGGAGTCATACAGCCCAGAAAGAGACCCTTCAGTCCATACAGCCCGTGCTGAACATAATCCCAAACTAAACTAGTCCCACCTGCCTGCTCCTGGCCCATATCCCTCCAAACCTTTCCCAGGCATGTATCTATCCAAATGTCTTTTAAATGCTGTAATTGTACCCGCATCCACCACTTTCTCAGGAAGTTCATTCCATACGCGAACCACCCCCTGTGTAAAAAACCTGCCTCTTATATCTTTTTTAAATCTCTTCCGTTGCACATTAAAAATGTAACCCCTACTCTTGAAATTCCCTGTCCTAGGGAAAAGGTAACTACCATTAACTCTATCTATACATCTCATTATTTTATACACTTCTATCAGATCACCTCACAACCTCCTATGCTCCCAGCCTATCCAGCCTTCCTTTATGAGTCAAACCTTCCAAATCCGGCAACATCCTGGTAAATTTCTTCTGAACCTTCTCCACCTTGATAATATCCTTCCTATAACAGAGCGACCATAACTGGACACAGTATTCTAGAAGTAGCAGAAAGTGAGGACTGCTGGAGATCAGAGTCAAGAGTGTGGTACTGGAATGATGAAGGGCTTATGCCGAAACGTCGATTCTCCTGCTCCTCGGATGCTGCTTGACCTGCTATGCTTTTCCAGCACCACACTCTCGACAGTATTCTAGAAGAGGCCTCACCAATGTCCTGTACAATCTCAACCTGACTTCCTGACACCTATATTCAAAGTTTTGGGCAATGAAGGCAAGCATGTCAAACCCCTTTTTAACCATGCTGTCTATATGTGACACAAACCTCAAATAATTATGTATCTGCACCCCTAGGTCCTTCTGTTCTACAACACTGCCCAAGGCCCTACCATTAAATGTATAAAACACACCCTTGTTTGTTGTACCAAAATGCAATACCTCACGTTTACCCAGATTGAACTCCATCTGTCATTTTTTAGCCCATTGACCCATTGGATGCTTTGGAGAAGTTGTAGAGAAGATTTATCAGAATGTCGCCTATTCTGGAGAGTTTTAGTTATGAGCAGAGGTTGGATAAACTGGGCTGGTTTTCACTGGAAATACAGAGGTTTGGGGTGAGCTGATAGAGGTCTACAAAATTATGAGAGGCCTAGATAGGATAGATCGTCAGAGGCTTTTTCCCCAGTGTGGAAAGGTCAACTACAAGAGGGCACCAGTTTAAGGTGAGAGAGCGAACATTTAGAGGACAAGGAGGCAAAATGCTACTTTTGAACTAGGAAAATATTATTTTTTCATTGATGTAATTTAAATTTCCTATTTGCTTGATATTTTTCATTTATTTTGCTTAACAATTCAGAAAAGCTAAGGTGGCCTCAGTATTACTCCAAAATGAACTTTTTTCAAACACAAATTGTTTTTAAAATTAGAATTTGCAAGCATATTAGCTGAGAGCATATTTGGAGGTCACATTTTATGATTATCATACATTTCAACATTGATAAATATTGTTTGCATTTTCTTAAAAGGCTGTGGTGTCTAACTGCTCAAACCAGTGCCAGCCAGGACAAATAAAGTTGTCATCTGAAAGCCAACATACATGTTGTTATGATTGTATAAACTGCACTTTCAATACTTACTCCAAAACAAAAGGTAGGTAGTAAATAAGTCTATTTGTAAATTATTGTATGTGTCATCTATTTGTACAGTCATACATTAAATTACATGTGAAATATCCAGGAGGGCTAGTATCTTTGCATCATTAGGATTCCAATGACAGTAATAGAATTGTAATTTGTTCCCAGAAAAAGATCTCCACCTCCTCAGACACTTCACAGTTAAGCACTGTGGCTCTCAACCCCTGAAACTTTAAGAGGAAATCTTAAATTATATTAAATCTATCCTAATAGAACATTTGTCGTAGAATTTGAGTTGTATGGTAACATACAGCTCACAATCATGCACACTTTTGACCAATTTTCTTCCCTCATTCTTGACTCACTTACAGGGAGCTGATAAATTGCTACATGTCCTCAATATTTTGCTCAAGTGGATATTATTCATCTGAAACTCAGGAGTGACTGCAGGCAGAATACTCAACCAAGGATATCACAGTTACTTTCTCTAGTTTTTATTTGCAATTCACACAAATATATTTTTTTTCTGTTGTAAAATTCCATGAACAATGTTTAGAAGCAAACATCTCCATTCCTTTCCTACTGCAGGAGAACTGAGGACAACTGTAGCATTCCTATCCTCATTACAGCTCAGCTTAGCTAAATGACTTTCAGGGAAGGAAGTTGGGATCATTTTAGACAATAAGGATCAACTGATCATCATAAATATCAATTCATCCTGAGGAAGCATTAGCAAAAATCTGGAATAAGAATCAGGTTAGAGGGTCCCTAGTTAAATGACAAAAGGCCTTTTACCACTAAGACCAGAGGATAGTTTAAATTAATAACTTGATGTATTAACTTGTAAGATCTTTTGTCCTCTTCATTTCAGATGCACTGCAATGTGACTTTTGTTTACCTGATGAGTGGGCACCAAGTGGAAGTGCACATTGCTACAAAAAACGCATTATATTTCTTGACTGGAGCAACGGATTTTCTATTGTACTGTTAACTCTTGCAGCTTTTGGAATTGTTTTAATCATTATAATAATTTCCATCTTTTTCAAGAATGTCAGTACACCAGCTGTTAAGTCCAATGGTGGTACCATAAGTTTCATTATGCTCATCTCTTTGCTGTTCAGTTTTTTAAGTGTTGGCTTTTTCATTGGAAAACCAAATGACATTACTTGCAATATCAGACAGTGCTTATTTGGCATCAGCTTTACTCTTTCTGTTTCATGTGCTTTGGCAAAATCACTTAAAATTCTACTAGCGTTCGACTTTAATCCAGCTAATCAACATAATTTGAGGAACTTTTACCATTCTGGGCTCATTACAAGTTTCTGTACTGGACTTCAGGTTATTATTTGTACAATGTGGTTGGTGTTCAATGGACCAAAAATGCACAAAGATGATACCAGATTGCGAAAGGAAATTTTGGTAGAATGTAATGAGGGTTCTTATGTGGCATTTGCTGTTATGTTAGGATACATAGCACTTCTTGCGCTGATATGTTTTAGTTTTGCCTTTAAAGGAAGAAAGTTGCCAGAAAACTACAACGAAGCTAAATTTATTACATTTAGCATGTTGATTTACTTTATTTCATGGATTACCTTTGTACCTGTCTATGTAACCACTCATGGCTTGTATCTCCCAGCAGTGGAAGTAGTTGCAATTTTATCTTCCACCTACGGCATATTATGCTGTCAGTTTTTTCCAAAGTGCTACATTATTCTGTTTAAGAAAGAATGTAACACTACCAACTCGTTTTTGAAAAATTTGTATGACTATTCACTAAAAAGCACAAATCTTATAACAAACAGTCAACATTCACTGAACGACTCAGGACATAACAAGTCCTGCAAGTCCATCAAAAGTAACAACAGTCAAAAGATACTTAGCATCACTTCTGCTGCACAAAACAATGGATTCACTTGTGTTTCAAGGAAGAGAAGTTCTAGTTGGTAAATGTTGATTTGCAAAAATTGACTAAAAATGTTTTGCACACAGATTAAATCACTTCACATTGAAGCTGTTTTACATTTGAGTCTACATTATGGTCGGTTCAATCTAGCCCGGTAGCATTATTCACTTTGTAATTTTTGGGCCTTGGTTGCCTAACACAGTGGTTCAGCGCAACAAACAAATTGCACTTTTATGAAAGGTTGGAGATTGATTTCCCCACATTACAAATGTAACAGTTCCACGTAGTGGGCATTATTAATTTACAGAAGCAAAGTCACTTCTTACCTCATACCTGTCCTCCTGATGAGGAAATAATTCATATAATTAATGATCATGGTCGGAGAAGGAATGTTTGTAATATTTCTAATCTTGCCTATCTTTTTAAAGATTAGAGTTTAAAAGATCCAAGTTATTTGAATGTAAAATTTCTAAATATTGAGATCTTATTAGATATCAGAGGATGCATATAATGTCATATTTTACTACATATATTTTCTAATATATTAATTTTATATCTTATCCAATGTGAAACAATGACTAAGATTCTTTCTATAGGATGCTATGGAAACATAAGTATCATTTTAAAATGAATATCTCTTATTCTTAATTTTCCCTTCTTTATACCATCATTTGCACACCACCACCAAGCAATTTGCAGTAATATAAGGAAGGGCAAAAGCATCCTTTCAGGCATGGCAAGGATGTTAGATATCACCCCAAAAAGAAGAACATATAACAAGATGTTGACTCACATCTTAATTCCACCTCGTTTTATAACTTGGGTGGTGCTTGCTGGCCTGTTTTCAGATCTTTCACAAAGTTTCACTTCTGGGTGAGACGCTGGTCAGCAAAAATGTTGACTTTTCTGTCTGAAAGTATATGATGATGCATTTATTTGGTATGGAAAACCTCAGGTGATCCTGAAGTACATTATACTTCATCATACAGGTTGACTATACTTCAGAGAAAGAAATTTACCAAAATAAACTTTGAAATGGTTTCATCTGCAGCAATGGTGCAAAAATAGATGGGGTTGAGTAAGCCAGCAAGTTAATACAGGAAAGGGATGAGTAACATGCTACAACCATTCATGTATCAATCAAAACTACTTTTAAATTAATATGCTATGGCTTCTGAAATTTGTATAAATATTGAGTATATTGTTTGTTAATATCTCATATTTTGTGCAGTTGTACTGTATGGCTATTAATATTGGCCAATAAAATCGGCAAAAATAATGAAAATGTAGAAACCAGGAAAATCCTAATATTCTAAGTAATATTGATAGCACTAGAATCTAGCCACTAGCAACTTGGAATCACATTCATGTTAAGTAGTTCAATTATTACTTTCACAGTTGTGTATATTATGCTCTATTTTTATTAATATATTTTAATTTTAATTTTTAAATATAACAAAGTATGTATAAATACCTGATCGAAAAATATGTACAGAATTAACACATTGATATTTTTGAATGCATTGAAAATTACTGTTTAAGTAAACCTAAATTTGAATTACTTTCTTTGTTAGTAGTATTCTTAATTGGCCAGGAGTTTCCAAGGTTGTGTTTACATGAAAATTTAGCCCAGTTTCTTACATCACATTTGCGGTAGGAACTTATACATTAAAAAAAAGTGGCTTAACGAAAACACAAAACAAATGCTAACTTTCTTCTTTAGGTCATGCTATGTCTCACTAATGCAATAAAAAGGTTTGAAGCCATCAGAACATCATTAAGAGCTTTCAAACACAATAGCCTGAAGTTTTCACCTAGGAGCCATCACTTATCCAGTCATAAGGTGCACTCAAAATTGCCCTGAATGCGTGAGGGATTTTATTTCTGTCGAGTTACTGCTCACGTCATTTGCATATTTGGCAATATTTCAGGTTTTTTTTGAAGAAGAGTGTCTTAAAATATTTCTAAAGAATGATAAATTATGTAATTTAGTTTATTTAAGGTGTGTCTATCAGAAATTATAAATATTATTGATCAGTGTATGTGTGCCAACTGCTATTAACATAACTTTAAATAATGCAAAATGACTTTAAAAAGTTGTATCCAGGACCATTTGTTAGTTATATTGGCATATGTCAATTAAGAAAAAATACATTCAAAAGTTATAATTTTCCTATTCATATCCTTGTCATAAAACAGTTTAGTTCTAAGAGTTCCCTTGATGATCAATAAACAGAAGTTATTAGTGTAATCTAGCAATGGTTAGTTTGATTTACAAGTGTACCAGTTGTGTAGGTGGAGCCAGATTTTACCACTTCTTTAAAGCTAGTATAAAACATTTTGGAAGCTCAAGTCCAGTTAAACACAATTGCATTTAAAATGTTTCAACCATTTGTATTATTTTAGGTGAATTGTGGTTAAAAGTATCAACATATCTAGCAGAAACTCCAGCTTGTCCAACTGCGGGAGTGTTCCCATTTTTATTGAATAGCTTCTGACTCCATAAACAAATAATTGGTGATATAACAAAATGCAATGCAATTCTAAATAAGATTGCTGAAAGACAATCAACAGCAAATAAAGCACCTGAAAAATTATTTAGGGTCTTGCATCAAGTAACAATTTGAGCAAAGCTTATAACCATTCAGAATTCAATGAGGGTTACAGGAGTGCAACAGGCTTACCTAAAAATGTGATTTTAAACTAGTTAAGCTACAAAACGGTACTACTTGCATGTCAAACTGCATACACAGTAAATAATAGACAGAGCTAAGCAATTCTACAACTGTCAGATGTGATCTAAACTCTTCAGTCCTGTCACATATAATTGAAGATAGTGGTGCACAATTAAACAATTTGATGGAGGAGGATGCTCCATAAAAATCTCCTTCCTCTATCACAGGGAAGCCTAGCATATTGATGCAAAAGATAAGGCTAAAGCATTTGTAACAATCTTTGGCCAGACGTGGCAAGTAATCCAACCCAGCCTCTGCCAGAGGTCCCCAGCAGCACAGTTGCCAGTATCAGCCAATTCGATTCACTCCATGTGATATCAAGAAATGGCTCAAGGCACTGAATACAGCAAAGGCTCTGGACCCTTAAAGTATTTCGGCAATAGCACTGAAGACTTGTGCTCCAGAACCTTGCTGTTCCTTCAGCAAAGCTATTCCAGTACAGCTACAACATTGGCACCTACCTTAACATGTGGAAATTTGCCTAGGTATGTCTTGTACATAAAAAGTAGGACAAATCCAACCCAGCCAGTTATTGTTCCATCAGCCTACTCTCAATCATTAGTAGTTGGTGGAAGGTGATCATCAACAGTGTGATCAGGCACTTCTGAATTCGCAAAACATCCTCAAAGATGCTCAGTTGGGTTCTGCCAGAGCGACTCAGTTCTTGATATCTTTACAGCCTTCTTTCAAACCTGGGCAAAAGAGTTGAATCCCAGAGATGAGGTGAGAGTGATAGTCCTTAACATCAAGGCCACACTTGACCGAATGTAGCAACAAGAAGCCCTAGCAAGGTAAGTGAAGTAGAGTCACAGCAGGGTATAGGAAAATCATTCCAGAGCATGGAAGCTTGACACAACTACAAATGTTGAAGACATTAAAATCAGACATATTAGGCCAGTATTAGAGGATTCTAGATATCTTGGTAAATTGCAGGATTGGTGGAAACTACAGACATAGGAAGGGGTCAAACCGCTGACAGCCAAGAAAAAGATTCTAAAATGAACATTTCTTGACTCAGAACCAATGTTGGTCAGCAAGTGAGAATAACTTCAAAATTTCAATGTTTGATATCTAAAATATTGCTGAAACTTTAATCCAGTGAAATCATAAATCTGTAAATTACTTTGGACACCTGAACCCCAAGCACAATCAGATCATGTTCCTCTGTCTCAATATTGAGCAAGAACATTAAATGTTTCATGCTATCAAAGTTAACATCAGAAATGTAATAACATATGAAGGATCATATTACACAATGTAACATTTTATCCGAAATTCTGGGGAATTACAATTACTCAGCCTTAGGCATAGAAATAAGGTGCTTAGTAACCTAACTTAGTTTTGAAGTAAACAGAGATTACCTACTGCATCATTAAACAATGCAGACTACAGATGATTGCACTTAGCATACAATACAACTAAATTGTTTTGCATCATTTTTGTATTCATGCTTTTCTCACGTGACATTGTTAATGGGCAATTACGGTAGAGAAGCAACAAGCGGGAAAAACATACTTGACCCCATTCCTTTTTCTCCTCCGTTGAGTTGTTAAATTGTCCACTGGATGTGGGATAACTGCAGAGCTTAAATATGATCCGTTGACAGTGGAATTATTTAGCACTGTGTATTACTTGTGGACTGCTTTGCCCTGTCTAACACTTGCTGCTTATGCTATTTGACACATGAGTAAACCTGATTTTTAGCTTTACCAGGCTAACACCTCATTATTAAGTACGCCTGGTGTTATTTACTCATGACACACCCTGCTCCATTCCTTATTGAGCCAGACTTTATTCCTAGCTTGATGATAACAGCAGAGTGGGGATATGCCAGACTATGAGGTTGCAGATTGCTTTCAAATACAGTTTTGCTGCTGATGACAGCACACAGTGCCCAATGATTGCCCAATGATCGCCCAATCTTGAGATGCTGGAGCTATCAAAGTTAGGAGGAAGTGGAAAATCACACAACACCAGGTTATAGTCCAACAGGTTCTCCAAATCAGGAGGAAGTGGGTGCAGCATGTAGCTTCCAAATGGGTACATTGGTGCAATCAAACTAAATCATGAAATGATGTGAACATTCCCAGCATCTTTGTGCTTCTTACTGGTTCTAAGGTTGGTTGACATTCCTCTACAACTTCCTTTTGGTTTTTTTTCTCTCCTCTTCTGAAGAGGAACTGCATTCTGTGTTTTGCTTTTCCTACAGTCAGAATACTGAATGGCCTGGACAAAGCGGATGTTGGGAAGATGTTTCCATTGATAGGAGAGATGAGGAACTGAGGGCACAGCCTTAGAGTAAGGAGAGACCTTTTAGAATGAAGTTAAGGAGAAACTTCTTCAGCCAGAGAGTGGTGAATCTATGAAATTCACTGCCATAGAAGGCCAGGTCATTGAGTATATTCAAGACGGACATGGATAGGTTCTTGATTACAAAGAGGATCAAGAGTTACGGGGAGAAAGTGGGAGAATGGGGTTGATAAACTTATCAGTCATGATTGAATGGCAGAGCAGATTTGATGGGCTAAATGGCCTAATTTCTGCTCCTATGTCTTATGGCCTTATGGTCTTTCAATCCTAAACCTTACTGCTGCACTGATTGTTCAATTCAAAGAACAATTTGACGATCTTAGCCAGTGAATAAGGTTGAATCCATCAGTATTTCTTTGGGCACCTTAACTCCTATTGCCATTTCATTGTCTCATGGTCGCTACAATAGTAACACTCTTGAACTCCTTACGGGTGTAATCTACCACATTTTAAGTGGGTGTTTCTTGTCTCCGGGTAATTAGTCATTGTCTATTTTGACACCTGAACAGATCGGGAGTGTGAACTGACACATCCTGACTTCAAAAACATGGCAACAGTCAACTGTGTGAATCATTAATAGATAGTAGACGATGGAATTCTACAAAAAAAGTTCCTGCCCTCCCCCAGAATATGCCTGAAGTAAAGAAGGTGGTCATTTCGATAGACATTGGTAAAGCACGTATGCCAGATCCTTTGGTCAGTCAGTGTGGCTCCTTCTTGTTCTGATATGGAACCATGGAATCCCTACAGTGTGGAAGCAGGCCATTTGGCCCATTTGGCTCAATGGCCATTTGGCCCATTGAGTCCTGCATTTCCCATGGATAATCTGCCTAGCCTGAACATTTTTAGATACTTTGGGCAATTTAGCATGGCTAATCCACCTAAACTGCACAATCTTTGGACTGTGGGAGGAAACCGGAGCATCCAGAGGAAATCCACCCAGACACAGGGAAAGTATACAAAACTCCAGACGCTACAGTCAGCCGAGGCTGGAATCAAACCTGGGTCCCATCTTGATGACAAAGGTCTTCATACACATGTGAGTAGCTCTTAGTTTAAAGGCATCGTTATCCTTAATTCACAATATGGTTCCTATTAGGTTTCAAATGTTTGTAATGCCCAGTTACAGGCCCTGGACCTCTGGAGGCATGTT
Organism: Chiloscyllium plagiosum; assembly: GCF_037043375.1. Taxonomy (NCBI): domain Eukaryota; kingdom Metazoa; phylum Chordata; class Chondrichthyes; order Orectolobiformes; family Hemiscylliidae; genus Chiloscyllium; species Chiloscyllium plagiosum. The sequence continues at coordinate 86,489,060 of NW_028270141.1, read as the reverse complement.
TAGAATGTTAGAAGTGTGCCTCTACTGAAATACTGTCTCCTTTAAATTGCACCACTATGTTCTTTCCCTAGCTCTAACCAACCTTTATTTATATAATGCCTTTAACAAAATGAAATGCTCAAGGTTTTAAAGCAACATTGGACAGCAACATTTGAAACCTCATCATTTGATGAAATACTAGGCCACTTACCAAACATTGGGTCAAAGATGTAGGTTTTAACGAAAGTTATGAAGGAGGAAAGAGAGGTAATGATTTGGAATGGTTTAGGGTAGGACTTAAAGGTACAACTATTAACAGCTTTTTGGAGATGGCTGCTGCTATTCCAGCTGATGCTGCTGCTAATACTGTGTCTCCTCCTCTACTGTCTGACTCCCTGATGTTGTGCTTCACTGTTGTGGTGACTTCCTGCTGTGACTCCTTGATGCTGTGTCTCTCTGCTGCTGGAGTTCCTGAGGCTGTTTCTTTCCGCAACTATTCTCTCTAATGCTGGCTTTTCTGTTTATCTGTTGCTATGTTTTCTGCTGCTGTTCTGCCTCTCTCTGCTGCTGATTTCTCAACTGCTGTTGCTCATCTTGACCTTCATGTAATTCTGCCAAGTAATAAAAATAACATTCAGTGATAGAACTTTGCCTCCAGTGTAGTAAAAATGATCTCCAACTCAGTGAAGTCACACTCTCAATACAGTTAATGTGAGCATAAGGCAAAGACAGAGTTGTGATGCCTCAATATTTTGGGGAATACCTAATATGTCATTACTGCAGCCATGTCGATTGTCTTGCTTTCCTCTGCAGGTTGCGGAATCACAGGCACTGTGCTAAATTCAAGTGCAATGCTACTGTTAAAGTATCCGACAATGAGGCATTATGACATTTGAATGACAAAGTATTTATCCTAAGGTGGAGTTTCTCAAATGCAGGCTAACACCCATGCAGTTAAATGTGGGGTCGATAGGATGGAGCTGAATTCCTGAACCAGTCAAATACCATGCTTTTAACCAAACAACCACAGACAAACCATTTGCACTTTCCAGTTACAATTCTCCCACAGGGATACTTTTCCTTCAATCACCTCTCTCTAATGAAACACACTTCAGCATGGCAGACAACATTCAGTATTGCAGTGACTGAACTCAGACACCAGTGAGAATGTTAAAGGTAATTTTAACTAATTATTTATTGTTTAATTAAATCCAATTTAGATTTTCAAATTAATAAGCTATTATAATAACACATTTTCCCAACAGAAAACATAAAATATCCTGTTGTATCAGGTTCGACAATATGTAAGGACCACATCTTTTCATTTTTTTCTTTACTTATGGATTGTGGACCAAATGGGCAAAGGATAGTGTTTTCAACCAAGGAACCTGTGGGAAGAAATATCATCATTTTAAAACACAAGACTGGAATGCATTATGAGATGCATTTATATGGTCACCTTGTCAAACAATGGGAGAAGATTGCAGAACTCTGTCGCCATGATTGTGTGACTGGCACAACAGAGACAGTCAGTTGATTGGTTTTTCAGTCAGTCAGCCTTTCCTGAAGAAGGGCATGTGCCCGAAACGTCGAATCTTCTGTTCCCTAGATGCTGCCTGACCTGCTGTGCTGTTCCAACAATAAAGTTTCAGCTTTGATCTCCAGTGTCTGCAGACCTCACTTTCTCCTTTTCAGTCAGGACTATTGCATGGATCAACCTGACAGCAACATGATTGGCTCCTGGGCAGGTGGATAACCTTGTCTACAAAAAATGCAGCAGCTGTCGTCATTTTTGGCTCCGGACTCAAAAATGACGACATCCTCTCTCTCCTTGCAGAGAAGTAATAACAAATTGAAAGATAGCTAGTTACTGGTCTTCTTCCTATCAGAAAGATGTGAAAGTTGAAAGGGTTCAGAAAAGATCTACAAGGATGTTGCCAGGGTTGGAGGATTTGAGCGATAGGAAGAGGTTGAATAGGCTGGGGCTGTTTTCCCTGGAGCGTCGGAGGCTGAAGGGTGATCTTATGGAGGTTTATAAAATCATGAGGGGCATAGATAGGATAAATAGACAAGGTCTTTTCCCTGGAGTGGGTGAGTCCTGAACTAGAGAGCATAGGTTTAGGGTGAGAGGGGAAAGATATAAAAGAGGTCTAAGGGACAACTTTTTCACACAGAGGGTGGTATGTGTATAGAATGAGCTGCCAGAGGAAGTGGTGGAGGCTAGTACAATTGCAACATTTAAAAGGCATCAGGATGGGTATATGAATAGGAAGGGTTTGGAGGGATATGGGCCGGGTGCTGGCAAGTGGGATTAGATTGGGTTGGGATATCTGGTCGGCATGGATGGATTGGACCGAAGGGTCTGTTTCCGTGCTGTACATCTCTATGACTCTATTCTCACTCATCATTTTCTCATAAGCTGCTACATCGAACTAGTGACTGGGACACTAAAAACAAAGTGTTTGAACTGCCCTGTGTCTTCACTAAAGACAAGAGAGGACTTGGAAGGAAGAAGAGCAGAAGGACTTGGAAGGAAGAAGAGGACATCTCATTAAGTCCTCTGGACTGGAGCTATTGAATGGTGTTTCAATTTTGTTTTCTCTAGCCATAATATCTATGTTCTTCCATTTATCTGTCTGCATGTGTGTGCAATATTTTAAGGAGAGACAGAGTTTAAGTCAGAGTTTATATTTCACAATTCCTTTGCTTGTTGTTAGAATGAATTTATTTGCATTAAATAGTCATTTCTTGTTAGATACAGAAACCTGGTCAGTGCTTTCTTTAAACTGGGTTCATCAGACAGAAAAATTGGGTATTCTGAATAAATTGATTAAATTTTTAACTTTTGTGACAATTCTGTAAGTAGGGCATTCAGGGGTCAGTGCGCTTTTCCAAGGGGATTATGACAGAAAACACATAACTTGTGCAGCGGCTCTCGAGACATGAGTGTTATGAATATATGAAATAGGAGCAAAAGTCAGCTGTATTGCCTCCCAAACTGGCTCCACCATTCAATAAGATCATAGCTGATCTGTGTGTGTTTTGAATTCCAAAATCCCATCCACCCCTGAAAACCTTTGATTCCCTGTTTAACAAAAATCTGCCTAGGCCCACCTTAAAAATAAATAATAGCCCCATTTCCAGTGCTAAGGCAGAGGGCTCTAAACCCTCTGACAGGATAAAAAGCACCTAATTTCTGTCTTGAAAAGGTGACCCCTAACTTTTAAGTCCCCTACTTCTGAACTTATCAATTGATAGAAACATCCTTTCCGCATACACCTTCTCAAGACTGTTCATAACTTTACATGCTTCAGTCATGTCACCCTCACTATTCTAAACTCCAGTGGCAACAAGCCTGGCCTTTCCTCATAAGCCAACCCACACATTCTAGCTATCAATCTAGTAAATCTCCTTAATGTATTTACAAAACATAAACTGAAAGAACCGCGGATGCTGGAAATCATAAACAAAACCAGTATTTACTGGAAAAGCTCAGCAGGTCTGGCAACATCTGTGGAGAGAAATCAGTTAACATTTTGGATCAAGTGATTCTTCCTTAAATAAGGAGGTCAAAACTGGAGATATGGAGGTGTTGTTTCTTCGGTATGTTCAAAACTGAAGCATGCTATCTTTTTTGTTTAAAACTGCTGATAATAAAGAATAGTATCCTATTAGCTTTTTTAATGACTTACTGTACTTGCATACTGTAGGCCATCTTGATTCTTCAGCACCCCAGAATTCTGCTGCTGTCCTCCATTTATGTAATCAATTTTATTTTGTTCTTCCAAACAATGTGAACAACTTCACATTTAGCTGGGTCTTGAGATCTAACTGTTACGAATATGTGAAATAGGTCCAAATGTTGTCCACTCAGTCCCTCAAGCTGGCTCCATCATTGAATAAGATCATGGCAATATTCTCCAGCTGCCAGATTTTTGCCCACTTACTGAAACTATCCATCTCTATCTGCATCCTTCTTATGTCATCTTCACAACACACTATCCCACCTATCTTGGTGTGTTCCACAAATTTAGCCACTGTGTATTGGATCTCCTCATTCAAGTCATTGATGTGAATTGTAAAAGGCCGAGCCTGAGTACAAACATCCTGCAAATCTAAGACCATTGGTGCATACTTTGATGATGCAAAGTCCACCTTAATAGCAGCTGGGGACTCGTGTCACAACTGGGAAATCCATCTTACAGACTAATCAAACAACAACAAGGCAGAATCGTACGCAAAGAATCATAACTTACACACAATGTCCCAGGCACCACCATCAGCAACCCAGATATGGAGTGATTTTATTATGAAGAGAGGTTGAGAAGGTTGGGCCCATCCTCAGTGAAATTTGGAGCGACGAGAGGAGACCTTATTGAAACAATTTAGATTCTCAGGAGGCTTGACAGAGTAGTTGAGGACAGGTTTGTTTCCCCTTGGGGAAGAATCTAGAAGCAGGATGCACAATCTCACACATTTAAGACAGAAATTAAGAATTATTTCTTCCCTCAGAAGATAGTGAAACTGTAGAATTCTTTACTGCAGAGGGCTGCAGATCTGGGTCATGTGGTATTTCCACAGCTGAATGGACATATTTTTTACTTAGTAAGAAACCCAGGGTTATAGTAAAAAGACAGGAAAGTGGAGTTGAGAATTATCAAATCACCCATGATCTCATTTTTCAGCACAGCAGACTTGATGGGATAAATGCCCTACTTCTACTCCAAATTCTTATGATCTTATGACCAACTCCAATATTCAGCATTTTTAACAATTTCTTAAATACAGAAGCAGTCTATGTCCAAATTCAGCAAAACCTGGACAATGTCCAGGTTCAGGCCGACAACTGGCAAGTAACATTTACACCATCCAAGTGCCAGGCAATGAACATCTCCAACAAGAGAGAATCTAACCTCACCCCATGGCATTCAAGTACCACCAATAGTGATTCTCCACAATAAATATCCTGAGGATTATCATTGACCAGAAGTGGAACTAAGCTAGCTGTCTAAACACTGCCACTACAAGAGCAGATCAGAAGCTAGGAATCCTCCATCAGTAACTTGCCTCACATTATTCCACCAAGAGCTTAAATGCTCACTGAAGGGTGCAAATTGGTGGCAAGTTGAGAAAGTCTCCAATAGACATTTTCTCACAGCATTTAATTGTTAAGGTGTAAAGAGGAGGGTAAGTATTTCTCTATAATCAATCACCAAAATATGTTGTCCTCATCACCTTGCTTGCCAATTCCAGGGAAAGGTTAATCATGCCCCTAGGTCCACAATATTTTGTCATGCCTCTTCTGAATCTTCAAGAAATGCTGTGTCATCAGAGTACTGCAAGTTTGTTATGTTCTCGCCTCCAGGTTTTAAGTACATCTAAATTGTCTAATTGAAAATATATCTAATTCGCTAAGTATTTGTCCAGTGCACAGATTGAATTGTTCAGGTGACAGTAGACAGCCTTTTGTACTCCCTCCCACTTAAACCCAACCTGATTATTCTCCTCGACTGGTATTTGTTATGTGGTCCCATTACAGGCTCTCAGATCTTTGGTGCCAACATCACATTTCAGCAACTTTTGCATCAACATTTGGTGAGAAATACAGTCAAATGCTTTTTCATAGTTTTTGAACTGTTTAGGAATAGTCTTGTTTACTTCACTTTTGTTCCCACACCAGATGTAAATTTGCATGTGTTTTGTTAATCTCTGCTACAAGTATGTTATTATTTCTTTCTGCTATGATTTTCAAGATCACGGTAATGAGATGACTCATTAAATTACGGTTCTAAAAATATTACAGCCCATTGTCTAAAATTTTTTAGAATACTTAACTATTGAATACCCAAAATAATTTTGACCTGTACTTTTGAACGTTTTTGAATGGGTAATGTTAATGTAATATCATAGTTGCTGGAATAATTGTCCAGAGGCTCACTGTAATGTTCTGGGCCCATGCGTTTACATCACACCATAGCACCTATGGAATTTAAATTCAATTAATAAATCTGGAATATAAAGGTAGTCACGATAATAATGACCATGATTGTTGATTTCACTTGATATTAAAAAAAACTGGGTCACGAATGCCCTTTCGGAGGGAAAATCTGCCATCCTGAAATAGTCTGGCCTCATGGTTGACTCATACTCACCCTCTGAAATGGCGAACCAAGCCACTCAGTTCAAGGGCAGTTAGACAAAGGCAACAAACGCTGTCTTCTCCAGTGTTACTTATGTCACCAATAAAACTAACAAATTTCTTTTATCACTTCTAATTTTGTTCCTCCAATGGCTTTCAGATGTCCTTTCATTCCATTATCTATGGTTGTAGCTTTTCTTGACCTCATCAATTTCAAAACGTTCTTTGCATCTGATATTGAAAACTTTATTACTTCATTTGCCTCTGTCTCATGAGGGCTCTCATGAGTTGGATCATTGTATTTATGTTACTATCGTTTTTTTCTATCTGTCCACAATTTCACCTTCTGGTGAATAACTCCATCCAAGTCTAAATCATAGAAAAGAACATATACATTGATTTCTATATTTAGCTATTAGTATAAAAATAAATTTCTGTACACCGGGTCAAGGTCATAGAGTCTTAGAGTCACACAGCATGAAAACAAACCAATTCACACTAACCATGTTCCCAAACTGAACCGATCCCATCTGCCTGTGCTTGGCCCATATCGCTCCAAACCTTTCCCATTTGTGAACTTATCCAAATATCTTTTAAAGTTGTAGCTGTGCCTACATCTACCACTTTCTCTGGCAGTTCATTCCACATATGAACCACTCTCCGATCAAAAACATTGCCCCTCATGTCTTTTTAAAATCTTTCTCCTCTGATCTTAAAAATATCTCCCCTAGCTTTGAACGCCTCCACCCTTGTCACTCATCTTATCTATGTCCAACCTGAATCTGTATCTACATATCACAATACCTTACGGATTATTTGCTCCAATCTATAGTTTAATTTTAGACAAAATATAAAAGTGCTGAAACCAGTTCAGCGTGCTTTGACAATGCTGCCATAATCAAAGCTGTATGTATGGTGTAGGGTGCATATCATATCCTGACTTGAATAAAGAAAAGTATCAGAAGAATTTATGAATACAACCTTCAAGCCTGCTCTGCCTTTCAACATGATCTTCTGCCTCAGTTCCACTTTCTCAGCCAATCCCTGTATCTCTTAATTGCCTGAGAGACCAAAAATCTAACTATTTCAACTTCTAATGTATTCATTGATGAATCATCCATGATCTTCTGTCTGAAAGAATTCCAAAGAATCACAACCCATTGCATGAATAAGTTTTTCTTCATTTCATTCTTTAATAATACACCCCTTATACCGAGGCTGAGCCTCCATGATCAAATTCCTAAGTCAGGGAAGATAGACTTTCAATCTCTACTTTGTTAATCCTCTTCAGAATCTTAAACAGCAATGTCTGAGAAAGAAACACAGATAATGTTTCAGATCAAGGGCAATGTATCATCGGAGCTGAAAATGTGTCGCTGGAAAAGCGCAGCAGGTCAGGCAGCATCCAGGGAACAGGAGAATCGACGTTTCGGGCATAAGCCCTTCTTCAGGAAAGATTCCTGAAGAAGGGCTTATGCCCGAAACGTCGATTCTCCTGTTCCCTGGATGCTGCCTGACCTGCTGCGCTTTTCCAGCAACACATTTTCAGCTCTGATCTCCAGCATCTGCAGACCTCACTTTCTCCTCTAATGTATCATCGGAACTAAGCAAAGGTTAAAGTATGATGAAGAGAAATACTGTGGGAGCTAGAGATCTGAAGTAAAAAGGAACGTGCTGAGAAGCTCAGTAACTCTAAGTCACATGTGAAGAGAGAAACAAAGTTAAGATTTGGGAGAAAGAGTCTATCAGACCCAAAACATTGACAAATATGTAATAGATTTTGGGTAGGCAGAAGTCATAGGGTCATAGGAATCTACAGCACAGAAACAGACCCTTCAGTCCAACTTGTCCATGTTGACCAGATATCCCAATCTGACCTAGTCCCACCTGCCAGCACCCGGCCCATATCCCTACAAACCCTTCCTATTCATATACCTATCCAGATGCCTTTTAAATGTTGTAATTGTACTAACCTCCACCACTTCCTCTGGCAGCTCATTCCACACACACAACCTTCTGCATGAAAACGTTGCCCCTTAGGTCTCTTTTATATCTTTCCCCTCTCACCCTAAACCTATGCCCTCTAGTTCTGGACTCCCCCACCCCAGGGAAAAGACTTTGTCTATTTGCCCTATCCATGCCCCTCATGAATTTATTTAAATTAAATTCCATCTGCCATTCTCAGCCCATTGACCCATCCGAGCAAGATCCAGTTATAATCTAAGTTAACCTTCTTCGCCATCCACTACACCTCCAACTTTGGTGTCGTCTGCAATCTTATTAACTATACCTCCTATGTTCACAACTAAATTATTTATATAAATGATAAACTGTAATGGACCCAGCAATGATCCTTGTGGCACTCCACTGGTCACAGGCCTCCAGTCTGAAAAACAACCCTCCACCACAACCCTCTGTCTTCCACCTTTGAACCAGTTCCATATCCAAATAGCTGGTTCTCCTTGCATTCCATGTGATCTAACCTTGCAAACCAGTCGCCCATGAGGAACCTTGTTGCATGCCTTACTGAAGTCCATATAAACCATGTCCACCGTTCTGCCCTCGTCAATCCTCTTTGTTACTTCTTCAAAAAACTCAATCATGTTCCTGAGACATGATTTCCTATGCACAAAGCCATGTTGACTAAACCTGATTGGATCTTGCCTTTCCAAATACATGCACATCCTGTCCTCAGGATTTCCTCCAACAATTTGCCCACCACTGAGGTCAGGCTCACTGGTCCATAGTTCCCTGGCTTGTCCTTACCACCTTTCTTTAACAGTGGTGTCATGTTAGCCAACCTCCAGTGTTCTGGCACCTCACCTGTGACTATTGATGATACAAATATCTCAGCAAGAGGCCCAGCAATCACTTCTCTAACTTCCCACAGAGTTCCAGGGTACACCTGATCAGGTCCTGGGGATTTAACCACTTTTATGTGTTTCAAGATATCCAGCAGTTCCTCCTCTATAATATGGACATTTTTCAAGATGTCACCATCTATTTCCCTACATTCTATATATTCCATGTCCTTTTCAACAGTAAACACTGAGGGAAAATATTCATTTATTATTTCCCCCATCTCCTGCAGCTCCACACATTGGCTGCCTTGCTGAGGGGCCCTATTGTCTCCCTAGTTACTCTTTTGTCCTTAAGCTATTTGTCAAAACCCTTTGGATTCGCCTTAATTCTATTTGCCAAAGCTATCTCATGTCCTCTTTTTGCCCTCCTGATATTCCTCTTTAGTATACTCCGACTGCCTTGATACTCTTCTAAGAATTCACTCAATCTCTCCTGTTTATACCTGACACATGCTTCCTTCCTTTTCTTAACCAAACCCTCAACCTATCTCATCATCCAGCATTCCCTATACCTACTAGCCTTGCCTTTCACTGTAACAGAAATATACTGTCGCTGGTCTCTTGTTATCTCTTTTTTGAAGGCTTCCCATTTTCCAGTCGTCCTTTTAGCTGCGAACATCTGCCCTCGATCAGCTTTTGAAAGTTTAGATTAGATTAGATTACAGTGTGGAAACAGGCCCTTCGGCCCAACAAGTCCACACTGACCCGCCGAAGCGCAACCCACCCATACCCCTACATTTACCCCTTACCTAACACTACGGGCAATTTAGCATGGCCAATTCACCTGACCCTGCACATCTTTGGACTGTGGGAGGAAACCGGAGCACCCGGAGGAAACCCACACAGACACGGGGAGAACGTGCAAACTCCACACAGTCAGTCGCCTGAGTCGGGAATTGAACCCGGGTCTCAGGCACTGTGAGGCAGCAGTGCTAACCACTGTGCCACCATGCCGCCTAATACCATCAAAATTAGCCTTCCTCCAATTTAGAACTTCAACTTTTAGATTCGGTCTATTCTTTTCCATCACTATTTTAAAAACTAATAGAATTATGGTCGCTCCCCCACTGACATCCCAGTCATCTGCCCTGCCTTATTTCCCAAGAGTAGGTCAAGTTCTGCACCTTTTCTTGTAGGTAAATCCACATACTGAATCAGAAAGTTTTCTTGTACACACTTAACAAATTCCTCTCCACCTAAACCTTTAACACTCTGGCAGTGCCAGTCTATGTTTGGAAAGTTAAAATCCCCTACCATCCACCCTATTATTCTTACAGACACCTAAAATCTCCATACAAGTTTGTTTCTCAATTTCCCGCTGACTATTAGGAGGCCTATAATACAATCCAATTAAGGTGATCATTCATTTCCTATTTCTCAGTCCACCCAAATAACATCCCTGGATGTATTTCCGGGAAAATCCGCCCTCAGTACAGCTGCAACGCTATCCTTTATCAAAAATGCCACCCCCTTCCTCTCTTGCCTCCCTTTCTATCTTTCTTGGAGCATTTGTATCCTGGAACATTAAGCTGCCAGTCCTGCCCATCCCTGAGCACATCTCTATAATTGCTATGATATCCCAGTCTTGAGTTCTTAACCATGCCCTGAATTTATCAGCCTTCCCTGTTAGGCCCCATCTATTGAAATAAATGCCGTTTAATTTATCAGTCCTACCTTGTTCTCTGCTTTGTTCCTGCCTGCCCTGACTGTTTGACTTGCTCCTTTTCCCAAAGATTGATCTCTTTCCTCACTATCTCTTGGATCCCACCACCCCCCACAACCTTACTAGTTTAAATCCTCCCGAGCAACTCTGACAAATTTCCCTGCCAGTATATTAGTCCCCTTCCAATTCAGGTGCAATCCATTCTTCATGTACAGGTCACTTCTACCCCAGAAGAGATTCCGATGATCCAAAAATATGAACCCTTCTCCCATGCACCAGCTCCCACACATTCATCCACTCTATCCTCCTATCCTAAAATAACAATAGTCACCTCCAAAACCTAAAATACCTCAAAAAAGTAGGTCTTATAGCCACAAATCCATCCTCCATCTTGGATTAGTGAGTGAAAAACATAGAATCTCAACTATGCAGAAAGAGGCCACTCAGCCCATTGAGTCTGCACTAAATTTCCAAACACCATCCCACCCAGACCCGTACCACCACATTTCACCAGAGCTAACTCACCTAGCCTACACATCCCTGGACACTACAGGCAATTTAGATCGATCTACCCAACCAGCACATCTTTAGACTGTGGGAAGAAACCAGAGCACCCGGAGGAAACCCATACAGACACAGGGAGAATGTGCAGACTCCACACAGCCAATTACCCCAGACTGGAATCAAACCTGAGTCCCTGGCGTTGTCAGGCAGCAGTACAAATCACTGAGCAATTGTGCCATCTATGCGTTAAGGGTAAGAATAAAATGGAAAGGTCTATAATAGTCATTTAGGAAAGACTAAATGACTAAAGGCATTTTGGCAAAGGGTAAAATGATGATATAGATGTTATGACCAAATGGAGTGTGGATGGCTGGATAGCAGCCATCTAAGTGCAAAGTAAACACATAAGGAAATGAATTAACCAAAATGGAGCCAAATGTTTAGACATTGTTAATGCAAATGCCTCATTAGTAAAATATTGTTGAGAGGCTTCATCCTTAAAGCATTGCTAACAATGGTCCATTTGGAGTGATGAGTACATTCTTAGAAGTTGTTTTTAAATAAGAGGTTGCAAAACAGAGTCTAGATTTTTATGACCCGTAAGATACTTTTTGCAAGTCACATGGCTTCATTGAATTGCTTGGACTTATTTACTGGAAATCATATGCCTCAGTTCATGGCTTTGCTTTGGACATTGCTTGAGTTTTAGTTGTATAGAGCCTGCTGAGAGAAAGAAGCTACGCAGCTCCCAGCTTATCCTCTGCTTTTCTGAGAGAACTGCCTTGAAGAGACCAAAGTGAAAACTGAAAAATATGATGTAGCTGTTCACCTAAAAAGCCACTTAATGGTTGATTATTCCTGATGGAACACTGTTAAAAATCCAAGTGACATCTGGCTACATTTGGTTACACCCATTGACATGTGCAAGGATGTCTACTGAAAGCCAACTGGAACAGTCACAACTTATGTTTTTTTCCTTCAAGGACTAACAATTACTAGCCAAATGATTTCTTAAAATGAATCTCTGTGGAAAAATGTTCTGCATTGTTATTTTTTAATTGCTATGTTTGGTTGTGTTGGGTAATTTAGAAAACTAAATGTTTATACACTCTTATGTCTTAATCAGCTTTACAAAAATCAATAATTTTGTGGTTTATCAAAGAAAGTTGATGATAGCTTTTTTTATTCTAAACCTAATATAGATACATTATACAATTGGTCACATCTAAGAAAAAAATCAGGAATTTATGAGCAGTCCGGGATTAAAATCCTCAACAAACTATCTACAAATAACATTGGCTAACTTTTGCAAATCACTCAGGGCTTAACCATTCTTCTTCTGAACAGATTTGGAAACTGACAAAGCCAGGAGTGAAGAAGCGTCAGAATTAACACAACACTTTAACTCTGTTTCTCTCTCCACAATTGCTGCCAGACCTGCTGAGTTTTTCTATAGATTTTTGTGTTTGCGTCTGATTTTTCATAAGATTCACTTCAGTGCCAAGAAACGTGGTGTACTTCTTTGATCCTTCTCATTTAGTATGACCCCACTTCCAATTAAGTGTTTCTGGATGAGCCCCCAATGTTATGTTGTCAATGGAGCTGGAGATGTGCAAAGTTTATCTTGTCCCGCCAGTCCACTGGTCACAACATACACTTAAATGTTTTAACCAGTTAATGTTCTGGCCAATTATATATTTTATTTATATTATGGTCTATCAAAAAGGTTTCTTTAGTATTGCTGAGAAAAGACATAGTTTATCAAAGCTTTTCGTCTTGCACTCATCAAGGCATTTTGCAAGAATATATAAATTCAAGAACATAAATTCAGTAATATATAAATTCAAACATTTATGCTACATAAGAGGAGGTTAGCACCTGAACGCTGAGTCATAGAGGCACTGTTATGATAGAACGGACTCATTAATGCTGATTGATCTTACCAATAAGCCTTTGTAAACAGGGCAGGTTGACCAATTGCTCAGGGCATTGTTCAGTGGAATAAACTAGCAAGTTGCTGTCACCTATATTGATGATTTGAAACAGACACAGGGCATGTACACGTTCTTACTGCCTTCAAAGAGGCGGGTGTGTGGATTAAAATATGTGGCTTCCTGTAGATGCAAGTATGTAACACTACGAACCCCATGACAATCAGATTGTCAGCTTAATTCCTCATACACCATAAAGGATATTAATGCACCAGAGGTGTTTAGGCAACAATTTATAATAACTTCATGGTCATTATTACTGCGACTCTTTATCAGATTTAAATTTCACCAGCTATTGTGGTGGCATTTGCACCTGTGTTTCCTAAGCATTAGACTGCACCTCCGGATTACTCGCCCAATTTTTTTTCTTTTTTTAATGAGGACATGGCTGGCTAGTTTGAGATTTATTGCCCAACCCAGAGGCTGCATTTACTGCCCATCCCTGAGAGCAGTTAAGAGTCAGTCAATCACATTGCCGAGGGTCTCAAGTCATATCTAGGCCAGACTGAATAAGCATGACGGTTCCCTTCTCAAAAGGACATTAGTGAACCAGATGGGTTTTTCCGAGACTTGACAATGGATTCATGGTTGTCAGTAGACTCTTGATTCCAAATTTTTATTGAATTCAAATTCCATCATCTGCCATGGCAAAATTCAAACCTAAATCCCCAGATCAATATGGTGATCTCTGAATTAGTAACCCAGCATTAATACCATTAGGCCATTGTCTCCCCTCTGGATTAGTGGTGCTGGAAGAGCACAGCAGTTCAGGCAGCATCCAAGGAGCTTCGAAATCGACGTTTCGGGCAAAAGCCCTTCATCAGGAATAAACCAGAATCTGGTTTCCAGCATCTGCAGTCATTGTTTTTACCTCATCGTCTCCCCTTGATTACTACGACATTATCTTCAAATGAAATAAAACAAAAGCTGTGGACACACTGGGATATTATTGGACTGCTACATTTGGCAAAAGTCTGTACAAATATTAATTTAAATGTTAACACACTCAGTTTTATTCAGATACTTTTATGCTGATAACCTTGTGAGTTAGGGCTTCTCAAAGAGGTCATCAGGTAACCAAGCAGGGTCATAAGCTGAAAATTTGGAGCCATTAGTTCCAAGAGAGAACTGGCTGTTGCAGATCTCTGACCTGCGTACTCCCACCCACTCCCCCCCAAACACCTGCTGGCCTCACAGGTACACTGCCGCTGAACCCTATCCTCGGTTCTCATAGTTGTGATTGGGAGGGCCGCAACAGTTTTCATGCACTAAAATGAGATTGCAGTGGGAAAAAGTTTGAGAAGTACTGCCTTAATAACTTAAAAACAAAACTTTCTCCATAAATTAAGCTTGTTTTGTTGTGTCTCTACTGGCTTGAAGGAGTTTTGGTGGTCAAACCTGTTTAACTTATATTTCATAGCATCTAAACTATTTGAAGGTACTAGCACAGATGTATATTGAATTGCATTCATGACATTCCTATTCTGTCTCAATTATATACTGGATCCATGACAAAGCTTGCATTAGGGTAGGGATTTTGTTTCAGGCAGTGATATTTGAACAATTCACCTTTGTGGTATTGTGACGACATTTAAACAGCTTTAGCAGCTGAGTGACAAAAATATTCATAACATATTTCAACAGATTTATGTCCTTGTGTAAGTAGAAACCAGAAAATCTCATGTGTTTAAAAAGGTTAGGTGCTGAAAATAATGGGATTTTAGCATGTAAGTTAAGCAACACCCATTGATTGTGAAACAGACAGCACTCAACCTATTTGCGATCTGCTCATTTTCAGCAATTTCAATGTCAAGGCAGTGCTAACAAAGTCTGGAATTGCTTTTATAGGCACAGTATTTATATGGTGGCCAAGTTAAGTTTCAAATTAATTAATACCTCCAGATGTTAATGGTGGGGGAGTTCAATGATGGCAATGTCACTGAACAATAAGAAAGAGGTGTTAGAGGTGTTCACTGCCTGGCACTTGTATCCTGCAGTCATTACTTGCCACTTATCAGCCCACATCTGATTGTTGTCTAAGTCTTGCTGCATATAAACACAAACTACTTCAATATTCAAACACCCTGACCCAGAGTATATTCTTTGCCCTTGCCACCTTTGAGTGGCATTCACCGGAGGAATACTGATTCAGCAGCTGAAGAAAAGAATAGGTGGTGAGCAGCAGGAGGTTTCCTTGCCCATGTTTTACTTGAGGCATGAGATTTCATGAAGTAGGGGAGGGACGTCTCAGACACAGCCACATAGATGGGTTAACTCCAGGAAAGGTAAGAGACATAGGCAGCTAGCGCATAAGTCTTTAGTGGATATACCCATTTCAAACAGGTATGCTGTTTTGGAAAATGTAGTGGGTGATGCATTCTCAGGGGAATGTAGCACAAACAGCCAAGTTTCTGGCATTGAAACTGGCTCTAATGCACCGAGGGGTACGTCGGCTTCCAAGAGATTAATTGTGTTAGGGGATTCTGTAGTCAGAGGTACAGATAGACGTTTCTGTGGCCAGCAACGAAAAAGCAGAATGGGGTGTTGCTTCCCTGGTACCAGGATCAAGGATGTCTCAGAGAGGGTGCAGAACTTTCTCACGGGGGAGAGGGGCCGGCAAGAGGTCATTGTCCACATTGGAACGAACGACATAGGAAGGAAAAAGGTTGAGATTCTGAAGGGAGATTACAGAGAGTTAGGCAGAAATTTAAAAAGGAGGTCCTCAAGGGTAGTAATATCTGAATTACTCCCGGTGCTACAAGCTAGTGAGGGCAGGAATAGGAGGATATAGCAGATGAATGCATGGCTGAGGAGCTGATGTATGGGTGAAGGATTCACATTTTTGGATCATTGGAATCTCGTTTAGGGTAGAAGTGACCTGTACAAGAAGGACGGATTGCACCTAAATTGGAAGGGGACTAATATACTGGCAGGGAAATTTGCTAAAGCTGCTCGGGAGGATTTAAACAAGTAAGTTGGGAGGGGTGGGACCTAGGGAGATAGTGAGGAAAGAGATCAATCTGAGACTGGTACAGTTGAGAACAGAAGCGAGTCAAACATCAGGGCAGGCAGGGACAAGGTAGGACTAATAAATTAAACTGCATTTATTTCAATGCAAGGGGCCTAACAGGGAAGGCAGATGAACTCAGGGCATGGTTAGGAACCTGGGACTGGGATATCATAGCAATTACGGAAATATGGTTCAGGGATGGGCAGTACTGGCAGCTTAATGTTCCAGGATTAAAATGCTATAGGAAGGATAGAAAGGGAGGCAAGAGAGGAGGGGGAGTGGCATTTTTGATAAGGGATAGCATTACAGCTGTGCCAAGGAAGGATATTCCTGGAAATACATCTAGGGAAGTTATTTGGGTGAACCTGAGAAATAAGAAAGGGATGATAACCTTATTGGGATTGTATTATAGACCCCCTAATAGTCAGAGGGAAATTGAGAAACAAACTTGTAAGGAGATCTCAGCTATCTGTAAGAATAATAGGGTGGTTATGGTCGGAGATGTAACTTTCCAAACATTGACTGGGGCTGCCATAGTGTTAAGGGTTTAGATGGACTCTTGGGAAATAAGGCAGGGCAGGTGACTGAGGTGTCAGTGGGGGAGCGCTTTGGGGCCAGCAACCATAATTCTGTTAGACTTAAAATAATGATGGAAAAGGATAGACCAGATCTAAAAGTTGAAGTTCTAAATTGGAGAAAGGCCAATTTTGATGGTATTAGGCAAGAACTTTCGAAAGCTGATTGGGGGCAGATGTTCGCAGGTAAAGGGATTGCTGGAAAATGGGAAGCCTTCAGAAATGAAATAACCAGAATTCAGAGAAAGTATATTCCCGTCAGGGTGAAAGGAAAGGCTGGTAGCTATAGGGAATGCTGGATGACTAAAGAAATTGAAGGTTTGGTTAAGAAAAAGAAGGAAGCATATGTCAGGTATAGACAGGATAGATCGAGTGAATCCTTAGAAGAGTATAAAGGAAGTAGGAGTATACTTAAGAGGGAAATCAGGAGGGCAAAGCGGGGACATGAGATAGCTTTGGCAAATAGAATTAAGGAGAATCCAAAGAGTTTTTACAAATACATTAAGGACAAAAGGATAACTAAGGAGAGAATAGGGCCCCTCAAAGATCAGCAAGGAGGCCTTTGTGTGGAGCCACAGAAAATGGGGGAGATACTAAATGAGTGTTTTCCATCAGCATTTACTGTGGAAAAGGATATGGAATATATAGACTGCAGGGAAATAGATGATGACATCATTGAAAAATGTCCATATTACAGCTGGATGTCTTGAAATACATAAAAGAGGATAAATTCCCAGGACCTGATCAGGTGTACCCTCAAACTCTGTGAGAAGCTAGGGAAGTGATTGCTGGGCCTCTTGCTGAGATATTTGTATCATCAATAGTCACAGGTGAGGTGCCGGAACACTGGAGGTTGGCTAACATTACACCACTGTTAAAGAAAGGTGGTAAGGACAAGCCAGGAAACTATGGACCAGTGAGCCTGATGTCAGTGGTGGGCAAGTTGTTGGAGGGAATCCTGAGGGACAGGATGTATGTGTATTTGGAAAGGCAAGAACAGCTTAGGGATAGCCAACATGGCTTTGTGTGTGGGAAATCATGTCTCACAAACTTGATTGAGTTTTTTGAGGAAGTAACAAAGAGGATTGATGAGGGCAGAGCGGTAGATGTGATCTGTATGGACTTCAGTAAGGCATTTGACAAGGTTCCCCATGGGAGACTGATTAGCAAGGTTAGATCTCACGGAATACAGGGAGAATTAGCCATTTGGATACAGAACTGGCTCAAAGGTGGAAGACAGAGTGTGGTGGTGGAGGGTTGCTTTTCAGACTGGAGGCCTGTGACCAGTGGAGTGCCACAAGGATCGAAAGGGTAAATAGGCAAAGTCTTTTCCCTGGTGTCGGGAAGTCCAGAACCAGAGGGCATAGGTTTAGGGAAAAAAGGAAAAGATATAGAAGAGCCTTACGGGGCAACTTTTTCACACAGAGGGTGGTACATGTATGGAATGAGCTGCCATAGGAAGTGGTGGAGGCTGGTACAATTGCAACATTTAAGAGGCATTTGGATGAGTGTATGAATAGGAAGGGTTTGGAGGGATATGGGCCGGGTGCTGGCAGGTGGGACTAGATTGTGTTGTGATACCTGGCCGGCATGGACGGGTTGGACCGAAGGGTCTGTTTCCATTCTGTACATCTCCATGACTCTATGACTCTATAAATTTGGAGTCAGCTTGAGGACCTTCATGTCCATTCTCTCCTGACTGTATATCGCCTTTGATAGATCTGTCATACTAGTTAGACAGGACATACCAGAATAGATAACTATCCTTTTGGAAAGCTTTCACAATTTTGCATCTCCCATTTCAGAGGAAAATAAAGAATTAATTTAGCTTCTGGTGTGGAGTCAACTATTATCCACAGTAAGAAATTTCCACACTTGATAGAGATTAGTAAACTAATGTTTTTTATGATAATCCTGTAGTTTCATCATACTATCTTCAGATTTCAGATGTTATGATTAATTACATTTAAATTCTACCAGCTGCCTCACTCAGATTTGAGCTCATGCTTCCAGTGTATTCATCTGAGCAACTGGGATTCCATTTCCATTGCAGTGATCTCCTTCACACAATAATAGATTCCATAAAGGGGCTGCATTTCATGTGCATCTGCAGTTTGATTATGTCTTCTTTCAATACTTTTGTCAAGCTTCCTTCTATATTCCCACCTGTTTTCAGAACTCAGCATTGATACCGACTGTAGCGTAAAGAATCAGGCAGCCCTGCCCAGCTCAGATCCTTTTGCTGTCTTCACTGCTGCTGTCAAATTCCAGTCATAGACAGAATAAATTGCCTCCTTCTTCTCAATTGCCTTTTGTGGGTATTTGAAGTTTCCTCCATCAGGGCCAGATTGCCATTAATTAGAATGAGAACCCCTACAATGTGGAAAAAGGCCCTTCGCCCCAACAATTCCACACTGACCCTCCGAAGTGTAACCCACGCAGACCCAGTCCTCTACCCTATATTTACCTCTGAATAATGCACCTAGTCTACACATTCCTGAAAACTATGGACAATTTAGCATGGCTAATTCACCTAACCTGCACAACTTTGCGATTGTAGGAGGAAACCCATGGAGACATGGTGAGAATATGCAAGCTCCACACAGACAGTTGCCTAAGGCTGGAATCAAACCCCGGTCCCTGGTGCTATGAGGCAGCAGTGCTAACCACTGTGCCACACTTTCTGCACCCTCTTCAGGAAACACCATATCCAGAAAAGAGTAAAAGGGTGCTGCCTGGACCGGTAGGTGTGAGCTATGAGAAAAGATCAGATTGGCTGTGATTGCTTTCCTGGAGCAGCAGCTCTTGAGAGAGAACCTGGTAGAGGTGTATAAGATAATGAGTGTTATAGATGAAGAGGATTGGAAAGCACTTTTTCCATTAGCATAGGTGATAAAAGGCTAAGAGGAGATTGGAGACATAGCTTTTTACTCAGAGGTGATATGAGCCTGAAACGTACTACCTGAAAGAGTTGGTTGTGTCTGAAACCCATGGTATTTAAGTAGCATTTAAATATTCATTTGCATTGCCATAGCCTCAGGGCTACGGGTCAAACCTGGAAAATGAGACTGATGTTGTCAGATCTTTTTTAACTGGCACAGATATCTTGAATTGAATGGCCTCCTTCTGTGCTAAAAAAGTCCATGAGTCAATATATTTATGGAATTGTCTCTGGAATCCCAAACTCTCAGGTTCCAGTTCCACATGATTATAACGTGCATGTTCAGTCATTATTATTATTAGAATAAAGATTCAATTGGGGCCATGGGGAGATTTGTGCTTCTCCTGTTTCTGGTTCCATTTTAATGAATCTCTCTGAACCTTCTACAAAACCTTCACATCCTTCTGATGCCCAAAATTAGAAATCATAGTCACAATAAGGTTAAATTGTTTTATATAGGTTCAGCAAAATGGATTCATCTTTGTACTCTACGCCTCTATTTATAAAGTGCAGTGTGGTGCACTCGACATACACAAATTCGTCAACAATTACTTACAACTTGGTCGTTCATATTATGGAAGTACCTCGGCTTCTTTGAATTGGCCCAATGTAATGACTAGAGAACAACATCCAACGGAGTTAAACCTCACAATCACACAAACAATAACTCCAGGAACAAATTAAAATATTTTTAACTCACAGTGACATATTCAATTGCCGCGTAACTCCTGGTTTCACTTCCAAGTATAAAAATGGCAAATTAGCACTAACCAATTCACTTACAATATTCTGCTGTATCTATCCACCCATGTGGACTTTAACAGAAAGATTACATTTTGCATTGAGTAACAATTTTTTCTCATTTTAAATTAAAACTAACTACACTTACCAGCACCAAGCATATTATAGGATAACAAACTATTATAAATGTCAAGAATACTGAGCAGAGAGGGAGCATCTGTGGAGAGAGAAATAGATCCACTTGAGCTCTATGATTTGTATACACTCTGATAGAGGGTCACTGACCTTGGTTTCTCTCCGCATAATGCTGCCAGACATGCATTAAATTTCTAAACTTCCCATTGTTAATAGAACAAGAATAAACCCCTTTGCAGCCTCCTTTTCCTTGCTCCCCCCAACACACACAGTCTCCTTCTCAGGGGAAATCTGTGCACCCAGATTCAGCACAGCAAATAGTCTAGAGTATATTTCAACATTCCCGTTCCTGCAGAACATCTAGTGTGGGAATTTAATTTCATGTGACAAGTTGCAGCATGATTTAAGCAAAACTACATCTAACAATAGTTGGTCAAACAATGTTTATTCACTTCAATTATTGAAGGTCTTTATGTCAATAAGAACTAATAAATACATTCAAAAGAGATTGAGATAAATTGCCCTTCTGTGGCAATTACATTCATTGGGGACCTTTGTAGAATGGACTGAAGTAATAATAAGAACAGTTAGCATGGCTTTCTGTGGGGAAGGTCTTGTCTCACAAATTTGGCTGAGATTTTTGAGTAACTGACAAAGATCATTGATGAAGATAGGATAGTGGATGTTATACCCACCTACATGTTGTCTACACCTTTACTAAGGTGTTTGACAAGGTCCCAAATGGTAGGCTGGTCCAGAAGATTAAGTCACATGGGATTCACAAAGAGTTGGTAAGTCTGATACAACATCAACTTTGTCATGAAAGACAAAAGGTGGTTGTGAAATTATGTTTTTCCAAAAGAAGGTCTGTGACAATTAGTGTTCTGCAAGGATCAATGCTGAGATCTCTGTTGTTTGAAATATATATTTATATAAATGATTTAGATGAAAATATAGGTTGCCTGATTACTAAGTCTTCAGACAACATGAAAATCGGTGGAGTTATGGATGGTGAGGAAGGTTGTCAAAGAATACAACAGGATATAAATCAGTTGGAGAGTTGAGTGGAGAAATGGAGTTTAATCCAGATAAGTGTGAAGTGATCCAATTTTTGGAGGTCAAATACAAGAGGATAGTATACAGTAAATGGCAGGATCCTGAGGAGCATTAATATACAGAGGGACCTTGGGGGTGCAGGTCCACAGCTCCCAGAAAATGCCAACACAAGTGGATAAGGTGATTAGGAAGCAATTGGTCTTCATCAGTCAGTGCAGTGAGTATAAAAGTTAGCAAGTAAAAGGAGATATTGGACACACTTTAGATTGTTTTCACTAGTGTTATAAGGCGGAAGTTGAACCCCCTCTGACATGTAAAACTGAAATATCCAAAGAGGAGTGCCTCGCCCTATAATCTATAAAAAGAGCGTGAAAAGTAGTGTTACCTGCTCTTCAGCAACGTCTCGTAGCTAAATAAATTACGTCCCTGACACTCACTTTAAAATCAACAAGTAACAATTTATTTATCTAACCCTAACAGTGGACAAATTAACTAAACCATTAACAAACCAAATGAATCCCTTTTACCGACTAACTATTCCCAAATAAAACAAGATTCTAATGATATGTTGTTCCAATAAATACGAGTCCCACTCATATACTAAAAAAAACTTCGTCTCTCAAAATTACAGCCAGGTGATGGGTCTTCTGGAATGATCTGGGACTTCTTCCGTAGAGTCTTCTGTCAGGAATGTCTCCTCAAATTCTTCTGTCAGGAAAGACTTTCTCTGTCATTTCTTCATCTTTGGTAGCATTATAACTTGGATGCTGCTTTCTCTAATACATAGATGACTATGAGAGCCAATTTCTCTTGTGACAGCTGAGAGTTGTTAAATCTGGTGGATGGTGGTTAGCTCTGGAGTCTCCGTCCAACCGCACCCTTCTTTTATACCCGGTGGTGACATAACAATATTTCATATAAAGGATTGGTCCTCTAATGTCAAAACCATCAAGTTTAAATTTAAAGGTTTTTGGTATGCAGGTGCCTGGTTCTAATTGATTAGATAAATTCAAAACCTGTTGTCTTGATTAAAAACTGCTGCTTGGCCATCTAACTTTTAATACAATTATTTAAGTTTGGGTGCCTTTGAATACAAATATTTCAGTTTAGGTGCGGTCTGTGCACCTTCAAACCCCCTAGCTGCTGCTCACATACAGACATTTAAAATCTATAAGCACCGAGAAAAACACCATCTTTTAAAGGGACCACACAATGCTTTTTCGCCAAGCATTTTACAACTTTACAATTTTACAAACCAAATTCTGTCTTCCTGTCTCTCAACCTACAATTATTCTACCCAACGTTGCAACACTAGAAAGTCAAAGGTTGTCAGGGCTATCCGATAGAAGTAAATAAAATCATGCGAAGCATGGGTAGGATGGATAGTCAGAGTCTTTTTCCCCAGGGTGGAAATGTCAAATATTGGGGGGCATAGTTTAAGGCGAGAGGAGGAAAGTTTAAAAGGAGATGTGCAAAACAATTTTTCTAATGTTCCTGGAACGCACTAGGTGGTTGAAGCGGATATGATAGCAATGTTTAATAGTCATTTAGACACACATGAATAGATAGAGACTGGCCATGTGCAGACAGATGGGATTATGGTAACATCATGGTAACCACAGACATGGTGGGCTGAAGGGTCTGTTCCTATGCTGTACTGTTTTTTTTATCAATTATTATGATATTTTTGAACTGACCTGTACTGATGTTTCAAATTAATCAGTACAACACAGAGAATGTTATTCTTCAGTGGAATGTAGCAAGACAGGAAACAACATACATTTATGACAATCAGTTATGAATGTGATGTTTATTCTTGTTCATCAGATTAAATATTAAGGAAAAAATAACACTGCTGTTTTGTACAAAATCAAGTTAGTTAACAGATTGTCTTTCTTAAATGTCAGGTGCTTCTGCCATCTGCAACTATGCAGAAATTGACATTCCAAAGTTCCTAAAGGGCACCCTGTCTACACAAAGATTGTATTAGGCTGTATGTTATTTCCCTTGTTAAACTACCACTATTTAATGAGATACATCACTGGAGTTAAAATGGTATCAATGATTGAAACTTTTCATTTATTCAAACTGGATGTGCCTTTTTTAAAATATGAATTATCCCACAGTTCTACAGGTATATTGCCTGGATACTGAATTTGATTTGCTTTATTACATAATCAATCTATCATTACCCAGCTAAAATTCATTTCTGCATTGAGTCTGAGGCTGAATTTCTATGTCATCGATTGCAGGTTTACAATGAATGGAATGTTTACTTTCTCTCCCTCCAACAATCTTATCATAACTTTATCCCATTCTTTGGGAGGGCATTAAATAGGAAACCTCCCTATCCAATGTCCTTTTACTAAAATTTGGGTATTACAGCTGAAGGCACTACAGCATTGTAGCTCAATATATTGAATTGCCTCTTGAATCAGTAAGATAAGATTCACATAGGAACTTGCCAGATTTTCCAACATTTAAAATAATCAAAGATTGGTGTGGGATAAATAGTTTCAAATTCATGAGACACGGGCACCAGTACTGGCGAAGGAGGGAGCTGCGCCAATGGAATGGGCTCCACCTGAATCATGCTGGGACCAGAGTCCTGGTGAATTGCATAATTAATGCTGTAGATAGGGCTCGAAACCTAACAGTGTATGGTGGGGGGGAAGAGGGGGTTCAATCAGATGGAGAATTAGAAGTTCAAAGGTAAAAAGTAAGGTAGGATTGTAGGTTAGAGATGGGGCTGATTGTCACCAGAAAAGAAAAGGAAGGAACAAAAATGTGTGAATGTCATATTACACCATAAAGGTGTCGAGAAATTTGATAATAGAGAAAATTTAAAGACTTTGTAGGTTAGTGCACAAAATATTCGGAATACAGTAGATGAAGTAATGAAGTAAATTGAAGTAAATAAATATGAACTCATAGCCATTACGGAATCACGGTTGCAAGGAGTTCAAAACTGGGAACTTAACATTCAGGGATATTTGACCTTTCTGGAAGTCAAGAGGGATTGAAAAGGTGGTGGGGTAACACTGTTAATAAGAGACAAAATGAGGATAATTATGACAGATAATCTAGGCTCAAATGATGTTCAATCCATTTGGATGGAGGTTAAAAATAGTAAGGGAAAGATGATATTGATAGGAGGAATGCAGACACTTTGCAGAAAATAGCTTCATAGTCATAAAGATGTACAGCACGGAAACAGACCCTTCGGTCCAACCCATCCATGCCGACCAGATATCCCAACCCAATCTAGTCCCACCTGCCAGCACCCGGCCCATATCCCTCCAAACCCTTCCTATTCATATACCCATCCAAATGCCTTTTAAATGTTGCAATTGTATCAGCCTCCACCACATCCTCTGGCAGCTCATTCCATACACGTACTACCCTCTGCATGAAAAAGTTGCCCCTTAGGTCTCTTTTATATCTTTCCCCTCTCACCCTAAACCTATGCCCTCTAGTTCTGGACACCCCAGCCCCAGGGAAAAGACTTTGTCTGTTTATCCTATCCATGCTCCTCATGATTTTGTAAACCTCTATAAGGTCACTCCTCAGCCTCTAACGCTCCAGCGAAAACAGCCCCAGCCTGTTCAGCCTCTCCCTATAGCTTAAATCTTCCAACCTTGGCAACATCCTTGTAAATCGTTTTTGAACACTTTCAAGTTTCACAACATCTTTCTGATAGGAAGGAGACCAGAATTGCATGCAATATTCCAACAGTGGCCTAACCAATGTCCTGTACTGCCGCAACATTTTCTCCCAACTCCTGTAATCAATACTCTGACCAAGAAAGGAAGCATTCCAAACACCTTCTGTACTATCCTATCTACCTGTGACCCCACTTTCAAGGAGCTATGAACCTGCACTCCAAGGTCTCTTGTTCAGCAACACTCTCTCGGACCTTACCATTAAGTGTATAAGTACCGCTAAGATTTGCTTTCCCAAAATGCAGTACTTCGTATTTATCTAAATTAAACTCCATCTGCCACTCCTCCACACATTGGCCCATCTGGTCAAGATCCAGTTGTAATCTGAAGTAACCCTCTTTGCTGTCCACTACACCTCCAATTTTGGTGTCCTCAGCAAACTTACTAACTGTACCTCTCATGCTCACATCCAAATCATTGTTACAAATGACAAAAAGTAGAGGACCCAGCACCAATCCTTGTGGCACTCCACTGGTCACAGGCCTCCAGTCTGAAAAATAACCCTGCACCACCACCCTCTGTCTTCTACCTTTGAACCAATTCTGTATCCACGAGATCTAATCTTGCTAACCAGTCTCCCATGGGGAACCTTGACGAATGCCTTAGTGAAGTCCATATAGATCACATCTTCTACTCTGCTCACATCAAACCTCTTTGTTACTTCTTCAAAAAACTCAATCAAGTTTGTGAGAAATGATTTCACACGCATAAAGCCATATTGACTAAACCTAATCAGTCCTTGCCTTTCCAAATACATGTACATCCTGTCCCTCAGGATTCCATCCAACAACTTGCCCACCACCGAGGTCAGGCTCACTGGTCTATAGTTCCCTGGCTTGTCCTTACCACCTTCTTAAACAGTGGCACTACATTAGCCAACCTCCAGGCTTCCGGCTCCTCACCTGTGACTATCGATGATACAAATATCTCAGCAAGAGGCCCAGCAATCACTCCCCTAGCTTCCCACAGAGTTCTCGGGTACACCTGATCAGGTCCTGGGGATTTATCCACTTTTGTGCAGTTCAAGACATCCAGCACTTCCTCCTCTGTAATATGGATATTTTTCAAGATGTCATCATCTATTTCCTTACATTCTATATCTTCCATGTCCTTTTTCATAGTAAATACAAATGCAAAATACTCGTTTAGTATCTCCCCCATTTTCTGTGGCTCCACACAAAGGCTGCCTCGCCTGGCACTATTCTCTCCCTAGTTATCCTTTGTCCTTAACATATTTGTAAACACCCTTTGGATTCTCCTTAATTCTATTTGCCAAAGCTATCTCATGTCCCCATTTTGCCCTCCTGATTTCCCTCTTAAGTGTACTCCTACTGCCTTTATACTCTTCTAAGGATTCACTCGAGCTATCCTGTCCATACCTGATGCTAGAAATTAACAAATATTAGAAACATGTCAAAAAAGAGCAATAATTATAGATGGCATGAATTTTCATGGTGACTGGGTTATTCAAATTGGAAAGGGCAGCTGTGACAACAAATTAATACACAGCATGAGGCAAAGTTTCCTAGAATAATATGTTATGGAGCTAACCAGGGAGCAGGCTACCTTGGATCTGATAATAGGTAATGAGGCAGGTTTAATTAATGCCTTTTGAGTAAATGATCCCCTAGGAAGCAGTGATCATAATGTGATACAATTTAATATTCATTTTGAGAATGAGAAACTTGCATCAGAAGCAACTGTTTTGAATATAAATAAGGTGCATTACAATGAAATGAAGGTAGAGTTAGCTCAAGTGAATGGGACAGATAGATTAGCAGAAAGATACTAAGCAAGCAGTGGCAGACATTTAAGTCTACAATTCATGACTATCAGTAAAGGTACATTCCAGTAAGGAGAAAAGGTTCTAAAAGAGGGAAAAACCAATAATGGCTAACTAAGGAAGTTATTAAATTGAAAAAGACATATAAAGAGGTAACAATCAGTGATAACCCTGAAGACTGTGATAAATTCAGAATCGAGAAAAGGAGGACTAAAAAGATAATAAAGGGAGAGAAAATAAACTATGAAATCAAATTATTGAGGAATATAAAAACTGACAGTAAGAAATTCTTTAAATATTTCAAAAGGAAGAGAGTCATAGAGTCACGTGGCACAGAAAAGACCCTTCAGGTCAGCCAGTCCACGCCGAACATTATCCCAAAGTAAACTAGTCCCACTTCTCTGCTCCCGGCCCATATCTCTCCAAACCTTTCCTATTCATGTACATTTCCAAATGTCTTTTAAATTTTGTAATTGTTGAGAGGTAAAAGTGATCAAAGACCTCTTAGAAAATGAATCTGGAAAGTTATGGGGAACAAGGAAGTGGCAATTGAATTAAATTGATGTTCTGCATCAATTTTTACATGGGAGATACTTCAAACATCCTAATAATACGAAAGATTACAGTGGAGGAATTAAGTCACATTACCATCATTGGGGAAGAAGTATTAGACAAGTGAAAGGCACTGAAGACAGCCAAGTCCCTGGCTCTGACTGCTTGCATCTAGAATCCTAAAAGAGGTAGCAACAGCGATAGCATTGGTTGTAATTTTCCAACAATCCTTGGATTCTGTAGAATATTAAGGATTGAAAACTGCCAATGTAACTCCCCTATTCAAAAATCGAGAGAGGCAAAAAAGAGATGATTATAAGCTGATTCGTCTAACTTCTATTATTGTAAAAAATATTGGAATCAATTACTCAGGATGTAATCACACATAAGGAAGAATCCACGAGGTTAGGATCAGTATATTGGTCTGGGTAGAGAATTGACTAACGGGTAGGAAACAACGAGTGCGGATAAGGGTTTTTTTCCAGGTTGGTGACGTGTGACTAGTGGGGTTCCACAGGAATTAGTGCTGAGACTGCAATAGGTTACAATATATATTAATGACCCGGAGGCACGAGGCGAGTGTGGAATAGCCAAATTTGCAGATGACACAAAAATAAATGAAAGTGGGAGACAAAGAGTATACAGAGAGGTATTGATAGGCTAAGTAAGTGAGCAAAAAGTTGGTAAATGTTGGGATAATGTGGGAAAATGAGAAGTTTTTCATTTTGGAAGGAAGAATAAAAGAACAGGGTATTATTAAAATGGAAAAAACTGCAACTATGTTTTGTGCTCAAAACACAGAAAGCTAGCACACAGGAAAAGCAGGTAACCAGGAAGGCAAATGGAATGTTGGCCCTTATTTCAAGGGGGTTGGAGTATAAAAGTCAGGAAGTCTTACTACAACCGTATAAGGTGCTGGTCAGACTAGATCTGGAATATCGTGAGTAGTGGCTTTTATTTAAGAAAATATACTATTTCATTGGAGTAGGTCAGGGAAAATTCATTAGGATGATCCCTAGTATGGAGGGGTTCTCTTATGAGCAAAGGCTAAACAGGTTGGGATTTTACTCACTGGAGTTTAGAAGAATGAGAGGTGATCTCATTGAAACATATCGGATACGTAAGGGGATTGACAGGGCAAATGCTGAGAGGATGTTCCCCCTCTTGGGAGAATCTTGAGGGCATATTTTCAGAATTAAGGCATGCCAATTTAAGACAGAGAATGAGGAGGAATTTCTTCACTCAGGGTTGTGAGACTTTGGAGCTCCTTACCAAAGACAGCTGTGGGGGCAGAGTCCTTGTGTATAGTTACAGCTGAGATAGATAGATTCTCTGTCACTACGGGACTCAAAGGTTACGGGAAAGGACAGGAAAGTGGCCATGAGGGTTATCAGATCAGCCACCTCCAATCTTGAAGCAATTTTCCAACAAACCAGAACAATTCCAACCTAATCCAACATTCCTTCCCAACCCAACTACCAACCCCACCTACCTCCTGCAGCATAATATCTCAGACAATGATCGGTGAGATTGTTGGTCTCTTTAGCACAGGGAACAGATGAAGCAATTAGTATTCAATTTAAAATGTGAGGGAGAAAAGGAATAAGAGGTCATGGTAATAGACATAGATGAGTAAAGTTGGGAACTACTTTTGTTCTAAGGCATAAATTCCAAACCATACAGGTCTGTGTATTAAGATGGTTATATGATGTGACATGCAATGTTCTGGTATAAAACTACCTGTCTCACCTTGAGTCTCTCTCTCTCTCGTGTCACAGAGTCAATGTTGTGTGTTTAGTAACATCAGAAAGCACAGGATTCAGATTGTGTGTGTAAAATCTGTAATATTTCAACTCTGTAAACAATTAGTGTTGTATATAAGTTTCAGGATATCTGTCTCATCTAACCTGACTCTTTGTGGTGTAAGATACATCAGGTATCAAATAGAAAACCACAAACAGCTTCATGGTGGCAGTTAGAGTACACTAGAAGCTAGTTGTGGCAGCTAGTTAGTGGCAATAGATGGCTGAAAAAGTAACAACAGTGTAGCAGTTGTGAGAATTAAACTTAATAACGGTTATCCTTCAATCCATTTGCATTCAGAACCGAAATTCCAATGCAACCAAAACTGAAGTGCTACAACCAAAATTAAAGGTTATAAATCCATATAGAAACACAGTGAATACTTACCCTCTCTTAATAAAAAGAGACAGTAAGTTGAAAACATCATCCAGGTAGCCCCATGTCAACTACATAAGAGAATAGTTCCTATAAACAATCAAGGTTATGCAGCTACCCAACAGATAAAATAAGCTGCTATTGCACGAGAGTGCTGATCTGCATTTTTAAAAAATAACAATGTTTTAAATGGTTCTGAAAGATATACTGCTAATTGGTCCTAGAAGTAAATACAAATTCACAACACCAAACAAAATTTTTTTATCTTAAGGAGGCCTACCCTATAACAAAACATTTATCGATTCTTCCATTTTCTTTTTTCAGAAATCATGCAGAAAGTTTAAAAACCCACATTATGTCATTACTACTATTTTTAGCATGAACACCA
This sequence comes from Chiloscyllium plagiosum, assembly GCF_037043375.1. Lineage (NCBI taxonomy): Eukaryota > Metazoa > Chordata > Chondrichthyes > Orectolobiformes > Hemiscylliidae > Chiloscyllium > Chiloscyllium plagiosum. The sequence goes on along the minus strand of NW_028270141.1, from coordinate 86,458,842 downwards.
CCTATAAGCAAAATCCTGCTCTAACACATTTGCAATCTCTGAAGCTACAACAAGGAAAGAGATAAAATAACAGCTACTTCTAAAGGGAAGAGGTGATGGCCTTGTGGCATTATCTCTTGACTATTAATCCAGCAACTCAGTTAATGTGGTGTCGACATGAAGAGTCAGAATTTGATCTTACCAAAGTTAACATAGCTGAATAAAATATGAAACTGGTTATTGCCTCTATACCCATAAAATCCTTCAGAAAAGCACTTCTAGATAAATTCAAAGAAAATACCATTGACACACTGTAAGAGAAAGCATGAAGTTTGAAGCCTTTGTAGCAGGCCATCCTCCTCCTTTTATACTTTCACTATTTGTGCTGATAGAAGACTTTAGGATTCCCTGTTGTGTTCATTCCTATTGTTTTTTTCATAATCCCTTTTTGCTACTTTTATTAGTTTTTTTATATCCCATTGAAAAATGTTGTGTTCAGTTAGGTTCTCAATTGCATTTTCCATCTGAAATCTGATACAAACACACTTTTTGTTCTTTATCTTAATCATTAGCCCTGTTCTCATTGAGGAATCACTGGGTTTGTTTATCCTGCCTTTCCCTTTTAAGGAAATGTACCTCAACTGTGCAGAACCATGTCTCTTTTGAAGGAAGCCTATTGTTCAGCTACAGCTTTTCTTTTGTTAACTCAAGTAAACATGCTTCAGCTTAGTTCACTATAAAACATAAATTCAGTTGCTGAGATTATCCTCACAAGCATTTTTTGAATAAGGTCACAATGTTTGCAATTCTCCAATTTTTTGTAACTTCCCCCAAGTCCAAGACAACTTAAAGATGTGCCCCCATAATTTCTACCCTCACTTCCTTCATAATCCTTCGATTTGTCACAGCCAGTCTTGTTGCTTTGCCAACTTTAAATACCAAGACTCCTTCCTTATTAATTTTGAACCCTTTGAGTGACAACGTTTCCATGTCTGTCACTACGGCCTGGGCTGCACCCTCCTGTTTTGTAAAGATCAATGCAAAGTATTCATTTAACACCTTTAATATTAGCCTTGCTTCCTGTCCCAAATATAAATCCTCTTTAGGATTTCCCCAGTTCTAGTACACAAGGATGTTTGTTCACTATAAAAGACAAACAATGGCAAACAAAGAAAGCAAAGCAAGCTAATAAGAAATGGAGACAAAGGGAAAAGAAATATAATTGATCTCAAAAGAATAAATAAAATGAGAAAAGTACACCACACCTGCTAGATGTAGTTAATACACTATGTCAAGAATGAAGAAATGTGTTTCTAGGGGAAAGATTAACTAAGGCAAGAACACAGCATGAAAGAAGAAGTTAAACCATCATGCCCACAAAAAAAAGTAAAATTTAGCATGGGTTAGATACACTATATAACTGACAATACAATTGAGCAGAAGGTGCCTGTGTACATATTTGAAAGTGACTCCCAGCAATACTGCCAAACAGCTGGCTATAAATCACTAATATGAACAAAACTCAACAAATGAGTTGAGTAGAATAGAGCTCTACTCACATAATTCATTGTTTACTGAAGTGGGATGTTTTTGTGTGAACTGAGAGTTCATCCAGATGACGAACAATAGTATTGGGCAATTAATTCTAAAACTCCAATAGAGTCTCTATACAGCAGACCTTGCTCTAGTCACCGTCCCCCCACTCCCGACCTATCACCTTCATTCCCTCCCCCACTCAGTTATTGTACTCTATGCTACTTTCTCCCCACCCCCACCCCCACCCTCCTCTAGCTTATCTCTCCACGCTTCAGGCTCTCTGCCTTTATTCCTGATGAAGGGCTTTTGCCCGAAACATCGATTTTACTGCTCCTCGGATGCTGCCTGAACTGCTGTGCTCTTCCAGCATCACTCTAATCCAGAATCTGGTTTCCAGCATTTGCAGTCATTGTTTTTACCTTGCTCTAGCCTACCTGAGAGATCATACTGGTTTAATAATAGAAAGACTTCTGAGACTTTGGAGCTTTATTCTGCATCAAACATGGTAACAAAGAATTACAGAAAATAGAAGCAGGATCGGGCCATTTTGCCCATCAAACCTTCTACACCATTCAATATGATCATGGCTGATCATCCAACTCAATATCTTTTTCCTGCTTTCTATCCATAATCTTTGTTCTATTTAGTCCGAAGAAATATATTTAACTTCTTCTTAAAAACATTCAATGCTTTGGTCCCAATTGGTTTCTGTGACAGAGAATTACACAGTCTCGCCACCCTCTAAGTGAAGAAATTTCTCCTCATCTGAGTCCTAAATTACCTACTCTGTATCCTTAAACAGTGATCCCTGCTTCTGGATCCCTGGTCATTAGGAACATCTTTCCTGCATTTACCCTGTCTAGTCCTGTTAGAATCTAATAGGTTTCAATAAGATTCCTCTCATCCTTCTAATACAGGTTGTTCTGCTCTAATCCGCGTTTTGTTAATGCCAATTTGCTGTAATTCAATTGACGAACTGTGTACGCTGTTTCTAAAGCGTGAACTTTTAAAAGGTGTGTTGGCTGTAATGTGATTACATTGCCCAACATTTTAAGTGCTCTTTCTAAAGTGTGAATTTTGTATAACATGGCATTGCACAAGAACACACCCATTGCTTTATAGAAGAACTGACTTTAGTCATATAGTCCTAACCAACCCATATCTCTTTATACATCAGTCCTGCCATATCAGTCCTCCCAGGAATCAATCTGGTAAATCTTCATTGCATTCCTTCCATAACCAAAACACCCTTCCTTAGATAAGGGAACCAAAACTGCACACAATATTCCAGGTGTGGTCTCACTAAAGGCGGTGTACAATTGCACCAAGACATCCCTGCTCCTGTACTCAAATCCTCTTGCTAGGAAGGCCAACATACCATTTGCTGCTTTCACCACCTGCTGCACCTGCATGTTTATTTTCAGTATGAGGACACCCAGATCTCATTGCACATTCCCCTTTCCCAGCTATTGCCACTCAGGTAATAATCTACCTTCCAGTTTTTGTGAGCAAAATAGAAATCTCACATTTATCCACATTATGCTGCATCTTTCATGCATTTTCTCACTCACTCAACTTATCCAAATCACACTGAGGCCTCCTTCAATCTATGCCACACATGATCTCACTTGGATGTGAATATTGCTCACCTTTGATGAGCACAAAATGAATCAGCAAAAACCATGGAGCTATATATTTCATGGAATCATGCTTGTGGAGTGAGCTGAGTGTTGACGCTTTTCTTACTCCTTCCAGAGATGAGTTCAATATTTTTCCACAAAAAAAATCTGTCTTTCTGAAATCTCTTACAATCTTCTTCACCGTTTGCCAAACCTCCACTCTTGCATTAATCAGCAAAGTTTGATATTGTACCCTCTAAACTGAGGTCTAATGAGTGTAAAAACAAAAAAAAGGTAGGTGGATCTAGACAGGCCCCTGGGGTACAACTGCTTCCGACTCTTCATCAATCCCAGCAAAACTGATTCTTTAATTTCCTCTCATACCCTACGCATGAAATTCATGTACCTCATATTTACTACATTTAATTTCTCCATTGATGCTGTCTCCTTCAAAAAAGGCCATTAAATTTGTCAAATGTGATTTGCGTTTCTCAAATCTACACTCGCAACATTCAAAACATTACTCATTTGTTTTCAAATTCTGGGTTCAAAGTATGCTCTCTAATCCTCCAGGTCAAGTGGGATTGAGATGGGTGGGAATAAAACATTTTAAACTTGACCTCAGACAGGCCACAGGCTGCCTCCTTTCAGCTGAAGCTGACTTGACTTGGTAGGAGTGGTTAAAGGTAGGATAAAGGAGGTGACCAACGCAATTTTTTTTAAGGAGGTTGTATATTTTTGTTTTGAAAAAAGGTCTATGTCAGTCAGGTTTCCCAAGGCTCAGGAAATCCAGCAGCTAAAATTAGCAAGAGATACAAATTCTTTGGGGTTACTACATTTACATACTCCTTGAGACTAAGAACAGCAATATTTCTTCCACGCCAAATATTATTGCCTTAATACTCCAATTATATCTGTACCTCCAGTTTGCACCCTCTGCCTTTCATGTTCTAGGACTCTCTACACTTGGCCTCCAGGTACTCATCTTTGTAAACTCTAACCTTCCAACCAACCAACACTTCTGACCCCCACTCCATCATAATCCCTGATCCTTGCCCCTTCAATATTATTCACTGTAAACAAACCACATGCATCGCCAGTCAGTAACGCAGAAGGGATTCTGCAGCCTACTCACAAGTTGCCTCCTTTAAGATACTAATTGTGACCAAGAATTGTGTAAAGGCACCATACATACAAATGAGCAGACTATGCATAAGAAAAGCATTTACGCGGTTTACAGGAGACAATGCCACTCACAATCCCCCACCAACCTCTGATTCTCACCTCAGCAATCTGCAACGCTCCCACTCCTTGCAATCTCTGACTCGGATTCTCTCACCTCAACCTCCAAATGCTAGTACTACAATCTCTGATTCCCCCATTAATCACAAATCTCCTAATTTTTAACACCCCTTCTGTCTGGCATCTGCTTCTTGGGTTTCTTTCTTGTCTGGAGGAGAAAGTGAGGTCTGCAGATGCTGGAGATCAGAGCTGAAAATGTGTTGCTGGAAAAGCGCAGCAGGTCAGGCAGCATCCAGGGAACAGGAGAATCGACGTTTCGGGCATAAGCCCTTCTTCTTTCTTGTCTGGCAGGCAGCCAGTCTATTAGGCAGGTAATAAATTTGCTTAAGAAAAAAGGATTAAACAAACTGCAGTGAACTGGGGTCATAGGGAAATGATTTGCTCCAGGTTTTTAACCCAGAAATCCAGCCAGCAATCTCTCCCTGCTGCTCTCTTATTTCTTGGCATTCCAAATAGGTTCAGTATTCAACATGCAGTCTGACAGCAGCTCTGCAAAGTTCACTTATTCTCATCTCTCATTTTACTGTTTTAGCTGTGCCACAACATCCTTTGCATGTTCAAGTTGAAGTCCTCAGGCCATATTCAACTTCAATTTTAGCCACTTCAAGTATTTGCTAATCCACCTATTCAAAGATGTTATTGCATACTTCTGGAGCAGGATGCGACTCGATCCTGCACCTTCTGACTCAGAGGTAGCGGCACTACCATTGCACTACAAGAGCCCCTCTTAGCTACTTTAATACATTTACAGAGTATGAATGTCACTTGTTTCTTTTTCATATATTCATCATCCTTTTCAGCAAATTTAATTTGTTGTTGCTATATCCAATTTCTGAGCTACCTCCTCTAATTCCATTCTCCACAATTTTGGTGACTGGCTTGAATCTAGATTAAGGGTGTAAATTAAAAACAGCACTGGAGACAACACTGAATTTATTGCTATTCCCAAATTTACTTGAATATGTCCTTGAATGAGTATTTATTGTTTTCAATTCTTCAACTATTTTATCCATTTCTAGGGATCTAAGACACAAGTGTACAATGTAATAGTTCTAAAAAGGTTAATGTTGGAGATTTTATTAAGCTCCAAACAATCTAACGATATCATTCAGACTTGGCTGGGAATAAGGCAGAATGTCTGAGTGGCTTGCACAGTGTTCTATATCCACAGACCTCCTCATAGTCTAATAACTGCTGAATGAACTATTGTATAATGCAATAATGCATTATTGCTATAATGCAATAAACAATATCTTGATAAAACATACTCACTACTGCTTATTCGTCTGTCACTATAAACCCATTAAACCCTCTGAAGAAGATTGCTGTTATCCTTCTGTCCATAAAAAACCTAGACCCTTAATGCCAGAGCTTTGAGTTTAATTAATAAAAACTGTCAAAACAGCTTTTGATTAACATCTAATGATGGACTCTTTGAAATAAACAAACAACTTTGAGGTGTCTGGGTTAATACTTTGAAACAGATTTTATTTGCACTGGAAGGGTTCTGAGGAAGGGTCACCAGACCCAAACGTTAACTCTGATTTATCTTCACGAATGCAGCCAGACCTGCTCAGCTTTTCCAGCTGCTTCTGTTTTTGTTTGAACTATTTGGGAGATAACATTACACTGGTCATCATAGCAGGCAGCTACAACATTTGCAGAGTTTCAAGTCATTTCTATGCAATGCTAAACACAGTGCCGCTAACAACAGAACAGGTGCTATTAAGAAGGTGTGGAATTAAGAACAGCACAGTAATGACACAGGATAACCACCATCATGTAATCTAATGGAGGAGGCCATTGTCGCATCCAAATGACATCAGACAACTTCTGTTTACCACTGCCACTCTGGGAGAGGAATCCTGCACATGAAGGTCAGCTTTGGAGCCAGGGACAGCTCGTCATAGTAGGTTCCTTTGTGTGCTGTATCAAACCCAGGTCCCTGGTGCTGTGAGGAAGCGCATGAACCACTGAGCCAGATTCAATTCCATTCTCGGACGGCTGTCTGTGTGGAGTTTTGCATATTCTCCCTGTGTCAGCATGGGTTTCCTCCTGGTGCTCTAGTTTCCTCCCACAGTCCAAAGATGTGCAGGTTAGGTGTATAGGCCATGCTAAATTGCTCATATAGTGTCCAGGGATGTGCTGGCTGGCTGAGTTAGCCATGGGAAATACAGGGACAAGAATCATTTTAACCCCATAATTGCTGTCCAGTTCAAAAGCCGCATTTTAATCTGAAGAAGAAAAATTTGCAAGCTATCAGATAAGGGTGAAGGAGTGTCGTTAGGTGTTCTTGCAAATTGACAGCACAGACACAATTAGCCAAATTGCCTTCCTCTGTGCTGTAGTCATTCAGCACTTCTATTTTATATGAAACTTTGTCAAAACCTTTTGTCATAACCAGGATGCACCACAAAGGTTGGGGGGAGGGGGAGGTGGAAGTATTCAATGTATGCAATGAGGAGCTGCATGAAATTATACATAGGCAGTTAGGTAGCCCACAACAAACCTTCCCCACTCTGAGGGTGGAAATTACACTACAAGGGCTGTGAGCAAATAAACAGTGTGGTGGCAAATGTCACAAAACTAGTCTCTTTTTTTTCTAAAAGCTGTTCCTTGGCTGAAGAATACTCTGTCCTTGATTTTTTTCAGAGGGATAATAAATCAGGCCAGGCTTTGATCAGCCTGGTTTGGTACAGAGATGAAAAGGGTTTTGAGAGGCCTTTTGTTAATATGTAAACAGATCAGACTTCAGGCCAAAGTGGTCATGTTTTAGAAGTGACCTGTATAAAGAAAGGGGAGTGGTCAGCTCTTTAGCTGAGCATATTAGCTCAGTCATTTTTTTTCTTTTTTTTCTCTTTTTCTGCCCTTCATCTTCAACCTGTAAGCATGTGTTCCATTTATACTGGTTTTTAAGACCTTACGGCCATAAGACATAGGAGTGGAAGTAAGGCCATTCAGCCCATCGAGTCCACTCCGCCATTTAATCATGGCTGAAGGTCATTTCAACTCCACTTACCAGCATTCTCCGCATAGCCCTTAATTCCTTGTGACATCAAGAATTTATCAATCTCTGCCTTGAAGCCATTTAGCATCCCGGCCTCCACTGCACTCCACGGCAATGAATTCCACAGGCCCACCACTCTCTGGCTGAAGAAATGTCTCAGCATTTCTGTTCTGAATTTACCTCCTCTAATTCTAAGGCTGTGCCCACGGGTCCTAGTCTCCTCGCCTAACAGAAACAATTTCTTAGCGCCCACCCTTTCCAAGCCATGTATTATCTTGTAAGTTTCTATCAGATCTCCCCTTAACTTTCTAAACTCCAATGAATACAATCCCAGGATCCTCAGCCGTTCCTCGTATGTTAGACCTGCCATTCCAGGGATCATCTGTGTGAATCTCCGCTGGACACGCTCCAGTGCCAGTATGTCCCTCCTGAGGTGTGGGGCCCAAAACTGGACACAGTACTCCAAATGGGGCCTAACCAGAGCTTTATAAAGTCTCAGTAGCACATCGCTGCTTTTATATTCCAACCCTCTTGAGGTAAATGACATTGCATTCGCTTTCTTAACCACGATTCAACCTGCATGTTTACCTTTAGAGAATTCCTGATTCCTGAAGAAGGGCTTATGCCCGAAACATCGATTCTCCTGTTCCCTGGATGCTGCCTGACCTGCTGCGCTTTTCCAGCAACACATTTCCAGCTCTGATCTCCAGCATCTGCAGACCTCACTTTCTCCTACCTTTAGAGAATCCTTGACTAGCACTCCCAGATCCCTTTGTACTTTGGCTTTATGAATTTTCTCACCGTTTAGAAAGTAGTCCATGCTTGTACTCTTTTTTTCCAAAGTGCAAGACCTCGCATTTGCTCACATTGAACTTCATCAGCCATTTCCTGGACCACTCTCCCAAACTGTCTAGATCCTTCTGCAGCATCCCCACTTCCTCAGTACTACCTGCCTGTCCACCTAACTTCGTATCATTGGCAAACTTCGCTAGAATGCTCCCAGTCTCTTCATCCAGATCATTAATATATAATGTGAACAGCTGCGGCCCCAACACTGAACCCTGTGGGACACCGCTTGTCACCGGCTGCCATTCCGAAAAAGAATCTTTTATCCCAACTCTCTGCCTTCTGTTAGACAGCCAATCCTCAATCCATATCAGTAGCTCACCTCGAACACCATGGGCCCTCACCTTGCTCAGCAGCCTCCCGTGTGGCACCTTATCAAAGGCCTTTTGGAAGTCTAGATAGACCACATCCACTGGGTTTCCCTGGTCAAACCTACTTGTCACCTCTTCAAAGAATTCTAACAGGTTTGTCAGACACGACCTCCCCTTACTAAATCCATGTTGACTTGTTCTAATCCGACCCTGCTCTTCCAAGAATTTAGAAACCTCATCCTTAACGATGGATTCTAGAATTTTACCAACAACCGAGGTTAGGCTAATTGGCCAATAATTTTCCATCTTATGTCTTGATCCTTTCTTGAACAAGGAGGTTACAACAGCGATCTTCCAATCATCCGGAACTTTCCCTGACTCCAGTGACTTTTGAAAGATCTCAACCAACTCTCCGCTATTTCTTCAGCCACCTCCCTCAGAACGCTAGGATGTAGCCCATCGGGGCCAGGAGATTTGTTAATTTTAAGACCTTTTAGCTTTTCTAGCACTATCTCTTTTGTAATGGCAACCATACTCAACTCAGCCCCCTGGCTCCCTTTAATTGTTGGGATATTACTCATGTCTTCCACTGTGAAGACTGACGCAAAGTACTTATTAAGTTCTCCAGCCATTTCCTTATCTCCCATCACTGGGCTTCCAGCATCAGTTTGAAGTGGCCCAATGTCTACTTTTGCCTGTCGTTTGTTTCTTATGTATTGAAAGAAACTTTCACTATCATTTCTAACATTACTGGCTAGCCTACCTTCATATTTGATCCTCTCCTTCCTTATTTCTCTCTTTGTTTTTGTAGCCTTCCCAATCTTCTGATTTCCCAGTGCTATTGGCCACTTTATAGGATCTCTCTTTTTCTTTGATACATTTCCTGACTTCCTTTGTCAGCCATGGCTGTCTAATCCCTCCTCGGATAATCTTTCTTTTCTTGGGGATGAACCTCTGCACAGTGTCCTCAATTATACCTACAAATTCCTGCCATTTTTGCTCTACTGTCTTCCCTGCTAGGCTCTGCTTCCAGTCTATTTTCGTCAGTTTCTCTCTCATGTCCTTGTAATTACCTTTCTTTAACTGTAACACCATTACATCCGATTTTGCCTTCTCTCTTTCAAACTGCAGACTGAACTCTACCATATTATGATCGCTGCTTCCTAAGTATTCCCTTACTTTAAGATCTTTTATAAAGTCTGGTTCATAACATAGCACTAGGTCCAGTGAGTTTGCTTATTGGGACTGTTGTGTATATTTGGAACAGCATAATTAAGTCTACTTGGATACATTGAGTTCTGTAGGGGTTCTTTATTCTGTTCTTTGTGTTGCATTGTGTAATTTTGTGAATAAATGTTTGTCTGATTTAAAATCTAGTAGTCAACCTTAGTAATTTAATCCAGGTAATTTTCACTGTACACTTACCAAAACAAATTGCAAAGTTATGGTCTAGGCTGCCTGCTTGAGAATGTTTTGAATGATCTGGCCTAGTCCATAACACTCTCAGCTGCTAATGGTCCCCATTCATTTTCCCAGGCTGAACCTTACCTATTTCTTTGCCTGCTCATTTCTTTTCTCTTTCTCTGGACTCATCTCCACCTATTGTTTACTCCTCCTCCTACCCTCCACCCTATATTCAGCATATAGATCTACAATCAGTCCTGAAGAAGGGTTACTGGATCCAAAACTCTGCTTTCTCTCCACAGATGCTACGTTTCTCCAGCAATTTCTGTCTTTGTTTCTGATTTCCAGTATCTGCCTTTGTTTTTTTTTGTTGAGTGTATCTCAGTGCCCCCAATCTTTTCCAAAGTAGGCTCTCTTCATCAGGCACTTAGTGCCTTGACACAAGGGCCGATCAGGAGGTGCCTACAAGCAACCACAATTAGGTTGAATACTAGTGCAGTGACAGAAGGCCATTAATTGGGTAACAATTGGCCAATGCTTAAAGGCCTCATTAAAGGCAGGGCTGAATAGCCTTATATGGACCTTCCCCTGCCAGACTCAATCAGGTCAGAGGTTTTGTATTTGTCACCTCCCATTCCAATTAAATATTTCACCATTCCCAACCTTTCCTTTGATGAGAACCTTAATTTTCTACTCAGTGCCAACCAAAATAACTTGAAATGCTGGATCAAATGCTGTTCGGCAGTTCCAAAGCAGAATAACAAAAGAATGAATAATCCCACATGTACTCATTAGTGAATGGAATCTATGGATACACTAGGAATGTTACCAAGACAGAGTTTGTTTATCTTCTTCATTTGTGTGTTGATAATTGAGTCCATTACCAAGGTTTGATTACCAGCCAACTGGTGGGTGCAGGGGTGCAGGGAGGAGGAAAAGGCATAGATGTGGTGGTTCTATTGAGATGGGGAAATGGGGGTGATGGGGGGGCTAGAGGAATGGGTTTGAAATGTAACATGCACCAAATGTTTAATGTTACTTTTCAAATGCAGCCTCTCTGAATGTATGTTCAAAGTGGGAGGTGAATTGTTTGGGTGGGTGGAGCTTCTGTGTGTATTATTGGCTAATTAAAGGATTTTTCTAATCATTAGTTAAATGGATGAGAACAATGGACAAACACGTTCTTACATCTCTGCTCACCCTCTTAACACAGCACAATTGCTGCATGATTCATGGGTCTCATTCACCCAAGGTTTCTGCAACTTTAGGAGAAGAGAGTGTGCAACAAGGAGAGCCTCTGCTGAGCGAGTGAGCTAGGGACAGAGGGAGATGCAGCCCTAGAAAGCCCTGTGTGGGACAGAAAGATGCAACTGAATTATGTAGGGATGCTGGAAGATGGAAGATCAAGCACGATTGAAGACAGCAACAGTTCTACAAGGCCATTCCAGAGAGTCGTATGTAACAGTAGAAAGGCCAAAGAAGACAGAAAGGGTGTTGAGAATGATCAATGGCAAATCAAAGATAATGGAGTGGGCAAGTGCCAATGTGCCAGTGAGAGCTCACAAGTCACTGAAAGCTGGTCCTGGTCATGGAGGCGCTATAGTTCAGATTATCAAAAGCCAGACAAGGGTAATGAAGTGAAGATTGAGGGTGATGGAGGGTCTAGGTCATACCAACAAGAAGACAATGAACCTCAAGGATGGAGTTGGGCTTGCTGGGAGTGTGAGACCATAGCATGTTCATGGATCCATAGTGCTCACAGCAGGAGGGAAAACCGCAAAGACCGCGATGACCAGATTGGTGCCTATCTTTTGTTCACTGCTCACCTCAGGCAGAGAGGATCAGGCAAGTACGCCCAGTGTTTTGGCTAAATCTGGTTTTGCTGCTGAGGAACTGACAGAGAGTGCTGTAAGGACTGCCACAATAATGGCCAGAAATGCAATAGGAATGGGAACAGAGAGTCAAGCAGCTCAGGATTTTGTCAGCTAAGGGCCAGTGTGACTCTGAGCATTGTATTGTAGGCTTTGCAACTACCTGCAAATCCAAGAATGTTAATGTCAGAGGTGGCCAAGAATGTCACAGGATTCAGTTTCAAATGTCAATGCAGCAATGAATTTCTACATCTGCAGGTCTCTCCAGGTCTTGACTAGGGACAAGTCTGTCATCTCAAAGTTAACCATTCACAAATCCATCCCAATGTTACCAGTGGCACATTCAGAAAATGCAGTGAATTTTTGCAGTTCAGCACAGACCCAGAGCCAGGTAACCAGAGCTGTGGGATTCATTGCCATTGTACGAGGGACTATTGATTACACTGAGAGATCCCAGGGAGTAGCCACCAGCATTCATAAATTGAAAGGACTATCACTCTCTTAATGTGCAGCATCCTTCGGGTGTATGCATTGTCCCAGGGATCTCCCACTATCCGTACACTCCCATTCACACTGCTCCCCCTCAGCAATCCAGGAGGTTCTCCTGGGTGACAGGATATTCTCAAACTACTGGGTGATGCCAACTCTATAGAAATGACGGAGGTGCAGCAGAGAAGAGGCATAATGTTCCCCACAATTCAACAACAGAATAGACCATTGCACTGCTCGGGATGACAGTCTGCTGCTTGGAGGACTCAGACTGAGAGGATGTTTAGATTCTTGTTGTCTGCTGTATTTACAACACGGCAAAGTAATACGCAATCTGCTGACAGAGAGGTGAGGCAGCCAGATGTCTTCTCTGGTAAATGAGAAGGTGAAGAAATTGCAGTGCTAGCAGGACAGTAACTCAGCCCAAGACCACTTACTATCCCATGACCTCTATCAGGCCGAGGGAAACTATTGCAGGCCCAAATGCGTGCTATCATAGAAACCACATCCAATAGTGATTTTATATTGAGTCACAGATGTCTCACTGCCACATTCTCCAAATGTGCACATGTTACATCCACAAAAGATAGAATACCTTAAATACAGATACAGTTTAGATAGCAGCAATTGATGGATAATAAATGGGTGAGAACTACCTGCTGAGTTTCCACCTGAGTTCCAAATCCCTAACTTCACAAATGGTTCCCAATGTTTAAACCTATACATGTCAGGATACTCAGAAATGTCACTTCTTATAAGGTCGCACAATAAATGATGTAACCATCAGCCACATCACCCAATATTAATGGGAATCACCCTCATTGGAACAATAACCAAGTGAAACAACTTTCAAACTAACTGTAAAAATGAATAAAATCCCATATTTGGATGTGAATTACAGGCATACAATGCACATATGCCTACGCCACCTCTGTACCATTACAATATTTACAATTTCCACATCCGACCTCTCTGCTTGGGTGTAACCCAGACATTCACAACCAAGGCAGAGCCAGTTTCTGAGATATGTAGCATGGTGCCTGAGATGATCTGTTCTCTGGTGATCTGAGGCCTAAAGAGCTCCTCTTTGGCTTCATTGGCTGCAGCTAATGGAGTTACTGGAAGAGAGGAGGATGATTGGCAGAACATTCTTGATAAATCCTGAGATAATATCCCTCATCCACTCGCGGACACCTTGCTGATTCTTCTCTTGCCTTTAGAACATAGAACATAGACATTACAGTGCAGTAGAGGCCCTTCGACCTGTGAAACCAATCTGTCTAATCACAGTATTCCATTTTCATCCATATGTCTATTGAACGACCATTTAAATGCCTTTAATATTGCCGAATCTACTATTGTTGCAGGCAGTCCGGTCCATGTCCCCTACTACTCATTGTGTAAAGAAACTATCTCTGACATCTGTCCTAAATCTATCACCCCTCAATTTAAAGCTATGTCCCTTCGTGCTAGCCATCACCATCCAAGGAAAAAAGGCTCTCACTGTCCACCCTATCTAACCCTCTGATTATCTTATATGTCTCAATTAAGTCACCTCTCAACCTTCTTCTTGCTAACAAAAACAGCCTGAAGTCCCTCAGCCTTTCCTCATAAGACCTTCTCTCCATACCAGGCAACATCCTAGTAAATCTCCACAGAACCCTTTCCAAAGCTTCTATATCCTTCTATATAATCGGGTGACCAGAACTGTACGCAATACTCCAAGTGCGGTCACACCAGACTTTTGTACAGCTGCAGCATGACCTCATAGCTCTGAAACTCAATCCCTCTACTAATAAAAGCTAACACACCTAAACAACCTCTTAAACAACCCTATAAACCTGGGTGGTAACTTTCAGGGATCTGTCTACATGGACACCAATATCTCTCTGTTCATCTACACTACCAGGAATTGTAGTGCACAATGGTACCTCAATGACTCTATAAGGAAAAGGGGCACCTGGAGGGAGTTTGAGATGCCTTATCTACCTCTCACTCAGCCAATACTGTACTACACCCATGACCAGAGGGATGATTGACAATTCAAGAATATGAGCTTAAAAATGTGTTGCTGGAAAAGTGCAGCAGGTCAGGCAGCATCAAAGGAACAGGAGAATCGACGTTTCAGGCATAAGCCCTTCTTCAGGAAAGAGGGAGGAGGAGAGCTTCTTCAAGGAAGGCATCCTTGCAAGACCTGCTGCGCTTTTCCAGCAACACATTTTTAAGCTCTGATCTCCAGCATCTGCAGTCCTCACTTTCTCCTAATTCAAGAATATGCCTGACAGCCAGCCACTCTGTTCTGCTGAACCTTGCTCTCCATGGCCAGGAGGCTAGAAAACCGAGAGATGATGCACAGGAGCCAAGACAGCTGTCAGAACTTAGGCAGACCCCCACTTTTTGCTCAGGTTTGTACATGACCGCAGGCTTCTCAGCCAGATGGTGGGCGGCACGGTGGCACGGTGGTTAGCACTGTTGCCTCACAGCGCCAGAGACCCGGGTTCAATTCCCGCCTCAGGCGACTGACTGTGTGGAGTTTGCACGTTCTCCCCGTGTCTGCGTGGGTTTCCTCCGGGTGCTCCGGTTTCCTCCCACAGTCCAAAGATGTGCAGGGTCAGGTGAATTGGCCATACTAAATTGCCCGTAGTGTTAGGTAAGGGGTAAATGCAGGGGTATGGGTGGGTTCGCTTCGGCGGGTCGGTGTGGACTTGTTGGGCCGAAGGGCCTGTTTCCACACTGTAATGTAATCTGTAATCTGTTTCCAGATACTCCCCAGCCTGTCTCTGCATCTCCAGCAGGTCTCTGAGAGCTAATGGGATTGTGATCCCAAGGCTTTTCTTGGGAATGTACCCAGTGAGGGGAATATCTCTGTGCTGGTGAAGTGGGAGGCAAATGCTGTGATGGTGCATTGTCTGAACGCACAGTATCATCATCATGCTCAGAACTGAAAGTGTTGCTGGAGTTGGGAGAAGGCTGGCTCTTCCACTTGTACTTATTGCAAGGACATGCAGTGAAGATAAAGTGTGGAAACTCTGGCCTCTCCATCTATGCAGTGATATCCATGCTCCTCCCCAGCCAGGGAGGAGCATGGATCTTATCTTCTTAAGTGACACATATCAAATTTTGTATCTCAATGCCCCTGAAAACTACTCTGCGACTGAAAAAGCACTACATAAATGAAAGATGCTGTCATTTTGAAAGACAGTGCAGTGTAACAGAGAAGGGTAGAAGTATAATGGACGATTAAGGATAAGAATTGGCTAAAGTTCAGGAAGGCAACTAGCAGTAAAATTGATCACTAATTATGACTCACCACAAATGTACTTGAGATAGATCAACAACTTAGAGAGAAATGAAACTGCCAGGAACTGCAGCCAACTTGCTCTGCAAGGAAAGTGGTCCTACTATTTTTCACAAGGAAATCTTAACAGCGCCATCGTGTGTGAAAAAGTATAAGCTTAATTGTTTCAAATCCATATTCTTAGATCACCATGTTCTATTATTATTGAGTTCAATCCTATTGGTTCAAAGATTATGCTATACTTAAATTAAGATTATTACGATCTCAATTGCATTTAGATTTTGTCAATTTATTTTACCAGTGACTTGAAATCTGATACTGAATTTTGACTCCATGCATTACAGTTAAGTTACATAGTCTAGTCATGCATCTCTAGGATGTTACTCAAGGGCTGGGAACAAAATATAGGACTGTTTTAAGGTCCCAGTCACATTTTTTTGGGACTAGCCCCTTACTTGGATCAGAGTCGGTGGCCAATTGGGGGCCATTGTGCTGGGAACAAAGGCAGGCCAAATGAAATGTAGGCTGCATTTCAACTCACAGCTGCAGCCATTACTCTGTCTGCTATTTGGGTCTTTGGAAAGAAAGTAAGGGATTTACTGAGAGTCTTGGAAGACTGCTATGTTACAAAGTGTCAAAGGAAAGTTGGTAGTCTGATACTCAGGATAAGATAGCCCTTCGCTTCATTGTCAATGACCCGGAGGTGGTGCTTGAGGCCATACAGAAGAGATGGTTATTCCTCTTCCAGATAAATTAGCTGACATTGTCAGTGGTAGAAGTATGATCAGATTTATTGCAATAAAGGGTGCTGACACTCTCAATGGAGTGTATCTCTCCTGTCCCTGTTGTATAAGGCACTTAGTATTTGAACAGGCTAGTTCTAAAATCTATGTACATCCACCTTACCAACACCTTCCACCCCGACCTCAAATTTACCTGGACCGTCTCAGACTCCTCCCTCCCCTTCCTAGACCTCTCCATTTCTATCTCGGGAGACCGAATCAACACGGACATTTACTATAAACCGACTGACTCCCACAGCTACCTAGACTACACCTCCTCCCACCCTGCCCCCTGTAAAAACGCCATCCCATATTCCCAATTCCTTCGTCTCCGCCGCATCTGCTCCCAGGAGGACCAGTTCCAATACCGTACAACCCAAATGGCCTCCTTCTTCAAAGACCGCAATTTCCCCCCCAGACGTGATCAGCGATGCTCTCCACCGCATCTCCTCCATTTCCCACTCCTCCGCTCTGGAGCCCCGCCCCTCCAATCACCACCAGGACTGAACCACTGGTCCTCACATATCACCCCACCAACCTCCATATACATCGTATCATCCTTTGTCATTTCCGCCACCTCCAAACGGACCCCACCACCAGGGATATATTTCTCTCCCCTCCCCTATCAACGTTCCGATAAGACCACTCCCTCCATGACTCCCTCGTCAGGTCCACACCCCCCACCAACCCAACCTCCACTCCTGGCACCTTCCCCTGCAACCGCAAGAAATGAAAAACTTGCGCCCACACCTCCCCCTTTACTTCCCTCCAAGGCCCCAAGAGATACTTCCATATCCGCCACAAATTCACCTGCACATCCACACACATCATTTACTGCATCCGCTGCACCCGATGTGGCCTCCTCTATATTGGAGAGACAGGCCGCCTACTTGCGGAATGTTTCAGAGAACACCTCTGGGACACCCGGACCAATTAACCCAACCACCCCATGCCTCAACACTTCAACTCCCCCTCCCACTCCACTAAGGACATGCAGGTCCTTGGAATCCTCCATCGCCAGACCATAGCAACACGACAGCTAGAGGAAGAGCGCCTCATCTTCCGCCTAGGAACCCTCCAACCACAAGGGATGAACTCAGATTTCTCCAGTTTCCTCATTTCCCCTCCCCCCACCTTGTCTCAGTCCCAACCCTCGAACTCAGCACCACCTTCCTAACCTGCAATCTTCTTCCTGACCTCTCTGCCCCCACCCCCACTCCGGCCTATCACCCTCACCTTAACCTCCTTCCAGCTATCGCATTTCCAACGCCCCTCCCCCAAGTCTCTCCTCCCTACCTTTTATCTTGGCCTGCTTGGCACACTTTCCTCATCCCTGAAGAAGGGCTCATGCCCAAAACGTCGATTCTCCTGCACCTTGGATGCTGCCTGACCTGCTGCGCTTTTCCAGCAACACATTTTCAGCTCTGATCTCCAGCATCTGCAGTCCTCACTTTCTCCTAAAATCTATGTAGCCAAAAGTAACATATACTACTCTCAAGCCTAACCTCAACATTTACAAGAGACTGTCATGAAACTTAGATGTAATGTCATTGTTATTAAGTACTATTTAATAAACCTATTCTGTTCCACTAGACTAAATCTCACTTTGCCAAAGACTTTGTGTGGACATCCTATCCCACTTGGTCTTTGGCGATTGCTCAGATTGAGTATGATTGTCCTTCATAACGGTCTCTGTTTGTTGGTCTTCAGATGGCTGAAGAGGACAGTCTGAGGTCCCAGATTCTATTGGAGTGTGGGCATCAGTGGGTGGTAATGGTAGTTGGAGATGGTGCTGGAGGGGGACTTCCTGATGTTCTTTCTCTTCTTGTGCAACAGTCGCTTTTGTTCAGCAGTGTGACAGAGATTGTTTGCATGGCCTATAGGTCCCTGCTGGATGATGTCTCTCCAGTAATTCTGGTTTATAGCCATGTCCTCCCAGTTGTTGATGTTGATATGGAATTATAGAGTCATAGAGATGTACAGCATGGAAACAAACCCTTCGGTCCAACCTGTCCATGCCGACCAGATATCCCAACCAATCTAGTCCCACCTGCCAGCACCCGGCCCATATCCCTCCAAACCCTTCCTATTCATATTCCCATCCAAATTCCTCTTAAATGTTGCAATTGTACCAGCCTCCACCACATCCTCTGGCAGCTCATCCCATACATGAACCACCCTCTGCGTGAAAACGTTGCCCCTTAGGTCTCTTTTATATCTTTCCCCTCTCACCCTAAACCTATTCCCTCTAGTTCTGGACTCCCCGACCCCAGGGAAAAGACTTTGTCCTATCCATGCCCCTCATAATTTTGTAACCCTCTATAAGGTCACCCCTCAGCCTCCGACGCTCCAGGGGAAACAGCCCCAGCCCGTTCAGCCTCTCTCTCTATAGCTCAAATCCTCCAACCCTGGCAACATCCTTGTAAATTTTTTCTGAACCCTTTCAAGTTTCACAACATCTTTCTGATAGGAAGGAGACCAGAATTGCACGCAATATTCCAACAGTGGCCTAACCAATGTCCTGTACAGCCGCAACATGATCTCCAACCACAAGGGAATGCAGATTTCTCCAGCTTCATCATTTCCCCTCCCCCACCTTTTCTCAGTCCCAACCCTCGGACTCAGCACTGCTTTCTTGCCCTACAATCTTCTTCCCGACCTCTCCGCCCCCAACCCCTCTCTGACATATCACCCTCACCTTAACCTCCTTCCACCTATTGCATTCCCAACGCCCCTCCCCCAAGTCCCTCCTCCCTACCTTTTATCTTAGCCTGCTTGGCACACCCTCCTCATTCCTGAAGAAGGGCTTATGCCCGAAACGTTGATTATCTTGTCCTGTAGTTGAGTTCCTGTTTATTGGAAAGTCACACACACTGGCCGTTGTGGATGTTGGGATGTTGCTCCTGTAATTGAGTATCTAGTCAGTGACCCCACTAGGCACATATAGACAAGGCAAGAATGACCTGTTTATACCTACTCTCTTTTACCACTCACCTTTTTTTTCTCTCTCTCCCTTCACATACAATTTGCTAAGTACCAACTACAAAAACAATTCCAGATTCTAAAGAATTTTGCAAAATAATCACCTCAGCATCTAATATCTCCATAGATGTCTCTTACTATCTTTTGGGATGTAGCATGTCAGATCCCAGAGATTTATCAACCTTCGGACCTCCTAATTTCTCCATCACAACTTTTAATACCAATTTTCTTCAGTTTATTATTCTCCTTAATCCCTTTTCAGGAGATTTCTTGCATTTTTCGGTGAAGACTGAAAGAAAATAATCATATGGCTGTTTTATTGTATCCTTACTCTGCTTGTAACAATGGGCTCGCGTTTGTCTTAGAGAAGCATTTCAATTTGCAATATGTTACACAAAGGGATTAGGAGTTCACTTTTTCTGTTTAGAACAGATACAATTTCAGATGGAAACATTTGCCAATTTAAAAAAAATATTGCCAGTAGGTGGTGCCATTGCAATAAACTGGAACAAAACAGCTGATTTGAGTGACACAGGGCTGAGATTTTCCATTAGATTAGGTTACTTACAGTGTGGAAACAGGCCCTTCGGCCCAACAAGTCCACACTGACCCGCCGAAGCGCAACTCACCCAGACCCATTCCCCTACATTTAACTCTTCACCTAACACTACGGGAAATTTAGCATGGCCAATTCACCTAACCTGCACATTTTTGGACTGTGGGAGGAAACCGGAGAACCTGGAGGAAACCCACGCAGACACGGGGAGAATGTGCAAACTCCACACAGACAGTCGCCTGAGGACTCATTGTCTGAGTCCTTTTAAATGTCAGCCCTTGATACCAATAACCCTTGATTTTAGATTATATTAAAGTCCTGAAACAAATTCCAACACCTTTAAAGATGCTTGATTTTGTTTTAGAACATACAAATGTAAAATTTTCACCAGGTGGTACAAACAGTATCCAGAATTTGTTACAACTCTTACATTAAAATGATCCAATGGGGTCAAACACTTGAAAATTTGGTTGGAGGTTAGCTTGCTGAGCTGGTGGGTTGTCATGCAAACATTTCATCACCATGCTCGGTAACATCATCACTGCGATTTCCGTGAAGTATTGTTTTCCGACTCCACTTGGTATTTTTATGCCTCGGTCTATTAAGGTGGGTGGTATCATTTCCGGTTTTCCTTGGCAGAGGTTTGTATGTGAGATCTATGTCAACATGCTTGTTGATGGCATTACGCATTGAAAACCACACCTGTAAGTATTCCAGAGCATGTCTTTATTTAGCCTGTCCTAGGATGGTTACATCATCCCAGACAAAATTGGTGGTCCTCTTTGTCTGTATTACTGAGATGAGGGAGAATTGATGGTTCTGTTTTGCCATATCAAGCAGAGTAGAACAACAACACTTCACCGAAGTCGTACTGATGATGTTTACTAGTATGGTGACAAAACGTTCATATGACAACCCACCCGCTTGGTGAGCTGACCTACAACTACATCCGAGCTACAAATCTTTGCAAGAATACTTGCAAAATGTATTCCAGCTAATTCCCACCCTCCATTTTCAATCAGGGTAACCTTTCATAAAGTAATGCCATCTCTCCCCAATCAACTTATAATTTCCCAAGAGTTGATTAATCGTAACTGTATTGAGAAAATAACTCTTCATTCTTTCTGCTACTGATTGCAAACCCATGACCCTTTCATCCTTTCAGCAGCACCTTCCATCTTCTAATAGCTCAATATTATTTTTCATTCTAGCAAAAGTTTGGAGATAACAGCTTTTTCTTTCAGTGATTTAGATGAAGCTCTTGGCTGCTGATTTCTTTGCTCTTCAGCCTGAAATATTTATAATGCTTTATTGATTTATATGAAAGTGAAAGACTCAATTTCTCCGTGAATTGGCCTATGAAACCATTCAGTAGTATCACCCTCCATCAATCATTCAAATCAAAAGCTCACTGCCACATTCTCAAAGCAGTTAGGTGAGACAATAAACTGACTTGCACGCAAAGAATGAAAATAGAAACCTTATTAAGTTAGACTTAGAATTAGCGTTATTGTTGCATGTACTCAAATGGGTACAGTGAAAGGTAACAAGTTGCCACTTATGGCATCCCAAGGGACAGATTCCTAGGTACAAGTCCTCATGGGAAAAAGATTAGAAAAACAGAGAAATAAAAGTTCAGAATAATAGTCCTTCCAATCCAGTTCACTGCAATGTTCCCTTTCAAGCTACTTATCACCCTGGTTTGAAAACATATTGCCATTCCTTCACTGTCATTGAGTGAAAACCCTGGAATTCCTTCCTTCATCGTATTAAGGATTTACCTACAACACATGGATTGTAGCAATTTACGAAGGCAGCTCATCATCACCTTCTCAAGGGCAACTGGAGCAGGAAACAAATGCTGGCCAGCCAGCAATGTCCATGTCCCATGAGTGAATTTTTAAAATTCTTATGTTGTAGACTGTACTTGAAAAAGCTAAAAAGAAAACTAGTTCATTAAGGGGCAGTAGTATGTGCAATATATTTAAAATTTCAAAGACTTCTGATAATCACCTAATCATACAGTATACTTAAGACTAGACTAAAGTTAAAGTGTGTTGAGTCAGGATACTGATAGGAATAAAACTGCCTACAAAAAAAAACGAGCAGGGATTAAGGGTAGCTATTCAAATCGGCAAGAGATCAGAAATGTTATTCACCAGGATTAAAGCTGGCAGAGTTATTTTTAACAATTTCCATTAATGATTTGGTGTAACGTACATGATTTATATGTATTTGAATTTCATTTATTTCAGATTTTTGAATTTTGAACTACAGGCATTTGAAATTTCTGTGCGTCTGAAGGGATTCAATAAATAAATTATAGGTATTTTTCTAACCATGATGACTTTTTAAAAATACAGTCATGGAGAGAGACTTTCTGGAGCTTAATGGGGTTATGTTTACATTGGGAGAATTTACAAGCAAGCGAATAAACAGTGCACTGCATTAGATTTGTAGATAGCAGATTGTTTTTTTGTTGGCAGATTGCTTTAGAAAACTCCCATAGCTTAAGGTAAACAAGCTTTTCTGGAGCAATTTTGCAGAAGTCTTGGCTGAAGCTGGATGTGCAGCATACTTATTCCCGAGAAAAAGAAGTCATTTTGAAACTGATAAGAAATTTTCTCACATGTGTAAGGAGTTTAGTTGAAATTTCTGAGACCAGAAGTGTTTGGTTATAACCCTGGAGTTATTTTAAGCTGGGAAAATCCGTGCTCAGTTGTATGAAGAACCCAGGAAGAGGGCTATCAGATTCTGAAAATGAGGAACTGTTACCACATTTAGACCATAAGACCATCAGACTATGACATGCAGGAACACAAGTAGCCCATTCAGTCCATGCAATCTGCTCTGCCGTTCAAGGAGATCGTGGCCCTGTAGATGTGAAAGAGAAGGAAATTCTCTCTGGTGTGAATATTGTAATGGAGTGTTGTTGAGATTGGGATTTTACCATGTGTTTTGAAACCTTTAAATTTCTACCATATGTGAATAGTTTGGTATATTCTATATTCTGGAATATTCTATTCTGTTTTATCTTAATTCTTTGCACAATAAGCTTCTGTTTTATTATTAAACCAGAATCTGCAGCATTGCATGTTTCAGCGAACACTACTTTATAAAAACCAAAGATTAATGATCGATCCAGCTAGATTTCAGTCTGGGATTTGGTTTGTCCATCTTCTCAGATAGTAATACTGATTTGCACTCATGAATTGGATGTAGAATTTGCAGACAGTATCAAATTGAAAGGTATAGTTGAGATAAAAGATGAATGCAAGAAGAGGTTAATAAACCTAAAAATTGGGATTTGGTTGACAAATGAAATCAAGTAAGAAGTTCTCTATTTAATTATAAAGAGATCACATAAAGATTGAACAGTAAGCATCTAAGTGGATAGATGACCAAAGAGTATTAAATATGCAATTAAACAAATCACTGTAAAGAATAGTAAAGAACAGTAAAGCCAAGAAAAACCACTGGGGTGCATTTCTAGAGGGATAGAATAGAAAATTAGAGAAGTTATATTAAACTTCGACAGATCTTTTTGACAACACCGGCCAGTTTCAGACTCAATCTTTCCTGGCCAAATTCCATGCTTAAATTTGAGGTCATCCAAAACTTTGCCCCTTGACTAACACACGCTAAATTTGTTCACCCAGCACCCACATGTTTGCTAAACTACAATGGCTCCTGATCTGTCAATGGCTTCATTATAAAATCCTCTTCTTTATTTTCAAGACTTCTAAAATCATGTTCCCAAATTATTTCTGTATGCTCCTCCAGCCCTATAATCACCGTGGCATCTGCACTCCTACCATTCCAGTCACATGCTCATTCGCAAACTTTATTGCTCTACTATTGGCTGCCATACCTTCAGCTGTCGCTCCAAAATTTCCTCCTCAAACTTTTCCAACTCATCTCTCTACCTCTGTCTTTCTTTAAGACGTTCCTTCAGAATTTACATCAGCTGTCATAATATCTCCTAGTGGAGACTGGTGCCAAACTTTGCTAAATACTACTCTTGTGAAGTATCTTGGGATGTTTTACTATGTTAAAGGCACAATAAAACTATTGTCTTTGTTGTAATTGTGGGGAAATAAAACTGCACATGAAGTTAACATCTTTGGTTATTTCCTCATGCATCGCTAACCCAGTGCAAGACTATCTGGTGCAACTGTTCCATTTTAAGCTCAATATAGGTAGTTCTCACAGAACACACCAGATGGCCTCCTTCTTTAGAGAGCGCAATTTTCCTTCCCACGTGGTTAAAGATGCCCTCCAACGCATCTCGTCCACATCCTGCATCTCCGCCCTCAGACCCCACCCCTCCAACCGTAACAAGGACAAAACGCCCCTGGTGCTCACCTTCCACCCTACCAACCTTCGCATAAACCAAATCATCCGCCAACATTTCCGCCATCTCCAAACGGACCCCACCACCAGGGATATATTTCCCTCCCCACCCCTTTCCGTCTTCCGCAAAGACCATTCCCTCCGTGACTATCTGGTCATCTCCACGCCTCCCAACAACCCACCCTCCCATCCTGGCACCTTCCCCTGCCACCGCAGAAATTGCAAAACCTGCGCCCACACCTCCTCCCTCACCTCCATCCAAGGCCCTAAAGGGGTTTACCACATCCATCAAAATTTTACCTGCATATCCACCAATATCATTTATTGTATCCGTTGCTCCCGATGCGGTCTCCTCTACATTGGGGAGACTGGACGCCTCCTAGCAGAGCGCTTTAGGGAACATCTCCGGGACACCCGCACCAATCAACCACACTGCCCTGTGGCCCAATATTTCAACTCCCCCTCCCACTCTGCCGAGGACATGGAGGTCCTGGGCCTCCTTTACCGCCGCTCCCTCACCACCAGACGCCTGGAGGAAGAACGCCTCATCTTCTGCCTCGGAACACTTCAACCCCAGGGCATCAATGTGGACTTAAACAGTTTCCTAATTTCCCCTTTCCCCACCTCACCCTCGTTCCAAACTTCCAGCTCAGCACTGTCCCCATGGCCTGTCCTACCTGCCTATTTTCTTTTCCACCTATCCACTCCACCCTTCCCCCCCCAGACCTATCACCTTCATCCCCTCCCCCACTCACCCATTGTACTCTATGCTACTTTCTCCCCAATCCACCCTCCTCTCACTTATCTCTCCACCCTTCAGGCTCACTGCCTTTATTCCTGATGAAGGGCTTTTGCCCGAAACGTTGATTTCGAAGCTCCTTGGATGCTGCCTGAACTGCTGTGCTCTTCCAGCACCACTAATCCAGAATCTGGTTTCCAGCATCTGCAGTCATTGTTTTTACCTCTGAAATCCACTGCTTGAGTGCAATAGAGTCCAATTCAATCATAGCTTTTAAAAGGAAATTGGATGACTATCTGCAGGACTTGAAGTAAAAGGCAGGGGAGTGTAATTGAGTTACTTGCACTGGCAGACAGCACAGGCATGATGGCTTGAATTATCTGCTTCCTTGGTGCAAGATTCTGTAACTCTTTCATCCAATCTTCCTTTGAAGATTTTTCAATTTAATAGTAGCAAAAATATTAAGATTACAGATTAACTATTGTTAACTTCTGTGATTAATATCTTAATTATTATGATTATTTAATTTGAACTTGTATTTGTCTTGGTAAATGTGTGTTCCTGCAGCCTTCAATTCCTTACCCAAAGTTTATGTGCATATGCAAAACTCATCTCTTTCACAAGCATGGCTATTATGTCCTGTGGATATATGAACAATGCCTTGTCTCAGTATGTGCAGACATCATGTTCTGTGCATGTGTGGCCATTATGTCCTCTGAGCATGTATGTAGTTGCCAAAGTTATCCGACTATAAACGCAGCTCTATCTGTCAGTATTGTCCACTATTCAACCTACAGGAGAGCTGACCCTCCATCAGCTATGGATACCAAAAAGCTCACTACTCCATGGTTGCTAAACACAGCCTGTGGATGTTGTCAAAACTAAAAACATAATTAACCAAGATTAAGACATTTTAAACATGAGATTAATTGCAATTAATTTTCAGTAATTCTTGTCTCACCAATTTATTTATATGTACATAA
This sequence comes from Chiloscyllium plagiosum, assembly GCF_037043375.1. Taxonomy (NCBI): domain Eukaryota; kingdom Metazoa; phylum Chordata; class Chondrichthyes; order Orectolobiformes; family Hemiscylliidae; genus Chiloscyllium; species Chiloscyllium plagiosum. The sequence continues at coordinate 86,432,785 of NW_028270141.1, read as the reverse complement.
CATTTTTCTGTGGTACCATAGTTATACTTCCATTAGGTCAAACTTTTATTTTAGAAGCCTGAGAAGCAAAAAGGTAACAATTTGAACAGGATTAAATGATGTCTATATGCATCTTTGTGTAAATAGAACAGCAACTGAAATTTTTAAAATATTAATCAAACAAAAGCTCAAGAGATGGTAATCCCTTCTCATTCTTATTATTAACTTCTTTGTCTAAAACATTAATATTTTAGTAAGGATAGAGGGTGTAACTGTTCTGTTTCTTAATGAAGAAGAGGTTACAGTTGAGAAATTAGATTACTTACAGTGTGGAAACAAGCCATTCGGCCCAACAAGTCCACACCGACCCCCCGAAGCACAACCCACCCACACCCATTCCACTACATTTACCCCTTCACCTAACACTACGGGCAATTTAGCGTGGCCAATTCACCTAACCTGTACATTTTTGGACTGTGGGAGGAAACCGGAGCACCCGGAGGAAACCCACACAGACACGGGGAGAATGTGCAAACTCCACACAGACAGTCGCCTGAGGCGGGAATTGAAACCAGGTCTCTGGCACTGTGAGGCAGCAGTGCTAACCACTGTGCCACCGTGCCACCCATTGCCACCAATTCAGTTGCGGATGTTGAGGAACCGATATATTCTTAGAAGGAGGAAGGCGAAACACAGCACTTTAAGATTACTTTTCATTTGAAAGAAAGAACTGAATTTTACACTTTAGTTTGGGACTGTTCAAGTCCTTTAGTTTGTGCTTAACAAATTGCTCCCAACTGCTGGTCATCAGGCTTTAGAGACATTTTCACAATGTTTTTCCAAGTCCAGTAGTATAAGCGTTTCATAGTACCTTTAACAAAGCTGTTTATGAGAAAGTGCATAAGCCGACTGATCACATGATGCTGACGTAGAGTCCAGTTCTCCTTGCACTGCAACATCTAATGCTGGGGATGAGAATTATGTAATAGCTAACGGGAGGTGGCTTTATAAAGAATATAAGAACATAGATGGATTCTGGGTAATCCAAGATGGAGGACGGGAAAAATTTCTGGCTATAAGAGCTGCTCCTTTTTTTGAGGTATTTTAGGTGCTGGAGGTGATTTCCTCGAATCCCAAGAGCAGCAATTACTGTTTTATATGCTGTTGCATTGTTTTGGAACTTTGGAAAAAAAAAGTCAAAACAATAGCAGTTTAAAAGGGAGAAGGGCAGACAAAGGAAGCACATGGTGAGGACAGTGCAGGAGAGAGAGAGAACCTGCACAGTTACTGCCTTTGCTGTTTGAATTCGTGTATCGCTGGACATCGGAGTGCATCTGGGAAAATTAACAAACAGTGAAATTCACAACTAACCTTGGAGGAACTGTTGGGTGAAGTTCACAGCACAGAATCAGATAAGTTAATTGTTGTTTTAAGTCTGTCCAAGAGAAAGGCTGCAGTAGTGGGTACAATGGATTCTTTCTTGATTAAATGTTTTTGGAGATATGTCTCTTGATTAAACTTAAAATATAAGCCATAGCTATTAATTTAACCTGGGGTAGTGTTTGTAGAGGAATAAGACGGTGTTATTTTCTGGGTCTGTAGATTGTGAAGGAGCAGGAATGGCCTTTGCAGTGATATGTACTTCTTGTCAAATGTGGGAGTTTAAAGAGAGTTTCAGGGTTACTGCGGATTATATCTGCCATAAATGCTGTTGGATGCAAATCTTATCAGATTGATTGGATTGGTTGGAGAGACAAATAGAAGCGATGAGGAATTGGCAACAGCAACAGTGATGGATGGCAGTTATAGAAAGGGGGGAAAGTCTCAGATACAGTCATATAGATGGGTTAACTCCAGGAAGGGTAAGAGAGATAGGCAGCTAGAGCAGGAGTCTTTTGTGGATATACCCATTTCAAACAGGAATGCTGTTTTGGAAAATGTAGGGGGTGATGGATTCTCAGGGGAACGTAGCACAAACAGCCACGTTTCTGGTATTGAGACTGGTTCTAATGCAACGAGGGGTACGTTGGGTACGTTGGGTTCCAAGAGATCAATTGTGTTGGGGATTTTGTAGTCCGAGATACAGACAGACGTTTCTGTGGCCAGCAGCGAAAAAGCAGAATGGTGTTTCCCTGGTGCCAGGATCAAGGATGCCTCAGAGAGGGTGCACAATGTTCTCACGGGGGAGAAGGGCCAGCAGGAGGTCATTGTCCACATTGGAACCAATGAAAAAGGAGGGAAAAGGTTGAGATTCTAAAGGGAGATTATAGAGAGTTAGGCAGGAATTTAAAAAGGAGGTCCTCGAGAGTAGTAATATCTGGATTATTCCTGGTGCTACGAGCTAGTGAGGGCAAGAATAGGAAGATAGAGCTCCAGGGAAAACAGCCCCAGCCTGTTCAGACTTTCCCCATAGCTAAATCCTTCCAACCTTGGAAACATTCCTTGTAAGTCTTTTCTGAATCCTTTCTAGTTTCACAGAAGCCTTCCTCTAGCCGGAGGCCAGAATTGCATGCAGTATTCCAAAAGTGGCCAAGCCAATGTCCTGTACAGCTGTACCTTGACCTCCCAACTCCTATAGTCAATGCTCAGACCAACAGAGAAAAGCATACCAAAAGCCTTCTTCACTCTCTGATCTACCTGTGACTCCACTTTCAAGGAGCTACGAACCTGCAGTCCGAGGTGTCTTTGTCCAGCAACGCTCCCAGGACCTTACCATTAAATGTATAAGTCCTGCCCTGATTTGTCTTTCCAAAATGCAGCACCTCACATTTATTTAAATTAAACTCCATCCGTCACTCCTCGACCTATTGGCCCATCTGATTAAGATCCCATTGTATTCTGAGGTCACCTTCTTCACTGTCTTTTACGCCTCCAATTTTGGTATCATCTGCACACTTACTCACCATCTCTCCTATGTTCACATCTAAAGCATTTACATAAATGACAAAAGACAGCGGGCCTAACACTGACCTTTTTGGCCAACCTCTGGTCACAGGCCTCCAGTATGAAAAGCAACCCTTCATCACCACCCTCTTGAGGTATTATAAACTGGTTACAGCACAGAAATACACTGAAGTTTGTTCTCTTTGAATCTTTCCTACACCTCCACCTTTCTCCATCTAATCCCATTAACATATTTGTTCCTTCAACATATTTAATCCTTCCATCTATATTTATAGAGTCATACAGCGTGAAAACAACCCCTCCGGTCCAACTAGTCCATGCAACCATGTTCCCAAACTAAACTAGTCCCATTTGCCTGTGTTTGGACCCTATACCTCCAAACCTTTCCTATTCATGTACATACTGAAATGTCTTTTAAATGTTTTAACTGTACCTGCATTCATCACTTCCTCTGGCAGTTCATTCCACAAATGAACCACACTCTGTGTTTTAAAAAAACGTTGCCCCATGTCTTTTTTAAAAGTTTGAACTTGCCCACCCTTGGGAAAGACCCTTGTTATTAATATTATCTATGCTCCTCATGATTTTATAAACCTCTTTCAAGTCATCTCTCAACCTCCTATGCTCCAGTGAAAAATGATCCAGCCTATTTGTATAACTCAAATCTGAATACTCCTTTAAATTCATCTATGCTTTTCACCTCAACTATCCTTTGGCAGTGAATTCCACATTCTAACAATTGTCTGCAAGAAGAAAATTCTCCAGCATTTCCTGTTGGTTTTATTAGTTACTATCTTATGGCTCTGGTTCTGATCTTGGCCACACAAGGAACATCTTCTCTATGTTTATCCTAACAAACTCTCTCATTAACTTTAGATTAGATTAGATTTTTAGATTAGATTACTTACAGTGTGGAAACAGGCCCTTCGGCCCAACAAGTCCACACCAACCCTCCGAACAGCAACCCATCCAGACCCATTTACCCCTACACCTAACACTATGGGCAATCTAGCATGACCAATTCACCTAACCGGCACATTTTTGGACCGTGGGAGGAAACCGGAACACCCGGAGGAAACCCACGCAGACACGGGGAAAATGTGCAAACTCCACACAGACAGTTGCCTGAGGCGGGAATTGAACCCGGGTCTCTGGCGCTGTGAGGCAGCAGTGCTAATCACTGAATCACCGTGACCTCAATCTGGTCTTTTTAGATTAAAAACAGTAGATTGTTTCATCTTTGGCGATAAATATAACCACTTAATTCTGATAACTGTCCAGTAAATCTTACTTGCGCATTCTTAAGTGATTTGATGCCATTGTTATAATCTGGACACCTGTAATTATTCTGGGAACTTCTAAGTAAAATGTTCTTCTTCCCTTGTCGTAGGTAGGGATTTAAGAAGATTTCCTTGTTTTTGCCAGTGTTATTTGTGCTGGAGATCCTTGGGTAATTTCTGCTTCATTCCACCGCATATTGCAAATCTTTCACTTCCATGCACTGTTGAATCATGTTTGGGATGCACAGGTCTTAGCTTGGCAAAGTGATACAAACATCATATATAGGATGCAGATTTGTATTTAGTGTTTTGTTTAGCAGAGTAAATCCATAACTTAACAGCTAATTTGTTGAGGACTCTGCTTTCAGCATTAAGTGGCTTCTCCCTTAGGATTCTGCTGACTTGACTTTATGTATTTGTTTTTACAAATTTTGAATTTGTGTATCGCTGGACATTGGAGTGCATCTGGGAAAATTAACAAACAGTGAAATTCACAACTAATCTTGGAGGAACTCTTGGGCGAAGTTCACAGCACAGAATCAGATAAGTAATCATTGTTTTACGTCTGTCCAAGAGAAAGGCTGCAGTAGTGGATACAGTGGATTCTTTCTTGATTATATGTTTTTGGAGATAAGTCTCTTGATTAAACTTAAAATATAAACCATAGCTATTAATTTAATCTGGGTCAGTGTTTGCAGAGGAATAAGACAGTGTTATTTTCTGGGTCTGTAGATTTTGAAGGAGCAAAAATGGCCTTTGCAGTGATATGTACTTCTTGTCAAATGTGGGAGTTTATAGAGAGTTTAAGGGTTACTGCGGATTATATCTGCCATAAATGCTGTTGGATGTGAATCTTATCAGATCGAGTGGATTGGTTGGAGAGACAAATAGAAGTGATGAGGAATTTGCAACAGCAATAGTATGTGATGGATGGCAGTTATAGAAAGGGGAGAAAGTCTCAGATACAGTCACACAGATGGGTTAACTCCAGGAAGGGTAAGAGAGGTAGGCAGCTAGAGCAGGAGTCTTTTGTGGATATACCCATTTCAAACAGGTATGCTGTTTTGGAAAATGTAGGGGGTGATGGATTCTCAGGGGAACGTAGCACAAACAGCCAAGTTTCTGTTTTTGAGACTGGCTCTAATGCACCGAGAGGTACGTCGGTTCCAAGAAATCAATTGTGTTAGGGGATTCTGTAGTCAAAGGTACAGACAGACGTTTCTGTGGCCAGCAACAAAAAAGCAGAATGGTGTGTTGTTTCCCTGGTACCAGGATCAAGGATGTCTCAGAGAAGGTGCAGAATGTTCTCACGGGGGAGAGGGACCAGCAGGAGGTCATTGTCCACATTGGAACCAACGACATTGGAAGGGAAAGGGTTGAGACTCTGAAGGGAGATTACAGAGAGTTAGGTAGAAATTTAAAAAGGAGATCCTCCAGGGTAATAATATCTGGATTACCCCCAGTGCTACGAGCTAGTGAGGGCGGGAATAGGAGGATAGAGCAGATGAGCGGAAGTTCAGGCGGAGCACAACTCAGGTCGGGAAGGTAAGTGATTGCTATATAAAGAACTTACCTCGATGCCAACGGTCTTTTCGCAGCAGAGAGCGGCGGGAGCTGGGCGGAAGTTCAGGCGGAGCGCAAAGCCGGTCGGGAAGGTAAGTGATTGCTATTAGAGCGGGTGAGTTCTAAACCCCAGGTCCTACAAAGTAGGGTCCCCCTCCCTCCCTCCTCCTCTAACCTAAATTAAGAGTCCACAGACTTGTCACAAAAAGAGGGTCTAAGGAAGTTTGGGTCGAAGAGTGAGGCTTCAGCTCAGGAATCTTTGAAAGGAGGTTGAGTTTACACCACAGCTGAAGAGGGTGAAGACATGACTGCCCAGCTGGTTCAGTGTGCTACATGCTTGATGTGGAAGGTCAACGATTCTGGTGTGTCTGGCTCGTATATGTGTGGAAAGTGTGTGCACATTCAGCTATTGACTGAGCATATTGCAGCACTGATGAAAGAACTCGAGGACCTTAGGCTCATCCGAGAGAATGAGATCTTTCTGGACAAGACCTTCAGCGAGGTTATTACACCAATCGTACCAGAAGAGAGCAGACGATGAGGAAGGCAGAGAGGAGACAGGTGCAAGAGACCCCGGGGGAAGTACCTGTCAGGAACAAGTTAAAGCTTTTGGAAACAGTAGAGACTGATGACACTGCCAGTTCACAAGGCGGCCAGGTCTGTCAATCAAAAGTTGGCGCAAAGGCAGAGCGGAAGAGTCGGACATCGCACAGAGCTGTGGTAATAGGGGACTCCATCATGAGAGGAACTGACCGGGGTTTTTGTGGCAGCAGACAGGATTTAAGGATGGTGTGTTGCCTTCCTGGTGCCAAGGTGAAAGACATCACAGACAGAGTGCAGGAAATCCTCAAGAACGAGGGTGAAGAGCCAGAGGTGGTGGTACATATCGGCACAAATGATGTCGGGAAGAAGAGGAGGAACATACTACAGCGAGACTTCGGAGAACTAGGAAGAGGCTGAAAAGCAGGACGTCCAAGGTGGTTATCTCCGGTTTGCTTCCAGTTCCTCGGGCTAGTGTGGCCAGAAACAGGGAGATAATGGACTTGAACGTGTGGTTGGGGAACTGGTGCAGGAAGCAAGGATTTAAATTCTTGGATCACTGGGGTGTGTTTTGTGGTAAGCATAAATTCTACAAGAATTTGCACCTTAATAGGTTAGGGACCAGCATTCTGGCAGGCAGGTTTTCTACTGTAGCACTGCTACATTTAAACTAAGTAGTGGGGGGGAGGGGACAAACTGGATGTTTAAAAAGGAAATTGAAGGGAAAGTTAGAACAAGAGAAGTCAAGAAAGACAACTGTATCAACGAGGCAGAAAACTCAGAAAGGGATCATGCTGTAAGGTTGAGTGAAATAGGGGTTGATGGGAAGGGTGAGGGCAGTAACAAATTAAAAATGCTATACATGAATGCACGAAGCATTAGACATAAGATGGATGAGCTTGAGGCTCTTTTGGAAATTGACAGATACGATATTGTGGGGATAACTGAGACGTGGCTTCAAGTGGACAGGGCCTGGGAAATGAATATTCAAGGCTACACGTGCTATCGTAAGGACAGACTGACGGGCAGAGGGGGTGGGGTGGCCTTTTTGGTAAGGGAGGATATTCAGTCCCTTACGCGGGGGGACCTAGAGTCAGGGGATGTAGAGTCAGTGTGGGTAGAGCTGCGAAATACTAAGGGTAAAAAGACCCTCTTGGGAGTCATCTACAGGCCCCCAAACAGTAGTCTGGATGTCGGATGTAAGTTGAATCAGGAGCTGAAATTGGCCTGTCGGTAAAGATGTTGTTATGGGGGATTTTAACATGCAGGTAGACTGGGAATATCAGGATGGTATTGGACCTCAAGAAAGAGACTTTGTAGAGTGCCTCAGAGATAGATTCTTAGAGCAGCTGGTGCTGGAGAAGGCAATTCTGGATCTGGTATTGTGTAATGAACCAGAATTGGTCAGAGACCTCGAAGTGAAGGAGCCATTGGGAAGTAGTGACCATAATACATTAAGCTTCAATCTGCAATTTGAGAGGGAGAGGGTACAGTCGGAAGTGACAGTACTTCTGTTGAATAAAGAGAACTATGGAGCTATGAGGGAGGAGCTGGCCAAAGTTCAATGGTGCAATACCTTAGCAGGGATGACCGTGGAGGAACAATGGCAGATATTTCTGTGTATAATGCAGAAGTTGCAGGATCAGTTCATTCCTAAAAGGAAGAAAGATCCCAGGAGGAGGCATGGGCGGCCGTGGCTGACGAGGGAAGTTAAGAAACATATAAAGTTAAAAGAGAAAAAGTATAACATAGCAAAGATAAGTGGGAAAACTGAGGACTGGGAAGCTTTTAAAGAGCAACAGAGGATTATTAAGAAGGAAATACGCAGAGGAAAAATGAGGTACGAAGGTAAATTGGCCAATAATATAAAGAAGGATAGTAAAAGCCTTTTTAGGTATGTACAAGGCAAAAAAATGGTTAGGACTAAAATTGGGCCCTTGAAGAAAGAAACAGGGGAATATATTACGGGGAACAAAGAAATGGCAGAGGAATTAAATGGGTACTTCAGATCTGTGTTCACTGGGGAAGACACAAGCAATCTACCTGAGGTAACAGTGGCTGAAGGACCTGAACTTAAGGGAACTTATATTTGCCAGGATTTGGTGTTGGAGAGACTGTTAGGTCTGAAGGTTGATAAGTCTCTGGGGCCTGATGGTCTGCATCCCAGGGTACTGAAGGAGGTGGCTTGGGAAATCGTGGATGCGTTAGTGATTATTTTCCAGAGTTCAATAGATTCGGGGTCAGTTCCTGAGGATTGGAGGGTGGCTAATGTTAAACCACTTTTTAAGAAAGGTGGGAGAGAGAAAGCAGGAAATTATAGACCAGTTAGTCTGACCTCAGTGGTGGGAAAGATGCTGGAGTCTATTATAAAGGATGAAATTACGGCACATCTGGATAGTAGTAACAGGATAGGAGAGAGTCAGCATGGATTTATGAAGGGGAAATCATGCTTGACTAATCTTCTTGAATTTTTTTGAGGATGTAACTCTGAAGATGGACGAGGGAGATCCAGTGGATGTAGTTTACCTGGACTTTCAGAAAGCTTTTGATAAAGTCCCACACAGGAGGTTAGTGAGTAAAATTAGGGCGCATGGTATTGGGGGCAAAGTACTAGATTGGATTGAAAATTGGTTGGCTGATAGGAAACAAAGGTTAGTGATAAATGGCTCCATTTCGCAATGGCAGGCAGTGACCAGTGGGGTACCGCAGGGATCCGTGCTGGGAGCGCAGCTTTTTACAATATATGTTAATGATATAGAAGATGGTATCAGCAATAACATTAGCAAATTTGCTGATGATATAAAGCTGGGTGGCAGGATGAAATGTGAGGAGGATGTTAGGAGATTACAGGGTGACCTGGACAAGTTAGGTGAGTGGGCAGATGCATGGCAGATGCAGTTTAATGTGGATAAATGTATGGTTATCCACTTTTTTTGGCAAGAACAGGAAGGCAGATTAGAGAGATCTGGGTGTTATTGTACACAAGTCAATGAAGGCAAGCATGCAGGTCCAGCAGGTAGTGAAGAAGGCTAATAGCATGCTGGCCTTCATAACAAGAGGAATTGAGTATAGAAGCAAAGAAGTGCTTCTGCAGCTCTACAGGGCCCTGGTGAGACCACACCTGGAGTACTGTGTGCAGTTCTGGTCTCCAAATTTGAGGAAAGACGTTCTGGCTATTGAGGGAGTGCAGCGTAGGTTCACGAGGTCAATTCCTGGAATGGCGGGATTACCTTACACTGAAAGACTGAAGCAACTGGGCTTGTTATACCCTTGAGTTTAGAAGACTGAGAGGGGATCTGATTGAGACATATAAGATTATGAAAGGATTGGACACTCTGGCAGCAGGACACATGTTTCCGCTGATGGATGAGTGCCAAACCAGAGGACACAGCTTAAAATACGGGGTAGACCATTTAGGACAGAGATGAGGAGAAACTTCTTCACCCAGAGAGTGGTGGCTGTGTGGAATGCTCTGTCCCAGAGGGCAGTGGAGGCCCAGTCTCTGGATTCATTTAAGAAAGAGTTGGATAGAGCTCTCAAAGATAGTGGAATCAAGGGTTATGGAGATAAGGCACAGGATACTGATTAGGAATGATCAACCATGATCATGTAGAATGGCGGTGCAGACTCGAAGGGCTGAATGGCCTACTCCTGCACCTATTGTCTACTGTCTATGAATGCATGGCTGAGGAGCTGGTGTATGGGAGAAGGATTCACATTTTTGGATCATTGGAATCTCTTTTGGGGTAGAAGTGACCTGTACAAGAAGGACGGATTGCACCTAAATTGGAAGGGGACTAATATACTGGCAGGGAAATTTGCTAGAGCTGCTCGGGAGGATTTAAACTAGTAAGGTTGGGGGGGGACCCATGGAGATAGTGAGGAAAGAGATCGATCTGAGATGGGTACAGCTGAGAACAGAAGTGAGTCAAACAGTCAGGGCAGGCAGGGACAAGGTAGGACAAATAAATTAAACTGCATTTACTTCAATGCAAAGAGCCTAACAGGGAAGGCAGATGAACTCAGGGCATGGTTAGGAACATGGGACTGGGATATCATACCAATTACGGAAACATGGCTCAGGGATGGGCAGGACTGGCAGCTGAATGTTCCAGGATATAAATGTTACAAGAAGGACAGAAAGGGAGGAAAAGAGGAGGGGGAGAGGCATTTTTGATAAGGGATAGCATTACAGCTGTGCTAAGGGAGGATATTCCCGGAAATACATCCAGCGAAGTTATTCCGGTGGAACTGAGAAATAAGAAAGGGATGATCACCTTATTGAGATTGTTTTATAGACTCCCCAATAGTCAGAGGGAAATTGAGAAACAAACTTGTAAGGAGATCTCAGCTATCTGTAAGAATAATAGGGTAGTTATGGTAGGGGATTTTAACTTTCCAAACATGGACTGGGACTGCCATAGTGTTAAAGGTTTAGATGGAGAGGAATTTGTTAAGTATGTACACAACAATTTTCTGATTCAGTATGTGGATGTACCTACTGGAGAAGGTGCAAAACTTGACCTACTCTTGGGAAATAAGGCAAGGCAGGTGACTGAGGTGTCAGTGGGGGAGCACTTTGGGGCCAGCGACCATAATTCTATTCGTTTTAAAATAGTGATGAAAAAGGATAGACCAGATCTAAAAGTTGAAGTTCTAAATTGGAGAAAGGTCAATTTTGACGATATTAAGTAAGGACTTTCAAAAGTTGATGGGAGGCAAACATTCGTAGGTAAAGGGACGTCTGGAAAATAGGAAGCCTTCAGAAATGAGATAACAAGAATCCAGAGAATGTATATTCCTGTCAGGGTGAAAGGGAAGGCTGGTAGGTATAGGGAATGCTGAATGACTAAAGAAATTGAGGGTTTGATTAAGAAAAAGAAGGAAGCATATGTCAGGTATAGACAGGATAGATCGAGTGAATCCTTAGAAGAGTATAAAGGAAGTAGGAGTATACTTAAGAGGGAAATCAGGAGGGCAAAGCGGGGACATGAGATAGCTTTGGCAAATAGAATTAAGGAGAATCCAAAGGGGTTTTACAAATATATTAAGGACAAAAGGGTAACTAGGGAGAGAATAGGGCCCCTCAAAGATCAGCAAGGTGGCCTTTGTGTGGAGCCACAGAAAAATGGGGGAGATACTAAATGAATATTTTGCATCAGTATTTACTGTGGAAAAGTATATGGAAGATATAGACTGTAGGGAAATAGATGGTGACATCTTGCAAAATGTCCAGATTACAGAGGAGGAAGTGCGGGATGTCTTGAAACAGGTGTACCCGAGAACTCTGTGGGAAGCTAAAGAAATGATTGCTGGGCCTCTTGCTGAGATATTTGTATCATCGATAGTCACAGGTGTGCCGTAAATCTGGAGGTTGGCAAACATGGTGCCACTGTTTAAGAAGGGTGGTAAGGACAAACCAGGGAACTATAGACCAGTGAGCCTGACCTTGGTGGTGGGCAAGATGTTGGAGGGAATCCTGAGGGACAGGATGTACATGTATTTGGAAAGGCAAGGACTGATTCGGTATAGTCAACATGGCTTTGTGCGTGGGCAATCATGTCTCACAAACTTGATTGAGTTTTTTGAAGAAGTAACAAAGAAGATTGAGAGCAGAGCAGTCGATGTGACCTGCATGGACTTCAGTAAGGCGTTCGACAAGGTTCCCCCTGGGAGACTGATTAGCAAGGTTAGATCTCATGGTTTACAGGGAGAACTAGCCATTTGGATACAGAACTGGCTCTAAGGTAGAAAACAGAGGGTGATGGTGGAGGGTTGTTTTTCAGACTGGAGGCCTGTGACCAGTGGAGTGCCACAAGGATCGGTGCTGTGCACTCTACTTTGTCATTTACATAAATGATTTGGATGTGAGCATAAGAGGTTCAGTTAGTAAGCTTGCAGATGACACCAAAATTGGAGGTGTAGTGGACAGCAAAGAGGGTTACTTCAGATTACAACAGGATCTGGACCAGATGGGCCAATAAGCTGAGAAGTGGCAGATGGAGTTTAATTCAGAGTTTAATGCGAGGTGCTGCATTTTGGAAAAGCAAATCTTAGCAGGACTTATACACTTAATGGTAAGGTCCTAGGGAGAGTTGCTGAACAAAGAGACCTTGGAGTGCAGGTTCATAGCTCCTTGAAAGTGGAGTCGCAGGTAAATAGGATAGTGAAGAAGGTGTTTGGTATGCTTTCCTTTATTGGTCAGAGTATTGAGTACAGGAGTTGGGAGAAAATGTTGCGGCTGTACAGGGCATTGATTAGGCCACTGTTAGAATATTGCGTGCAATTCTGGTCTCCTTCCTATCGGAAAGATGTTGTGAAACTTGAAAGGGTTCAGAAAAGATTTACAAGGATGCTGCCAGGGTTGGAGGATCTGAGCTACAGGGAGAGGCTGAATAGGCTGGGGCTGTTTTCCCTGGAGTGTCGGAGGCTGAGGGGTGACCTTATAGAGGTTTACAAAATTATGAGGGGCATGGATAGGATAAATAGGCAAAGTCTTTTCCCTGGGGTCGGGGAGTCCAGAACTAGAGGGCATAGGTTTATGGTGAGAGGGGAAAGATATAAAAGAGACCTAAGGGGCAACGTTTTCATGCAGAGGGTGGTACGTGTATGGAATGAGCTGCCAGAGGATGTGGTGGAGGCTGGTACAATTGCAAGATTTAAGAGCCATTTGGATGGATATATGAATAGGAAGGGTTTGGAGGGACATGGGCCGGGCGCTGGCAGGTGGGACTAGATTATGTTGGAATATCTGGTCGGCATGGACGGGTTGGACCGAAGGGTATGTTTCCATGCTGTACATCTCTATGACTCTATGTGAATCATGTTTCTGAAACAGAAAATCTTCTACTCGTATCACTGAGAATGATCATTGTTACATTTTGAAAGATCAATGATCAAACTGATATCCTCAGCCTTTGTGAACTGCTCCTCGTGATTTATATGCCTAATTTCTGAGATCTGGAGTCACATGGAGAGAAGAACAGTTAACAGTTTTCTTCCCTAAAGGACATTAGTAAATCAGGTGGGCTTTTCCAAAAATTGACAGTGGTTTCATTCCAATTTTTAAATTCCAGATCTTTAGTAAATTCAATATCAATCATTTGCCATGGCCAGATTCAAACCCAGGTCCCCAGAACATTACCTGTGTCTCTGGATTAATACTAAATAAAAATTGAAAGAACTGCAGATGCTGTAAATCAGAGACAAAACCAGAAATTGCTGGATGGGCTCAGCAGGTCTGGCAGCATCTGCGGAGGGGGAGCAGAGTTGACATTTTGTGTTGAGTGACCTTTCCTCAACTGAGGCGGGGGTGGAGGTGGGGGGGGTGGAGGTGGGGGGGGGGGGGTGGAGGTGGGGGGGGGGGGGGGGGGGGGGGGGGATGGTGTTGGCTCTGATTTGATTTCTCCTCCTGGATATTGCCAGACTTGCTAGGCTTGTCCAGCAATTTCTGTTTTTTGTCTAGGGATTAATAGTCTAACAATAATGGCACTGGACTATCCCATCCCCAAGGCACTTGTCACAATATTAAATTCTGCCCAGTGTGAGACTCTTGAAGGACGTTTCAATATAATACTATAAAATTTTCAGAATATATTGGCTTTCCTAAAAACAAATTCAAGTGCAGAGAGTGCACAAACTGCTGTTTCATCTTGAAGACAGGCAGAATATTTCCTTTAAATCTGTGCTATAGTCCTTGAGGCAAGAAACAGAAGGAAATGAGACCAGAAAGGAATAGCAAAATATTTTCACGTCAGGATGGTGTATGGCTTGGAGGGAAATTTGCAGCAGGTGGTGTTACTGTACTCTGTTACCCTCCACTTTTTAGGTGACAGATATCACAGGTTTGGAAGGTGTTGGCCGAAGAACCTCTACAAATTGCTGCAGTGCACCTTGTAGGTGGTACACATTAGTATCACTGTGTGCTGGCAATGGAAGAAATAAATGTTGAGGGTGCTAATAAGATGCCAATTAAACTTTGTCCTGGATGATGTCGAGCTTTTTGAATGTTGTTGAAGGTGCATTCATTCAGACCTGTGGAGAATATTCCAACATTCTCCTGACTTGTGTTATGTCCAGGCTAGTTGAGTTCAGGTTCTGATCGATGTAATTCCAAGATCTTAATTTTGCTCTACACCTGCCCCTTAACAATCATTGGGTACCCTGGAATGCGATTTTCAAAGCCCACATATCTGCACTTGTTTCACCTCACCCTGCTTGTGATTAAAAATCTGGTCCATCAACTCTGTTTCTCATTCCACAGCTGGTCCCCAAGTGTTTCTGATATTTTCTGTTTTCATTTCTGTTATCAGAATCCATAATAATCTGCTTTTTGCAGAAATATTTTCTCCTTGGAATTGGGGGAGAGTTGTAATATTAATAAAGTAAGAAACAAAATCATTCTTTTAATCATTTTGAACTCTTGATGTATTGTGACCTAATTTAGAGTTTAGTGTTTTGCAGTGACTTGATCAGCTGCTGCTACGTTAAACTAAAATTAGTATCCATTGCTTAATATCATCAAGAAGTCTCTAACAATTTAGATTTCAATGTTTTGAGGTCATTCAAAGCTAAAAATTTTAATGGAAGCATAATTGTCTTGCTTAACAAAAACCATAACGGGAAGAATGCATTGATAATCAAGTCCCACTATTATACCAGTTCCACCATTAAGATTAACCTGTTGATTCAATTACCAAGATGGCTAGTTGATTCCCTTTTGCCTATTATCCAGAAAAGAAGTGTCCACCAGGCCTCTTTAATTGATTAAAAATTATCCATTTCTCATGAACAAAGCATGTTGGCAAAATCTGTTAACTGCTGAGCTACGATCTGGAATTAAAACAATTTCTAGTTAATGTACACAGAAACATCCACACAATACAAAAAAATGGCAAAGGGAAGCAAAAACAACTCCTGTGGGCTAGTAGTCTGGAAGCAAAAGATAAAATATGATGATTTCTTGTATCCACAGGATTTCCTGTTGATGCAACTGAACACTGACAGCTATAATTTGATGGTAAACATTCAACTCTGATTGCAACGAATTGGATTTGACTCACTGGGGTTTGGACACAGCCCACCCCTTTAGGTTTTGTCACATAGATAACAATATTTGTATTTGGAAACTTTAACAGATTCTCAGGAACTTTTAAGAAACATGTAATTAGGGCAATAAAACTTATTTCCCCAGTATTAGCGCAATAAAACTTAGCTCTGAGCATCTCGAAAGTTTTGCTTAGCTGTTTTCTCCAAAGTTACTTGATTCTAAACAGCAGTTCAGCAATAGAACATTTTAAACCGGTATTGAGACAGGCTCTAATATAATGAGGGGTATGTCGGGTTCCAAGCAATCAATTGTGATAGGGTACTCTCTAGTCAGAGGCACAGACTGACATTTCTGCGGCCAACAGCGAAAAATCAGAATGGTGTGTTGCCTCCCTGGTGCCAGGATCAAGGGTGTCTCAGAGACGGTGCAGAATGTTCTCAAAGGGGAGAGGGACCAGCAGGAGGTCAATGTACACATTGGAACTAATAGCATAGGAAAGGAAAAGGATAGTAATATCTGGATTGCTCCCGGTGCTACAAGCTAGTGAGTGCAGGAATAGGAGGATAGAGCAGATGAATGCATGGCTGAGGAGCTGGTGTATGGGAGAAGGGTTCACATTTTTGAATCATTGGAATCTCTTCTGGGGTAAAAGTGACCTGTATAAGAAAGACAGATTACACCTGAATGGGAAAGGGACTCTAGCAGGGAGATTTGCTCGAGTTGCTCAGGAGGATTTAAACTAGTAAGGCGGGTGGGTGGCACCCAGGGAAACAGTGAAGAAAGAGAACAATCTGAGACTGGTACAGTTGGGAAAAGGAGCCAGTCAAACAGTCAGGGCAGGCAGGGACAAAGCAGAGAACAAGGTAAGACTGATAAATTAAACTGCATTTATTTCAATAGATGGGGCCTAACAGGAAAGGCAGATGAACTCAGGGCATGGTTACAAACATGGGACTGGAATATCATAGCAATTACAGAAACATGGCTCAAGGATGGGCTGGACTGGCAGCTTCATGTTTCAGGATACAAATGTTACAGGAAGGACAGAAAGGGAGGCAAGAGAGGAGGGGGTGTGACGTTTTTGATAAGGGATGGCATTACAGCTGTGCTGAGGGAGAATATTCCCGGAAATACATCCAGGGAAGTTATTTGGGTTGAACTGAGAAATAAGAAAGGATGATCACCTTATTGGGATTGTATTATAGACCCATTTATAGTCAGAGGGAAATTGAGAAACAGATTTGTAAGGAGATCTCAGTTATCTGTATGAATAATAGGGTGGTTATAGTAGGGGATTTTAACTTTCCAAACATAGACTGGGACTGCTGTATTGGAGAGGAACTTGTTAAGAGTGTAGAAGAAGATTTTCCGATTCAGTGTGTGGATGTACCTACAAGAGAAGATGCAAAATCTGAACTACTCTTGGGAAATTAGGCAGGGTAGGTGACTGAGGTGTCAATGGGGAACACTTTGAAGACAGCAACCATAATTCTACTATTTTAAAAATATTGATGGAAAAGGATGGATCAGATCTAAACGTTGAAGTTCTAAATTGGAAGAAGGCTAATTTTGACGGTATTAGGCTAGAACTTAAAAGCTAATTGGGGGCAGATGTTTGCAGGGTAAAGGTACGGCTGGAAAATGGGAAGCCTTCAAAAGTGAGATAATGAGAGTCCAGAGACCGTATATTCCTGTTAGGGTGAAAGGAAAGGCTGGATGACAAGAGAAATTGAGGGTTTGATTAAGAAAAAAAAGGAAGCACATGTCAGGTACAGACAGGAGAGATCGAGTGGATCCTTAGAAGAGCGTAAAGGTAGTAGGAGTATACTTAAGAGGGAAATCAGGAGGGCAAAAAAAAGAACATGAGATAGCTTTGGCAAATAGGGTTAAGGAGAATCCAAAGGGATTTTATAAATATATTAAGGACAAAAGGGTAACTAGGGACAGAATAGGGCCCCTCAAAGATCAACTAGGAGAAAGTGTGGACTGCAAATGCTAGAGATCAGAGAGTTGAGAGTGTGGTGCTGGAAAAGCACAGCAGGTGAGGCAGCATCCAAGGAGCAGGAGAATCGACGTTTCAGTCATAAGCCCACATTCCTGATGACGGGCTTATGCCCAAAATGTCGATTCATCCTTCTCCTTGGATGCTGCCTCACCTGCTGTGCTTTTCCAGCACCACACTCCAACCCTTCAAAGATCAGCAAAGCAACCTATGTGTGGAGCTGGAGGAAATACTAAATGAGTATTTTGCATCAGTGTTTACTCTGGAGAAGGATATGGAAGGTATAGAATTTTTTAGATTAGATTAGTGGAAACAGGCCCTTCCAGCCAACAAGTTCACGTCGACCCTCCGAAGAGTAATCCACCCAGACCCATTTTCCTCTGACAAACACACCCCTAACACTACGGGCAATTTAGCATGGCTAATTCACCTGACCCACTCATCTTTGGACTGTGGGAGGAAACCGGAGCACCCGGAGGAAACCCACGCAGACACGGGGAGAATGTGCAATCTACACACAGACAGTTGCCCGAGACTGGAATTGAACCTGGGTACCTGGCACTGTGAGGCAGCAGTGCTAATCACTGTGCCAACGTGTCACCCCAAAATGTTAAATGAATTTATTGGTGGAAGTATTCTAAATCTTTACGCTTAGCATGGCCAACCTGCACATCCGTGAGTTGTGGGAAGAAACCAAAGCAAACTCATGCTGATATGGTGAGAATGTGCAAACTCCACACAGACAATCACCTGAGGCTGGAATTGAACCTAGAGCCCTGGCCCTCTAAGGTAGCAGTGCTGGACACTATGCCATTATATGTGTGGAAATAGATGGTGACATCTTGAAAAATGTCCATATTACAGAGGTGGTGGTGCTGGCTGACTTGAAGTGCAAAAAAGTGAATAAATCCACAGGACCTGATCAGGTGCACCCTAGAACTCTGCAGGAAGCTAGGGAAGTGATTCTTGAGCCCCTGAGATATTTGTATCATCGATAGTCACAGGTAAGGTGCCGCAAGGCTGGAGGTTGGCTAACGTGGTACCACTATTTAAGAAAGGTGGTAAGGACAAGTCAGGGAGCTATAGACCAGTGAGCCTGACATCAGTGGTGGGCAAGTTGTTGGAGGGAATCCTGAGGAACAGGATTACATGCATTTCGAAAGGCAAGGACGGATTAGGGATAGTCAACATGGCTTTGTGGGAAATCATGTCTCACAAACTTGATTGAGTTTTTTGAAGAAGTATCAAAGAGGATTGATGACGGCAGAGCAGTAGGTGTGATCTATATGGACTTCAGTTAGGCGTTCGACAAGGTTCCCCATGGGAGACCGGTTAGCAAGGTTAGATCTTATGGAATACAGGGAGAACTAGCCATTTGGATACAGAATTGGCCAAAGGTAGAAGACAGAGGGTGGTGGTGGAGGGTTGTTTTTCAGACTGGAGGCCTGTGACCAGTGGGGTGCCACAAGGATTGGTGCTGGCTCCACTGCCTTTTGTCATTGATATAAATGATTTGGATGTGAACATAAGAGGTATAGTTAATAACTTTGCAGATGACACCTAAATTGGAGGTGTAGTGCACAGTGAAGAAGGTTACCTCAGATAATAATGGGATCTTGATCAGATGGGCCAAAGGGCTGAAAAGTGGCAGATGGAGTTTAATTCAGATAAATGCGAGGTGCTGCATTTTGGGAAAGCAAATCTTAGCAGGACTCATACACTTAATGGTAAGATCCTAGGGAGTGTGGCTGAACAAAGAGACCTTGGAGTGCAGGTTCATAGCTCCTTGAAAGTGGAGTCGCAGGTAGATAGGATAGTGAAGAAGACGTTTGGTATGCTTTCCTTTATTGGTCAGAGCACTGAGTATAGGAGTTGGGAGGTCATGTTGCAGCTGTACAGCACATTAGTTAGGCCACTGTTGGAATATTGCGTAGAATTCTGGTCTCTTCTCTATCGGAAGGATGTTGTGAAACTTGAAAGGGTTCAGAAAAGATTTACAAGGATGTTGCCAGGGTTAGAGGATTTGAGCTATCAGGAGATGCTGAATAGGCTGGGCTTCTATCCCTAGAGTGTCGAAGGCTGAGGGGGTAATCTTATAGAAATTTATAAAAGAATGATGAGCAAGAATAGGAGAAATAGATAGATATTTTTCCCTTGGCACGGGGGAGTCCAGAACTAGAGGGCATTGATTAAGGGTGAGAGGGGAAAGATATAAAAGGACCTAAGGGGCAACCTATTCACACAGAGGATGAGGTGTGAATGGAATGAGCTGCCAGCGGATGTGGTGGAGGCTGGTACAATTACAGCATTCAAAAGGCATCTGGATGGGTATATGAATAGGAAGGATATGGGCCAAGTGCTGGCAAGTGGGACTAGATTAGGTTAAGATATCTGGTCGGCGTTGTCGAGTTGGACCACAGGGTCTGTTTCTGTGCTGTACATCTCTATGACTTGGATGTATGTTTGCACAGATCATTGAAGGTGACACTACAGGTGGAAAGAACAACTAATAAAGCATACAGTATTGTCAGCTTTAATAACAGGGGCTTATTAACAGGAGTACAAGAGCAAGGAAGTGATACTAACCTTGTTGAAGACGCTTGTCATTTCTGAAATATTGTGCACAGACATAGATGCCACATTGTAGGAAAGCAGTGAATGCATTGGGAGAGAGTGTGGAAGCAATTTATAGGAATGTTTCCTGGAATTAGAAATTTCACTTCTGAGAATAGTTTGAAGAAGTCGGGCACTAAAATGAAACTAAGAATTATGGATGTTGGAGATATGAAACAAAAACAGAAATGGCTGAAAAAACTCAACAGCTCTGACAGCATCTGTGTGGAGAGAAATCAGAATCAACATTTCAGGTCCAGTGACCTTTCTTCAGGACTTCTAGTTCATCAGACTTAACTGCCTGATACAACATGTGATATCCTCGACTGGTAACTTGTGGCTTTCATTCCCATTTTCCCAGATCCCTCGAGTTAACTCTGAATATCAATAACCCAAGGCAGTTCAAACAACTGCGCAGTTCCTCCCTGTTGAAATGTACTATGAAGGGGGCTGGAAAAAGTGATCCATGAGGGAAGGAATCATGTTTTTAAAAAAATTACCCTTGTTGTGACTGAGGGAATACTTAAATAAAGATAATAATCACACAACGCCATGTTATGGTTAAACAGGTTTATTTGGAAGCACTAGCTTTTGGAGCCCTATTCCTTTATCATGAGGAGCAGCGGTCCAAAAGCTAGTGCTTCCAAATAAATCTGTAGGACTATAGTCTGGTATTGTATGATTATTAATTTTATCCACCCCATCTTTAAATAAAGAAGGTAATATAGCTCACGTCTCATTACCTGGGGTAATAACAAATAGAACATTCTTTCCTGGGATTAGTCACAACAATGTTATCAGGCTCTTGAGTGTTCTTAGAGCTGCAGCCATTCAAGTGGAGAGGATTCCATTCCACCCCTGAGTTATGCCTTGCAGATGGTCAACAAGAAATGAAGTTAACTAACACAGAAACATAGAAAATAGGAGCAGGAGTAGGCCATTCAGTCCTTTGAGCCTGCTCCACCATTCATTACAATCATGGCTGATCCAATTCAACAGTTTGTTGCACTCCGTCCCCCATTCCATATCCCTTGATCCTTTCATCCCCAAGTGCTATATCCAACTCTTTGAAATCATATAATGTTTTGGGTTTAACTTTCTGTTGCAGTAAACTTCACAGGCTCACCACTCTCTGGATGAAGACATTTCTCCTGATCACAATCCTGAATGGTTGACCATACCTACCTGGTTCTGGGCTTCCTGTCATTCCTCTATCTACCCTGTCTAGTCCTGTTTGAATTTTAAACATTTCTATGAGATTTCTAGGTTTTTACCTTCTCCTCATACATCAATCCTGTCTTCCCAGGAATCAGGCTGCGACAGACTTGCCTCTGACCTGGTCTTCAAGCCACAGTATTTATATGGTTGTCTACTTCAAGTTCTGGTAAATTGGAACCGTCGGGATGTTTATAATGAAGTAATCTAGTGATGCTGATAGTATTGGACAGCAAGAGGACATAGTTTGAGATGGTCATCACCTGGCATTTGCATGGTTTGAATGTTATTTGCCACCTATTACTTCAAGCTTAGATATTGTCGAGATCTTTCTGCACATGTACACTGGCTGCTTCAGTATCTGAAGAATCACAAATGGTGCTGAATATTTTACAGTCATCAGCAAATATTCCCACTTTTGGCAAGTAGTTCTGGTGCAGAAGTCTTTAATACTGCTGCTGGAATATTGTCAATGCCCCAGAAGCTTTGCTGCATCTAATATCTTGATATATGGACTGGATCAAATTGACTGAAGACTTGCATTTGTGATGTTGGATGCTCAGGAGCAGCCCATATGGATTATCTACTGGGATCTTTTGGCTGAAGATGGATGCGCCTGCATTGTCTAAAATATATTTCACATATTACATATAAACGCAGTCAAATTGTCACTTTAAGAACTGTCATCTACAAGTCATGGAGACAACTTTAATCATCCTGAACAACGTACCCCATTTCAAAACGTTTTTATCATCGAACATCTTTTGGCTGGATCTAAATCTGCCAGAGCTGATGAGGAACAGGGATTGCTGATTATCCTTGTTTTCCCAGTGAATGTGTAGCCAGTAACATTGTACAGACACGTGTTCAGGACAGTTCGCATGGGAGTTGAGAGTGGGTGGGAAAGGGGAGATGTGCAGCTTTTGTTTAAATAGATGGCTTTAGTAGATGAGTAGATAAAGCGGAGACCGGCTCGAGTGAAGATGATCCGCCGTGTGCTCGCTCAGAGGAAATTCAGCTCGGCTCCAGGTCAGGTGTACGCCACAAAAGCGACAGATAGGCGGGCGCTGCTAACGAAAAGTACAGCGAATGCGGGGGGATCTTTTGCTAACGATTTGCCAATTGTTTCCGTGAGAGGAATTCGAGCAGGTAAATGCATTAAATTTCAAACGTCCCACAAGCTTTAAATGGAAGCGGCCGCTTGATGCATGACTTAGGGTCAAAACGAAAGCACTCTTTCCAAATGTATTCTCTGAAGGTTTCTACTTTAAACATTTGCCATGTTCTCCATCTGTTGTTACCTTTGCATTCTGTCGTGTGGCTGTTAACAGTTGAGAGCCTTTCCTCCTTTTTTGCCCTGAGTTAATGTTGTGCTGAAATTTCTGTGTAGCACAACTTAGAATGGACACTGCAATAAGTATTCGGGTTCTATTCCATTATAAAAGGTATTTTATGAATTCCTTGTCTGGCGATAGGCGAAGTTCAGCCCTCGGGAAGCGTGTAATGCCGGGCTTAATCTTTTCATGTATCTGAATCGATGTGTGGTGCTTAACGTCCTTAATACCTGCTGCTGTCAAATAAAACACTGTACTTAACAGCGCGGGAACTTATGAGGCTGGTTAGTGGAAATGTCTTGCAAGTTGACCGCCACTCGGCACTGAGAGCAGTGCAGTACAGGTTTCATTTCTAGCTCACTACAACCTCTCGTGACTCCATCAGTTTTGCTTAATTATAATGCTCTGGTATCTAATACTGAAAGAGGAGAAAATTCTTCCAACAAAATATTGAAAAGTTGAAAATCATTGTTTTTGCCCCAATGCACGTGCGTTTCACTTAACCACAATATGGTGCCAGGCGAATGTCTGAGACAAAAGCAGATTGATGGCAACATTGGTATCATATTTGATGTCCAGATGAGCTCCTGTGTATTCATGCCTTCACTACAGCCACCTTTTTCTAGCTCTATAAAATTGCCCCATCGTGTACTGGCCTCAGCTCTTCTGCTAAAACTCTCCTTTCACCTATTGTCTTATTTATGCAATGCCATGTTTTCAAATTTCTCACCCTTGTTTCCAAATTTCTCCATGACCTCACCCCTTTTTCTCTCCTGCAGCCACAGAGCCTTCCAAGATACCTGCATTCTTAAAACTTAGCTCTCTTCAAAATCCCCGTTCCACCTTTGTTGATGGTACGGTAAATTTTCTCAGCCCTCAGTTCTGAAAGTTTCTTTCTGTACCTTCCTATCCTCACACTCCTTAAATCCTAGTTCTTTGAGCAGGTTTTAGTATCTAACCTAATATCTCTTTGTGTTTGAGCAGCATTATTTGTTTTATGGTATTCCTGTTAAGCACCTTGAAACGTTTTCATACATTAAATGCACTATATAATTGTAAGTCATTCCTGTTGTATTAAGTTGTAATATGACCACGTCTTGTAGTTAGTACATTTTAAACTAGCAAACTATCTGAGTGCTTCACAGGAGCATAACGAGACAAGAACTGTCTCTAAGATGAACAAGGGGACATCAGCACAGGTGACTTGAAGCTAAAATGTGACGAACTTAGGAAAGAGTATGGCTTTAAAGAGTGCCACATGGGAGGAAAGCGATAAAGGGAGGATTTGAGATGGAATCCTCAAATTTAAGGTCTAGATAATGGAAGGCACACCTGCCAAGAGTGAGGTGGTAGGGAGGGTGAAGAAAGCTGTGGATGCACAAGATGAAGAAGGTTATAAGACTAAAGGGTAAGAATTTTTAATTCGAGGCATTTTCAACCAATGTAGGTCAGCAAGCAGAAAAGTCAGAAGCTTGGTTAATGTCAGTTCGAACGCAAGTGTTGTGAACACTCTGCTTTAGTCTAAAACAACAGGAACACAGGAGGTTGGTGATGAGAGAATGAATTTTGTGGTGTTCACTCATTTGCTTACAATGTTCCCAGTATTTAAATACAGAACCTTTCCTCTCATCTAATTTTAGATGCCAAGGAAAGCTACTTCATAACATATAGGAAGTGGGCAGTTTGAAAGAGCTGACACAAATGTCCAAAGTATGTATTAGGCTACTCAGAAGGGAAAAAAACAGTAATACTTGGAACTGAATGTACTGTCATTCAGGAGTGCTGTTCTAAAGTATATATGTTGGACCAATATGTATCATTCACAAGTTTCACTGTGTTTTCCTTCTGGGTAATGAACCATGCTCATGACAAATAATGCTTTCAAACCTTCCATTATAAAAACATCTTCACCAGTAGTCTGGGTTAAACTGTTACCTAGTACAGATAGAGTCCTAGAGATGTACAGCACGGAAACAGACCCTTTGGTCCAACTTGTCCATGCCGACCAGATATCCCAAACCTAATGTAGTCCCATTTGCCAGCACCTGTCCATATCCCGCCAAACCCTTCCTATTCATATACCCATTCAGATGCCTTTTAAATGTTGCAATTGTACCAGCCTCCACCACTTCCTCATTCCATACATGTATCACACTCTGCGTGAAAAAGTTGCCCTATAGGTCTCTTTTATATCTTTCCCCTCTCACCTTAAACCAATGCCCTCTAGTTCTGGGCTTCCCCCATCCCAGGGAAAAGACTTTGTCTATTTATCCTATCCATGCCCTCTATAAGGTCACCCCTCAGCCTCCGACACTCCAGGGAAAACAGCCCCAACCTATTCAATGTCTCCCTATAGCTCAAAACCTCCAACCCTGGCAACATCCTTGTAAATCTTTTTGAACCCTTTCAAGTTTCACAACATCCTTCCGATAGGAAGGAGTCCAGAATTGCACACAATATTCCAAAATTGGGCTAACCAATGTTCTGTACAGCCACAACAAGACCTCCCAACTCCTGTACTCAATACTCTGACCAATAAAGGAAAGCATACCAAATGCCTCCTTCACTATCCTATCTACCTACGACTCCATTTTCAAGGAGCTATGAACCTGCATCCAAGATCTCTGTTCAGCAACACTCCAGAGGACCTTACCATTAAATGTATAAGTCTTGCTAAGATTTGCTTTCCCAAAATGCAGTACCTTGCATTTATTTAAGTTGAACTCCATCTGCCACTTCTCAGCACATTGGCCCATCTGATCAAGATCCTGTTGTAATCTGAGGTAACCTTCTTCGCTGTCCACTACACCTCCAATTTTGGTGTCATCTGCAAACTTGCTAACTATACCTCCTATGCTCACATCCAAATTATTTATATAAACGATGAAAAGTGGTGGACCCAGCACCAATACTTGTGGCACTCCACTGGTCACAGGCCTCCAGTCCAAAAAACAACCCTCCGCCACCACCCTCTGTCTTGTACCTTTGAGCCAGTTCTGTATCCAAATGGCTAGTTCTCCCTGTATTGCATGAGATCTAACCTTGCTAACCAGTCTGTCATGAGCAAACTTGTCGAACGCCTTATTGAAGTCCATATAGATCACATCTACTGCTGTGCCCTCATCAATCCTCTTTGTTACTTCTTCAAAAAACACAAGAGATATCCAAAATTAAATGGGGATCTTTGATTACCAAATGTAATGATATCAATCTGATTTTCTCCAAGATTTGGTCATTGTTAGTTTGAAGTTATGTCCCTTATATAAGTTATAAAAGGCTGAGGATTTTACCTAGGTGTTATTTTTAGTGGGTAATTCTATGCTGGTAAACTATGTA
Source organism: Chiloscyllium plagiosum (assembly GCF_037043375.1). Taxonomy (NCBI): domain Eukaryota; kingdom Metazoa; phylum Chordata; class Chondrichthyes; order Orectolobiformes; family Hemiscylliidae; genus Chiloscyllium; species Chiloscyllium plagiosum. The sequence goes on along the minus strand of NW_028270141.1, from coordinate 86,406,970 downwards.
CAAGAATTATGAGCATATTCCAGGTCATTTTGAACCATACATTTTGAAGAGTTCTCAGCCAGCAGGAACATCTATTATAAATTCGAAGCCAATAGTCTATTAATTTTAAACATGTTTAAAAAGTTATGCCCATTGACCCATTAAATTTAAATCTTTAACTCCAACTTTAAGTGAATTGAAGAAAAGGACACCTTTTATGTTGTACTCGATAGCATGGTTAAATATATAATTCCCAAGAAGCTTCTTTAGATCCTTTCCTTTAGACTTATTATTACATAGGATTGGATATGTACTATAAAAGAAATCAAGTGCTCTCTCCTAAAGTGAAGTCCAAGCTTTTTCTTTTGTCTTTGCAGACTACATAAGTACAGACTGAGGATTCTTAGACACCACATAAACATTGATCCCATTTTCAGGCAGTCATCAGATGTGTACTACAGATTAGGCGTAATTGATTGTATTAGCCTGTGACTTTCTTTAATAAGTCCCCTTCTGGGAGAATGAAAGTCTTGAATTTATCCAGTAAATCTAAGCTGTTATTAATGAGAATAACCTTCAGGTTGCTGACCATGCCACACCATAGACTGATTTATCCATTAGAGAATTACCATCTTTAAAACATCCTTTTCATACCTCCATTTCAACAAATCCCAAGGAGGACAAACCAATAAATAAGAATTATAAACATAACCCACAAGGTTGATTCTCTTATCCCAACATTTTAAAAGTAGTCAAATCATTTTAAAGTAGTCAAATAATTGAGAGTTTCCTTCTCTATCACAACTTTATCTGTCAACATATCTGTTCTTTCAATTCCCAGTTTGAGTTGAATGATCTCCTCTTTGATTATTTACATAAATAAGCTTATACTTCTCAGCTCCAAACAGCAACTTCAGGATTCTGACCAAATACTTCTAGTCTGGAATGTCAAATTAAAACCTTTACACTGAGGTAAACTATTTTTAACTGCTCTGAACTATCTCCTTTGTTCAAAAAAAAATCAGTGCTTTTGCATCTAACTCCAACCAGGGTTTCTTCAAACTAAAACCAAATGTTCCAAGCAAAAAAAAACTCAATTCTTATTCTTCTAAACCAAAAACAAACTAATGCTTTTTGATGTGCACTCTGTCCAATTATAAAATACTCACAATGTAAATAGATTCCTCTCATCACTCCAGGTATGCGCTTTTTTTTATTCTGGTTTTTAAAAAATCACGGGTGCAGAAATACTGAGAGGTTCATCATTAAACCCATGGACACAAACAAAACCCACATGCCTCCAGTTCAAAATACTAAAATAAATGATGCTAAAATATGTATAAATCACACACAGCTTACA